>NC_053019.2:27193510-27808374 GCF_016746245.2 Drosophila santomea
CAACAGATGATGGTGATTTCGACATGGGTCTATAAAAACGTATAAAAATGGGGTAACAAGTGGAGGAGGCTATGAAAACTCTGAAGATCATTTTCATACAAAGTTATTTAGCAATATGACAGTAATTGATAGCAATCATCTCGAAAAGGGGAACCAAGTTCCTGGGGGATTTCTCGATTAGCCAGGCAATCAAGTGGCGAGGTAAGAGGTTTGCAGGCAAACAAATAGGGCAAAAATACTGGGGATTGACTAATGGATTTCCATGTGGAAATTCGCGATAAGCAAATCGCTGATAAGCGAGCAATACCGCTTTGTTGTTGTTTTCCCCCGTTGCCAAATAATGCAATTTTTCGCAACTTGCCTGAGGTTTCCACCAAGGGGATGGATGGCCAGGATATGCGTGTATTTCGAAGGTAGAGCAACCTGATCCCGATCCGCAGCCAACCCCTTGGTGTGTTTTTGTTGATTCTTCAGCTGCTCAATTTGCATGAATTCACTTTTCAAGGTCAGTGGGTAAAACAAGTTGCAAAAAAAAAAAAAAGTTCGCAATTCGCATAAGGCATTAGGCATAAGGCACCCCATTTGGAAGCTGGAACTTGAACGAGCCACCCCGATTTAGTCAGCAAGGGGTTGCTATCGTAATTGTTATTTTAATACCCTCAATGTGGATAATGGGAGTAGCTCAGTCATTTATAAATTAACTCTTAAATACTCTATTTCTTCTTAATTTAATAACAATCAATGATCAATGTGTAGTTAAAGGTATTTCACAGCAGCTTTCTTAGATATTTTAAGTAATACCTTCTTTAAATTACCTTAATACTACAAAGATCTCTGCAGGATTATCCTGTTTAAAATTCCTATCAACCATTAGGGTATTTCCAAATTCGACCCCAGAGGCCTTGCTTTTTCCCTCTTGTTTTTCAGCTCCTTGGGCTCTTCTGACGCGAGTCCTCGAGCGGAAATGGTCAGAAATGACATGTGGCCGGCAATTTGCATACGCACACGCACACGCACATTTGCTAAATTCCAGGAGGACCACCAAACTCCCAGAAATCAAACAGAATACGAGTCCTGCCAGCTGCGCCCTCTCCACTTCCGATTTGCCGAATAATGCGTGAGTCAGGCACGCGCAGAGCTAGAAAGCTGGAGGCGACTGTACTTTTCGCGCCACCCCTGAGGGTTGCAAAAAAGCACTCGAAGCGCCCACAAAGTTCGCAATGAGCGTAAATTCTGATTCAGTTTTCGGCTGCTGGCTGTGCGTCCTCAAATATTAATGGGAAATGGTAAATTTTCCGCACTGGCACTAAATTAAAATTCAATAAATCATAATTTGCTCTGATTTGTCTGCTCAAATTGCACTTGGCTTTCTCTCTCTCTCTCTATCCCTTCGATATTTCGACTGTTTCATTGTTGCACTCGAGTTGCGGGCAAAAGTTTATCAAAATTTCATTAATGTCTGCGTTTTTTGTTTAAGTTTTGGCTTTCTATTTTGGAGAGAGAGACAGATAGCGGGTTAGAGAGAGCCAGCAAAAAGTTTCACTCAAGAGGCGGACAAACTTTCAATGTGCAATTTTTCCGGTCGAAAGTTTTCACTAGTTTGATTAGATTTCCCACCCAAACCAAGAGCCGACAACCGACTTCAGTCCAGTCAGCACAATAATTTAACTTTGGTTTTTTCGATTTGGCCGTTGCACTTTCCGTTCGAACGAAACCTAACCTCACTCTTTGAGCCAAGCTAACCTCACTTTCGGGCTCAACCTAACCTCAAAAGGCAGTGCTTTCGCTCGCTAATTAATTTCGGCGTGTGGCCAACGACTTTGGCTTGCAGCTAATTGTTATTGTTTTAACTACCTCGAACGACGTCATACTACTCGTACTACTCCCGGAATCGTACCCCCCGCCTAACAATTGGCGCTCCATTTTGCGGTTTTGAAAATTCAGTGAGCGTGTGTGTGTGCAGCAAGGCGAGAATTTGCGCTATAAACATAAAAATTAACGACTGACAAAAGGTTGTAAAAGACAAAGACGGCTTCCCGGGTGAGGGGTGCGGGGTGAGGGGTTGCAACTTTGGCACTGCCCCATAGTTTCGGCTGGGCATTAAAATCAGTTTTTACGACCTTGCCACACCCACTTTGCGGATTTTTCGGTGGAACGTGCTGCCGAGCAGTAAGCAGTTGATTAAAAACTAGGAAAAATCAACAGGAAGTTCGGCAGACTGGCATTCAGGCAAATATATTAACAATTGCTTGCAACTATGACATAAAGTCCAAAGTTTCTAGATTGAGGCTACCACTGAAATATCCTTGTGCATACCCTTTCCAGATAATGGGCCATAATTATTTGATAAAGGAAGTATCAGACAATGAGCAGCCTCAAGTCTCGATTTCCATGAACATCTTCGTAGCTCGAAGATTTCCAGTGAGTTGCCAGCGGAATAAGCCGCTTACTTCAAGTGGCCCAAACAGTGGGCCATGAATACGATGTACAGCACTGCAATTGCGACAATTGCTGCCAGTTGGACAAACGAGCGACGGATGATGACAGCGCGATTAACTGGCTGTAAGCCATAAACGCTGCTCTGGACGGCTTTTCCCGCTTTTCTCGCTTTTCCCGCTTTTCGTCACTAATTTTGTATGCATGAGCAGAAATGAAAAGCGGAGCGCAACAAAAAAAAAAGGAAATGGGAATGGAGAAAAATGGATAGCCGTAATCGGCTGGGCCGTGTTCATAATGCGCCGGAGAGGCACTTAAAAAATCAAGTTAACGCCAGCCAGCCGAACACGGATCCTCCTCCGCATTTTCCACGTTTTCTTCTTCCCTTCGGGCTTTTCTCCGGGCAACATTTTAATCCATATTTCCGTCTGATGCAACACTCGCAGAAATACATCTACTTTCACTTTATGTAAATTTTCTTTTGAAAATAATAATATAATAAATATTACTCATTTCTAAGGCTTTCAAATACACCGCTAGAAATGGGAGTCTTGTCAGGCATGGTTGGTAAACCTTTCAAAAATGGTATGCAAGTTGTTTTAAGTGTGCTTTTCTCTGTTGCTGCCGTGGCTGATGTTGTTGCTGCTGTTGCTCCGTCGCCTGGCAGACAATTTAAAAAGATAATAGCATTTTTTTGCACCACCCTCACCCCTCCGCCCTTTGGCGGGCATTAATGGCAACTAGGATGGCGAGGCGTACAACAAGTGCAACAAGGATTACCGGGAGCCACAAAGTTGCCCGGATCCGGGGATCTGCGTGCTCGGAGCCATCTGGCAGCTGCAGACGACCAGATGAGCAGATGAGCAGACGAGCAGAGGAGCCGGCCAACCGCCGGGGAGACGAGTTATTGCAGCCACTGGCCCGCAACGGACTACGCCAAAGGAGTCCTCCAAGTGGAGTCCTTGTCCTGGTGCTCCTCGCGCACCGCCTACTCCAGTATTCGTTCTCCTGCGACAGGAGCAATTCGCGCTTTGTGCGAGGACATGGCCAAAATTAGCATTTGACCATAAATTGGGCCATGCACTTGCACTTGGCCAGGCGCCGTAATGGGAGCAGTCCTGCAAGCATCCTGTAGGGATGCGGAATGGCAATCGAGGTCCTGCGCCAGATGCCTTTAAGAGCCGCGGTCAGGGCGAATGGCCTTCGATGGGTTTAAGGAAAGCGTAAAATAAACTTAAGAATTAACTTTAAGGCAGCTTGAGGGGCAATAAAACCTAAGCTGGTGTTGAAATGAAATTTGCTTAGTTGCATATTTAATGAGGTAAAGGATAATGGAAAGAAGATTTGCTGTGTTGCATATAAGAAAATGTAAAGTATAGGCATGCCTTACTTAATTTCATTGTGTTATATATTCCTGTAATTTATGCGACATTTCTTACATATATTTATCTGCATAACTATCTTCATAATGAACTACTTCGCTTAATCCTTTTCGTATCCATTGCAATGGAGAACCTTTTCTTGAACTGATGATGCGTTGTCAACAGGCTGAACAAACACACATGCAAATCGGTGGATGCACTCAAGGACCAAAGGATCAACCCTGCAGCCAGAACACTACCACTGATTTCGAGTTGAAGGCGGGCATTTCAATCATTTCAATTTCCCCTGAAAAAGGGGAGCAACTTGATGATGATTGACAGCGACCTTTGCGATAGTCACTCCGCATTTTGACCGGCCTAATGCCAACGTGTCAGACTTTGTCAACGTTATGACAAGTCTGCATTCCTTTCGGCTCTGAAAGTAGCTACTGCATGATGGTTACCAAGTGCTTTTGTGGGTGGAACAAAAGCAACTGGCAACTGGTAACTAGCAACTGGCAACTGGTAACTGGCAACCGCGAAGCGACGCGACGGCGGCACGTAGAGCGAAACTTTCCAGCAAGATAAGCAGATTTACTTAAAGTTTGCCGAAAGTCAATGTCTAGAATTCCCGACGTGCCTCCGACTTTCAGCCATTCCTAGTTTCGTTACGCTTACTTTTCCACCCACTATCTGTTCCAAAGATTCCCAGGCACAGATAACCCTTCACGGGGGTCAAAAGTCAGTTTCCTATATGTGCGCACCTCATAAAGGTTCAATTTGTGGAAGAAAGCAAGGCATTTGACACACAAAGTTCCATATTTTGACTGCATAAGTTCCGTAGATTCAGTCAGACAGCAGAACTAATATCAAACATTTAAAACGGGAATATCCAAGGTTTAATAGTAATAAAGTTAAATAATTCAGGCTGCGATTTAGGCATTCAATGTTGCTTAAACACTAAAAGGATTTCCTCGTTCCGCCAGTGGGGAATCCGCGGCTAATCCCATTTCCTAACCTCGTTACTCTCGAACTCTCAACGCAGGAGTTTCGTAATTACAACTGCATCTGATTAGCCCGAAGTTTGCCACGTCTCGATGTTTGCCAAAATCTAGTGTCTGAAATGTTGGGGAAAGTTGGGGGCTTTTCTAGCGATTTTGGCTGTTTTTTCATGGGGCAAGTCGAAGGGCAGACCGCGAGCTGCTTATCGATGGCTGCGTGTGGCGTGGCTCCATTCATTCGCATTAGTTGCAGACTGGAGTGCAGTGATTGTGGCTGGGAGAGGTGGCTTTTAAGGTGGATTTCCAATGGCTTTTCCAGGGGGTCGGTGGTGCAGCAGGTGACAACACGTAAATGCAATCAGCAGGTGCGCACGTAGCGATATGCGAGTATCTCAGCCGAGTCACTGTTTCATTTCGGCACTACAGCTTTTTGCCGCCGTTCACGTAGGTGACTGAAATGCGAGTGAAATACGCGGCATTTCGCCCTGTTTAAAGTGGATTAATCAGGGCATTTAGCGATTGACGAGCGCAGGTGAATGTGTCGCCTGTCAGTCATCTCCATTCGATTCGAATCCCATTGTCACGTATCGGTGGGAAAACATTTTCCATGCGGTTTGCTCAGAGGTCGAATAAATAATTGCAAAAAGCCACAACAAGCTGCGAATGTATCGATAAACTCCAGTTAAACTGGCATTCAAATAACACAAAGTAAAGGAGCAACAAATTCAGTGAAACTGTACCAGTTTTAGTAACATTTTCAGCTGGAGCGCAGCAAATCGAAATAATTGTGAAAAGATATACACACGCTCCCCACGGCATCTTATCGCATTGCGATTTTAATAACAATTTCAAAAAGATATTGCCCCAAGGGGGTGAGAGTAGAGAACACAGTAAAGACCCTGTTTATCCAGCGGCAACATCGTCAAATCGGTGGACTTATCAACGCTCCACAGAGCAGCCGCAAAAACAATAAACCATTTGGCAATTGTCTTTCCGAACCTCAAAAAACCCCGGTCGCATCTACATCCTCATCCATATCCTCATTCGCATCCTGTTTGTTTTCCTGGTCGAAACTCACGTCGTTTGATGGGCATAAAGTGAAATAATAAAACATTTTAACTCGGCATTTGATGGGTGCTTTTATTTTTATTTGTGCGGCACAGCGACCGGCAAATAAAAACACATCACGAAACCGAAACCGAAACTGAGACCGAGACCGAGACCGAGTATCGGGATTATCCTTGCGCCAGGACACAAACACCTTGGAGCGCTTTAATTTTTACGATCCAGCCGAAAAATCGTAAATGGAATATGTCCTTTGCAAGCAGCAGAATTTCCCGGTAACGAGCCAAAATTTATGCAATTAGAAATTAATATTATACAATTTGATCCACGACCTTATGGCCGAGACACGCGCTTCGAGTGTCATAAATGTGGGCCAGAACTGCATGTTTATGCCACAATTTGAATAGGGGCGTGATCCAGCCTCCTTACAAGGACCTCCATCCGAAATTGTTAATGCGCAGTTCAGCCAGAAATTAATATTGTCACTGGGATGCATGACGACTTTTCTGTTTGGCGACAAATTTGACTCGCTTCCTTCCCATTTGGCGATAACTTTTATTAATCATTTAATTCGGCAGTATAATAATCTCTGGCTGCTGTCGATAAGCTGGAGCAGTAAGCCCAACGTGGGAATCCACCAACTGGCCGGAATGTCCAGGAGCGGGATTACTGCTTCTTTGGGATAAAGATACCAAGTCATTACAACGCATTCATTACAGCGCATTCATAATTAGAAATGTTTACACAAATCAACTTGCCGCGGGGCAAATTCCATGAGGAAAGTTTAAGCTTATTAGTCAGGATAGAAAAAGCACTTGGGAATACCCTGGAAAATATTGGCATATTAAAATCTTAAAAAGATTTTACAAGAAGTTTAAGCTAAGTTAAGAAGTCCATTTCTGGCTTAAGTAACTATAATGTAGGGTTATTTATGTAAGTTAGAATACCACGATGAGTTCGAACCAGCATTCTTAATGGGTATTACTACCTTCTTATAATATTGCATCACTTGTTATCCTTTTCGTTAGCTTCCGATTGATTTTCCTAAACCCCATCACTCCCAGAACTGCGCAACTAATCAACAGCTGAATTGGGAACTCAACCTTTTGAACTCAGCAACTTTTTTAAAGGACTCTGCGTCCTGTTCGATTTCAAATCCCGCCCAACCCCCTGGATGGCCAGCCCCGTGGCTAATTACAAATTCGGGCAAATGCGCGCTAAAAAAATAAGCCACGAATAAGCGAATGGAGCCGAGGGGTTGGACCTTGCCACACAGGAAGTTGCAAGGAGAAACCTAATAAATGGAACCAAAAATGTGCGTACATCAAGGAGCATTTTGGGTGGTGAAAGGCGATAGCACTCTGCATAGCTAAGTGAATTTGTAGCTGCATAAATCGAACTTTCACTTTTCGGCAGCATTTTCTGCTCTTTCGCCACTTGGAAAAACAGGACACGTAATGGGAGGAAAAGCTGGACAAAGTGCAGGAAAAGGAAGAGGAAAAGACCTGAGAAACTCCCAACTCTAATTCACCGTGCTTGCTGGCTTGCTGTATGAAATTAGCATAATTTCCTCAACAGCTTTCATTATGTCTGAATTTTAAGCAATTTTTTGCCCCGAGTCCTGGCATATTTTTCCCCCCCCAAAAAAAAAAGTAGAACGTCCTGGCCCATTGCAATTAAACGTGTAATTACTCGACTGCTTAAAAATGCGAGCACGAGGGTCCGTGTCCTTTCCCGATTTCTAATTGTTGTTTTCGTTTCATTTCTTCGCCTTTTCACGGAAGTTTTAACTTGTTTTTATTTGATTTTCTCATTTATTCTGGTCTGAGTTATTAGTGAGTTCAGAAGTCCCCTTCTGTTTACTTGTAGTGACACTTTCAAGTGGAGCGGGCTTTTCTTTTCTTTTTTTATTCGTTTATTATTTCAGCTTAAACGAGCTTTGTTTCCCATTTTCCCTATCTCTATCCAGTGTATCCTGTATATCCTTCTGTTGCTCCACCAAAGGATGCCATCGCTATTGGACACTAATCTCTATAGTGGCGCCCGCACCCAGAGGTTTTCCTGATTTTCTGATTTTCTGAATTTCTGCAAAAGTCAAGGCAGACTGCACTTAAGGACACTCGGGAATCAGACTTGCTGTCTGGCAGGAACAGAGGAGCGGAGACAAAAAGCCGAAAGGAAGCAACAAAAGATTCGATACAACTGAAATGATTTCCTTGGACGGAAAAGCGAAATTGGCAAAAACGCGAAAGGATCCTGGGCAGTCTATTAGCGCACAAAGGACTCGATGGGCGGATAGTTTTATGATTTTGATAGCTTGTGACAACAGGATGCATGTCCTGGGGCCATCGACTATCGTTTCCTTAGCACATGATTTTCCATCACGGCTTTTATGGCCCTCGATAATGTCTAATGGATGTAAGTTCCACTCACTACTTTGCCAGACAAATTAGATGTGAAAAGGGAGTTTAATGTTCCTTCGACGGCTCAATTAGGCAGCTCAATTTATTATTATTCGTATCTCTCTCAAGATAAGTCCTTTGCCGAGCTGTAAGTTAGCTCTCAGCTTACTAGCAACTTACCCGGTAATTGGCTTTGCAGTTGGAAAACTTTTAAAGACTTGCCACAATATGTGGCAACAAGAGTGGCACTTTTTTAAAATAATCTTGCCTCTCCAAATGGGGAGGTAATTTCCCACTTGCCAAACTCACTTCATGCGTGCGCGATTTGCATTCGCATCCTGTTGCCTCATGGCGAACATCCTGATATCCTGTGTGTGAAGGACTCGTAAATCTTTCCCCTCTGCCCGTCTGTGCCATAAATCATATGCAGCCAAGTATCTGAACCAGAAAAAATGAGACAGGAGAAAGCGTTTTGCTTTTCCATCTCCGCTGCTCCGCTGGGAGTCTTTAAGTAACAAATTGCTTATCTAAAGTTTGAAGCTCCGGAAATTCGTAGGGAACTTAAGATAATATGTACATTCGATTGGGAGAGAGCATCAAGAACAAAGATATATCTCTGATTTACTCAGTTATACATAAACTATGCATAAAAACAAGCTCAAAGTTATATTTTTGATTTACTTGATATATACATAAACTATGCATAAAAACAAGCACAAATATATATCTCTGGTTTACTTAGTTATACAGAAACTATGCATAAAAACTATTCCCACTCCAGCCATTCCCTTGGGAATGTGATAAGTTTCCGCCCTTGACGATGATTTTCGTAGAGGAACTCGGCTTTTAATTTGATTTCGCCGCTCAGTACAATTTTCTATTTACTTTTCATCTACCCGCAGATTAAGTAGAGCCCCTTGGCGATGGAAAACTAAAACTACAACTAATCGCAACCCTTTGGGCGGGAAAAGCAATCTCAGCTTCTGGCAGCGGGGAAACTATTCGAATTCCAAGGAGCGGGTATCAAAATAGAGCAGTAGTTGGCGCACCCAGGACATTCGGGACTTGCAGGATGCCCGGGAGACGCTGTGCCAATTAACAGTTACATGTGTTTGAAGGAAATAATTGGGTTGCGTGACAGCCAGGACATTTGCTGATGGGAGGAGGGGAAAGGGATATAACCAGCGAGCTTAAATAGTAAACAAATAGAGCGGGCTGCTCTATGAAAAGCAAACAAACGCACACGCGGATAAACTATGCAATTATGGCGATTGCTGATAGTGCGTCATCGCCCATCGCCACCCAGGAACTAAAGGAACTCCTTCTGCTCATTTCCATTCCGAGTCGTCATAATCATCATCAAAGTCCGCCGCAGGACAAAGGCGTTGCTAAAGTTATTAACGCTTCGTGCGGCGTCAATCAAATTGGGGCTTCCCAAGCAAGGATGTCTAAGGATCAGCCCAACCCCCTGTCTTCAGTTAAATTTTTGGGCCAAAAAGAGTGGAAAACGTGTGCTGGCTGGTCTCGAAGTTTATGTTAATTTAATTGCAACACCAACCGCACTAGCATAGTTCCACGTATCCTTGGAAAGGCGCGTCCTGCGGAAAGGGTTTCTCCTCCGGCAATTGATGTGTTTGCCTTTTGCGGCTGCTCCACTCGGTTGCCATTGACAAATTCTCGGCTGGCAGGCGGCCGTCTTAATTAAGTTCCTTGGCAAGGACTCCTCCTAATTGCGTTAACCTGTTTGTCAAGCCAAGCTGAGCGAGATACTCGTGTGCATACCATCCATCGATAGTTCCACATTTGATATGCCATCAAGAGAGCACACACATCAAAGGCAGGCAACTAGCAGGAGTTGTGGGTATCCTGGCGGCGGGGGATGTCATTATAAAATATAAATTGATCCTTGGGCCAAAGGATGGCACGTATGTGGTGTTGAAGGATGTTTTAGTGCGTGAGCTATTCAAGAATGGGGGAATAAGAACATTGTCTCTGCTATGCGATTATATGGATAGTAATCGTTTATCAAAATCAATGCCTGGTGAAATGAACAATCTCCTCCCCTTCCAGCACTCCACTCCACACCACTTTACCACCCAAAACAATTTCGGAAAATGTTTATTTATGTGCAGCGCAGTTTGTATTTATGGCCGAATCATGATGACAAATGTCAGATGTGGCAAACACTTGAAATGGACACTGGACACTGGACAGTGGAGGTTAGGTAAGGATGCCTATGTGGACAAGTCACCCTCTGCAGGACATCAAGACACTGGGCTCAGTGTTGCGGAAACATTCGCAAATATTTCTTAGGCGATGCGAATCGGGAATAGGAATAGGAATAGGAAATATTTATGGCCCGCTCAGCACATTACACACCTAATTTCTATATTAGTTTTCCTCGCCCAAAAGTGCTGAGCCTGCATATTTATACAACTTGATTGGATTTTCGTCACGCCCTCGCTGGAAAATCCTGTCCATCCATCAGACTGAGAGTTTTGGCATATTTTGATGGTTATATTTCTGCTTTTATGGTCGCCTCATTAGGCGCCATTTGCCCCTCGTGTTTGCAAAGGGTTTAAGCCCAACAAATGACTGCAATTTGCGACAAGGCAGCAGTTCTATTCCCCCATTTTGTATCTACTCTATCGCTGATGATTTAATCGTGCGTAAGTAATAGTTATAAATTTCCACTGTCCATTATTGGTTCCAGTTGCAGCATTCATCAAATGGCTGTTTAAAAGTTTCCATTCAGCGGAGCTTTCATTGAAAACTCATAATTTTGATTTACGAGGACAGCTGTTGGAATTTTAACAATAGCACGCAGATACATCCCCTAGATACCTCATCCCACCCTCGGTTCCATGCTCATCCTAATCCCCATCGCTAGTATCGCATTAGCACATCATTTCGATGCAGAACCCGGAAAAAATTACCAGCTGGACATGGCTTAAATTTCAGTTCAAAACGATATAACATTTAGCCTCCGTTCAACTGTAGAAGTTGGAATAAAAAGATACTTTTCTATCTCAGTTGAACTGCAGAGGTGTGGATAAAAAGATACATATATGTCTCAGCTTAAAAAGTAAAACTGTGGATAAAAAGATACATTTCTATCTCAGTTGAACTGCAGAGGTGTAGATAAAAAGATATCTATCTCAGTTTAACTGTAGAAGTTTGGATAAAGAGATACATTTTTATCTCAGTTCAATTCTAGAAGTTATTATATAAAGATACATTTCTGTCTCAGTTCCACTGCAGAAGTGTGGATAAAAAGATACATTTAGGTCTCTGTTTAAAAAGTATAACTGTGGATTAAAAGATACATTTCTATCTCAGTTCAACTGTAGAAGTTGGAATAAAAAGCTACATTCCTGCACTCGATTTGCATTTGCTGTCGGTAAACGCTTGATTTATGTGTGTAAAATAGAAAACTGGAGCTCATGAACCGGCGGCATAAATTGAAGCTAACCGAATAATCGCCAGTTCCCAGGAGATATCCTTCAGTTCGCCGAGCAAGCGGGCTAAGCAAACGCAATTGAAAGCCATGAATTGCAAATGAATTAATTTTCGGCAACAAAGGCGCTCAAAAGTTGAAATTGAATTTGTTGCTCATTAAAATGAGCGCCACTTTTGATGGAGGTGGATAGTGAATAGCTGGGGAAATGGGCAAATAGATGGGTGGTTTTTTAAATGGCGTGGCTTTGTAGGCGACGTGGAAAACCACTTAGCCACACACACACACACACGGTTTGCGGCACATGGCTAACCACACACACACAACACGTTATGGCCACAATTAAGGCTATCATTCCAGAGGCAAGACATATGCAAATGGGTCGAAAAACCCTTCTGCTCGTTTATCATCGCATCGCGGGGGAGTTGGCATCACATTTTTGGGAGTACCAACCCCGGGAGGAGCTCAGCATGAATTTTAATTACTGCGTTGATATTTCAATTTGAATTTTGCCAGCTCAGTTAATTTCATTAATAAATATTTATGGTGTTGTCCTTGGCTAAGCGTCGCAATTTCAAAGCTCCATGTTCTATAAAAGGGTAGTTATGCTACAGAGAGAATAAATATGTGAAGTCGGGATTTATGGCATTACATTCTTTTTAATAACTCGAAGTGAAGCGAAGAAGCTAGGTTACAGAGCAACTTACCAGGACCCTAACTTGGATCTTCCTTTACCATATTTTGTAACTCCCACGATCCCAGTCCCAATCCCTGTTATCCTTCCACACAAGCCCATTTCGGAACCCATCGTTCTTGGTCAACTGTCAATGATTGCAATGCATCCTTTGATGAGTGGCAAGCCCAGTCTCGCCGTAGCTTTCCATGTTGGCTTCAATTTTGTCAATTTACAAGGATACGCTCAAGAACTCACATGGACGCACAAAACTCGCAGGACATCAGGACATGCCACTCGTTAGCCATCCGGCCAATTGATTGATGGACGCACCGAGCAATCTCCCACTCGGAATGGAGGGCCCAACAAAGGGACGTGAGTCCTGGGCAGATCCTGGCAGGAGCATCGCATTGAAAAGCACTTATCGCACCGCTCACCCCTCAATGGGTTAACTCCTTAACCCCCTGACAGTTGAAATTAAATCAACGCTGATTTCAGTTGGGACTTTAAATGAGTCTGTCGCAGCGCCGCCATTCCCCAACCCATTTTGGAACTTATCCTGGTATCCTTTCGCGGAACCAATCCTCCAATCCTCCTGCGCTGCAAAGTACAGTCTGTCACGGCACTGTTAAGCCCGTTGGCAACTCGCAGATTAACTCAAATTTGTGGCGGACCAATAAATTTCACGGCGCGGCATTAAAAATTAAGCGCAGCCACAAAAGAACTTGCAGTCGACTTCTTGCCGCAGCCGTCAGCTAATTACACTTGTCTGCAAGGACTTGGTTTTTTTATAAGATTAGTAAATTTTTTAAAGAAAAATGGTTTCAGATTCACAGAAAGGAAAATAAGTGTTTGCTGTTTGATTACTTACTTATAGATAAATTCCTTTAAATGTATTTTTCAACTTTATAATTTCTCATATATATAGAAATACACCCTGCAGACGAGTGTACCACGTTCGTGCTGGATTCTTTCGCTCCAATAAATTTCACCTGAGTCTCCGCAGTCACGCCTTTGCATATGTCTGACTCCCAGTCCATCTCCATCCACGAATGCCTTCCTAATTTATGTGATACCAGAAAGTATCTACGTATCTCCGTATCTATGCATCTTTTTGCCGAAAACTTGCAGCTTGTCGCGTCCAATTTGTACAGTTGAAAGTCAGGGGAACTAAGGAACCAAAAGCGTAGACTTAGCGCCGGAAAATGGGGTTTCCCACGAACGGTGGTGAGGGTATAGGAATCGAATGAAAAATCCATTTACCCGCGTCGCATTTTTCCCCCATTTGTTTTTGGGTAAATGTGGCAATTTTTTCCTCATATTTCTGAACAAAAAGGCGCAGCATTACAAAACAAATTACAAAATATGAAAAATACAAAATAAGAGGCATATTTCTCACTTTTATGATGTTTACTGGCCACGCCCCTCGCCCCCTGCTTTTATTTGTCATGACCTTTCACCCCTATTACAGCCAGCAGGACATCGTTTTTAATACACCATTCCATTTTTCTATACAATTTTTTTTTAATTTTGAATTTCGAATGGAAATTTACATAATTTATGGGCAGCAACAAAAGTCACACACAGATACGGATCCGAAATCCCAAAGTTCCATGGAAAAAAAGGGGGTGGCGACCTGAAGCATATGCTGGAATGAAGTTTTTTTCATTAAAAATTTGTTTATAATTTACGATTTTTTAAGTTGCACAACGCAAATTATTTTTGGTCCCATTCAGGATACCAAATACCCATTGCCTCGGCTTTTTGCTTCTTGATTTGGTCAGGCAGCCTCATTAAGAGCTCATTAAAAAGATTGCGCGAGTTATTCTTGAGCATTTTAACACGTTTTTAATTTTAATGCATTTTATGGCCCCTTAACAACGTACTTCGTCACAGTTCAAGTCATCATCATCATTGGATTTCACCGCGGGCTGACTTTCACTTGTTGACTGCGAATTTTCCACTGTTGAGTATCCTGAAATCCTCATCCTCATTCCCATTTTCATTCTCATTCTCATCCGCATCCTCATTCTCGTCAACGTCACCGCACATCAGCACGTCAAACTTCATTAGGGAAATGGGAAAGTGGTGAGGATGGCTTTTCCTGGAGGGTGACTTTCCCCGCTTTCCTCTGCGTTGCCTTCATTGTTTTTATGGGCTGCGCTAATTAGTAACGAAGTCATAGAATTTTACAGGAATTGCTCTCAAGGATTGTCATGCTCCTGTCATGCCCCCTCCTGTAAATTAAACCTCACTTGATGCAGTCATCGTTTGTGGTTTTCCCTGTGGTTTCTGTTCTCAAGAGGAAGAATAAGTTAAGTCAGTTAGCTCATTGAAAATATGCACCATTTTCAACAGTATAGATAGTGTTTCAATATTTGAAACTAGAATCTGTGTGAAATGCCACAACAAATTAATCAGATCAGGAAACCAGACTGACCACTTGACCAGCACATAACTCAGAGGTAATCCCAACTAAGTAGAAACCAAGACCGAAGGCAATTACCAGAAAACATTTTACCATTTGACAAAGTGAAAGTGCAGGAGCTGCGGGCCCAAGACGTTGGCAGCTCCATAAATTTGCGGGCACACGGACATAATTATGCAGACAGGCGGCCTCAAAGGGTTAAGACTGGGGTTTGGGGCGCTCGACGGGCTTGTAAATTAAAAATACCACGCCCCGTCGTGATAAATCAAAGTCAGTGGGCTTTGTATTGGGATTTGGCGAAAGGAATTTGTAGACATTAAGAAAGTCCAACTCGGAATTCTTCGCCAAGCCCTTCCTGTTGCTTCATTTCTTGGCATTTGAATAAAGTTGGACCTTGTTTTGGGGAAAGTGTCGTTGACATGTTAAGACTTCTTACAGATTTATGGCCCAGCCAAAAAGGAAAACCCTTGGTGGTTCCTTTTATGGTAGAAGAAGGTTGTGAGCCAATTTAAAAATTGAATTTCAAAACTTAGCACTCCGATTTCGAGCTAATCATGTCTCAAATTGGCCAACACATGTGCCTGGTGGCTTTTAGATCTTTTGAGCGAAAAGTGAAAATTTTGACACATGTCCCCATTGTCTCGTGGCTTTATCCCGCAAGCTCTAATGCGATTATTTGCTGTGTTTTTGCCCCAAAAATTTGCCAGCAGCTCTGGTTAAATTGGATTGCAGTTGCTCATAACTGTCACACATGGCAGAGGAACTACTCAGCATCCTTATCTCTGGTGTGTCAACACCGAACCACCCGAGAAAACAAGGACCAAAATCCTGAAAACAAGCAAATAAAAGGGAGAGGAAAACTCAGGGAATATTCGAAGGTACCTAATAAATACCCTTTAAAATAGAATACCATCTCTGAAGACAATTCCAAGTGGTTATCCTTAGCACTACTCCCTGATCTTTCAACTAGTGAAGAACACAAAACGTATTCGACCCTTGTTGTTTTCAAACATCATCTATTAGCGATTATTCCCTCTCAGGCAGGGCACAATACAACAATTTCTGGGCAGTTTTTCAATAAACCCATCAAAAGGTACTAGTGCTGACGCTTTGAACCCTCGCCCATGTGCGTAACCCCGCCCACTTTCCACTACGAAATGCCCCCTGGCCAACTCATTGTAAACGCAATTTGATTTATGAACAATGTGGAAATTGAAAATTGTCGCATGGTCACTTTAATTTGAGAGTTATGCGACTTTAAACTGAATAACACAGGGGATGTCCCTTGCTGATGATGCGGCAGGAAGTGAATTATGTCATGGCTCATTGTGAGGTTATGTAGCGCGATGACACGGGTACAGTACCGCCCCCGAGCAACTATGCTCGCATGCGGCAACTGTACTCGAGCTTTGTGGCGTGTGAAAACAGGATGCGGCACGCGTCGCTTGTTAACCGCTCGCTGTTGCAAGTTAAAGAGCAATTTTGGAAAACGGGATAGCAGGGGTGACCAGTCGCCACCCTCTTTGTCTTTAGATTTTAGGGGTTGGGGATTTATATTCCATGTTTGTTACTAGCTGTTTACTCGCTGGCCGCTCAAGTGCCGCAATGGTTTAGTGTCAGCTTATAGTTTTGACATTTGTCGCCGGAATAAAGCTGATTGCAGATGGGTATCGGAAGTGGGTCCTGGCCAAGCGATGATGCCCAGTGATGATGGATGTCCTGTGATTGCCTGCGATCTGCTGAAGTGTGAAATATGTCTGTAACTTGTAACTTCTGAGCACAAAAATGGGTTGGATTTGTGAAATAAATATTTGCACAAAACTTAATTCAATTTCTGAGCTGAATGATACTCTTTTTGCGTATTAGTTCAGTAAGCTATTTAGTTTTTCTACTTTTTTGGATTATTTTGATTATTCTGAGGCAGGATTCCTATGCCAACCAATGAAGGATGTCCAGATTATCCCTGAAAACTCCGAGTGACCACTATTCCTTCCACTGGAATTCCTCGGGGGCATTTTGAACTCTTTGGCTGCTTGACAAAGTTTCACTTATTCGGCAATTATTGGAAATATTTTTGGGTTTTAATTGAAAACTGGTGGCTGTGACCCGCCGCTCCGAGCCACTTTCATGCATGCCTGCACCTGCTGTCCACAATTAAAACTGCCCACTCCCCTCAAAGAATGCGAACTTTTCATGGTTATCACTTGGCTCGCTGTGGGGGATTTTATTTTTCATGGCTTTTCGATTTTAATTGAAATTTATGCCCCGGCTCTCAAAGGATTCTGTTCACACTACCTCCTGCCATTTATTTTTGGTCACGTGCTCATTCGCCAAAAAGAAGAGAAAGGAAAGGGAGAGAGAGTGTTGCAAATTGTTGGAAATTTCGAAATTTACATGGACAAAAGGGGTGATCCTGTGATTTACAGCCCGCACTTTCGTAATTTATGAGCCGCAGCACTTGAAAAACAAAGCCAAAAACCAAAAACCAAACCGAAGCGAACCAAAAACACGGAAAGTGCATGCAAAACATTCTGTGGCGCCATTTTGTTGTGCTTTGCGACTTGTTCATGTGTAAAATTTGAAATTGTTGTAAATAATTACCCTAATGGCAGCCGCCGCCCCATTTTCATGGTCCTCGAATTGGAACTGGAGCTACTGGCAGTTAATTTGGCGTCCTCGGGCATCGTCGCCATTTGTAATTAAGCCTAAACCGTTAATATTTCAGCCAGATAAGAGCAACTGCATCCCCAACTCCGCACCCACACCCACACCCAAGTCCAAGTGCCCATAAATTCACGGCCAGAAGTTGGTCCTTCGCGAAGGATCTCACATCGAAATTGTTGGAGCAACATTTTTCGGTTCGGGTGTTAATTTCCAGGCAGATTTCCACATTTTTCCTTATCTCAGGGCTGTAGTGAAAGTGAAAATTTCCCGGGCATTGGCAAGAATTTAATTAGCATACCGAATCGTTAACAAGATTGGAAAGCCAGTGAGTTATGCACAAGTTTCGCATTTAAATATTGCCGGGTGAGAGACGGGTTAATCCTTTGAAATGGGGTATATTCTGTAATTTAGACATAGGTTGGGTTTGCTGCAAATTAAGACGCAAAGAATCACAAAGTTAACTTGGAAATGAGACATATTTGAAATTGTTTTTATTTAAAACAAGGAACAGCGAAATCTACACAGGTCTCTTATCTCAACCAGAATGTGTATGTATGAATTAAATGTAAATATATTTTAGGTACGTTTAATAAGTAATCTTTTAAAGCAACCATATAATGGCAAAACATATAACTACAATAATGTAATTTTCAACAACAACTACTCTATAATGTTATTATATGAATTCGTTTTCAGCCAATTTGAATATCTGAAAACATACAAAATATTTTGTTAGTTCAATTCAGTAATTTATTTATCTTATTTAGTACTTACTGTTATGATGGATATTTATTTCTAATTTGGGAAATGTAAATTTCGGCTTTCCCTTTCGTTTTCGAGCTGCGTGAGCATTTTGCGAGGAAATGAAGAGTAGAACGACGACCAGCAGCCAACTGAATTTGAAGTATATCATTTTGAAGGTAATAAAATCCGGGAGTTTTGTTTCTGAGCTGAGCGTTGAATTAAGACTGAAGCTGTGGCTGCTCAAGAGGCAGAGTAAATATTTCCGATTCGACTGCTTATGACATCATATTTCTCCTTATCAGCTTGGTTTTTACCAAAGAAGAGCTCGTCGGCGAACCGAAAGGTGAACCCCCGGGAGCTCTAGAAAAACCCAAAACAGCTGAATCGGCGTGGCTATGATCATTCATAGGTTTTTATTTACTCTCAGCCGTTTTTAATCTGTATTGATGTCGAAGAAAATATACAATTTAGCAAAAACAATGTGCAATTAAAACATTTTGTTTCGTTGTTTGTTTATTTATGTTTATTGAAAAGTTTTTATGGCAAGCAGGCAAACTGAAAATGTATCGCAGTATTTGCAGTATTCTGTAGGTTGTGTTTCAGATTTTTTGTATTTTTAAAACCACCTGAAATGGATTAAACATGTAGTTTGGAAAATGTATGCTTCACTCACCTATGTCTGTGTTGTTTTTTTTTTGGCAACGGGCGTGTTTTTATTAGTTTTAATCAATAAAACGGAGGATAAAGAACGAAAGTCCCTTAACCCATTGTGAACCCCAAAACACTCAATAACTACACAAACATGCATAAATTGCATTATAAGCGACCCAAACAAAGCATTATGAATCGGAGCCCTCGAAGCAGCCATAACTATTCATTATCGGCGCATAAACGACCCTTTGAGCACTCATAACTTCAATTTTTATTAAATAAACAGCACAATGCGATGTGCCGGAAAAAGTGTCACACATATAGTGAGGATATGGCGAATAGTCAGGGGATGTGCCACATCCTTCTGACCCACTAAATTGGATCTGCGAGCCGCCGGAGAACCCTTTCCCTCCTGCATCCTTCGCATCCTTTGCATCCCTCGCATCCCTTGCCTCATCCGGCGTAATTCAATATTTGACTAGATGAGATTTATGGCCACAGGGTGTAGCGACTTCCTGCGAGGTCCTTTCGCTTTATTTGTGCAAAGCATAATTTTTGATTTAGTGCGATTTGTGTCAACGGGTTGTGCGGCCCAATAGTTTCGCAATATTTTCGCCCAAGTGAAAGTTTTACCCGTTTTCCTCGCTTTCCCCGTTTTTGTTTGCTTTCCTGCGGATATGAGACCGCATGCTGATTGTCAATCTGAAGTGAGGGGCGGAGTTCAATGTGACCCCCTTTTTTTTTTGGTTTAGTCGGAAACGGATGTTCTGCCAGCGGAATTCGCATAAAACTTTACTATTATGCCGAATATTTGGCCGAAAATGGAAAATGCTTTGTACTTTGTATGGCAAATCGCGAGGGAATCCAAAGAACTACGAGGGTGACTGCGGCAGGTACGACAGTCAGGATTCAGGATTCAGGACTCAGCATTCAGGATGTCATAGATGATAAGGAGTATTGACGCCAAGGCAATTTGCCGCCAGAATTTGCATATCCTAAAAGCGCGAAAAAGGGTTGATTCGCACCACCGGAAAAGCGCGACAAGCGAATTTATTACAGGTTGCATTAGATTTAATTGGCGAATGGAGCGTGCGCGGAAAAGCTAATACTTCAACGCCCTAGATAAAGTCACCTTCTACCGAACAAAAACACATTTTTGGAAAATACAACGATATGCGGAACTCTGAAGAGCGATATGATTGCAAAGAATGTTGTTCCTTCAATAGAAAATCTAATAAAAAATGATGGGAGTTTGTATCGCATATGCTTTGTATCAAAACCACATGTTTTGCCAAAGAAACTTAATTATAACATTTGTTATGAAGAAGGGTGTGAACTTCTAGTTCAGAAGATCTGAGTTTTGAGTTCCCTTTTCGTGCTATAAGGAAGTTCATCGGGATCCTTTAAATGTAACCAGTGTTACGGTATCATAGTGTTTTTAGTGAATAGATCCTTAAGCCGGGTTTTATATGTGTAACCAGTGTTACTGTATCATATTGTTTCGAATGCTGTAAGCAAAGTCATTGTCTATGAAGTTGGAGGTGTCCTGTATAAATGTCTACTTGTCAAAAACTCTAAATACCTCAAGTTGAGTTGCTAAAAATGGAGGACAAGTCGCTGTACTTCCTTAAGATAGATGTTTCGTCGATTAAAGATCCTAAAGAAGAAATGTTTTGTTAGTCTAAAGAACTCGTCATCTTTGTCAGAAAACCATGCTAGCAATCTAGTTCTAGTTAAGTAGCCTACACCTAAAGTAGCCACTTACTTCCTGGGCGGTTGGAACCCTCTCCCTCAGTGGTTTCCTGGCCAAGTTCCAGGTCTAAGCCCTCTGTCTCCTCCATTCCAATAGCCAGGACCTGAGTAGCTGGCATGCAAAAGGTGCGACGGAAGTTCCCTGGGATTGTAAGGATCATACCTGAGCATCTGCTGTTTATTCCATTGCATCCTGGGATTATTATGGCTGCGCCAAGGATTATTACATAGGTTCCGTGGATTAATATTTCTGATCACTGGTTCCTGAGGTACTGGCACCACTTCCCGAGTTTCAGCAGCTTTCTCCAGGAAAGCATCCTCTTTACCATTTAGCACTGATTTCCTATCGAAAGGGGTTTTCATACAAAGTTTCACCCGCCCGAATCGGAAGGAAATAGTTCCCTTTAGTTCGATCAGTTTCTTGTGCGATTCATTGTCAACGGCCATGGCCAGATGCAGAAGCTCACCCTGGTTCAACCTCTTCATAACCCTCCATTCCGTCGTTGAGATTGGGTTCTGTGCCTGAATGATTTCCAGGACCTTCTGGCTGCTTGTGGCTAGACTATCTGGAAAGTAGCCGAGGACCACATTCTTCCTGGGCAGTTCAGACTCATCCATTAACTTCAGTTTAGTGGTCACTTTCGACTGGATGTGGCAAAAGTTTCGTTTGAACCATTCGGAGGTGGAGGAGTTGGAACAAGTCACGAGGAGCCATCCTCTGCGGGCCACACATCCTTCGAACTGCGGTTTCTGGCTACCAGATTGCTCCACGGTGACGTCTATAATGGCCTCCTTGATCCTCGCCATTTGCTCGCTGGTCAGCGAAGTCCCAGCAGACTCCGCAGCCAAGCCGATTCTCACGCACTGCACCAAAACCGAGTAGGGATAGGGATTGCTGCTTTGGATTCCATAGGGAGCGGGTAGAAGGCCCTTAACTATGGGCAAAGCTTGCACCACCGCCAGAGCCTTTTCTCGGGTCAGCCCTTTCTGCAGAGCCTTTCGCAGCAGCTTCTTTTGCTTGGTTTTCAGCCTGACAAAGCCAGGACCCGAATCCACTGAAGGATTCCGGTTGGGTGATGCTTCTGGAGCAGCATCTGACTCATTTGTTTCTAGACTATTCATTTGGTTCCCACGAGTGCACGGGAACGGAGGTCGCCCACGACAGAGCCCGAGATGCCGCAGGAAGTCCGGATTGAAACTGCGGTTGGACAGGTGCGCAGAGTTCGCCTGCTTGAGACCGAGTTCCCCCTCGGCCACACATCCCTCGACGCTGGCTGTTCCGCCTTGGATTGGGGTGATCTTTCAGAGTTGTCTTCTCTTCGCCCGACTACCATTCGCCAGGACCCGTCGGCAGAGACATGACCTGGCCGCGGGTCCTGTTTCCGGCCGCCCTCACGAGGAGAGTGTAGTCGCACTTCCGGGCGTACAGACAGCTACGGCACGTCCATCTGGCTCCATCGAGCTCCGGATGGTGCGTGTGGCTCCGCCTGTCCATCACCCGGCTGACGGCCATTTGGTGCTTGTAACTATCATTCTTTAAATGATTTTCGTCACTTAAGAGAACACTAAAGATTCTGCCTAAGTGTAATAGAACATTTGTTTTAAATAAAGTGTATTATTGTCTTGAAATATATAAAGTCGTATACACTCAATGAGTTTTCAAAATTCAAAATAAGAATAAATGCACACAAATCAGTAAGAGAGAAAACATATACTACAAAATCGGATTTTAAGTACTTAGAATATATAAATAAAGAATACATTGGAAGACCAATATTTAAACATGGTTACAAAACATTTTTCAAAAGAACATGGTCGTGAAAAACAATTTATTGTAATTAAAAATTAAAGTAAACCTACTCTAAAAGTAAACGTTTTTGTGTACACCACATGTGTAAATGAGCAACTGATTCTAAGGCTGAGGAAGTGTTCCTAGTGTAGCAGGAAGGTCCTGCGACTCACTTAGTTGCGCTTCATCTCCTCGATCTGCTTCAGCAGGAGCTGCATGCGATCCTTCATCAAGGGCTGTCCTTTTTGGGTCCTTTTGCTGATGGCCTTGGTTTTCTCCAGGCGCTTCTTTTTATAGGCCTTCACCTGGGCGTCCCGCTCCGCCCGGACTTTCTCCCGCTCCGCAGCCTCCTGGGCAGCCTTTTCCTTGCGTTTCATATTCCGAATCTCCGGTTTATTTGGCTTTTCCTGCGAAGATAATGCAAAAACATGCGTGGTGTATACCATTTCCATATGCATGCTTGATTTTCTCGCTTACCCCTTTGGCCTTTTGGTTGTTTTTGCTCTTGAAGTAGGGCTTTTGGTTGTGGGCCACCTTGCCAGGGCCTTTGTTTGGTTTTCCATTGGGTTTTCCTTGACCTTTCTGTGATCTCGGTTTCATTTTTGTGTTTTTATTAATTTTTAAGCAGCGAACTAATCGATTTATCGATGTCTGCACGCATGTTACCTTCTGGCATTCACCAACACTGTACAAAACAGCTGTTCATACTGTCCGTATATCGATAGCGTGCTGCGATAACACGAGGTAAATATTGGAAATAAAAATATTTAGCATGTTGAAACTAGGCAAGTTTCTGGCGCAGAATGGTGAGTGAAACAGTTGGAAAATGTATCGAAATTGTAATAATTATATGTTTCATAGCCACGGTGGTCAACCTGGTGGGCAGACAGCAGCTGGGAGCCGCCAGCCGGCTGTATTCAGCTGCCCCGGAGTCAGCCGACTCTGATTTGCCAATTGACATAACGAATCCCTACGAAAAGGACCCCCAGCAGTGCATCCTGTGCAAGCACAGCATCGAGCCGCACTACAAGAACGTGAAGCTGCTTTCCCAATTCCAATCGCCCTACACGGGTCGCATTTACGGGCGTCACATCACCGGATTATGCAAGCGCCGGCAGGAGCAAGTGGAGCAGGCCATTCTGCGTGCTCAGCAGTGCCTGCTGATGCCTGGTTACCACAAGGACCTCGACTTCCTGCAGGACCCCAAGCTGTTTGATCCCGAGCGTCCAGTTCGCCCACACAAGTACTAGTTGTCTGATAACTTTTAGTTTCCTCTTTGTTGCAATGGGAATATACAGTTTCTTAATGTTAAATCTTAAAACTATGTTTAACTAAGCACACTCCTCCTCCAGATAGCGCAGCATCTCGTGGGGAATGCCCAGCCGAGTAAGCAGATCTTCTTTTGAGAGTCCTGGCTCCACCATCGTTAGTAGGTCGTCCACGGAAGCTTTGAATGCCTGGTGCCAGATCTCTATATCGCCTTGCAGCTCAATGATTTTACTGCTCCTAGGACTGTCTGCGAGCGGCTTCTTTCGTGTGCCCTGCTCCTGATCCTCATCTGGCGCATTAGTAGCCTCCGGAGCATCACACCTTTCCTTATTGTCCTTTTTTGCTGGTTTCTTCACTGCTTCCTGTTCCTCGTCCTTAATTCCTTGGGCCGCAGCGAACTCCAGCTTCTTCTTGGACAATCCAGTCCTGTTCTTGGACAATCCTATCCTGCGAGAGCTGAGGGATAAAGGCAGAGCCCGCGGAGTCTCCTGTTCTCCGCCTTTTGGTGTTATTGTAGCGGAATCCTCTCTCTGGAGTCTGATCAAAGGCGTGGACTGGCAACCACGCCTACTCAATCCGAGTCGGGGTCTCCGTCCAGATTGAGGCGTGTTAATTGCCTCCCCAGGCATTTAAAATAAGAAAGAACTACGATCTAAAAGATTTTGAAATGTCGCAGAACACAGAAATGCAAGCAGCTGTGCTGCTTGTTATCGATAACACACAAAGTAAAAGGCTTAGTACCCGAAGTGTGCCAACAGAGGGCGCTGCAAAGGAATGTAGATTATTAATAAAGATAATGTAAATAATGTATTAAATTAAAACTAATACAAATATTCGAAATCTAACGTCTTTTTAAAATACCTCTTTTAGAACAAATTATAAGCCACAATTTTGTTTTATTTTATTTTATTGAGAGTAGTAATTAAAAAATTGCGTTTTAATACACAATGCATAAAATTAAACATAACTATTTCCGGATTCAAAATTAACAATATACAGTACAAATAAATATTGGATATTGTTATCCAGTAAAATGTAAAGCAATTAGAACTAAAATTTGTTTTTCGATTTTAGTTCCTTCGACAATTGCAACTTAACAGAAACGAATTTTATTTAACTGAATTTGAAGTTTAATGAATAACCAAACCGTGAAATATAATGCTACTCTCCATTATTGATTAAACACTCGACTTAGGTTTTATTGTACTTTATTCTAGGTAGAATTGGTATGAATATATAAACTCGCGCTGAACGATCCTGTCTTTTGGGGACTGTATATAAAGTGTCTACAAAAACTAGGCGCGCACTCTCTATTGCTAATCGGTAATCCGTAATCTGCTCTATGACTAAACGTGACCTGATACTGATACATACTGCCGAATCGGGAAAGACTCGCGCGTGTACACATTTGGCTTAACTGCGATTCGCGATTCTGCGACCAGACCGACTCTGCTCTGCTCTGCTCTGATATGACTATAAACTAACGTAGACGAGGCCTAGGGGCTAAAGCGATTGACTGGCTTACAAAACTGAACCAAACGGGGTGGGGAAACCAAACTTATTCCGGCAATCGACGGCAGGTGGTCGATGGCGAAAAGTACGGGGAAGCTCTTAAGGATCCAGCTTGTGGTAGCGCTCCACGTCGGCGCAGCGGAAGAATACTTTGCACACGCACTGCTGATCCTGCGAGAGCAGCACCAGGCACTCCCGGCAGACCAGATGGCGGCAGGTGCGTATCTCGTAGCCGAACTGCGCGCTCCGGCAGTTGATGCAGCTGGCTGGTGGAGCACTTGATGATCCCGAGCCTGCGCTGGAGTTCGTTGCCAACTGGCTGAAGCGCGTCACCTTCTGCAGCGCCTGCTGAATGGCCTGCTCGATGGAGGTTGTGGTCGAGGTCACCGTGGCGCAGGCGCTACCGTGATGGCTGTGCCTTGCTCTCTTGGCCGCCGGCGGCGAGTGCGGCGATCCCCCGAAGGATGCCGCCGATGAGGATGTGGCCGTGGCAGTGGCCCTGCTCTTGCGCTGCTGCTGCTTGTAGGCGCTGCTTAGTGCCGAATAGGTTCCCGCAGCCGGACTTATCTGTCCCGGCTGACAGGTGCTGCTGGCGAACTGCGAGGCGTGACGACGACGCTGGCGTGAGGTGCCCAGCGAGCGGGGCACCGCCTTGAAGTGCTCCGAGTTCTCCATGAGGAACTTCTCGATGCGCGCCTTTAGCGCCAGATTGAGAATCGCCTTGCGTTGCGCATTGAACTCCAGGCCTGTGAATGGATCCGACGGCTGGCGACCCCACTTGGCCTCCTCCTCGGCGTGCTTGTCGATGGTGGACTGGTCCACCACTTTTCCAGACGGCAGCACGGTGGGAAAGATCTGAAGAGGCATTGAGAGAATTGATAAGCAGAGCTACAGAGTAAATGCAACTTTCATTATGAAGTTTTCAAACTAGGAATAGGCATTATTCACATGACTTTCGATATCTACATTCTTAGACTTTGATAAAGTCATTATGACTGAACATTTGGAAGAATGATTCAGAAAGATAATAAATATGTTGTTACTAGACTAGCATGTTTTTAAGAATGGCATATCTTCATTATAATTCAGTTCAAACCATTGAATCCTTGGAACTACATATTCTAGGATATAATCCTGAAGCACATGCAATGTTTTCTAATAACTCAGATAAAACTATCTTGCACTGAATTTGAGCAAGAAGATATTTACCATTAGCTCCCAAGTGATGGAGTCGAGGAACTCCTCAGGAATGGAGAGCGTCGACTGCTCCCTGAGCTCTGGAACATTTCGCGGTGGTGATCTCTGCCCGGTGGGCGTCTGAGCTGCATCCCTCTGGCCGTAGGGATCGCTAATCTCGCTCCAGATGGTCTTCACCAGCTCCCGATCGGCCTTGTCCAGGGAACGGGCGGGCAGTCCCCACATCTGAACTTTTCTCAGGACCGGAGGACACCGCTCCGTGGCCCGGATCACCACCTTGACGCTGTTCGTGCTGGCCAGGATCTTGTGGGCGGACTTGAAGAAGAACACCTTCTCGCTCTGCTCCGAGTTGGAGCTGCTCCGCGAGTTGTAGTCGCTCTGGTAGCAGAAGGTCACCGAATCCACGCCACGCCCCAGATCGCGCACGAAGGCCACCCGTTCCCAGATGCCGTCGTGTCGTCCGTGCAATTCGAAGGCAGTGGATCGTAGGGCACCGCAGGAGGGCCACAGTTTGATGACCTTCATGTCCACCGCCTTGGGGAAGTCGAAGACGATCTCAATGGGCGGCTTGCAGACGGCGAAGCACATGAATCCACGCTCCAGCTGCTCGATGTCGTCGGCCACCAGATTGGCTGCAGTGTACCCATCCTCGCAGACGGCGTCGCTCTCCACGGAGGGCTTCAGCTTCGGATTGAGGAAGTTGATCAGGCTGCTCATCGTGAATGGCCTATGTGCTGCTCTATACACTCAGCGTGTGTTATGTGGGCTCTTTAAGGGGTATATCTATTGTCTGCCCCACCTGCTCTTTATTCGCAATGAAAATGGCGTCACTTCTCGGGAGTCTTTTGTTGTTGCCCCTGCCTTCGGAGGCTGGTAATCCTGGCTGGTAAGCCGCTGCTAATCCCGCAGAGGGTGCGCTTCCTGCTCTCAGCCGATCCTGAACACTCACAGCCTGGCCTGGACTTCGGCTGGCATCTCACAACGCTGCTTCAATTATAATTATCGCCCTGCCTCTTCGAATATTTATAAATCACTCGCTTGTGCAGTGTGACCATGCCCGCGCGCAGGTGGTGGGACCAGGTGGACTCCACGGCGGAGCAATCTCTGGCTGCGCTCACTACTCGCGCACGGTCACACCAATCGCTGGGGCGGTTCAATTTTACAAATTCAAATTTTTGCTTGAATCTATAATTGAAGCCCAATCAGTTTTGTTTTACATAAAACAATTAAACGAACGATTGCTGTGTTAAGACTTATTCATAGAAAGGTTATACTAATACTCAATATTATTAGTAACCATTTTTATGGTAATTAAACTGAAAAAGTTTATTTATGTTTAATAAACAAACGAACGTCGCTTATCTTTCATATGAAATGATAAAGTTTGTCAGATTGCAGCAAAGGCACTGAATTCTTTGAATTATATAGTATCTAGTTATAAACGTAGTCAAGGGAAAATCAAATCGAACTTGTAGAAATATGCAGTAAAACCTGTTGAATGCCAATTGATGGTGAATGGTCAAAAATCAGCCACTTTTACGATGCGATTATTTGGAAATCTACCCCACCGGAGGCAGATTGTGGCCACTTCTTAGGCCAAAAATACGTGCACATAAAAGTTCTACTATTTGCGATTAGGCTAATCTCCGGTTTGAATGGTTTTGCCGGTCTGGCTAATGGGTTGACTATTGGCGGAGAGATAACAGAAGGCTATAAGTGGCCCCACATGTGGAAACTATGCTCCAGTTGCTCATCCAGTTGTGAACCATGAAGGCCATCGGTATCCTGCTGGCGATCGCCTTGGCCACCGGCTTCCTGGTGGTTTCCGCCGTTAATCTGCCCGGAGTGCCCGTGGATTTTGACCTGGACGACCACATCCTGTCCGCCATTGCGGACGATATATCCGAGCGTCTGGCCAAGGAGTACATTGCCTATCTGAAGACCGGCGTGGAGACGCCCGAGTTCTTGAAGCTCACCAATCAGCTGGCCAAGTCGCACAGCCAGAAGGATATATTCACCAGGAACATGCCCGATCTGGAGCCCAGGGACAGCTTCTTTGTGTGCGTGGCCTGTCGCTCGGTGATCCGCGTCTTAATCCGCACCATTCGCGAAGAGGAGGGCGAGCTCCATGGGGAGGATAGCTCCGTGCTGATGAGGGACTTCGCCATGGACGTGTGCCGCCGCTTGAATCTGCAAACGGAGGAGGTCTGCGAGGGATTGATCGATTCCAACCAGCCCACCGTGGAGTACATATTGCGCAATTCCGAGAGTGACTCCCAGAGCTTCTGCTCGCTGTTCATGGAGTTCAGCTTCTGCAACACCGGTAGCAATCAAGATTACAACTGGACTTTGCCTGTGGACAATACTAAGGAGAGTTTGACTGCATCCAAGTCGGATACGCCCACCTTCAGTGATTCGGACATCAGGATCTGCCAGTTCTCCGATATTCACCACGATCCCTACTACACTCCCGGCAGCCTGGCCACTTGTGACGAACCCATGTGCTGCCAGAGGCACAAGGAGACGGCCGAGGGTACGGAGGGCGCAGCTGGTTACTGGGGCGACTACCGGGACTGCGATCTGCCCTGGCACGCCTTTGAGTCCGCCTTGGACAACGCGGTGGCCAACTCCAAGTGCGACTTCGTCTACCAGACCGGCGACATTGTGGACCACATGGTGTGGGCCACCTCCGTGGAGAAGAACACCATGGTGCTGACCAAGGTCAGCGAGCGACTCAACGCGGCCTTCGGAGATGTTCCCGTCTATCCTTGCATCGGCAACCACGAGCCCCATCCACTCAACCTGTAAGTATGGGATCCTTAAAATATATATTTATCAATTGCATGAATTTTTATTCCTAATCTTTGATTATCCCGGATGTACAAGTGGACTAATAATCCTTATCTTTATTTTGCCGCTGCATAGCACCCAATAATTTATTGTGTTTTTAACTATTTTCAATTCACCGGCTTATCTATCTCGACTATTGGACTCTTCCAGCTTCAGTCCCGAGGGCGTTCCAGATGAGATCAGCACCAAGTGGCTCTACGAGCACCTGTACAACGATTGGTCCAAGTGGCTGCCGGCTGAGACCAAGGAGACGATCCTTAAGGGAGGCTACTACACGGTGGTGCCCAGGAAGGGCTTCCGTGTCATCGCTCTGAACAGCAACGATTGCTATACGGACAACTTCTGGTTGTATCACAGTGGCACGGACAAGATTCCCCAGCTCCAGTGGTTCCACGACACCCTCTTGGAGGCCGAGAAGAACGGCGAGTACGTTCACGTGCTCACCCACATCCCGTCGGGCGATGGCACCTGCTGGTCCGTCTGGGCGCGCGAGTTCAATCGCTGCATCACCCGCTTCAGCTCCACGATCAGTGGCATCTTCACTGGACACTCGCACAAGGACGAGCTATTTGTGTACTACTCGGAGGACGAGGGACACGCCACCGCAGTGGCCTGGAACGGCGGTGCTGTGACCACCTACTCCAACAAGAATCCCAACTACCGGGAGTACGCCGTGAATTCGGAGACCTACACTGTGACCAACCACTGGACCTGGATCTACAACCTGACTGCTGCCAACCTGAAGCCGGATGAGCAGCCCGAGTGGTTCCTGGAGTACGAGTTCATCAAGGAGTTCACGGAGGACATGAGTCCGGCCGGCATCGACAAGCTGCTCGATGAGTTCGCCGAGAATCCCGCCTTGATGAGAAAGGTGAGCTGAGCTCTTCTCAAGTATATCATCTTTATTATAATACCCGTGTTATCTCTAGTACTGGCGCTTCCGAGTGACTTCAGCAGATCCCCAGGTGAATGGAGGCTGTGATCGCACCTGCTTGGCAGGATCACTTTGTCGTGCGGCTGTCACCATCAATTCCCAGCGCGGACGCTGCGAGGAGCTCCGTGAGAAGTTGTTCGTCGCGGTAAGTTAACTTTCTACCTAAATACCCCGATCCACAACTAACTGATGATTCTCTTCCCTCAGCTGGACAATGAGGAAAGCACATCGTCGGGCGGCGGTGAAGCCACCACTCCAAGTCCCAGCACCCCAGGCGATAACAACGGCGACAACGGCGGAGGAGCCTCCGCTTTGGGACTGCTCAGCATCAGCTCCTTGCTGGCCATAGTCCTGTCCATCCGATTAGCTCTGTAGTGATCCTCATTTGTACCCCCTAAGTTATATAAACCATTCGATTCCATTCTAAAAATGGCCCCGCTCAAGTGGCAAATAGAAGTATGCGCTTATCCCTATCGTAGCTAATCTGTTGATTTTTGTTGAGGGACTTTGCTTTTCAGCCGGTTTCGTTATCACGTTAATGGCGATTAGGCGAAATTGGCTTATTAAGCCGTGCTGGCCATAAAACAAGCAGCTGGCACCACTATTTTGCTGAATATTGAACTGCGGATAAGTGTAAACACGTGCACACGATCCATTTGGGCCATAATTTACGACACCTCGATTATGGCAAGAATCGTGATCAAATGGTGACTTGAAGTCAGGTGTATCATTAAATAGATGCTTCCGGTCTTCTTCAACTCACTTATAGTAAATACTACATTCCAAAATCTCCTTTGCAGAATTTGAAAACTCCTTTTAAAGAAAACTGTCCCCAAAATGTACTTGGTAGTTTAGCTGTGAGATATCATCCCATTCGATAAGTGGGCGAGCCATTAGCAGCTTAAGAAGGCTGTTTCCGAACTTTAGTTGGTATGGGAATTTCGCAGTGCGATATCATCGCATCTGATAAGTGGCCGAGCTGATAGCGGTGATGTGAAGCTATAAGTAAGGGGCTCGACTTGAATCCCCTAAGCAGTTTCGCCATGAAGTTGATCCGGAGCACAACTCTTTTGGGCGTCGGCATTTTACTCGTCGGATGCGGGGCGTTCAGCCTGCCCTCCGCCTTCGATGTCCTCACCGAGGAGCAGCGCACCACATCCCTGGTGTCAGGTGGGTTTATGATTCCAGCAAGGATTATGTAAAACCTTTTGAGCTTAGGCCTTTAAGCAGTGAAAACCGCGGTATAATAAACTTTTTCCAAGTTGAAATGCCTATCAATACATGAATGGTGTGGATCAGATACTTAAAGCGTCCAAATGCTTGCTGTTTTTGAAATGATAATCCAGCTGACAGCTTGAAGTGCGCCCATTGACAGCCGTGATTGTTTTTTGCAGCCAGCATAGCGGAAGAGATAAGCCGCGAGTACCTGAAGTACCACCGGACTGGCATCGAGACGGAGAGGCTTCAGCAGCTGGGCAAGGATATCCGGAGTAGTCACAGCAAGAAGGCCATATTCACGGAATCCATGGCCGATCTCACCTCTGCGGATCAGTTCTTCGCCTGCACCCTGTGCCGATCCACCATCAATGTGTTTGCTCGCACTTTCACCGAGGGCGAGCTGAGTGGTCCGGGGCGGGAGGATGAGGCGAAGAGCCTGCTGCTGGGAATGTGTGACTACTTTGCGGTCAGCACCCAGGAGGTGTGCTCTGGATTGTTCGATCTCAACTGGCCCATTTTGGACTTCATTCTGAATGAAACGGTGGCCAAGTCGAACACCTTCTGCAGCATGCTGCCCATTTCCATATGCCAGGTGCAACAGGACGAGTACAATCTCACTCTGACCATCCAGGGAGATCTGCCCAAGGAATCCAATTCCAACCTGCCCGCCAAGAGCGCCGAGGATATTCTCATCCTGCACCTGACCGACATCCACTACGATCCCGAGTACGCCGAGGGCAGCAACGCCGTTTGCGATGAGCCCATGTGCTGCCGAAATCCCTTGACCACTGGATCTGATTCCACGGCAGCTGCTGGCTTCTGGTCGGATTACCGCGACTGTGACTGTCCCAAGCGGCTCATCCTGAGTGCCTTCGAGCACATCAAGGACAACCACAAGATCGAGTGGATATATCACACTGGCGACGTGCCGCCCCACAACGTGTGGTCCACCACCAAACAGGGCAACCTGGACATGTTGTCCGAAATCGACCAACTGCTGGCCCAGTACTTCCCGGACACGCCCATCTACCCCTGTCTTGGAAACCACGAGCCCCATCCAGCGAATGTGTGAGTACCCTGAGTAGCCTGAGTACCCGCAATTTGCGGTCCATCAACTTTATTAAGCTAATCACCTAGCAGGGAAAACTTCAAAGCAAACGCCTTGAATTAGGGAAATACATTACTTCTCGATAATAATACAATGTGGCTAGTAATAATTCCGACCCAAAAAACCAAATAATGTTGAATCCTGCTCATTTTTAAAGGACTTTTACATAGTCGCTACAAATTTATAGCGCTCCTGAAATTTATAAAACAGTTGGTGGTCATTGGAAAGCCATTTTATGGGTCTTGTTTAAAAACGTATAAAATTATACTACCGCTATTTAGATAAACTTCAATTAAGGGTACTTTTGTTTGCCGCTACTAAGGTCTCTTAAATGCGGAACAATTATGGTTTTCGAACTTCTGTATTTTCCGCTCAGATAAGGTTTATTGCAATAATTGGCCACAATGGTAACCCCCTGGAAACCCATAAAATGTCGTTTGGTGCCCATAGTAAATTTTTACAATTGCTAATTGGGAAAATTGAAAATGCTATCCTAAAAATAATCCACTCAGGTTTCAAGTGATCGGTTTTTAAGCGATTCGTGGTCAGTAATAAGTGCCTAGTAAATGCTGGATCATTTTGAAATCTAAAGTTTATATCATAATCCTTTTCTGCAGTTTCGGCAACGACGAGATACCCAGCGCCCTGAAAGTGGACTGGCTCTATGAGCACGTGTGGAGCTTGTGGTCCAAGTGGCTGCCCGCCGAGGCGGAGACGACTGTTCTACGTGGAGGATACTACACCGCAGCCCCGCGCCAAGGACACAGGATTGTGGCGCTGAACAGCATGGACTGCTACCTGTACAACTGGTGGTTGTTCTACAACGCCACCTTGATTCAGGAGCAGCTGCAGTGGTTCCACGACACTCTGCTGTCCGCTGAGGAGGCTGGAGAATCGGTCCACATCCTGAGCCATATTCCCGCTGGTGATGGAGACTGCTGGAGCAACTGGGCTCAGGAATATAACAGGGTTCTGAGTCGATTCAATGGCATCATCACGGGCGTCTTCAGTGGTCACACCCACAAGGACGAGATGAATCTGCATTACTCCGAGGACGGCTATGCCACGGTGGTCAACTGGAATGGCGGCAGTCTGACCACCTACTCCAACAAGAATCCCAACTACCGGCTGTACGAACTCAGCCCAGAGAACTGGCAGGTCCTGGACCACCACACCTACACATTCAACCTGACGGAGGCCAATCTGACGCCCGAGCAGCAGCCCAAGTGGCAGCTGGAGTACCAGTTCACCAAGGAGTACACCGAGGATACGAGTCCCGCGGGTATCGATCGCCTGCTGGTGCAAATGGCCGAGAAGCCCGCATTGCTGAGGAAGTTCTGGCGGAACAAGTTCACCAACTCCGATCCCAAGTTGGCCGAGGGCTGTGATAACGCCTGTCTGAGCAAGACGATCTGCAGGATAGCCACCAGTAACTACCAGGAGCGCACTCGCTGCAAGGAACTGCAGGCCATCCTGGCTGAGAGCGTGAGTACCTTGTGGGATTCCCCTCTTATCTAACCACTTACCACTAATCGCAAATCCCACTTTCAGTTGGAAAATGAACCGGATACGGATGATAACGACGGAGGCGGAGCAGCTGGACTAACTGCCCTCAGCTTGGCCTCCTTGCTGGCGCTTCTGGCTGCAGCCAAAGTACTTGGTTAAGCCTTATCTTAACCCCTTCTATTCTTAACCCAAACATCACAAAGAGATCCGAAAATAAACACACACTCTTCTTGTAGTCAACACTCAGAATGTTTGATATACATGTATATATATATATATATATTACCTAAGATGCCTCTCGGGTAGCGAATACTTTGCGAATTAGCTGGATTAAGTTAAGAGTTAAGTTTAACCACTACGATGGAGTCCGGGGAGGAGTCGTCCAATGCTCTGGGCTTCTTTGTTTCATCATTTTTTTTACAAACATGTACATTTTTTTGGACAGTGTCCCAGTGTCTCGCCGAAAGCGAACTTAGAGCGCACAGATGAGCGTGGCGATCTCCATGTCCGGCACATCGGCCTTGCGCAGGACAATGGCCGCCTGGTTCTGGTAGCGACCGGAGGACACCAGCCGCACGGTGCTCACGCCACAGAAGATGGCCTGCTCGGGACCCAGGTCACTGGAGGCGCCGCACACGGCACTGGCCAGCTCCATTCCAATGGCGTCCAGACCGGCGGATCCTCCGATCTCCAAGCGATCGCTGGGCAATTGACACTGTTTGGAAGAGAGGATGTTAGCTGGGCTGAATGGGCTCACTCAAGGGCTGTACCCACATCGTAGTTGACCTTCGGCTGGGCGCGCACACTCTTGCCGCCAATCCGCAAGCTGGCTAGAGAAACCACGGCCGGAAAGAGCGCCGAGATGGTGCAGTTGCGAGCCTGGCCAAAGTTGCTCATCTTGTACATGGCGGCCGTGTCCTGGACCAAAACGTTGCAGGCTAAACTCGGGAGAAAAACGTATCCTTTGAATATGGTATTGTTAGAAAGTTATGTACCTACGTTGCGTGATCTTGTGGAACCGCACATTGGCCACAAAGGAGCCGCGCACTGGAATTCGGTACTGGAGCAAAGCGGCATTCTGGCTCGAACGGAAGAACTTCTTGTTGCTAACTCGTGGCCTGCACAAAAAATGTGATTAAGTCATGGAAGGATATAAATACAAAGTCCCACCATTGTCTGTAGTTGTTGCAGAACTCGTAAACCCGCTCCTCCAGTGGCCGATGGTGATCCTTAATGCCCGGAAAGTACTCGCCATTCAGCTCCCAGCCGTCGACAAACTATCGAGTAAAGTGCGTCACACTTGGGCATAAATTTAGTGGCCCTCCGGGTAAGGAGCACTTACCGCCATTAGGGCTCCTGTCTCGCAGTTCGCATCGTAGTGCTTCATTGTAATCTCCACAATCGTGTCTGGCTCCCCCATCACATACAGCCCGCAGACCTCGGGCTGCAGTTCCTGGACATCTGCAGCCGTTCCAGCTCCTGCTCCTGCTCCTCCTCCTCCTGCTCCTCCTGCTGCTGCTGCTGCTCCCTCCCCCGGAACTACTCCCATGCCAGCTGCTCCTGCTGCCTCCAGTTCGAGCAGAACGGCCTCCCGGTTGAGCGCCGAGTTCAGGGGGTTGAGCTTCTTGAAGATGTAGTCACCTGCCTCGGAGGCCACATGCATGCAATCTGCGGTGAAGGGGTGAAGGAAGTTAATGGCTCAGCACTGGGGGAAATTAGTTGTTACTACTCTTAGCCGGGGAAAGTAGTTATTTATATGTATAAGCTTCAATTGCAACTATTATTTGCAGTGCACCCAATGCACTGAATGCCTTCGAGCAGCACAGCCCACAACCGAATCCAAAACCGAAACCGAAACCAATTTGTCTTGGCCAATTTCGACGATACCCTGGATTAGGGGTGGGCTATTGAAATCCCCTTTGATTGTATGATGGCTCCTGGGCAACAATTAATTTATCATGCGCATCCACTTAATGCCGGCCATAGTTGGCTGATTTATGGCCGGCATTATTAGCCAGTGGGTCACCCACTCATACGATTTTTATGACCTCTCTGTGGTTGTGTGGCATCCAGCAAAGCGGGTCGAAAAACAATTAAACTGCTATTTGACTTATTTTTTGCTCCACTCTTGACATGCATGTCACATACTTGGAGTGTCCTCGTGTGGGCTTTTTGTGGGATGTACGCGTACGTGAATCCCTTGATGGGGATTCAGGTCCTGGAAGGATGGGAAACAAAGTGGATGAAGGGCACTTGGCACTCCTGGCACTTGGCGCCAATTTGTTTATGACACTCGCTAATTGCCATCAACTGGCGGCTTTTCGGCCTCTCAGTATATCTATATATCAATACCATTTCAGCACACAATAAAACAGCTCTATTCATAAGTAATTAGGCATTATGATTAAATAATCGCACGCAAAGTGGCTGGTAGTTAATAAATAATCATAAACTATTAAGCTGCTTATTGCGCTGGTTCGAGTAGAATTTAACTACCTATTGCTTTTAGTTTTTCTTTTTTTGCGGAAAGCTTTGATTTTGAATACAACATTTTTCCCGGAAGCCTTTCATTTATTTCGAATAGCATGTTGAACTTTTGTTCATAATTGTAACTTTTTCCATAACTGCAAAATATCTAAGCGACCTGAAGTCCTTTTTATTTAACCCCCGGATTAAAGTGGCATTCATTTGTTCTTCGAAATTGTATAGCTATTCCTGGAAGTGACGTCATTAAGCTGACCCACCCCCTCCCCCAAGAAACCGCCACTCTCCCCAAGTGAACGTTGTCCTGACTATAAATAAAAGCAATTATAAATCGGCAGTGGCACAGATCTGTTGATGTTTCACCTGATTCCGGGATTGTGAGACTGATGCAACTTTCCATTTATTCGAACTTGCGACATGCGGTTGCTCTGGCGATGGGATTTTCCCCAGGGAGTTGGAGGGGAAATGGATGGAAAATCTGGGTGGTTGGGTGGCAGAGGGATTGGGTCAATTGAAGTTGGCACGAGTTGCTGCCAGTACGTTGGGCACTGAAATTTATGAAGTTTTCGTTCGCAGAAATCACAATTTCTCAGCTCTCACTGGTCATCGCATCGAGTGGCCACAAGTTTGTAATCTTTCATTTCCATTTGGGCAGTTTGGGTCAGTTTGACCATCGAGAGAGGGGGTGAACAATGAAAAGTGGAGTGCACTTTGATTTGAATTTTAATGGGCAATACATTCGGGTTGCTTGGCTGTACAAATTGCGCATACGCCCCGGGTTCCCAGGCATGGCATGGAATATTACAAGAAGCGCTCGCAACTTATGCAGAAATCAATTTGAGAGACAAGTAAACAAGGTTTAGAAAGCGCCTTAAACTTGTCGCTGCCGCCAAAGTGCATTTTCCATTTTCCGCCGAGGGCACTTGACTAAAAAGTTTTCCACTCCCCCTTTTCCCTTTTCCACGCTGCGCATGAGAATCGTAACTTACCTGAGACCGTGTGCACATTGTGCGGCACCGCAGGGTTGGGGAAAAGCTCAAAGGACCGCTTCACACTGGGCCAGGCCTGAAAGGGAAAAAATGGCAGGGAAATTAAGGGCATGCACTGCGCAAAAGGCGGGCTTAAATATTCCATCTATGATATATTAAAATGCTTTGGAAATATTACAAACTATTTTAAACTTAAGGCTTGGCAATGTTTATTTTGAAGTGGAGCATCCTTCCTGACTGAAAGAGAGCTGCCTCCTGCTCCACACAATCCGCACAAAGGAGATACATCCAGACCAGGAGGGGGGCCAAAGGATCAGCGGGATGTCCTTGGCGGCTAATGTCCGCCGACTTCTGTAGTTGTTTCGCGAAAGAAAGAAATCATCGCGGGTGGCAGCTAATGCGGCACTTAGGGCTCAGTCCACAATGCAACTGCAGAGGAGTGGATGGCCAGGATGTGGGGGACAAGAGGTCAGCCGGGCAGAGGACAATAGCCGGTTTTAATTAAACTACCACACACGATTCTCCAATAAACCGAAATCGAGCAGATGACGCCCAGGACGTGCTCGGCCAAGAAGGATATATATATATATATATATATATTACGAGGGAGCTGAGGAAATTTTAAGCATGACAAATCGGGCGCAAAAGTTAAAAGTTTTTATTAACCAAAACTCAGCCTACGAGCCAGATTTTTTGCGCCCCGCTTTTCTGCTTTTTATGATTGATTAGTGGTAACTTTTTTTTCTTCAGATTTTCCCGTTAATTGAAATCGCAGCCAGACCGCTGGGAAATTGATAAATGGTGACGCATTGGCCGCGTACCGAAATAATTGCGCTAAGGCCAAAAAGTTTTGCCTTTCGTTATTCGGCTTTTGGGACTTTTGTTTGCGCAACACTCGAGCTTTGGCTTTAACGAGTCGCCGTTGCGTTATGGAACTGTCAATTAGTGGCGGTTTGTGCCACAGCAAAGCAACTTTAATCCGCGGTTCTGGGGAAGATTCCAAGTCAGGGAGGATTGCCAGCCTGACGTCACAAATCCTTCAGCTTCAGATTCGAAGGGGATCAGACGAGAGAGGATAAACTGTCAACAGGCTGTAAATAAATAATAAACATGATCCCTTTGAAAACACACTTGGCAGCGGCCTGATTTGCATAATCACAATGCTGCCATCGGAATTTCGGATTCGAGGGACTCGAGAACTGCGCCAGTGTGGGCGCAATTTACACTGGACGCCTTTATGTCAAACTAAGCGAATCGCAGGATGCGCCAGCTGCCATCAAAAGGACCTGCGCCCCATTGGGACCTGGGCCGCCATCGAAAAGTTGCCACGGAGATTGGAGGACTCGATTCAAAGTAGCTGAAACTCTGTGGGCGGCAAAAATAGAAAAGTTCTATGGGCATTCCTGGAAGGAAACCCGTTGAGTTGAACTCCTTTCCCCTGCTTCACCTCTATTGAACTTGCATTCCTGCATTTATGTGCTATGAATGGTGGGCTTTTATTAGCACAACTCTTGAAATTATATGGCATTGCAAAAATAACTTTCTCTCATAATTGAGTGGTTCCTGTATTCTAAATTTCCTTATCTGACAGCTCATTTAAATAAGCCATTTAAACTTGTTGTTGAAATAATTAGGAATTCTTTTATATTTTCAAAGTCATGCCTTGAATACCTAAGACAACCGCTTAAAGAATGCCGCCATTAAAAAACAGGAATATTCAATTAGTTTTTCTTCTTAATTTTCTTCATTCTATTTTGGATTTTCGGCAGCTAGGAGGTCGCGTGATTTGATTAATGAACCCATTGTTCCTTTGCTGAATCCAGTACTTTTTCGGCATTATTCATTATTCGGGAGGAATTAGTACTCAAGGTTTGGCGTTAGACGTCAGAATCCTTTGTTCCAGTCATTTCAGCTCCAGGAAAGCCGCTAATTAGCAAAGGATATGCGAATCAGGTCCTCACATGCCACTTAGGATGCCAGAAATATTTGTGAGTTGATTAAAAGTTCGCAATTTTGCTGGCGGAAGGAAGCACCTGACAAAATTGGAATCCTTTTTCGGGGGTCAGGTAAATATTGACTTTTGCCAACGCGAGAATCTGGCTGGAGATCCGGTGGTAATCCTACAGCTAAAGCAAACACTTGCAATCGGTGGGGCATTCTTCGGTGGCGGAATGACTAAGTTATGAGACGGCTTCAAAGGAGGCGGCTTTAAGAAGAACGCGATACTTGCCGCATTCCTGGCCATGAATAAGTGATGCACTCGCCGGTGTCCGGCGGAGCAACAGGCTGCCAGTCGACGACCATAAAATATTCAGACTTCTTTATGGCCGGCGTTAATTTCACTCGAGGAGTCGTCGTCCTGAAAGGATTCGTCTAACTGAGTGATGCTGGCTCAAGTATGCACATAATGCCGGATGCTTAAGAATATGGCCAACTAAGCGTGGCTCAAGTCGGAACTAAGTCAAATGAATGGCCACGAAATGAAGAAGATATGAGTCCCTGGAGGCTTCAAAACAGAAGGGCATCCTGTTGAAGCGGAATGGCTTAATTATGACCGTTTCCCTCATTTATTTGCCATCTAAAAAATGGCCCTATTTGCGTCAGCAACTCATTCAACTCGGCGATTCAAAGTTAAGCTCGGCGTTTGTCAGAGCTCATAGTCATCATGTGAAAATCCAGGGATTAACATTGGAAGCCGCAAATGAATTCGATTACGCATACGCACTGTTGAACGCCAAACACCAAACACCACACACCAAACACCGAGCGTTGTTATAATTGTAATTTCTGTAATTACTTAATTAATTTTGCGCCACCGCAAATGAACTGTGAACCGCAGTTTGGTAAAAAAAAGGTTATTCGGATACTGCCATTTTGACCTCATTGCCTTTGCTTTTAAGCTCACTTATGAGCTGCAATGTCATATGAAGAGGGAAATTCGAGTGCTGCCACGGCGGAAATTAGTTCTGCCTTAAATGCCTTGGCTACATCCTCCTGCTCGATTTATGTCGAACATATTGCATTCGAGATTTATGCACGAGTTCTGCCCGAACGGAATTGAATAGATGGCATAAATTTCGCGCAACTGCTGCTACATGATGAATGAAATTTATGGAAATTAGGGGGCTCCCATACGATATGAGACCTTCGAAAGCAGACGCAATTACAGCTCACAAAGGATGGCGAACAATATAGGGGTAGCTATCTAATCTTGATCTCAGAGTCCCAAAATATTGTTGCATACTTCAAGGCGCTCCAAGTTCATATGGGAACTCCCTTGTGAGTGTGTGAGTGTGTAAGTGTGTAGGTATCCACGTTCGGAAAGTGAGTAGAACAAAGCACAAGCCCCTAAGCACCCAATTTGTGGCTGGTGCAATTAGGGGTCACCTCTGAACGCTTAAGCTTATCTTTCCATGTCATACCGCTCCGCAACTCAGTTTCCCTCTGTTGCACCCGATGACATTCATGTTTTAATTGTGGTCGTTCACACATGTTGCCAGAGTGAAAAACGAAGCTCCACGGGTGGAAATAGAGGAAAAGCGGGATAAACGGGGAAAAACAGGAAAATGCGGGCGGAAATGGGACAGCAGGGGTGTGGCTGTCATGTCCTGGCTTAAATGGCTGTAAAGTGCCAAAGCGTCGGTGTCAACATTAAGCGCACATCAAGTGCAGGACTCTCAGGCAATCGAGCAGGATGTGGATTTGCAGTGGGAGCAGAAGGGCGAGTGGTGTGCAGGGGGAGTGTTGAAAATCTCGTCCATGTCTAAAGTGAGTGACCACGAAAGGAATGAGTCAGTTGCAGTTTCATTGCCTTCGATTCGCTGGTTTTTCCGCCCATGACTGTTTGGTTTTTGCCACCGCCCACGGCTCACAGGCAGGTGCGAAATTTACATTTACATTTATCCTTGGCCAGTGAAGTGGATTCGCAACGTCCTGGCTTCACGACTCTGCACCCACAAAGTTGCCATTAAGCAAACGTATCGCAGGTTCTTCGAGGTTGATGGATGGCAGGTAGCAGGAGTGGAAAATAGAACCTTAATCGTCCAGCACTTGCCAATATTTTCATATCCAAATGCCTTCCGTCTTTGGCAGGCTAACATGACAAAATGTTGTAACATGATCGCAAGAAAATGAATTACTTGCCTAAGGCTAACTTACACTACGCACAGATGAATCATATTTCAGTGCTGTTCTACTGAAATAAAATTCCTTAAAATATTTTGCCGTGCCATCACCCTTTTTGAATTAATCTCAACGACGCCTCTGAAAAGATGGATTCGATTGGTTATTTTAGTAGCTGCTATCTTATCTGTCTTCGAGGAGTCTCAATCATAATTAGCACGAGTTCTATTTTTGTTGCGAGTGCAAGCAAATGTCACGCAACTTTTCCACTGATTGGACCATTACCAAATCGCATTAAGTATTCATTCGCGACGGGCCGCAACTATGACCCGCTGACCCTCTGACCCGCTTGGACTTTCATAAATTGATTACTAACTAGAGTTTGCAACGTGAACCTAATGAAGGTAATCAGTTGTAGCATAAGCCGGAGCTGAAAGGCTGCCAAAAAGTTTGGCAATAACGCCGACAGCTAGAATCAATCAATCTGGCCAAAAAATCTGGGCCGAGGGAAATTAGATCAAGTCATTAGAACAACGGGGAAACAAAAGTTGGCCCAACTTGTTGATCGAATTACAGGGAGTTACACGCGTGACTTTGTCATCAACTAATACACAGGGAATAAAAAGGATATTCTTGTTTTTACTTTGGAATACTTAAGCACTATTTAGAAATATATATGTATAAGGTGTTATAAGTATTTATTCTGTGTTACAACTCACCTGAACGCCCAGCACAATCATGGAGAAATAGAGATAGACAACCAACTTCATCGCGATTTTCGATTGGCGAAATCTGAGGCGAAAATGGCCAATCCCCGCGGGGAGATTGAAAAACAGTTGACGAGGTTTGAGGCGACTTTTCAATTAACCCTCGAGTTCCGGTGCGCCTTTTTCTTTTGATCCTGTGACCGCCTGACTGCCTGACCGTTGCTTAGAGATTAGAGATTAGAGCAGGAATCACGCACCCAATAACTTCATTAGAGCGTGGAATTAGCGACGGAGGCACGCGATGCGATGCTTGCTGGGCACACGTTGCGTATACTTGATGCGGGTTCGAAATTGCGCCGGGGAAACCGATTTAAGTTTCACTGGGTAAAAGAAACCAAGAAACCGTTGCAGGACGAAAACAAGGACGATGCGTCTACGCTGCCGCTCGACGACCGAGTGTTGGTCCTTATCAGCGCCGCATTTCCTTTTATAGCCAGTCGTCCTTGCCGAACTCACAGTGTTTTTATACACTTTTCTTTTGGCATTTTTCCTTGATTTTTACAAGCTTTATCTTTGTGTGTCTATGAAGTTTTGGCTTTATATTTTCCGTAAAAACTTTCTTCGTTAATATTAACCTTGCTTTAATATTATTATTATTTCTCTTCGATTTGCACTGCATTTTTTGAAATACTTGCCGCTGTTTGGTTACTCACCACAAGCAGCTTTTCCGTTGAATTTTCTGGCGAGCATTGCCAACAGAAAAGGCTGAGGAAAAGCTTAGGTGAAAAGCTCTTTCAAATGGAAATGCGACTTTATTTGAAAATGTATCTTAGAAAATAAATTTATTCTTAATTAAATACGGAACTTACAATGTGCTCTTTTTGTGTCTAAACTATTAGATATAATTCTTTAATGATTTTATCTTATTTATGCATTTTTCAATTGAATTAACAACATTTTTCCTATATAAACATTTAAGTGGTCTACTTTAAGGCAAGTCCTAGTTTCAAATCCTTACTTCAAGCCCATGTCCAAAGTGGGGGCCACAGCCACGGGAATAGGCACATTTCTGGGATGACTCACATCGCCCCGGTCGTAGTAACCTCCCAAGTGCTCTCCCGGCACGTGGTACAGTCCATAGTGCAATCCATTGTTGGCCACCTGTTGGTGCATAGGGAACAGTGATCAAAAAGAGGTTTCCTACTACCCTGCCACCCACTCACCCTCTTTAGGCCATTAATGGAGGCTAGGAGCAGAGCCATCTTGGCCAGCAGCAAAGCTTTGCCACTCACTATGGAGAGCATTTGGAAGCCCATGGGTACCAGGATGGCTCCCAAGGCAGTCACTCCAAACATCATGGTTATGATCATGTTATAGCGATGTCTTCTCAGCCGGGCACTGCCCACAGGATCGGTGCTGGAAGCCTCTGAGGAATGGTCCAACAATGAATGATGAATGAGGTATAAGTTAACCAGAACCCACCACTACTTAGATATCGCTCCGTCAGCTTGCCCAAGTTCACCTGCAGGGTGTGGGTGGTCAGGCCCTTGGCCAAGCTCACTGCCAGTTGATCGAACCAGGTTAGGTGCTTCAAATCCTTCCGTTCATCTTCGGGACGTGTAATATTCGGAGCAGACACCAGGCGAACGCCATCGTAGATGGAAATCTCTGGGGAGGACATAATGCCCTCGAAGATGTGCAAGCTTCTGGCGCGGAAACAAGACCACAGACTTTGGTGCACTCCAGACCGATAGCAGTCTCGCAGATCAGTGCGCAGCTTCTTCAGCTGCGATATCCATGATTTGTCCGCCTGATCCTCGCCAGCCGCGCACCGATCACCGAGGATCACGCCAAGTAGGAATATAAACAGAACCGACGGTGCTCGCATTGTTCGCCCTTCGAAAGCCAAAATGAAACTGCATCCGATGAGCCGCCAACGATGCGGTTTTTATAACCCACTGCTGACCAGTGATCGGCGACCGATCTCGTCCAGTGCACCCGGTCATTGGGGCACCAGTGGAAACCCTCTTCTGGCATCCCTAACGGTTTTTTATTTAGCGGTCATGGTCGGCAGACAGCAGACAGCATTGTTGGTGACTTCGAAACCGAGTCTGGGCAACCCAGAAACGCAAAAGGGCGGTGCTAAAGTAAACTTGTCAACATCGATTTGCAAATGCCCACCATTGCACACAATTCTAATCAGATGCGTTTCGACCCTGTTCAGTGGCAATTGGCCATGAATTAGACGCTCGATTGCGTTGGCAAGCAGCTTTCAGTGGGCGTGGTCCCTCATCTGTGGGCCAGTTTCAATTGGAGTAGGAAAGTGGGCTTGACTTGGTTTTCTAAATCGTTTTTGAAAGATTGACGAAGCCATTACCTTGTTGAACTGGGTAACGAAATAACATTTTTAAATACATTTTAAATATTTAGTGCCCAACCCAAAAACCTCGAAGATAGACAATTCGATCGTTTTAAACATTGAGTTTTATTTAATTATTCTTTATTAGCTAAGAGGTCATTCATTGCATTTCCTTTGCTTGATAATTGTTTTGAACAAATTCGTACTAAGATTAAAAGGTTTTATCGCTTTAATAGTTACATTGAGTGCAAAAGTTGACGTTCAGTGATTGGTTGATGCTCTAGACTTTAAACTAGTTAACAAAGTTTACAAAAACAGTTCTACACTTGCCTAAATATATATATATACGCACCATGGCCAAAATCGATATTCTATACTCTTAAATGGGCTTTTCATTACACTCCTTTTGGTTTTTTCCTTGTTTGTTTGGGTGTGTGGTAAAAACAGTTGCTCAGAGCTGGGTGCTCAGTATTTCGCACCCTGCAGTTCAGATACAATAGTACTATAGATACGGCGCTGCTCCCTCCTGATCCTCGTTAGAAATATCCTCAGTGCTTCTGTGTGTGTGTGTTTGTGTAGTTTGTGTAAACGCGTCCTAGCAAAAAATATATCCCATATCTCTGTCCACCGGAGCCCCAAATCCCGCCAATCCCTTCTGCATTCCGTAGACTACGTGGCGCTTGGCAGGCGGTGGCGCCAGTACAATCAGGATCCCGTGGCCGTTGAGGGCGTGGCAGCGGCTACTCCGCGTCCAAATCGCGGCAGGTACAACCCGAACTTGGACTCCACTCCCGCCAGAAGAGGAACTGCCGCCCGGTAGCCACCAATGTGGTCCAAGTTCTCGGTGGTCACCGACGCCGCCGCCTGCTCCAGCGGAGTGGTGATCTTGTGCGCCTCGGATCCCTTGGGCTGGGTGCCTCCGAAGTCCACGTAGAAGAGGCGCTGCAGCAGTTCGTAGGTCACCAGGGTCACACCGAACTGTGGCGAGGATCGGAACACTCGAGCTGTGTTATAGGTTGCAAGAAATTAACATAAATCCACCGAGGAAGTTTGCATTGACCTACCGGCTGTGCCCTTCCAGAAGGCTCGGGGTCCCTCCTCGGCCATGATCTTCTTGGTGGCATCCCAGACGCCGTTGTAGGTGGTCTGTCCGGATCGGGCCACCACCTGGAGGCGGGTCTTGATGACGTCGGCGGGCGTGACAAGGGAGGCGGCCGGAACACCGGCAATGGCACCGGCGGCCAGCAGGGTGAGTGGGTGGTTGTAGCCGTCCTTGTCGGCCATCATGGCCTTGGTGTGGGCGTAGGTCGGGAAGTAGATGGCCGAGAATGGCACATCGCGGAGCAGACAGGCCCTGGCTCCCTTGTACAGTCCGAAGAGTCCCAGTTCCCGCACCACCGACCACGCACGGATCTTGCTCCCACTTGCGATTTCTCCAGCCACCTGCAGACGGATCTTCACAATCTCCAGGGGATTGGTGAACACCACCTGCGAGGCACCGGCACAGCCACCAGCCAGAACCTCCGCCCAGGTGGGAATATTGCCCTTCTTGTCGGTGAGCTTGTCCCTCACCAAGTCATTCACCGTCAGCTTGATGGCTTTCTCGGGGGCCACGCCCATCAGCTGGGGCAGGAGACCTCTGTAGAGACCCATGAATCCTTCGTGGCGAACCACCTGGAAATTAAGGCATTGGGGTTAGATCATTTCACAGAATATATCACAAATCAGACATACCTTTTTGAAGCAGTCCCATGAGTTTCGGTAGGCAACTTCACCGATGTAGGAACCCGCGCGCTGGTTCTGCATTCGAGTCTTGACTAGATCGATGGGGTAGACCACGGTGGCGCCCACAGCTATTGGTGCATAATATATAAATAGGTGTCCTTTCTAGGAGGATGTAAAGTAGTGCATTCGAACTTACCGCCGGCAAAGGAACCCAGGGTAAAACGGTAGGAGCTCTCCAGGATCTGAATGAAGGCAGATCGGTCCGCAGGACTCTCCACCGCCTTGATCTCCGCCAGACGATGTGTTATATGCTTGGTGTAGTGCTCGGGTGCGATGTTGCTCAGGTCACTATAGTCGATGCGGCTGAATAATGGGAACATCAAATCCGGATTAGTTTCGATTGGCATATAAGATGTATAGGAAAGGGAAACTAAGAGATACCAACTGAGTTAGGTTTTCTGGGTGCGGGATTCTGGGAGTGGATTTATAAACGAACAAAAAGCGGAAATCAGGCCAAGGAAGAACGAGATCACTTGCCTACTTGGAGGTATCTTTCTCCTGCGCTTCCACCAGCTTTGGGAGTGAGAATTGCGAGTGCAGCGCAGAGAAGAGGAGAAATGAAGAGAAACACACGGAGAGAAAATGATACAAACAAGCAACAATTAGCACGAGACTTGACACAAATAATTTGGCATTTCCCTGGGATGATCGCCCACCTTAAAGGATGCACTTGCTCATACAAGACTATCGGACTACATTGCCTACAGGGTCATAAATAAAATTTAGTTTTAACTGGATACTTATATATCATTTAGTTAACTCATTTTCTACCAAGTCAAATTTTCACTTCCAGCAGATAATTTCATTCCAGCTATACAAACACCTTGGATCTACAAGCTTAACTATGTGAAAAGTAGCAATTACATGAGGTTGGATCATTGCTTCTGAAAAATGTTCATTAAGAAAACATCATCACTCTCATTAGAGCCTTGGAAAACTTAATTTTTGTAGGATATTAATGTAAACTATTACTTTAACACATTAGTATCAAATTATAGCTGTGAAAGCTGCCACTTTACAAGTCCTCGAAAAAGTAAAGATTGTTAAGTACTGCAATGCATTATTTGAACGGTGTGCTAAGTAAAAAATGTATCTCCTTCATAGAACAGAACAAAAACATTAGTTAGCAAATGAATAAGTCACTTAAATTGACTTAATAACGTAAATAAAATGCTAGTTTTTGCTAATTCGAATCCAAAGTTGGCAAAACTGAACCCAAGGTAGTGTCTATGGACTCACCCTGCTTGGTGGACGGCGCCCGCCAGCTGGAAAAGGATGTCGATCTCCAGCGGCGTGATTTGGCTCATCGTCTGGGCGGCGTAGAGGATCTGATCCTTGGTGATCATATCCGTGCGACTGCCCTCGGTGGCGTGCAGGTAGACTTGTTTGATCAGTTCCATGTTGTTCAGCAGCGAGGTAAATGCGATGAAATACGGGAAGCTCACTTTGTGACCCTCCGTTACCTAGTCGAGTGCAAAAACGATCCTTAGAAGGATAATCAGATGGGCAAGAGCAGCAGTAGCTACCGAAACTAGATTGTCCTTGACGCCGGGGGTCAGTAAATGGCGCTTAACATTAACTATGATGTCCTGGAAGTCCAAGGGCGAGATGAACCCAGTGCCAGTTGGATCCTTGCTGTGGAAGGCCTCCATCGCGTGCTCCTCGTGAAAGTCGTGCAGCAGCTGCGTGAACTCAGCATAGTTGATAAGGCGTTGCTTCTTCTACAGTTCGGGTAAGTATATACAGTATATTTGTTAAATAATCGTCAGATTGCAGTGCTCTTACATCACCAAAGTAGCGCTTGATGAAGGGGCCATCTAAGCTAAAAGGTATCTTTGAGTGCAGTTCAGTTTTTTGTACGACATCAGCAAAGTCAGCTGTAAAGTGCATAGTTTAGTGGTATAGTTTAGTGGTATAGTTTAGTGGCATACTTTAAAGGATTTTCTTACCATAGGAAACAGTGCCGTTGCCCTTGCGGTCGAACAGCTGGAAAGCGGTCCTGTAGAGGGCATCTGGGGTGCAGAGCAGACCCTCGAAGGCCTGGAACTCCGAGAAGGAGATGAGCCCATCCTTGCTGGTGTCCGCAATGTTGGCCAGCAGGCGCACCGATTCCTATGAGAAATATTTTGTTGGTTATTCAAATGCAGTGCTTGGGAAATCTTTACAGAACTTAGCTATAGTATTTCATCCAGTGACAGGTTAATCTCTTTCGAGTGGACATTAGACCGGTAGTTACTCCCAAAGGGGGAGGTAAACGGGGGGCCGTAAAAGAAACTGCCCCCGCAGACTTCGGCACCTGATTGAATCAGTTCCCATTTGCGGGGGCACCTACGAACCGCGATCTGCGATCAGGTTCAGTTCGGTTCTCAGACCATAAAGCTGATAAGCGGACCCATTAAAATAGAATCTGTGACGTTGGCGTTCAGACACGAGGCAGCCAAGTGATTGCCGGGTTATTTGGTTTATGCGTTTATGGGTTTACTACATCTTTGCGGGTGGGTCAAGGTCAACCAGTGAATCACAGTGGCTAGTTGTACGGCTAGTATTGCTGTGATTTATGTTCATAAGCAACTATGTGCCGCCGCCAACGGGGCGAACTTATCTGGCGATAAGATATGGCCGTTTCTTATCGGACGGACTATGCAAAATAACCTTGCAATGACCCGCCGACTGCAGGCTAAGTACTCACGTCATTAAATGCAGATTCCGAGAAGAGTCCTAGGAACTTTCGCACAAAGTCCTCGCTGGTCATGTAGTGCTCGCCATTCTTCTGGATGGAGGCGTACTTCAGGAACACCTCTCGCAACTTTTCGGTGCCGGCGCGCTTCAAAAGCGACGGAGACTGCAAGGAGAATCGCGAAGAAGGCAGAGAAAGGGGATTAGTTTGTGGTAAGAATAGCTTCCTTGGGGTTTTCTTCTATTGGTTTCCACTACTAGCTTAGCTTGAAAATCTTCTCTTCCTAGCTTAAGTATATAGCTTTTTGCTGTATATATGTATTTATTTATACGTTTATCTTTATGGGTAGTTCGGGAACTACCCTTCTTTACCCGCCACTGTCACCGCCGCACTCTCTTTTCGGCGCTCTTGCGCTTGAAACTCAATTGCAAAAGCAACACGTGTCAGTCGCTCGAGAATCGCAGCCGAAACTTACATTTGGCAAACTCTTGGTCAGCGGCATTCCTGTTCTTTAGCAGTGACTGCTTCCGTGTTTTCAGTTTCAGTGTTCTTTCCGCGAGCAATTGCCGCGTCCAATTAGCTCATCAATGCAAGCCGATCTAATCCAAACCGCCCGAGTCGACACCACCTCGTCCCCGTTCCGCGATTAACTGCGAGTGGAGCGCACTGACGAGCGCAGAATCGCCACACGAACGGAAGCCCGCTGGGGAGAATTTCTCATTAACCGAACTCTTACTCTTATTTTCCGCTCATTTCAATGTCAATTAGCTCTCTCTTATGTTTGTGGCGACTCTCTTATGATCATTACTCTAAGAGCGGGTGGGGTTATATGTTCTGTGTTCCTTTAATGTCATTTTCTTATGTAAAAAAAAAGTGATTAAATATAAAAATATTTATTTAAGGGAATATTTTAATAAGGTACTTCGATTTAATAGCAAATTTCAGGCAATAATATATAATATTTTAAATACTAATTAAAACTGTTTCTTCTAAGTGAAGTACTTGGAAAAATTGATTAGTTACTAAAGACACTTGACTTGTCATATTAATAGATTAATAATATTTAAAGGTAACTATTTTTAAGTAGTATTACACAGCTTGTTTGAACTGATAAGACTTTGTGGAGCAACTGTGCACAAAGTAGTAATCGCAATCATTTGCATATACATCCCCTACGAGTACTGAGTACCGGGTAGCCGATAGTCGAATATCCAATACCCTGTCTCATTGCTCTGCCACTTGTTTACTCGCTCTCGCTGCAATTCCGCCTGAGTAATCACCTAAAGGTCAGCAGCTCCGTCAACAACAAGTTCAACTTCGATGACAATACATACGTGCGATTCGAATTCGATTACCTAGCATTTATCAATTGACTCATTGACGTAATACGATTAGCACGCGATGAAATTGTCATTTTCCCAACAACAATTCTCTCTGTTTTTCTTTTTTTTTTTTTGTGGGGGTCCCTCACATCTGCAGATGCGCTTGTTTGTGCCAGAGAATTGCGAAAAACAAAAGCAGATTTCATAATAAAATCAGCGAAAACACAACGGCATTTATGGAGCCCCCGACTTGAAGATACGGAAATGTGGAGCCAAATTCAGAACTGGCTGGTTGATTGGAGTTAAATACCATGGGGAACACGGCAACATTGATTGATGTGCCATCAATTTCAGATAGCTTCTGATTAAAATGGATTATAACGGCAAGGATTCCCTAATGACGTGTTCTGATTACATGCGATTACTGGAAAAAATGGGTAGCTAACAAGCTTTTCCAAGGTAATAATCAAAAAATATATAAGACTAGTTATCTATAATGCTTTACTGCATGCATAACTATTCATACATAGCTAGATACTTTCACTTTGGCTACCTCTTTTTTGCTCCACTGTTTTTGAGGTTTTGTGTAGTGGAAATTGGATTTATTGGATGGGGTTTTATCCCCACCCCCCCTCTTTTGTTTGTAGTAGTCTGTCTGATCCGTCAAAGTGTCGTATTGACCTTTGCGAATCGATTGGCGGTGGCAATAAATGAATTCGTTTGCCGGCAATTTGCTGCACAATGCGATGCCATCAAGAATTCATGGGAAGCAGCAAAAATACGAAAATTGAATTGTTCCCTTGATGAGGATGTATAATTCATATTAAAGCCGGGATGTATGTATAAACTTTCATTTCAACTGAAAGTAATTAAGTGGCAATGTTTGCAATGCGACTGCTTATTGAGGCGTATTGTTTATTCATTTACCCTGTTGCGATTGCAAATGATTCGCTATTTGAAATATAAATTTATACATTTTCCTTTTTCAGAATATCCCTACAAATTGAATATTTTCATAGCAATTCAGTGGTATATTCTGAAATTCATATGAAGCCATTGACTTTTGACAGATTCACTGGGCGTGAAATAATCGAAATCAAGGAAAGTTCCGCTTAAAACCCCGATTCAATTTGTTGCCACTGCAGACTGAACTTGTGAATCCCCAAATGTACTTGAATGCTGTTTTATATATTCATGCCCGGCAGAAGCTGCTTTTTATCCCCTTTTTATTCGGGCAGCGCAAACAAGCGGAAAATGTTACACATACGCCCCGTGTGACGGCAGACAGAAGCGATTTGTTTGTTTGTTTGCTCGGTTTTGTATTCCCCCTCTCCCCTTGCTTGTCCACCCCTCTACATGACTTCTGCTTTGTTGCATTTGCATAATGAGTTCTTCTTGGCCACGGTCGTCCGTAGACCAAGTCAAAGGTTGCAGGCACAGGTCGCTTTTCCACCGGTTTTCCCAGATTTTCCCCGCTTGTTATTTTGCCAGCAGCTAGTGGCACGTGCATGTCACTGTTACTATATCATTGTAGCTGCATCGATGGACACAGAGAAAACTGGAAAATATTTCCCTTTACCACATTTTATAGCCTAAAATATCATTATTACATTCTACTTTTGCAGTTTACCTTTTCGAAAATCAAATCTATTTAACTTCAATAGTGAAAAATGCCCAATTAATTGCTCGTTAATTTTTTTCTCTGTTGGTGCCATGGAAATTTGTTGCGCGAGCTGCAAACTTTTGTTTTTGTTTGCAATTTCCGTCAAGGTCAAACCGGCTGTTCATTATCGCTGTGGTTGTGGTTGTTTCTGTGCTCGGATGGGATTACTTCAGCCACCCCCTCCCAACTGAAGTCATACAGGGAAATGAGCCACTGGAAGCTCGAGAAATTCCACCCAAAGCAAACAGACATTTGTAATATTGGCATACAGTAGTTAAGTTTGTCGTCCAACTAACCGAATTCGACAATTTTCGGTTGGAGGGTGCTATAATGGGAATATTCAGCAACAGCTGCACCACTGGCCCATTACGTATACGCAGCGTGAGCCATGGGACCACAGTCAGCTGGCTAATTGACGACAGCAAATGCGAGAGAACTATGCAAATGTATAGATACCATGTAGAACTGAGGGGCTGGAGCGATCGGTGACTGCAAACTGAGAAGCGGAGAAGCGGAGAATCTCGACCTGAGAAGGCGGTGACTTTTCCAAAGTCGTGAGCGGAGAAAACCTGGCCACAAATCCGTGGGATTGAAGGTGATTCGCTGGATGCTCGGAAAGCTCTCAAATGATATTGTTTTATTTCTTTATATAATTGTTTTGCCTGCGAGCTTTCCTGAGATATCCAGTATTTATCGTTTATCTTTCGACTATGTCGTAATGCGCTCTATCGTTCCTTATTGATATTAATTAGTCTGGTGCGCGGCACTTCCGCCTTTGGTCAGTTATCAGATCAATAGTTAATTAGTTTCCTGACGGAACGTTACCTCATCCTTATCGTGCATATTCACTTATTCACTTATTCACTTATACGTATGAACACAATCCAAGTCTTTGAGTCTTTGTGAACTCCAGCCACGTTCGCGTTATCTTCTTGAGTGTTCGTTTATCGGAAACTTGGGCTAAGTCTTCGATTTAACTATTAGTTAAATATGTTTTTGATGGTCACTCGCGAGTCTTTGTGCTGTATTCAATACTTTAAGGCTTTGCTAGTTAGGAATTCTGGTGTATGCAAGGAATAAATAATATATTTCCAATGCCCGAACCGGATATATTTATTGCCAACTTGTGATTTTTCTGATATCTGAGGGACGCGCGCGATTTTCTCGGCTGTCATCCGCTGGCGTCGCGCTGCTTTTCCATTCTGAACTGTCGGAATTATAGAAGCGAGAGCTTTTCCCGCTTTCAGTAACTTTTGCCACTGCGAGAGAGCCGCAAAAAAATAATAAATGAAAGAGAACCCCTCGGCGATTGCATTTCCACTTCCATTTCAGATTCAGATTCATATTAATTCTGATTCTCATTTCAGTTTGTTATTGTTTATTGCCCGGGCGGTGCTCTTTCTGCACTGCAGTTTCATTGCACTGCAGTTCCCCAATTAACAATGGCATCTGTGCAACTATTACAACTACTATTCATAAGAAGGGGTCTAATCAGGGTGGTGGTATGATGTGGGCCAAACAAAAACACTTTTGATAATAGAAAAGTGCAGTGCGAATCGTGGCTGCAATGTGTTCACGGAAGTAATTTCGTTCTAAGTGGCCTCAAGGTGCGACCATTGGCTCTGTGTATCCTCATCGCATCTCGAACAATCAGGGCCAAGTTGTCAGGGATTTAATATTAATACTATATATACTTATCATAGCAAGTTCGAACTTTCTGTAAGTCGGACCATATATATACGGACAGTACGGACAAGTCCTTTAATAAGTTTGCATATTCGAACTGCTATTCGCGTGACCCCCGCTGTTCATTCACATGCATGGCTGGCAAGGTCGCCATTTTCGAGCGTGCCAAGTGGTTGACGATTTCTCGTTGTGGAAATGTTCTTAAATTCGGTTGCACTCATTCACAGCTGCTCGAGTTTCTCTGTTTACAATGTAAACACGTGCTGTGCGAAATAACACACCGAAACGAGCGAAAGAGAAAGGTAATTTCGTGGGGTGAAAGGGAGAAAAGATAGCGCGAGATACGAGACATTGCGTATACGCATCGTTGGCCATCTGCGGAGGGCACGTGAATGAAGCGTGTTTTGGGCGGGTATAAAAATAGCCAGGCGGGCGAGAAAATTGTGTTATTATTGTGTCATTCTGGGGAACGTCAGCAGCTCTCGTCAAGAATTTCAGCAAGGCCGAACCATCCTACAAATTATTTCTGAAGGCGGAGTTATTGTTGTTGAATAAAATGAACAATTACGACAGCGGCAGTTATGAGCAGCAAGCTGCACGAATCGGCAGACATTTTTGTTATGAAGGTTAGCCAAATGTCAGCCCAACTCGGGTGTCCTTTTTGTGGCACGACAGGCACCAGCTTGTGTCTGTGAGCACTCACATACCAGCGCAGCCAAAGGACCTCCACTTCCGCATTGCCACTCACTCACTCACAAGGAGTCCTGAACCTTAACAGCGCATTGAATGTCACTAATTTATAGTTTTCTGATTAAGAGTGATGGATAGTAGGTGTGTTCATTTGTAGCTGTCTGTTATCGTTGCTGAAGAACCCTTTAACCCCGTATCCTTTTCACTTCTCTACTGCTTTGCTTTCAAATCTTTGAGTGGAGTAATCTGTTTTTGTTGGGCGGAAAGCACTTACAAAGCAATTAAGATACAACGTGTATTACGAATAAGAATTTAACTTAGCAGGAACAAGTTACTAAAAGTGTCATCATGCCGAAGATCTTATACACTGCCTTTCAAATTACCCATTGATTTAATATGAAATTGAGTATGTCATTTGAGCGTGTGTTCTGCGGAAGGCTAAGTTATAATCCTCCGATTCAGCGTGTTTTTATTTCCGTCCGTCGGCACTTTTGCTCTTTTCATTCCTCCTCCAGCCGCACTTATTTTTAGATCCGAGCACCTAATCCGCCACCACTGGCTGGGTGGCCAAGTGGGGTTGGGCGGTGGCTCTGGTAATTAAAGCGCAAACTGGCGCCCACTTGAGGGGAGGGTGGTGGTGAGGGGCCTCGGCGGAAGACAAAGGCTGAGCTCCGCGAGTGCACTTACTTCTTGGCATCGGACGACTGGCAGAGTGGGTATCCAATTAAACGGAAACGGTATGTGCATTGGCATTATCAGCGGCTCAGCGGGTGGCTTTAACTGCTCCGACTTTTGGCTTCGGCGAACCCAGCAGGGAGTAGCAGGAGTAGATTCCACCAGGTGGTCACTAGGTGGGCGGTGCACAAGGAATGCTTCTCTTATCGATTTTTACGCACTTAATTCCGCGTTTAATTTCGCGGCCAATTCGATTCACTGCCACTTAGTTTTGCACTTGGCTGTAGCTATTGGATATTGGTTCCTGTTCCTCAAATGCGCCCAGGTGGTTGGAGGCGACAGCTGCTGCACTGGGAACACCGCGGAAAACAGGACCGTGCCAGACGAGAAAACGCGCTAAACTGGATGACAACATGGAAAACATTGGCTAACAGGGGTCCAAACGGTGGTTGCGCTGGGAAATGTTAGCAGCCGAGAGGGAAATGTAACTTTCCCACCCTTATGTTCTGTGAAAATAATAGTATGCGGTAGGGGAAACTCTTTTATTTTTTATTATGAAATTTAGTTCATAGTTAATGTATTAATAAATTATTATTCCCCATAAGAATTTATGCTTTTCATTTGCAGCGGAAAATGCAAAACTTTATTCAGGGAAATTCAGCGCAGCTGTGCTGTTGGTTGGATAATCAGAGCGCCACCTTGCGGTCAGGTTTTCCATATTCAAAAAGAGCGTTAAGGATAATATATACGATTTTAAATTTAAAGTAGCAAACAGCTGGAAATCTTTTATTAATTAATAAAAGTTGATTACCAGACTTTTTCCAATTTACCTCCCTACTTAATCTTGGCTTGCTAGCAAAAGTCAATAAAACTGATCAATATGGGCAGCCATAAACCAGTAGTCATAAATATTTATTCAGTTTAGTACAATAGGTAAGCATGCACAGTTTAATAATAGCATTTAATGATGATTCGTCTTTGAACAACAGGTTATTGCAAGTAGTAAGCCGTAGAAGGACACCACTCCTTTTTGGAGCGCCCCGAATAGTTTGCACAGTAAGCTGCATGTGTGTGTGTGTGTGGGTGTGTGTGCCAGTGTGTGAGAATGCCGGGGATTCGCCGACAATAGCCTAACATATTAGTTATATTTAATAGATAGTAACGAACGCAAGGGTAAGCCACAATTGAAAATCACATTAGGGGTTCTTAAGTGAAAGAATGCAACGAACCAAGAGGCTGGAACGCAATAAACAACAACAAATGCCGCCGAGTGCTTTAAGTGGTGTGTATGGACGATCCTCGGGATCAACAGCTTGCAAAAATACATTTCTCTCTGTTTGCCGAAAATAGTTGTTCTCTCTATCTGCCTAAATCTCTGTAATTTCCATGGTTAATCACTGTTTGACACCCGAAACTGGAGCTATTGCTAGATCTGATGAGTCGGTGCTTTTGCGTGACTATCTCCGCAGATCGATGACCTTGATCTTGGCCTGGTTATCCATTCGGATGTGCTGCGCCTCCATGAAGAGCGGCGGGTCATTAGGATGCGGATGAAAGCCCGACTGCCGACACTGGGCTATGTAGTCCAGACCGTAATGTGGCGTGAGTATAAAGAAACCAGTGCTGCAAGCGAAAGATATGGATACCAGATAATCAGGTGTTGTCTACGTTGACTCATGGGACTCACGTGTTGTACTTAGGCGCGCACACAATGGCCAAGGCTTCGGGCATCATAATCTGATAGGAGCAGTGCGTATGCAGGTCAACGGAGGACAAAAACGCCGTCTGGGTGGGATGAGTCTGGGGAAGAAGGTTATTCTTCAATATAAAACGTTATAAAACTAAGAATTCGGTGCCCACATGAATCCATCCCAGCGTTATCAGCTGCATCTGGTCCTGCACATCGAATATCTGCTCCTCGTGCATCGTGTTGCAGCTGTCCGGAGTGCCTTGCTGTTGCGGCGTGATGATGTGAGTGATGTACAGCTGGTTCTGGGACAGATGACCAGCCAGTACGCCGCATGTCTCGATGTTCTTCGAGGTGTTGGCAAGCGCCAGCTTCAGAAAGACCTCCATTGTGTCACCGGGCACGTGAACAAGGCGCAAGGAGCCAGCCAGCAGAGAATCTGTGCGGTTGTAAGATGGCTTCTGGTTGCGATCGAAGCTCGGCTTGGCGCTAAAAATAAAGATATTTTAAAAATAGTAATCATTTTTGCTTAATTATATATAGCACACCGTAGTCCTAAACTAAAGTTTTTGATTTTCATAGCTTTTCAATTAACATGAGTACTACAATTATAAAGTAATTCAGATAACGCAGATAAACTGCTTGAGGAAACAATCAAGTTAAGTGAACTATCAGTTTTCTTATCAAGTTTAATCAAACTGGGGATCGGTTTATTGCTTACGATGGTTCGATAAGCAAGCCTACGCCTAATGTTTGTTTGGGTTTCCAATTTCAAACCTCGAATGAGGCCAACGCATTTCATAAAGCTATCATGAATTGGAACCCTGCGGTGGTTACGAGTAAACAGTAAACTAACACTGTGCATTTGCCAATCAGAATTTAGTTCAGAGTACAAGGAGAAGATTGTACACTGCACTACTGATCAGGTTTCTAGATTCGTTCACTTTTCCTAAAAATGCCTAATCTAAAGTCTATGGTGGAATCTCACTTGGCTGTCTTATCGGCGGCTGCTTCGCTGGCAGCGGGCAGCAGGAGTCCGGAGCCCGGCAGGCTGCGATTGGCGCCCGTGGGAAAGTCATTGGGGTAGACCACCTGGTCAAGCAGGCCCAGGTCCGGAGCCGATGGCTGGTTGCCCTCGTCGATGAGCACATGCAAATTGGCCGGAATGAGCGATGGAATGGCGCTTGAGCCTGCCTTCTCTTTTTCCTTCTGCCGCTGACGTTCCCTTTCCCGCTCCCGTTCGCGCTCCAGCTCCTTGACCCGTTCCGCCTCCTTGCTGGCCAGGAACTGCTCGTACTCCCGTTGGTAGTGCGTTAGTAGCTTGGCCCTCAGTTTCTCCGTTGTGGGCATAATTTCGTCCTTAATCTTCCTGTTGATATCCCGCACCTCGGCCTTGACGCTGCCGTAATCCGGGTGCTGGCGGATCTTCTCGATGAAGAGGGTCATGTAGCGCAAGTACAGGATGAAGGCGTTCTCGTGGTTGCCCTCCCGCAGGTAAACATTGGCCATGCGCAGCATCTCGGTGCCAGAGCGGTAGTACCTGCAAGGACATGGGCTGAGTGTGTGTGGAACTGAGAGCCCACAAGTCCTTGGCCAACCAAGGTCACAGCCTTGGCAGGAAACCTTGGGCCATGGAAGCGAAGGACTCACCGCGTGACTGGCATGTTCTTGTCCACCTCGATCAGGTTGCCGCAGTGCGACAGGTGCTTCATCCGCTCCTGCGGCTCCACGTCGCCCATGCTCATGTTATTCACAGCCTTCGACATGGTTTCACTTGCTCCTCCCGAAGTTCCAGCTCTTTCTCGTTCTTTCCACTGCCGTGCTGCCTGGCAGTCCTTTGGCTATTGTCTTGGGTTGATGCTCGTGCGGATTGGACGCACTCGTGGCTGTCAATTATTTGCTATTCCGCAATCTTCTTGCGTGGAGAATTACTCATAATTACGCAGGGCGTCCTCTGAAAAAGCTGGAAACAGCTGTTCACTTACGCAGTCAGCTGTGTGCGATAGACCACGACGGGTCATCGACTACTTATCGATACCAATCGATGCTAGTTGTAAGGAAAGAAATATCGGTTTTCAAAACGAACGTTACTTTTTGAATTTATTGCTGTTTTGAGTGTTTTGTCGCTACGATTTATAAATGTGAATGTATATCTGCCATTAAAATAGCTATCTGAAACAAAGGCTATACACTTATTTTATTGAAAATAAAATAATTACCATAAGTATTGATTTAATAGTAGTGGTTAAAAATTAAGTGAAAGCACATTATCACATAAGTTTGTTAGGCTTGGAGGTGACATAGTGCTAAAGGAGCTAAAAGTTGATATAAGATTATTGCCATCTAAGAGTACGTTGCAAATTTGGATGCCAGAAAGCGAACCGTATATTCCGCTTCCAATTGCACGTACTTAATCCGTATCGCAGAAAATAAAACACGGCTAATCTGGGCAATATACTCAAAGTGAAGCGATAGTTGAACCTTATCAATTGCTTATTTTAAAGACCCCTCAGTTGGATCGATCGTAAAAGATCTATTGGGTGCCCATTCAGTAGTGGCGCGTGGGTTGAACCCGAAAGAAGTCGGCAGTAAACTTGTTTCTGGGGTGAGTTCAATTTCAAAGTAAACCCTATACCATATACCAATTATATGTTTAAATATTGGAAACTTGGAGTGCGAAACTCTCTGGTTTGCTGGAGTCAAAGTGCGCACTTGTTTACCCAAGGGTATTAGCACCAAGTGGCCCAATCTCGTACTCCCGATCTGCGGAAACTAACGATATGATAAGCTATCTGCGGATTATTTAAAGCATGCCCAGCGGGCAAAACCAAGAGTACAGGTAGAGAAATGGGGGGAACTATCAATAGGATTAATACTAAGTGAACTAAGTGAAATTTGCAAAGAGCTACTATTATCAGTCAGTAAAATTAGTTATAGTTTCTATGCAGACATGAAGTTTATATCTGTATCTTGAATCTATATCTATATCCTAACATTTTTTAATCATAGTTAAAGCACGCTCTATATGATATATCGTTTGCAATACCCATCAAACATGGATTTGTATGACTGACTGACTGACTAACTGATGGATTGATGGCTACTGCGCCCACATAGCGCCCAAAAATAAAGTAGAGAGGCCAAAGAGCCGAAAACCCATTCACAGATTGAAGCGCCGAGAGCCGAAGTTCCCGTTCCCGACTCAGGTTCGGATTGAGATCGAGCGCGGCTTGGCTTCCAGCCGAAATGGTGGGCTCGTTGCGATCAGTCGAGTGCCAACTTGGGCGCAAACAAGGCGACGAGCCAAACCCACGGATCGGTTTTTAGTTCGAGATAGTTTCGTTTTGGTGGGGAAGGGGTTCGAAAAAATCACATAAAAAACCAAAAAACAAACTGTCGCGTTCGTGGAAAGACAAATAAATCGAAAAAGTGGGGGGCCCAGCGTGTTTTGAAATCGGCTCTTGGCATCGACAAGCGCCAAAAGTGCAACTGCAAATGCAGCACATTATCCATTAATTGGGCAGATAACGAGCGTGTGATAAGCGCAGAGCACACATAACGCCAGCAATTGAAGTCCCCACCGATATCGAACAGTGTATGTGAGTGCTGTAGCTAGTAAGCCAGGGTCAGGCTGAAAAACAAAAAGGAGTTCACATTGCATAACCCTCAAAAACAAGTCCAAGCTTCCCGAAAAATCAGTGCAAGTAACCTCAGATAGATGTGTATCATGTGCACAGCCTACTCATCTTATAAAAGGCTCATCAAACGAAATCTTCTGTAATTTGCTCAATTGGCGCGTTTGTCCGGCGATCAGCGTTTGGCGGCCCGTATCCAAGAGATACTTTTCCACCTCCACCTCTGTATCTGTATCTGTATCTGTAAATTTATCTTTTGTTTGCTTTGGCGAGCGTTACATTTTCGAGCCTCCAGGCGATTGCAAAAGTATCTGGAATCTGAAATCGAAATCCGCGCACGAGATACGCGGTTACCGGCCCATTTGTATCGGTATCTATGTATCTTTGTATCTTGTGCTGTGTATCTTGTGCGATGGCCCTGCAGCTGATAGTCAGTGCGGCTCTTTATGGCCGAGCATATTTATTTAATTTTCGTTTTCAATGTCAGCCGCGCGGTGTGTAAATTATGCAAAGTGTACTGCGGATAATGGGAATCGGATCGTCTGGTCTGGTGGTCAGGTGGATGAGCCACTCCACTGGCACTGGCACTGCTTTACATGCGCGGCAATTACCCACTCGATTTCCTACTTAACGCCTTTAGCGGCAATCCCAATCCGCACGGAGAACAGAGCGTTCTATGTGGCACACAGTGCGCATACAAAAGAAGTCGATTCATCAGGGAGTTTAAAACAAAACAGAAGCGGGAGGTAAAAATAAGAGGAAGTCGGGAAAGGGGCATGGAGGGGGTGGTGCTAGCGCGGGAGTGGAAAACCCCAACCACTTTGGGTTTTAAGTTGACCATGGGAAGTATCTATTGTAGCACATGGTCTCCATATGGTCATCTGCTTAGTCAGAATGTGGAAGAAACAGGCAGCGATACACGGAGAATAAATATGACAACTCTAAAAGTATTATTGATCTATATAAGTGAGATGTACTACATAGAAATTGTGCATTGCTGTTCTGCGAAGATTTATTCTATAGAATAAAAATTATATATAATAATATAATTTGATTATTAATAGTATAAATTCGAACTTAAAGCCAGCGGTTCTATGCCATTGACCGCTGCTGTGCGCTGACCATTGAGCCGCCGAAGAAGCCGCCCGCTTTCGCAACTGATAAAAACCGGTTCCGGAGACGCTCTTCGGCTGCTGATAAGAGATGTCTGTTTTGTTCGACTGCGATTCGGTTGCTTGCATTGTTATTATTATGATTATTATTAATGTTATTGCTACTCGACGCGTTATTGTTATTGTTATTGTCGCTGTCAGTGGGTCTGCTGGAGGTCACGCCCGCCGCAATCGCAACCCCATGCGAAGTGCGATTGCTAACGGTCGCGGGGCATTTGCATTTGTCCGCTTTATCTATAACCGATTGACGGGTGACGGCCAAGTGGATCGAATTGGATCCAGCTGTCCAGCTGTCTAGCTGTCCATTTGCCCAACTGTCAGGTGATGACTGCTTTCATCATTTAAATGTTACAAATTATGTGTTTGACGACCTATTAATTAACTGATTTACTGCTTCATTAATTTGATTATTAGGCTGTTAATAATTAAGCAAACTTACAGATACTTAAGCAAAGGCACAGATACTCATACTTTTTGACTAGGATTTGAGCTTAATTGCCCAAAATGCGGTTAAACATGGTGTATATTATTTAATTATACCGTGATAGCTAAAAACTAATTGCTATTTGACATGATCGTTCAAAATTTGTGACTATTTTGAACATGGTTAGTTGGTTAGAAATTTAGCGACAGATAAATCGCTTTAATTGCTCTGCAAAAATTAAATTAAACTAGAAAAACTAGTTTTTATTTTGGTGCAGTCACAAGATTCTATTATAAATATATAAATATTATATTTTTATTATACTTTCAGATTTAAGTTAAGCGCTCCAGTCAACGATGGCCAACAGCAAGATGGCCTTCCTGGCCTTTCTGGCCATAAGTTACCTCTGTGGACTGGCCAGTGCCACCTACAAAGTGGGCGTGGGCCGTGCGGATATCACAGGACCGCCCGTGGAGATCAACTTCGTAAGCATAAGGCTCTTCCTGCAGTGAATCGATATAGACTACAATCCCCTCCAATAGATGGGCTACGCCAACATCAAGCAAGTGGGTCGTGGCATCCACACCCGCGTCTTTGCCCGCGCTTTTGTGGTGGAGGACGAGAAGGGCAACCGAGTGGCATTCGTGAGTGCGGATGCCGGCATGATGGGCTACGGACTGAAGAGGGAGGTGATAAAGCGGCTCCAGGCACGTTATGGTAACCTGTACCACAACGACAATGTGGCCATCAGTGGCACCCACACCCACGGCGCTCCTGGCGGATTCCTGATGCACCTGCTCTACGACATCTCCATTCTGGGCTTTGTGCCGCAGACCTTCGAGGTGATGGCTCAGGGACTGTATTTGGTGGGTTTCAACTTTCAGCTCAACCTGTAGAGCAGCTAACTAATTCAATTTATATTGCAGTGCATCAAGAGGGCGACGGACAACCTGGTGGATGGTCGCATCCTGCTGTCCAAAACTACGGTGCTCAATGTGAACATCAATCGCTCGCCCACATCCTACCTGAGGAATCCCGCCGAGGAGCGCGCCCAATACGAGCACGATACGGACAAGACACTGACCCAGTTGCGATTCGTGGACCTGGAGAACAATCTGCTGGGCGCCTTCAACTGGTATGCGGTGCATGCCACCTCCATGAACAACACCAACCGACTGGTGACCAGCGACAATGTGGGCTACGCTGCCCTGCTCCTGGAAAAGGAGTACAATCCGAATAAGATGCCCGGCAAGGGCAAATTCGTGGGCGCCTTCTGTTCGTCCAACCTTGGCGATGTGTCGCCCAACATAATGGGTCCCAAGTGCTCCATTTCCGGCAATGAGTGCGATCTGCTGACCTCACGCTGTCCCACCGGCGAGGGAGATTGCTTTGCCTCCGGTCCCGGCAAGGATATGTTCGAGAGCACCCAGATCTTGGGCCAGCGCTTGGCGGACGCTGCTCTCGGGCTGCTCAACGAACAGAGCCAGGAGTCCACGGCGCGGGAGGTCACTGGCGACGTGAGGTTCATCCACCAGTTCGTGGACATGCCCAACTACAATGGCAGCACCTACAATCCGCTGAGCAGGAAGGTGGACAAGGTCAGGGGTTGTCAGCCGGCCATGGGCTACAGTTTCGCTGCTGGCACCACCGATGGTCCTGGAGCCTTCAGCTTCGAGCAGGGAACCACCACGGACAACCCCATGTGGAACTTTGTGCGCGACTTCATCGCCGCTCCCACGCAGGAGGACATCAAGTGCCACGAGCCCAAGCCCATTCTCCTGGCCACCGGCAGGGTGAGTGCCTCCATTATCCTATTACTATTAATTAAGAAGAAAGTCTTCTGCTATAAGAATTTGCTAAGTTGCCCAAAGGTATGCAGCAACTTTATTCTTCTTTGTTTCTAGTAGAATACATACATCTATGTATTCATATTCATTTTTATGATTCACACTTAAATGGGGTAATTAGTTGTCAGGTCGTAAAAATCAAGGTAACGTAGCTTGAAACCAGGTTATAAGATCTCTGTTTAATTATTTAAAGATCCAAGTGCACTTAACGCATATCTAACAAGTACATCATCCACCTCTTAGGCCACCTTTCCCTACGAGTGGCAGCCAAAGATTGTCTCGGATCAGCTGCTGAAGATCGGCGATGTGATCATTGCCGCCGTGCCCTGCGAGTTCACCACGATGGCAGGACGACGACTGCGGAACCAGATTCGAGCAGCTGCCTCCGCCGTCGGCGGCATCGACACCGAGGTGATCATCGCCGGACTGACCAACATATACACCAGTTACACGGTGACTCCGGAGGAGTACCAGGCGCAGCGTTACGAGGCCGCCTCCACGATCTTCGGTCCGCACACGCACTCCATCTACATGGACGTCTTCGAGCGGCTGACAAAGGCGCTGATGCGGAATGAGACCGTTGATGCGGGTCCAAGTCCGCCGTACATGAATGATGTGATGCTATCGCTGAACACCGGCGTGCTCTTCGACGGACATCCCATAAACACGGACTTTGGCTACGTGAAGTCGCAGCCCAACAAGGAGTACGGCATCAATGAGACGGTGAAGGTCACCTACATATCCGGAAATCCGCGCAACAACCTCTTCACCGAGAAAACCTACTTCACCATCGAGCGCAAGATCAACGAGGATCGCTGGAAGGTCGCCTACACGGATGCCAGTTGGGAGACCAAGTAGGAACCGCCAGCTAAACCTCACAAATTTTCATACCTAATTGAAATGGTTTATTTTCAGAATGGTCTGGCACCGAACCAATACGATCCTGGGCTTCAGCGAGATGGAAATCTACTGGGACATCAGTCCGCAGACTCTGCCCGGTGAATATCGCATCCGGCATTCCGGGGAGTACAAGTACATCCTGGGCGGCAAGTATCCCTACGAGGGACTCACGCACTCCTTCACCGTTAAGGAGGACTAGGATAGGGATATCCACGTGGAGTGATTTTATGCATATTCCTGGCCAGAGACGACTGCTGTCGGGCCCATCAGAAAGAGAAAGAGAAAGAAAAACCAACACTGAATCCATGTATTTATTTACCATTTGTAAGTGACGAGGGAAAAGCTTTATTTTTGCGTACGCGAATAAAAAGGATGCCAAATTATGTTGAAACTAAGCAAAATGTTTTTAATTTGATATAAAATGGATGTTGTAGTAGCATTAAACCTTCATATTTTGAAGCTTTACAATTCAAATTGCCCGCCACCGTACACGATCCACAAACAGCTGTTCGAATGGAATCCAAAATGCGTACTTTATGTAGAATGTATCTGTGTATTTTACACAGAGCGCATCTGTATTCGATTCAGTGTAAAATACTCTCTTTCTCTCTGAAATTTCCAGTTCGCGCTCTTTCTGGAAGTCGGTATTTATCTATATTCGAGGCGGCAACACAACAAAATCAGTTCCACTCGGTATTTCCAAGCGTGCGGACGCGAATTAAAGAAAATCCCAACTAAAATAATAATAAAAAATATTGTGGAAAAGGAATTTGCTCCCCGAAACTAGAGAAAACAATCCTTAAAGTTAATTTTAAACGAAAATATCCATAAGAAACGTGAATTGAGTGCTTCCAATTCCAGTGCGTAAAATGTATCTATAAGATACAAAGTGCGGGTGGGCGATGCAATCGAGGTGTTCTCGAGAATTTGTAAACAAAGAAGGCGGCCAGTTTCATTGACATCCATCGAGTTCCAGCAACAAGTTCATACGAAGACCCAGGGTAAATAGTAAATGCAAGAAATTCCTCAGATACATTTTCTAGAACTTCTGACGTGTTCCTCCTGCCGGCATCCGTCGTAGTCGTACACTGATAACAATAATCGGGAATGTGGGCCAGCTAAATTGAATATTCGATTTTGATTAGAGAGAAATGCTCTGCTCCGCGATGACAAAAAACTAAACTGATTTGTGTGCTCTCACATACTATATGCACTTGTTGTCACCACATGGCGATTCAATTGACCGCCTTTTGCCCCCACAAATTCCCCATTTCCTACTGCTGATGCTCCCCCTTTCCCCCCGTCTCCCGTCTCCGCTGGCGATAAGCCTCTAAATATCTGGACTCGAAAAAGTCTGTGCGGCATATACATACATATGTATATATATATACATATATAGTTTTTACGTCCGTCTGGGTGTGTTTATATAATGGAGGAAGTGCCGCAGTCACGTAGCCAATTGTCGGCATTTGTTTTGGTCCAGTTTCCCGTGCACTTCATCTTCATCTTCATCATCAGTTCCAATCTCTGCTCTCTAGCTCTCTGTTGTGGTGCTCCTGTTCCTGGAATTCCACCCGCGCGTGTCCTGGAACTAGTTCCGTTCCCAGGATGCGTTGCCAACTAGGCGAAAAAGGATGCCTAGCTTCAGTAGGGGAATCTATACATTTAAAATAAATAGTTTTCTGCTTTTTATAATGCATTTCAGTACCAAACTAAAGAGTTATATTGAGCAGTGATTAAGGAAATAAATAAATAACTAGTTTATTTAACTGCTTTCAAACCAATTTGTGGAAGGCATAATATTCCTTTTAAATGCTATTTAAAGTTTTATAAAATTTAATTCGATTTTGGTTTTGTATGTATATTTTTTAAAGTATGAAAGTAGCTAGTAAAGTACAAGAACTAAAAACCAGTTGAATTTACTCCCATTTAGCACGGACACAAACCCCGTTTAGCCACTCTTATTAGCTATTATTGCTTATCTAATTGGAAGCACTTCGCCAATTAGAGTCCGCTTGGGATGATTAATGGCCATGCGTATTTTTCAAAACACAATCGGATTCAATAGCTGCAATCAACTTACGAGCAAGGTGTGCTAATATATGAAATTTATAAATTATCCACAATCTGGTTCGTTGCTCCCCGCCTGCCTTTTTTTTGGCCTTTCGCCTTTACGTCCATTTGATCAGTATTTGTTTGCTAATTAGTGCGGCAATGACGACCGGTTGGCAATACTAGAGTTGGATGCCAGAAAACGAAAGTGGCTGCCAATTCCAGACGCGGCATGCAATGAAAGTGGGGACAATGTGGACAAGGAGCTGCTAGTTGGCCCACTTCCTTGTCTGGTTTTTGTTTTTCCCATTTTCGTGCTGCCTTTTTCCCAGCTCATCTTTCGCTTTTATAATGCTCAGCATATGAAGTCTTTGAACCGGTTTCCCATTGCGATTTGCGATTGGCGATTTCCATCGGGGGACGCCTTTTATGCTTACATTTCAAGGTGAATTGTAAAATTTATGTGTGCACACGCTTCATGACGGCATCTGTGACTGGTATTAAAACACTTTGCCATGGGTTAATCATGGGGGCCAGCCGGGTGTTAAGGTGACTGGGGATGAGCTGCGAACATTTGTCATTCATTACTAATTAGCAAACTCGCTGAATGCACTTGAATTACTCCCGCCGCCGAGTCCTTCGTTTCTTCTTGCCTACTGAATATTTCAGGCGAATGCCTTTTTTCCTACACAGGCAGAAATTGAACAACCTTTTTTTATCAATAATCTAAATAATATTTCAAATATTTTGAGATACGTTATTAATGCTGCTTTCTGGAATTTCTACACTATTTCTGATAGCATAAAAAGCTGATAAACAGCAAACTTTTCATACGGATGAATGAAAACTTATTATAAAAACTTAACATTACACTTTTCATAATTAATATTTTTCATAATTCATCAACATTTTTTTGAGTACTTTCCTTGGCGATGGCGGGTTTAAGCAAAGTTGTGACAATCAAATTAACGCTTATAGAATTGAAAAGTTCACGCGCTGCGAGTGGAACTTTTGCTGGCAGACAAATCACATTAGCCACGACTTTGAATCCGAGTTCTTGGAGCAACTGCACCATGTGGCTGGAAACTGAAACTGCTCTCGGCCTGGCCAACTCAATTACACTTAACCAAATTGTTTGCATAATTTGCGCAAAACTAGGCAGCCACAGACCATGATTTTCCCACAAAGAACTCTGCTTTTTGTCTGTCTTCTTTTTTTTTTTTTGGTGGCACGTATCAACAAAGTGGAGAGACCTCATTCGGTGGTTAGGGCAACGTTTGTGCCCATGATGATGATACTTAAGGCAATAATGATGGTGATGAAGTGGTTATGGCGAGGCGCGTCTAACGAGTCCATTAAAGAATTAAAGAAAAACGCCGAGTCAAATTACAGTGCCAACGAATAAATCGATGGTGCGATTCGATGCGATTTTAATTATGCATTCGATCGACGAGCTCAGTCTCACTCAAATTGGCCAAATTTAATGGCAAGTAGGGTTTCTGGCCAGGAAGCCGTACCCACGTCGAATCGCCGAATTCCACTGCGAATGGCCAAATGTCACAGCAGACATGGGAAATAAGAGAAGAGCTGGAACTCCAGCTCCGCCTGGGGATCTGACATTTAGCAGTTGGCAGTTGGAAGACTTGGCGACTTCGTGCCACATTAACAGCAACTGGCCCAGAGAGACAATGTGGCCAAAAGAGCTGCACACTTTTCACGAGTTTGCTGACAGCTCACAAATGCCAGGGCCCAAAAGAGCAGGTGCACAGGGAAAATCCCTACATGGATATGGAATTATAATTGCTCATTCTCAGCTAACTCATTAAAATTTGAATAACTTACCTCGCAAAACTCTTAATTATTTAGCAATATCTCTTTATTAGCAAGTTCCACAAATCATGCAATTAATTCGCTTTTAATTAACCTATTTATAATATACTTACGATTCATTTATAATCGAAGAAGCTCCACCCAAAATGGATTCAACTTTTATTCTGGCTATATTTAATCGAAAAAACTAGTTTCGAAAAGACATTCAAAGACAATGCCAGTTTCTGATAAATGTTATGATTAGCTATTCTCAGATTAGACAAATTTATACTTGCTTTCTGTACCGTTCCGACTTTGGTTTCACGCAGTTTTCAGAAATGATAAATTATTTATTGACCCCCAAAACAAAAGAAGATATCCAATATAACTTATCACATTCATAATATTTAACCACTTCTTCGCCCACAAAAACATAAATATTTATAGAGCCTTAAAATGCTTCCACTAAGATCAAGTTGATTGTCATTACGGAAATTCGTTTTAAAGTAATGTCATATTTAAATTAGGTTTTCGATGTTCTGCAATGATTCCACTTATTTTCGCCAGTGTAGTGCCAGCTCCAAATTGGCTGCAGATGCACAGTTATGAGTTCGCTTTCGGTGGCTCATAAATGTCAGTGGTGCTACTGCGCTGCTGCCGGTGGTTGAGTTATGGCTCCAGAGCCGTCCATCTCGGAGTCGCTTCAGCAGCTTCGTCGCCTTCACCGCTCATAAAACTGATGGACATGGACGACTTTGTGGGGGCCACGATAGGTATCGCCCTGCACAACTCACTACACTATACATCTGCCAGTCGACCTTGCCCACATGGCCAATGATATCACAGCCAACCCACCACCCACTTGCAAACGAGGGGGAGTTAGGTGGTTGGGAGGTAGCTGCATTTGCACCTGAATAATGATGTCGTGCCTGCTCAAATTGTCCCGCTGCATTTTATAGAAGTGGTGCCGTTTGCTGACAGTTTCATTTGAGCGAAAGTGTCGCTGTTTGGCGGCTAAAAGGTGCAGGGAAACAGGTGCATATGCCGCTCTCGATAAGCGGGCTGCTATTGTGTGGAACAGGTGGCACAGTGGTACAGTGGAACACACGCAAGGTGCACGAAGGCAGCGACAACAAAGAGAGTTCTTATGTTGTATCAAAACAGAATGAATTGGGTAAACGAATATAGGGTTGGTATCTGTGATATGCTTCCTAGCTGTAGTTGACTTTTGACTGGATCTTAACTAGGGCTCTCCAGCTAGAGGCTTCACTGTCTGGGGCCAATACAATATGGCCAACCAGGTCACCGTTTGAAACTTTTTCCTCCAGCAACAAGGACACTTTTTGCCAGCTAGGAAGCATTTGCTGACTGGCCAGATGCAATGCAAGTAATGATAGCTCGCTGTCAGGCGGCACAAGAGTATCTGCGTATCTGTATCCGTAAAGCAGTCAGCCATCTCCATTTTCATTTTTATTTTCATTTCTATTTTCATTTTCAGTCCCACTCCCGTTTCGTCACTTTTCGCAGTCAGTCAGTGGGTCGAATGGGCAGAGCTTAGTCAGCGTTTTGCACACAAAGTATTTCATAACTTAATTGCAGCTGGGCGCCAGATAACAAATTTAGTCGAACAAAAGGCGGCAGGCAGCAAGTGCATTTTCCTTTCTTCGAAAAAAGTGCTGGAAAATCATGGAAATCAGGGAAAAGAAGAGCCAACGAAAATTGTTGCCGGATTGCATAAAGCACAGAATACACGCAAGTCAAAAGCAAAAGATTGCAGAGCTAGCATTTCAGTTGGGCTTCATGCTCAGATGGGCGGACTGTGAAATAGAGGCGTGGCCCAGTGGTGGTGAGGAAAATGCAATCCGATGATGAAAGTCCATTTCATTGCACCACAATTCGCACCACACCGCACCGCACCGCAAGAAGTGCAACAAGCGATGATGATGATGATGATGAGGCGTGAATTGAAATTGATTGGCAGATTAGTTTGCCCAACTAACCAAGTGAAGTTGGAGATGTGAGGAAAGTGCAGGAAAATCGCCGCCTTGGCTGCTCCCTGCTCTTGAAATTGAATTTTCCCCAGCCTTGCATTAATTTCCGTAACCGTAACCATATCAACTTTTTGCTCTCTTCCACTCGGCCGAAGTTTGTAATTTGCTGCCAATTAGTTGCACGTGAAATCCAATTTCATAAATCTTCTGTCGAATTTTCTGGTCAGTTCGCAATTTCTGGCGACCGCATTGCCGCAGTCTATGGTAATTGGAGCTGGAGCTGCCTGACATTTGCAGTCATTTATTATTCCTGCTGCCTCTTAATATTAATAATTCTGCATTTTGCATATTTTCCATACGCGCTTCATTTGCATTCCACTCCATCATGCGCTCCATTGAGCGGCCAGAAATGTGAGAAATTCCGCGTTTAATGTCCAGACAACTTGGCAGGTGCTATCAATACTCACATTGCTTGATTACCTTTAATATTTCGACTCAAAAACAAAGGTAATGTGCTAACTGTACATGCACAAGCTCGATCGGCACTCGTAAATTTAGCATCTTAATGAATTGAAGTTTATGGCCCCGCATTCATTCAATTTTATAAGCATTAAGCATTACCATAAAGATGTTCTGTTTAATACGGCCAAATTATCGCTAATACGCTGACATTTATAGTGGAGATTACTTTGGGAGACGACACCAGGCGACAACCGTGTTAATCCTGATTATCTGAATGTTTTCTCAGATTTGAGTAGCTTAATTCGTTGGCTAACCTTTTAAGATTACTTTAAATTGAGGGGAATATATCTGGCTAATTATATGCGTTTATATATTTTAAGATTTTTGTAGTAATAGCATGAAGAAGCATAAATATGTGAGGAATGCTCCGCATGAAATTTGAATTGCTTCTCGTCCAAGAACTCCTCTTTATAATCATGAGGATGCACCTTGGTTTTGTGGGTGGTCGCTTTTTCCTTCATTGGGCTGAAACTGTGCAACTCGTGGCAACAAACATGCTGTTCTGTTGCATTGGAATTTGGCAAATGAAGGCGAGTAATTTGGGTCCACGCTCCATGAAGAGATCATAAGGCAGTCGCCCGGGAGTTCGGTGAACTGGGCGAAAGCAGAAATTCCACATTTCCCCACGAACTGCAGATACATATTCTCTGGATGCTCTGGGTGAAATAATATTTGCATTTCAATAAGTTTGATTGTGTAACGCTGTTTGGCTGTTTCACTGTTTGGCTGTTTGGATTGGGCGAACCGTTAAAGTTCTGGTCATCATCGCTCACAATGAGCGATTTCTGTTCATTTCTGTTCGCTTGGGTTCGGTTGGTTGTCCGCTGCAGCGACGCGTATCTCTCAGATACATTTGCATAAATAACGGAGTTCCTTGAACCCCCATTAATTTCCCGTGAGATGCAGGGCCAAGTTAGCCAGAAAACCTCTATCTATCTATGTGGCATCAGGAACATCGCTCTAAAACAGGAAAGTTAAATGGAATTGAACGTAAAACTTAATAGCTGTTGCCCTCGTTTTGATTCTGATCAAAGTCTCGAAACTGGCCAACTAGAAATGGAAATCGAAATAGATTTGGAATTTAGAATTTGGTGGAGGGGACTAACCGGTCTGGGTGAGATTATTTAATATTTGCTGACAGCCGGGTTAGCTTTTAACACATGTTAGCTGACATAAATCGACTCGCTCTCGGACATCCATAATTCTGGACCAAAGTGGCCAAAACGAAGTCGAAGTGTTGGCCAAAATGCCGCGTATTAATAGAAGATCTTAACTGCTCGTGACTGATTAATGTGAGCAATTACCTGCTCAAGTGCGAGACTGTCTTTCTGTCTTTCTATCTTTCTGCCATGGCAGAATTAATTACTGCTGATTAATTATTCAACGCCCAGTGACTTGAAGGGCATGCATCAGCCTTAATTCGTCCTTGTGGCTTTTCGAAGGACTTTTCGGGCCGCCACCCACAGAATCCACCAAATCCCACGAATCCAACGAAACACCGCAGACAAACATCTTGTGTATGCAAATTGAGTGGCGCATTTATCTTAAATATGCGAATTAACAGCGCGCAGCTAATTAATATCAATTAAAATTTATTGGCACGTTAACTAAGCCGCAATCTATGTAGTCCCGCCTCAAAAACGGAACTGGAAACCCACTTGAATTCGCTGTTCCTGTCAACTGAGACGGATGGGGGTATAGTGGCTTAAACTTGAAACTTGATACATCACAAGATATAAAGGCCACAAGGGGTTTGCGATTGCCATGCGAGTTTACATGTGCGTGAGTGATTAAACGGGTTGCTCGTCTATGGAATTAAAGGCTACACACAGAAAACCTTCAAAGCAGCAAAACGAATATATAAAAACCAAGCAATTATTGAGGGGAATTTTAAGACATCCCTTTGCTGAAATCAAATGGCATGGGGCAAAGTCAAAGCTCGACGAACGGGAACAGTTTGTGCTGCAGAGATATGTAAAACTGAGCATTTTGCTCGTTCCACTTTTGACTGTGACAAATTGCACATTTTCCAATAGTTATTTTTTTTGCGAGGCAATAAGGGAAGCGCATTTAAATTGCAAATAGCCGCTGTCAAAGGAAATACAGCCACTTAAAGAGCATTTCTCCATGCCGTGGAGTGTCATCGAATGTTTTGGACTCGTTTTATTGGCGTCAGTGCCGTAAAGTAAACGCCATAAAAAAATCCGCTCGATGGCAGGTCAAATTAAAAAACGCTCATTAAAATAAATTGCCAAGTGCCCAAACTCAAGCTCAAGCTCAAGCTCAAGCAGCAGCTGCCCCTCGAAAACCGAAATTCTATTCGGCGGCGATATTAATCAATATGAAAGTCGATTTCGGGTTCACTGAGCTTACAGCTTCCACTTTACACATGGCCGGAGATTTAAGGCCAAATCGCAGGCTATACCTACATACCTATACCCTTGTAACCAACTGTTGGCTCACAGCGTTCCATCTCCTTGCAGACTTTGACATGGCAGCGGACTGGCGACTGATGTTCCTGCTCGGAATCCTGCTCCTGGTGGGCATGGCCGTGAATGGAGAGGTGTACACGGCCTTGGCCGAGATGGAGGAACTGCTGGAGACGGAAGCCGTGCTGATTACCAACTTGGAGGGCTACATACGCGTCCAGGAGGACAAGCTGAACTTTCTCAAAAAGTGAGTACTCCTTCACTGCATTCACTTTTGTTACTAGGCTTTAATCACTACGAAAATAATTGGAAAACTTATCTGGGCCAATATTTATGAAATCCCGCATTCTGGGCCACAATTAAATGTGCGTTTTGTAATTGACCCGCCGAGAGTTAATATAGTTTTTATTTGCCAATCACTAACGTGCAAATGCAATTAGCAATTAGTGGCTTTGTTTCCTTTCCATTTAATTAGCTCTAATGAATACGGCCTTCTGATTTGAAACTTGTTGCGGCAATGCTTGTAATTGTTATATAATAAATTTATATATAAATTTATATTTTATTTTGGTAGTTCAAGCGTAGTTCAATTTTAATTGTAATTAAGTTTTAAAATAGTTTATGCCAGTTAATTAGTATTTAGTGAGTGCTTTTCATGTCCAATCAGTAAATGGAAGTCACTTATCTGAGCTATAGTATTTTAAAGATCTGAGTTATTCAGCTTGTAACTTCAGATGGTTACACGAACCCTAGACCATCAAAATACCCCCATGATACTGGGCATAAACACTTCCTATGCAAATGGTGCCAAGATGTTGCTAGTCCGTAAATGGGGAACTTGAATAGAGAGTGGTTCAGGTAGTCGCCTGCATTGTGGTAATTACTTTTGCCACGTGCGAGGGCAGCTGTTGCACGCACCTATGCTGTTTAACTACTTCGGAATACATGTATCTGTATCTGTATCTGTATGTGAGGAGGCGCCCCTCACACACATGACTGCAGATACATATCTCGTGCTTATATATACGAAGGGGATCTTTGTGGCGTGCATATATCGTATATGACAACTGGCAGCGGATATAATATGGGGGAGAGAGCGGGGTGCAGGATGCGGTGAGACAACTCCCCTAATCAAATAATGCCAGTCGCACTCCGGACTCAGCACTCTGGATTCAGGACTCAGGATTCAGGATCTATCTTTGCGGCTGTTTCTGTCTCTGAGCTGTTCAGTTCAATTCAGTTTACTTCAGTTTCTGTTGCTGCATTTGTACGTTGGCTGTGTCACAACAAAGGACGAGACAGGATCCTCGCAAACAGCTGACAGCTGTGTGCCTGCCATCTCTGTCTCCATCTCTATCTCTGTCTCTGTCTGTGTGTGTTATCCTTGTGCGCTGTCATTGCCCCTGCCTTCCTTTGAGTATCTGCATCCGAGTATCCTGCGGATACTCAGCATACAGCATACAGCATCCCCCCGCACTCTTGTCGCGTGCCGTCTGCCGGCGTTTAAGTTTGAATGCCTCTTAAATTTTCCGAGCGGCTGGCCAGCTGTCGTGGGTGCCTCCAATTTCTGGCTAATCCGCTTGACAAATGCCACCGACTGCGCTGATTTGCTGCTGGCCAAAAGGCAATTAAGTTGGCCGCCACAAAAGGACAACACGCGTGCATCCAGCCTGCGGGCTCAAAGGCATGTATACTCGTATATCCACATCCATGCACGTGGGTGGCAAGATCCGGATAAAGTTGGCCCCGGAACACCGCCTTTTGCTCCGTGTTCCTGTGGCAACCAAATGTAACGGTCGCTTGGGCAACAAAAATCCGGGGAGGGGCTGCCTTTAGGGAAGGTTTTTGGTCTGCACAAACATCAGAGCCGAACAAGTATTACTTTTACGAGGAGAAGTCGACAAAATGGTACCCTTTAAAAGAACAAAGTGTTTCTACTGCTTTAAGGTCGCAAATCTAAGTGACACATTTAACATTCTTAAAGCACAACGGGCTACGTTTTGTTTCAACTTTTTGAACCAAATGAAGTTGAGCTCTACTTTATGACTTACGTCAGAAATATGTGCATATTAAACAAAACTCTTTTGTGAAAGCATGCATTAAAAGTTTGCCATAAATGATGCTAACCATATATAATAAAAGCCTGATATGTTTTCAACAAACAATAAACTGTTTAAAATATTTCGGCAAAGAAACAAAGCAGCGGGCGAACAAAAGGAACAAGAACAACTAGTTCTTCTATGAATTGAAAACACACCTTTAAGATAGTTAAATTATGTGGCACTTTCGGCGGTGACAAAGTGCTGATATGATCTGCTCTACACTGGCTACGTATAATCCAAGGCGGCTTTAAAACGCATTCATCATACCCCTCAACTTGCCAACTAAGTGGTAGCAAAACAGAATTAAAGTCGCGAGGGAGCGCATATGAGTTGGTAAATAAGAATTCAAAACGCTGATAAAGCGAACCGAATGAAACGCCGGCTGCTCCTGCAATTCGCCAGGGGTTTTTAGGTTTGGGTTTTTAGTTAGGACCGCGTTGAAACGTCTCGTCTCAGTGAAGTTGGCAGTGAAATGCGTTTCAACCCCCGTTCGCTGAGCAGGAGCAGATGTTTCTGCCTTTTCACATTCATATTCACATTCACATTCACCAGCACATTCACATTCACATTCACATTGAGTTCCTCGGCGGCCTAATGGAACGCGCCAAACACAGTCGGTCATTGTACGGGTGTCTTGTGTTATGTACAAGTAAATGGTGTTGGTGTTTTATGGGGTGGGGAGTATGCTCGTATCGGAGCACGATCCACTCGACTGCGCGCCGGCGCAGGAAGTGGAGGAAGTTGAGGAGCTGCCGGCTGGAACGGCTCTCCAGATCAGTCGAGTCGCAGTTGCCGAGGCGAGCGGATCGTTAACCCTGCACAGTGATCAACTACGAAGAATAAAACCCAAAGTAGTGAAAGAACACCCCTTAGAGGTTGTGGAATTACCAACCAGTACAGTGCCAACGCCAACATGTCGCAGCACAACTATACGAATCCGGCCTTCTGCCAGAACAGCGAGTTTTATCCGGTGCCCACCGGTAACTCGGTCTCGCGAGTGGAGTCCATCTACAACAGAAGCCTCCAGATGAACTTTGGAGCGGCTCCTCCGCGCGCCACTCTTGATCCCCGCGAGGGTCCCCTGCGAATGCAGCGTAGCATGTCCACGCGCTCGGTGACGCGGAAACAATACCACCAACAGCAGCAGCAACAGCAACAGCAGCAGCAACAGCAACAGCAGCAACATCTGCAGCAGCAACAGCAGCAACATTTGCAGCCGCTACACCAACAACACCAGCCGCATCAGCAGCAATCCTCTAGCGGTCGCTATGCCTTGGTGCCTCTGGAGGAGCTGAACAGCAGCAGGGCCAGCAGATACGCCATAGTTCCCGGACAGGCGGCCCAGCGCTTGGCCAGATCGCAGGATAATCTGGATCGCTATGGCTCCAGACATGGATTGCACGAAGAGGAGGAGCCGCACTCCTTCCACGAGGAACCCCACCAGGAGACACAGTTCGCCAGCTTGCCACCCATACTCAATTTGCCGTCCAGGCCCAGGAATATCAACAACAACACCAATCTTAATCCCAATCCAAACCAGATTAAGCACGCTTTTAGCAGCGACTTTGGCAGCAAGACCTTCCTGATCGTGGATAAGAACAGCAACCAGAGGTACCAGATGGTGCCCACCGCCGAGGACGAGGAGTTGGTGGACGAGAACCAGGAGATCATACAGATGCACAATGGCCGTGCCCATCGCTATGCAGTGGTGCCCACGGATGCGGACGACGATGAGCTGGCGGAGGAGCAGGAGCAGCAGGAGACCTGCCTGAGCAACATGGAACTGAGCAGGCAGTACGCTGCAAGGACCTCAACGCCGCAGCAAAAGAATGCAGCTGCCGCCACGAGGGCGTTGCATGAGCTGCTGACCACGCCCAGGAAGATGCAGCCGCCTCCGAGATTGGCGCACTCCACGCCCCGCAACGCCGCCCACCACGAGCAGCTGCAGCTGGAGCGGCGCTTGGAGATCTACAAAAGCCAACAGATCTACCAAAGTCAGCAGGTTGGCGCCGTCGTTGGAGTGCCTCCAGCATTACCCCTGCGCCAGAACCGACTCTCCCCGCAGAGACTCCACTATGAGACGGTGAAGCCGCTGCCCATGCAGATCGCCGATCGATCCATGGCCGTCATCAGTCCCAGGGTGCAGGAGCAGGAGCAGGGACAGGGACAGGAGCAGGATCGGGAGCAGGACATGAGCAGCATCCAGGGCAAGGGCAAGAAGAGCAGCTCCTATCCGCAGAAGATGGCCAATGCCACCATTACCCTGGCCGTGGTCTCCCTGATGCTCGTCCTGGGCAGCACCATGAATGCGGGGCTCATCATCTACATGATAGCACACGTAAGGATATTCATTTTGTCCTTTGAAACACTAAAATAACTTGATTTTTCCACCCTGCAGCTGGGAAAGTCCTTTTACCTGCAGTTCAGCCTGGTGGCCTCCTTCTCGGGAATGGGACTCGGCTTCCTGGGCTTCAAGTCGCGCCATTGCGAGTGGCTGCCGAACAGGAGCTATAGCTCCGGCTATATCCTGGTCACCGTGTTTTGCCTCTTCAAGTCCTGCGGACTGCTGGTGATACTCGTGGTGGATCCGTTTCCGGGATTTCCGGTCCACGATGTGACCACTGGCGTCATACTGGGCCTGTCCACCTTCACCATGTTCTTCATCGGATTGGGAGTGCTGGGCAGCTTGTGGTGCCACCGACCGCCGCCAGACAACCGCGTCAACGTGGTCTAATACCCTGGAATTAGTTAATGCTAGACTCTAATTAGTTGTACACCAACACCAACACCAACACCAACACCAACACCATCCACTTTGACTTCAAGAACTTGACACACCGAACGGCTAAAAGACCAAAAACCAGAACTAGATTTATAATCAGCGGAAGATCATCATCCCCGAAACGACTGTACATAACAAGTGGGTTGTACCTATTGCTAACTTTAGTTTGTTTAACTTATTGTTCACCTCGATATAAGTATGTTACGGTATAAGAATACAATAAAGGCACGCAGATACCAGTACAGCATTTTTATTAAATAAGGAAATATAAATTATACAATTAGGTTAGTCATAAAGTTATTTATGGTGAATAAACACTTTCAAATATAGGTCGTGTGGTAAAATATATATTCAGCTTCGCGATGATAAACCTGATTGAGTAAACAATTATTTCTCAGCCATCAGCGGTTTCTAACTTGTGAAGCACAGTGCAATTTAAGGGCAATCTGCTGAAACCGATTGTTTCTGCATTTACTTATTGGCAAACAGGAAAGTTACTAGATTTTCTTTAAGCTTGAGCTTATTTGTTGCCACAGGACTTGCCATTTTTTATACAGTTGAAAAGCACTTAGTGAACTGTCTGCTAAGTTTGGATCTCTCTTTAAATTGCAGCAAGATGGACGAGTACCAGCGGGAGCACTCGGATGCCTCCAATGACATAACCGCCTATGTATCCAATCCCATTAACGCCTACCTGCTGACCAAGCGGCTGACCACCGACTGGCGCCAGGTGGAGAACCTGATGGAGCACGACGTGGGCACGGACTTCGTGCAGAACATCACCCAGTATCGCAGCCTCCTCAAGTTCCCCTCCGACGAGGATCTCAATGGCGCGGCGGTGGCGCTGCTCCGCCTGCAGGACACCTACCAACTGGACACTTCGAGTGTGGCGCGGGGCAAGCTGAATGGCATTCAGTACAGGTGAGTTTTGGTGGCGCCACGGCAATCGAGAGGTAACAGAAAAACACCATCTTCGATTTGCTGTTAGCCAAAAAAACAAACATCTCAACCCTCCCTTGGGATACTCACTGACCAAAATGTATTATCCCGCAGCACGGAAATGTCCTCGGACGACTGCTTCGAGTTGGGGAGACAGTCGTACGTGAACCACGACTACTACCACACGGTGCTCTGGATGAACGAGGCGATGGCCCGCATGCTGGAGGAGCCTTCCAACCATACCCAGAGCTTCACCAAGGCCGACATCCTCGAGTACCTGGCCTTCTCCACCTACAAGGAGGGTGAGTGCCATACCTAGTCCAAGTCTAGTTCAAGTTCGACTTCCCCGCATCCGACTGCAAAGTGGCAAAGTTGCACTTGCAAAAAATATGAAACTTATTTAACTACTTGACTGACTCCTTTGGCGAAAAATATTCAAGCGTTGCATGCTGCAGCCCGTGAAATTGTTTATAATTCTCGCAATAAGCCACGCATTTACTTTTTTTTATATACAAACCATAACTAAGTCAGCAAACGCTTAAGGCAGCTGCTGCTTCAATAACTTGTAAAAATCTCGCAAGTTTCGTAGTCTCCTAAACTGGAAGGTGTCCTTCAGTTTCGGTAATTAAATTCTCAGCGTGTGTTCGCCGCCCCAACTCGTTGTTGTCCTGGCTCGTTTGCATGGCACTTTCGAGGTCCATTTGGCTGCAGGAAATTGCACTCAGTCCCCGGCCACTTGCCACTTGCCTCCTGTTGTCCTGTTGTCCGTTGTCCTGCCACTTTCCATACTTTCCATACTTGCCATACTTGTTATGCTTTCCATACTTTCCACGCTTTCCACCTGGAGCCGCTCTCAGGGTTCTCCATTAAGTGCGAAAAGTGTTGGCCATCTGTGTGGGTTGATAGTTACCCGTAGTTACCGTAGAGCAGGACGGGATCAGCACGTCCTTTGGCCAGGGAGTTGTATGCTTTATTAACGTCTTCTTACGCCGGTAAGTGTCCCCTAACCGTTCATCACGCATCCGTATCCTTGCCTCTAGTTGGTGCCACACAGCGAGAAATTGATGGAAGACACGTGGCCAGTTAAGTAGGGTGTCTAAAAGTACGCAGTGATTTTAGGTAGTCTTAGTTATCCATATCAAAACGCTGTGAGCAATGTAGTTTGACTTGCGAATTTCCCTTTCACATCGAGCTCTTTTTTCCTATGCACTGTGGGCGTCTAGCTCAACACCCCACAGAGGGGCGTGGCCGGGGCGTGGCGGAAGTGCGGCCATATTGTGTTGGGAAACAACACAAAAAAAAAACAACTCAAATGGGTGCGCCCTCGAGGCAAGTGACAGGCTTTCTGTCACCCAACCACTCATCATCCGTTGCTCCTGCCAGTTGCTCCTGCTCCTGCTCCTGCTCCCGGTGGCACACACATGTGTCGTGAGATGCAAATTTAAATTCCTGTCGCCGACAGGAGCTCAAAAGTTGGGGTCGCCATGGAGGCGGAGGTTAAAGCCGGATTCTGCGGCAACTGACGGGCAGAACTTATTAGTGGGAGGGAGGACTCGGGTTAAATGATGGTCTAGAGCTGGACGCAAATGAATAAATAAGTGAGCAGCTTGCAAACTTTGAAAACAATCCAATCGACTTGATGGCCCCAGCAGACGCTCGGTAACTCAGGAGGTTCGAGGTCAGGCGGTGGAACTTTCAAAGAAACTGTGGCATACTTTGGGGCTGAGGCTGAATATCGTATCGCACTTAAGGCCCATTTGGAAGCTGATGAATTAATTGTGCGGCCGGTCGGTCAAGTGCAAAACTCTTGACTTTAAATGAGAGTCTCACTAATGTGCCACTTGTTTATGCAGGTAGCTATGGCCCATTTAATAGTTCAGTCGCTTTAATGTTTTGTACTTAAAAGTTATACAGTTTAAATGGAAGTTTTTCTGTTGAAATGGGAAGTTGTAATTAATTATTTCTTGCAGGCAACATTGAGAGCGCCCTGACCATGACCAACGAGCTGCTCCAACTGCTGCCACATCACGAGCGAGCCAATGGCAACAAGCGCTTCTACGAGAAGGAGATTGCCCAGCAGCTGCAGCTGAGCAAGATGAAGGGCGACGACGGCACCGATGAGATGCCCAAGTCCGACTTGGTAAGCAATGGCAAGCCAAATTCCCAAGGTTTCCACCTCTAAGCTAACCCAATTGCAGCCCGTGGCCAAGAGTGATCCGGCCATCTTCGATATGACAGAGCGCCGCGCCTACGAGATGTTGTGCAGGGGCGAACTGAAGCCATCGCCATCGGAGCTGCGACCTCTGCGATGCCGTTATGTCAGCAACGGTGTGCCCTTCCTGCGTCTGGGTCCGCTCAAGCTGGAGGAGGCCCACGCGGATCCGTACATTGTGATCTATCACGATGCCATGTACGACAGCGAGATCGATGTGATCAAGCGCATGGCACGCCCCAGATTCCGCAGGGCCACGGTGCAGAACTCCGTGACCGGAGCCTTGGAGACGGCGAACTACAGGATCAGCAAGTCCGCCTGGCTGAAGACCCACGAGGATCGGGTGATTGGAACGGTGGTGCAGCGCACGGCGGACATGACTGGCCTGGACATGGAATCCGCCGAGGAGCTGCAGGTGGTCAACTACGGCATTGGAGGTCACTACGAGCCGCACTTTGACTTTGCCCGGGTTAGTTTTCTCTAACTCTTTCATAAATAATGCGAAAATAAATAAATAAAAATATGTTTTAATCCTTTGCAGAAGGAGGAGGAACGCGCCTTTGAGGGTCTTAATCTGGGCAACCGCATTGCCACCGTTTTATTCTACGTAAGTCGCATTCACTCCATTTTAAGTATAATAATCCCACGTGCATGCGAATTATTTTTCCGCATTTATATGCACGCGCACATCCCACACGAATAATAACACTCGGTGAATTTTCACTTTATTTGCCCAAGGCAGCAGAATCATTAGTAGGGCATATTTATGTATATACAGATATGCGTAGGTTGCAATGCCAGTGAATGGAATTCCAGAGCCGTGAATGCAAAAGAACGCACATATATACTAACTCCAAGGCATCCTTACAAATCTCGTATTTTCATAGCCAAGAGATACTTTTATTTCGCTATTGTTAGTTGATGCTCAAAGGCGAGCTTTGTACGATTGGTATTGGTAAACACAACTAATTGGTTTTGCAGAAACATGAGTGCTGTAGAATTCAATATAATGATACACATTTTTAATGCCTTTTCCTGCATTTTTAATCCCAGATGAGTGATGTGGAGCAGGGAGGCGCCACTGTCTTTACTTCCCTGCACACCGCCCTGTTTCCCAGGAAGGGAACGGCTGCTTTCTGGATGAATCTCCACAGAGATGGACAGGGCGACGTGAGGACGCGCCATGCCGCCTGTCCCGTACTTACAGGCACCAAGTGGGGTGAGTTCCGTGCCACATACTAATCACCAAAGATCGTACTCTAGCATATTCCATGATGCAGTGTCCAACAAGTGGATCCACGAGCGGGGCCAGGAGTTCCGCCGACCCTGCGACTTGGAGGAGGATCACGGCGAGTTCGCCATCTAATCCGGAGTCTAGTTAGCGAATGCAACGAATCTCTGATGCGGAATCTCAACCTTCGCCATCGGCCAACGACTTCCTATTGTAAATAAAGCACCCAGGCCGCAGAAGGTCGCATCTGTTCTACTTATCGGTTCATCGTACATGGGAACCATCTTCTACCTAGCTGTATCCTAGACTCGTATGGAATTTATCTACTTTTGTATATTTGCCTAGTTTAAGTAGTACAAAAAATTGCAATAAAATCGAATTGGAAAACAAACGAGTGGTTTGTACATATTAACAAGCTTTTGAGAAATACAAATTACCTAAAACTGGTGAAATTGCTGCTTAAATCGATGATACTGTAAGTATCCAATCACCAGTGGCAGGAAGAGCTCGGAATTGAAAGGACATCAACGGCAGAGGGACACTCTGATCCGGCTCTGATGTTCGATTAGTGGGTGGCAATTTATCAGCCGGAGGACTCATCCATCAAGTGCGGCAAGTGGAGCTCCGGCTGCATCAGCTGTTAGCCGATACAAGGGCTTTTTCCTGCGGGTGAGTAAATACAAATCGGCTTATCCTTGCCGCATCTGCCGCATTGCGTTGCATACTTTGTGGCGCTCCGGGAAACTATCGAATTTCGCCTGAAATGCGAAATGCCCAAGGGTGGCGAAAAATGGCCTGCCACATTGCATTTGGCATTGGCCAAAAATACACTTTATGCTGAATTTTAACTGAAAAGATAGTTTGATCCACTGGAATTTGTTTTTATGCTGGCATTTTTAGCATACAGATAGTGTGCTTCATTTAGAAGATTTACAATTTTGCATGCAAAGGTTCAACGGAAGTCTATCATTATAGTTCAAAACTTTGAATGAAAGCTGTTATCAGTTCAACATTACCAACTAACAAAACTCACCTGAAGCAGAAACTATTTATCAGCACAAATTTACTTTAATTTATAGTAGTTCTTATCAGATTTCTTGAGAACATTGGTAAACAACTTATGTTTTCTTGAATCTCATAACTTGATTCAAGATTAATTTGATCAATTTACACTTTGGCAATGACTCAAATGTTAATAATAATCCTCAAGCGTATTTTACGAGTATGTACCTAAGAGTTACAAACCTGACAAGTAGTGAGTACATATCATATATTTGAAACAGACACACTTCCGCTGCACTTATCATTTTATAACATATAACCCTACTTGAAATGGAACCGCGATTAACATACTATTACTACTAAGGAGTATAAGGCTTTGTTGTTCTTTAAAGGATTTTAAATATGTAAATAGATGACTAATATCTCATATCTGTTTTGAAAATAAAATAAATTCCTTAGTAGTTATAATGGAGTATAACGCTCTTAGCCGTTTGCCAAATAAACATTCGTTTCAAAACAAATCATATAACATGATAACGACATGGTATTTATGGTTTTTCCGTACCAATAATGGTATTCTAATAGAACCAAGGTTCTAAAAGAACCAAGAAAGTATATAGATAAAGACTGCAATTATTTTGTTATATTCATTTTATTTAAAAAATTCCCAAAAAAAAGGGGGAAAAAACACAAAGCTCTTAGTAGGAGATGCCGGTGTTGTCACGAATCCAGTCCAAGTAACCGGTGACGCGGGAGAAGACGGCGGGGTGGCCAGCCTGGCAGCCGGCGCCGGAGCCGAAGGAGGTCACTCCGACCAGGCGGTTGCCCTCGTGTGTGACCAATGGGCCACCAGAGTCACCCTGGCAGGTGGACCGTCCTCCGTCGGTGTTGATGCAGATCATGTTGTCGTGGAGAGACCAGGTGCGGCTGCAGTCGCTCTGGGACATGATCTGGACATCGACGGCCTGGAGCCAGTCGGGCAGTGGGCTGCCATCGTAGGTGCCGCCCCATCCGGAGGCAACGGCCCACCATCCGGCGTAGTCCTGGTAGCGGTCGTTGTAGCTGGGCAGCTCCACCTTGTTGACCAGGTGCCAGAAGTCGACGTGCGGGGTGCGGATCAGGGAGATGTCGTTGTGCAGGTTGCCGCTGTTGTAGTGGTGGTGCTGGATGATGTCGCCACCGCCCACCCAGTGGGTGTACTGGGGCTGGTTGCGCAGACTGGCTCCGTAGTTGATGGTCACTCCACTGGCTCCGTTGGTGCAGTGGGCGGCGGTCAGGACCCAGGTGTTGCCGATGATCGAGCCACCGCACCACCAGTTTCCGTTTCCACTGAACAGCAGACCCACGATGTAGGGCACCTTGCCCTCGTAGGCTGGGTAGCCGTTGGTGATGCGACCCTCGATCTTGAGGTCCTTCACCGGAGTGGGCACCAACTTCTGCTGCGGGGTTGGGATGGCAGTGGCGGCTGCCACGGCCAGAGCCAGGAATACGAACAGTTTCATCTTGGACAACTTGGTCTTACAACTCATGGTTTTTCCACAAGCTGAGCGCCCTTTTATACCGAATACCATGTCTTATCATCCTCAGGAAACGACGGTTGTATATTGTGTCTAGTTTTTGGCATGATAAGTTTGCCGTCTGATAAGTGCGAAGGAACGTAGTCTATTGTAAATATATGGCGTGTACTTAAGATTTAAAGTTGTGTCCATTTTGTAATGTCTGAAAACTTAATAGAGCTGATGATATAACACAAATGTGCAAAGTACTATTGATCTAAAGTTGTTTTGCAAGTCTTTTCTTAAGTTGTATATGTTAGCCTGCTAGGTTTTGATAGGATACTTGAGTGATCGTAGTATGGACTTTCCATTGCTATGCTGAATGAGCACAAAAATGAATGAATGAAAGCCAAAATCAGCTAATTCACTGAACTCCTAGTAGTACATTGTTATCAGCAAACAAAGCCTTTTATTTATGGTCCTCACTCGAATAATTATCATTCATCGTACGTGTGGCACAAACTAGATTAAAGACCTAAGTATCATTGATGAGGAAGATATGCATGCCTCGTAAATTTCAAACATAAACCTTTAAGATTGTCTGAGACTTTATTAAACTATGACTTTTAAGTTTGAACTATTTACATATCTTTCTGTTTAGATAGAATTGAATTATAGCCCTCAGAGGATAAAAACGAAGTTATATCTCTGCTGGTCAGTAAGTATTTTAAATTAAACAGATATGTGATATTATCCATAGGTTCTGCCATATAAAAATGTCATTTAATTTGATTTTTGTATAGTGCTTCGATTGGCAAATAAAATGATCGCCTTGGCAATCTTTAATTCGCTCTTATTGATTATTGATTATAGATTAATACGGCTACGGACTTATTCTAATACTGTCACTCTTCAATGGCCAAGTACAGACAATAATTCAACAATTCTCTTATCAGCCAGTTTAACTTGTCACGGCTGAAATCTGGCAAAATATATTAGCACCAAATATTACTAACAAGCGACAAGAAACTATGGCTTGTATCGATAAGGCGATGGTATAAATGATCGGTCGATTTCTGAAAACGGCACAAGTTGAAAGACCTGCAAAGATGAAAGTGTTCGTATTCCTGGCTCTGGCCGTGGCAGCCGCCACTGCCATCCCAACCCCGCAGCAGAAGTTGGTGCCCACTCCGGTGAAGGACCTGAAGATCGAGGGTCGCATCACCAACGGCTACCCAGCCTACGAGGGCAAGGTGCCCTACATCGTGGGTCTGCTCTTCAGTGGAAACGGAAACTGGTGGTGCGGTGGCTCCATCATTGGCAACACCTGGGTCCTGACCGCCGCCCACTGCACCAACGGAGCCAGTGGAGTGACCATCAACTACGGAGCCAGTCTGCGCAACCAGCCCCAGTACACCCATTGGGTGGGCGGTGGCGACATCATCCAGCACCACCACTACAACAGCGGCAACCTGCACAACGACATCTCCCTGATCCGCACCCCGCACGTCGACTTCTGGCACCTGGTCAACAAGGTGGAGCTGCCCAGCTACAACGACCGCTACCAGGACTACGCCGGATGGTGGGCCGTTGCCTCCGGATGGGGCGGCACCTACGATGGCAGCCCACTGCCCGACTGGCTCCAGGCCGTCGATGTCCAGATCATGTCCCAGAGCGACTGCAGCCGCACCTGGTCTCTCCACGACAACATGATCTGCATCAACACCGACGGAGGACGGTCCACCTGTCAAGGTGACTCTGGTGGCCCCCTGGTCACACACGAGGGCAACCGCCTGGTCGGAGTGACCTCCTTCGTGTCCGCCGGTGGCTGCCAGTCTGGTGCTCCCGCTGTCTTCAGCCGTGTCACCGGCTACTTGGACTGGATCCGCGACAACACCGGCATCTCGTACTAAGTGAAGATTTTAGCTAAATTCAGACTGTCTGCAGTCTTTTAGATTACGGATGAGAAGGTAGAATCCAAATAAATACTTTTTTGTGAATATATCCACCTGTTCAGCTTTGAATTCTGAGGGATGGAGATGGAGAGATTTAGAGAGTCAAATCGAACGAGTTGTTTGCTTAGCATCGCTGGTGTGGCTGTTTGTATCTGACATCTTTGTTTGCACAGCGTTTCTGTCTGGATACGTGACAGTTTCCAAATGGAATATGGGTCTACTTGGCCCAGTTGCTACTTGAATAAGAGTCAGTCTGCATCGGTAACTCTTGGTTCACAGTGCTCTGTTCATAATGTTGGAACGACACAGTCTTTACTTTGGGATTTTCCAGCTTATTATTTGGGTTGGAGTAGCGAATGGAGAGTTTTACTCATCGGTGGACAGTATGCAGGATCTGGCACAAGTGGAAGAGGAACTGCTAAATGCCACGCGTTCGTACTTGGAGTCCCAGCAAAAGCAGCTTGACTTCTACCGCAGGTAACATTATCTCAAAGTACTTGGACTTGAAAATTACCATTTTATTTAATAGGTATGTGGAGCAAATAAAACGGGAACATGAGTGGGCGACATCGCAGTTGAAACTGGATGAGTATCTCGGCCATCCTTTGCACGCCCTCAGATTGCTCAAGCGATTGGTTCGGGATTGGGATGCGCTGATCTTTGAACCCATAGTGGCCAACGACGCCAGAGAAAGTAGGTATTGCTATTCCATACTTAACCCATGCAATAAGTTCTTGATACCCAAAAGAGTTTCGCGCATTCGTGGAGGTTCTGAGCAGGGACTTGGGCTACCCTGATCAATCTGAGCTCCAGGGAGCCATCAAGGGCTTGGCCAGGCAGCAGAAGGTCTACAATCTCCCAACCTCGGACTTGGCCGATGGCATCATCAATGGTTTTCCCTACGAGTCGGATCTGCAATGGCGTGAATGCTACGAAATCGGAGTGCAGCTCTTCGATCTTAAGGAGTATAAGAAATCCCTGGAATGGCTGCAAGTGGCACTTATCCTTCTTCAGAGTAGTTCAAGAACGGAAAAAGATGCGGATCACTACGTTGCAGATATCCGGGAGTATGCATCCATGGCCAATTATGAGTTGGGCAATCCGAAGAAGGCCGGAAGACTACTGAACCAGATCCTTGATAAGCAACCCACACACTCCGCGCAGCAAACTCGAAAGTATCTGGAGAGCAGGGAGCCGGGGAAGAATGTCCGGGAGACGAACCCCTCGTGGTTTGCCAACTACACGAGGCTATGCCAGGGCAGAAGATTACCCGAGGAGCGAAGTGGTAATCCCTTGAAATGCTACCTGGATGGAAAACGCCATGCTTACTTCACCCTGGCGCCACTGCAAGTGGAGCCGGTGCACCTGGATCCGGACATCAATGTCTATCACGGCATGCTGAGCTCCAAGCACATTCAGTCCATCTTCGAGGAGGCAGACAAGGAGGAGATGGTTCGGTCCGCCGTTGCAGGAGATGGTGGAGCACGCACCGTGAAGGATCTGCGGGTCAGTCAGCAAACCTGGCTGGACTACAAGTCGCCGGTGATGAAGTCCGTGGGTCGGATCATTGAGTTTGTATCCGGATTCGATATGGCCGGAGCCGAGTTTATGCAGGTGGCCAACTACGGCGTTGGAGGGCAGTACGAGCCGCATCCGGACTACTTTGAGGTCAATCTGCCGGAGGAGTTCATTGGAGATCGCATCTCCACCAGCATGTTCTATGTGAGTTGTAGTTCTTAAGTTTTCGAATCTTTTTCAAGCCTTTTTGGTTGCTGTAGCTCTCTGACGTGGAACAAGGTGGTTATACCGTCTTCACCAAGCTAAATGTGTTCCTGCCACCTGTGAAAGGAGCTCTGGTCATGTGGCACAATCTGCATCGATCCCTGGATGTGGATGCTCGCACTTTGCACGCCGGCTGTCCAGTCATCGTGGGTTCCAAACGGAGTAAGCACACGCTTTTTTTTGAGTATCTCAAATTTGTATTTATCACTTCATGTTCGTATTACAGTTGGCAACATTTGGATGCACTCGGGCTACCAGGAGTTCCGTCGTCCTTGCGGCCTCACCTCAGATAGCTACAAGTCAGTTGGCTATCGGGATTAGGTGTAATTTACACATTTAATAAATTAATATCTTATTTTAATTGGCGTTGAGCTAACTTCCTAGTCAAAGTCCCTGTAATGCAGTGAGATTTCCTGGTTCCTTTCAAGATCGCAGGGCCTAACTTTATCCTGATTGCGTTCTCGAATCCACACATTGGCAACTGTTTTAATGAATTCGTTAAAAATTGATACCTTATGGGTAAAAGATTCACTTACTCCATTTGCTGCCCTGAAGCACAGGACAAGCGGCGTGTTTGGTCCGAAAGTCCTGGTCGCCAGAGGGGTGCAGATTGTACCAAAAGAGAAGGCTTCCTCTTTCTGGGGTCACCAGCAGTGGCAGAAAGGGAAAAGCGGTTCCACCACCTGCTTCTACATCAGATAGCTGAAAAGTATTTATTTCAATTGTTTTAAAGACTTTTAAATTACAAGAAACTCACGTAGTAAATGCCCGTTGCAATTCGGTTGCCATGAAGATCACCCTCCTGGTAAACATGGTTCTCGGGAAAGCTGTCCCAGTGCGGCTCATAGTGTCCACCAATGCCGTAGTTTGCCACCTGCAGATCCTCGGCATACTCCATGCTCAAGCCGGAGAAGTCGCCCACATGATGGCTCAGTAGTTTGGTGGCTGCGCTCCTGGAGTAATTGAAGGAGGCACCTTGACTGGTGCGAAAGGCGGCGGCCGTGGAACCTCCATTTCCGCCCAAGGAGTACACTGTGGACCGCTTTATTCTAGGCCTAGCTGTTCTCTGCAGGGACTCCGAGTCCTTGGCGCCAATCACCTGATGCAGCTGCACCACCAGCGGATCCAGGTGCAGCTCCTCCAACTTAAATGGAGCGTAGCCCAAGCGACTCTTCCTAAGGCGACACCTGAGATCTCGCTGCTTGGAGGGAAGTGGAGCCAACTCGCCGCGGCACACCTGCTCGTACATGCGAAACTCCCGGGACTGATGGTAGTCTCCCGGTCTGCGTGCGGTCAAGTGAAGCAGCCCGTTCTTGTCCCCATCCGTGATTAGCTCCTCCAGTTGCTGGCGTGCCTCCAGGAGGTGACTCCTTTGATGCGGTTCTATGGCAAGCACATGGTTCACCAGACTCAGGGCACTTTCGTGGGCGCCCATCTCCCGATGATATTCCACCACTGCCTCCATGAAGTCCAGCGAGGCGGACTCCGAGCCATAGGACTGCTCCCCGAGCAACTGCATCGACTGCTGCAGCCATGGCACCGTGTGGTTGTAGTCTCGCAGGGCGTACAGGTGCTGGCCGAGCACAAAGCAATCCTGCCAGGACATGGCCGTGCTGAGTATAGAGTACATATGTAAATAGACACTTTATAATACTCGCAGAATGTTAAACATAAATTATTAGCCATAATATTAGCCAGACAGAAGCAAACCAAGTCGTTAACTTTATGGCTTCCTTTCCCACTGGTCACTGGCTTACTGGTTTCGCTAAATATCACAGTCTTAAGCTCACGACATGAAAAAGGCAGCGGAATAAGAAAATATAATTGCTGCTTTGTGTTTCTATAACAACAAGGTAAAAGCGCAAGAGCTTCATCGTTTTAATAAAAACTCTGTGTTAAGCTTCCCACCTTGGGTTCATCATAATACCAAGCTATGGTATAACAAAGAGTGCTCATATCTTGGACATTACTCACCCATACTTAACGCCATTCAGGATTCCACTGGCCAGCTCAGCCACATCCAGTTGATAGGTCTGCTGAAGTCGAGTAAGAGCTATCGCCGATCCCACGAAGTCGTCCTGCGAAGGAAAGCTCAGGTTCTCCTTGAGTCTGGCCATGGCATCGAGATAGTCTGCAGGGAAACAGGTTCATAACATATCTCAACTTATTTAGATATTCCAATAAACCCACTTGAGCGACTCGAGTCCGCCGTAACACTGCCCTCGAAGGTTTCCCAGTCGCTGTGAAGGCGTTTTATGAGCCGGAACGCGTTCACCGGATTGTTGAGGTAGTCATCGATTCCATCGGCGGCATTCAGATGCTCCACGCGGATGGCATCGATCTCACTGAGATCATAAACAAAGTTATCATTAATCAGACTCATCATAACTAAAGGAATTTGCATAAATTAAGTTATTTGGGATGGACAAACTAAAGCTTAAAGTTCTCTGGCTGATACACTGGAAAAACGCAACCTGAGTTTAAGCATAATTAATTGGGTTTTTTTGAAGATACAAATTGGAACTGAAAGGATTTGTTTCGGCTAATTAATAAGATCAGAAACCAGATTATTTTGATACTCTCGATTAAATAAATTGCTATACATTTTAAGGCAACTTTTAGCAACTGATTTATGTTTCACTTGTATTTTATAAGTGAATTAGTAAACTTTCAAGAGCTCTTTACCTGGTGTTAATGAATCTAAGCACCTGCTGATGGCAACCATTATTCAGAATTAAGGCATGCAGAATGAGCAGTACTACCCAGAAATGTATTCAAGTTTAGTTTTATCGCTGGGTTAGCTGTTTTGAATAATTAACGCATTTATTTTCACGCCTGTCGCCTGCATTGCGGCTCATTTAGAAGTCATTAAGTTGGGAGCGCAACCATAATCTGAATCTAAAGCAAGACACAACTAATTTGACCTCACATCTTTTGTTGCAAACTCCATTGTGCCGATGATGGAGTGCCGGCACTTGTTCCCAATAAATCTATTTTATGGCGACTTTTGAAAAGGAGACGCCATACACAATGAGTAAGCCAAAGAAATTGAATTTTTTTTAAAGGGTTCGTTCGATGGAATACCAGTTTTGTACGGCAGCTGACTCAGATCGGTATAAATATTATACTTTACAATTTGTTAACGGTTTCTTATTAGATGGCCAGGAATAGGAATCCGGTTTGCAAATGCGCATGATAAACACAGTAATACTGTACGAGTGCGAGTATATTATGCATAGCTGAGGCGATGAGTGCACCATATTTTAAGATTCGTATCTCGTATCAGCCAAGTCGATGACACTTATAACTGAACAACAAAATAAACTAGCGGCAATTGTTTCTTAGATATCGATCGGCGATGGTAGCAATCGATTTGCCAGATAATCAAATGCAAAATTCAACAAGTTGCCGAAAGTTGTTGGCCGGCGATTTGTGTTCTGTGCTTTATATGAACCATTAATTAGTATAATAACCGGCGCGAATAAATCAAGCCAAGAAATGGGAGAAATTAGCAGTCCATAAAATAAATACGAGAATCAACAAATAGCATCGGCTAGGGAGTTTAACGTCTGCAAACGGCGACAAATCGCTGGGTTGCCATTCACTTTTATGGCAACCGGTCGTCGGCTGTTGAGGCACAAATCAGCATAATTGTAATAAAACTAACCGATGCTAACTAGAATTTAATATCTCGGTGAGCTCGGAACTCTCCCACACCCGACTTTAATTAGCCAAAATTTGGACAGCAGTTGGAAATCTGCCCACCCGAGTTCGATGTCAGTTTTTGATTTACGTGGGCGGCTGTGTGGATGACACCCAAAATGGAAAATTCGCCATCGCATGCCAACTGCCAATTGATTTTCATTCCAATTTTTCAACTGGAAGAGCATATGCCTGGAAAATTGATGGGCTCTGCCAGCCAAAGTGGCTTGTGCGCGAAATGCGTATCTCATTTGCATCTGATTAAAACTAACCATCTGGAATCTGGAATCAACGTGTTGTAGGCTCGACTAAAACCTGAATAACTTTCCATTTTAAATTTAAAAGTCTTCGAAATTCTTTTAATTCAGTTCATTCCACTCTCATGAAATTTACATAATTATATGATTGGGATATCAACACAAGTTTCTGTGAATTGTGCTTTAATAATCACATATTATTTATTTGACTTTAAGTTGGCTTAAATAAGGATTATAACTCCATTGATTCTCACACTTTCTAGCATCACCTCATTTTCAGAGAATATCCTTCAAGGATATGCCTAAATTTCTATTCCTTTTACCTCTGAAGCGCCTCAGCGTGCTGGCTGATCTCATGCACATAGTTTTGCAGCTCCGCCAGGAGGAGCACCTCCGTTTCGAACAGCTTCTCCAGACCCGAAGTGGAGCTGAAGAACTCCGCGCGGCAGGATAGCACCTGCAGGGCCAGGAGAAGGACGCACTTGGCCAAAAGCATCGCACTTAACCGATAAAACGCCAGCGGCTTTTAGAACGCGGAACGCGGTTTGCTTGTTGTTCCAGCCGCGATTCGTTAGGAACTGTTTTCAGTTGGCGGCAAAAGCGACGATCTTTGAAAAAGCAAAAAAAATATATGATGCGAAAAAGCTCGCGGCGTTTGTGATGAAGCGTTTTCGAGCTGCGGGTGTCGATCGAGCAGTTCCAGCACTCAAATCGAATGGAACGGCGTTTCTGGTCAAAGAACTGCCCGCGGGGGCCAAGTTCTGCTTGATTGGGTCTCTCTACTTCCACAAAGTGAAGTGGGTTCAATAAACTGAATTCTTTAAGTACATGTACATAGACCATAGTTTGTGGCTGTTCTTCTAGGAATCATAACTCAATTTCCTGAAATGCGCCACGCACTTTTCCCAGTTAGCCAGAATTTCCCAGCTAATTACTTTCACTTGTCACTTCACGAGCCCGAAAATATTCAAATCCCCCAATGAAACTTTGCCCGTGAACTTGTTTATGCAAATGAAGCCGGCAAATGAATACGCAACTGGCTTTTGGCTCATCTCAAAGCCAGTTCGCTTCGCTTTGTTTTGAGTGTTTTGAGTATTTTGAGTGTTTTGGGTGCTTTGAGTGACTCTGCCGAGCACTTTGAGCGTGAAACCTTTAACCCACTGAGTCTGTTCAGGCCAAGAAAGAGACACGCTGAGTTTAACCTGACTATCACGAACTTTATTTGATTATCTCGTACTCCAGCGACACCTCGTGATCCCGGAAAACGTCGCAGGGTCGGGCGAATGTCTGGGTCACCTCGTGTATCCACACGTTGCCAACTGCAAAGATCGCAAATGAATCACATTAATTGCGTATGTCAACTTGAAATGGATGATGGCCTAATTTCACTTAAATCTAATTAACATCTAATCTTTAATCAGAAGGCTAAGGAGGTGTTTTTACTATAATTTCAGATGCCATCAAAAGTGTGCATTGCTTTGGAATGTGCTTTTAAAATTGATTGTCAAATTTAGTTATAGAAGAGTTCAGCTTGTTACAAACTGAGCTGAGTTATGGAGAATTGCTCCTGGAGGGGATTACTTACTCCACTTGCTGCCCTTGAGCACTGGACAGCCGGCGTGCTTGGTGCGGTAGTCCTTGTCCAGGGAGCGGTGCAGGTTGTACCAGAAGAGGACGTTGCCCAGCTGCGGCTTCACGGCGATGTCCAGGAAGGGAAAGGCGGTGGCACCGCCCTGCTCCACCTCGGACAGCTGGACGGATCAGATAATTGGTGTTACTAAATCATGCAGGGATTACGGCCATGTCAGAACTCACATAATATATGGCAGTGGCAATGCGGTTGCCCTCCTCCTCGGGATAGTGATTGGGGTCCCGAAAGAAGTCCCAGTGCGGCTCGTAGTGCCCACCCACGCCGTAGTTGGCCACTTGGAGCTGCTCGCAGTAGGTGGTATCCAGCCCGGTGGCTTCCTTCAGGTCCCGGAGCATGCCCACCATCGTCGGATGCGACTCGTACGCCAGCCACGCATTCTTGCTCACCCGGAAGGCGGACTTTTTGTGCTGTCCGCCGGGCAGGGGATTCACTGTGGAGCGACGCATGCGCGGCACAGCCATTTCCCGGAGCTGTGAGATCTTTCGCGGACTCAGCATGTCGTGGTAGGTAGCCACATACGGATCCAGGCTGTGCTCCTCCAGCTTCAGTGGCGCCAGGTAGCGGTAAGGATGGCTTCCTCTGCTATAGCGACACCGCAGCTCCTGGCGGGCAATGGGATGCACCTCTCCACGGCACACCTTTTCGTATTGGGCGAACTCCTGCGACAGCTGTGGAAATGGATTTAAACTTTAAGTATCTTCAACACTTCATCAGTCTTAAGCTTACGTTGTAGGAGTCCGTGTGCTTTGGCAGATAGCCATCATCGATGTCCTCCGGAGGCGCCGTTCCCTTGTCGCCCAGATGCCAGTTCCTTATGCGTTTGGGATCGAACTGCAGCACTCGCTGGCTCAGCTCGAAAGCCGTGTCGAAGTCGCCTAAAAGTCGAATCAATGAGTATCCCCAAAGCTGGCCAATTTCCCCAGCTCCAATGGCTGTATTGTTTGCTCACCCAGTTGGAACAAACTCTTGGCCGTCGCCTCCATTTTGTTGAGGGTAAGCGTATCCGGTCCGCTGGTGGGCGTTTGCTGGCTGTGGGCGTGGCTGCTGTGACGTCGCAGGCGCTCCATCGATTCCCGCAGCCAGACCTTGGTGTTGTTGTAGTCCTCCATTTCAAAGAGTTGTTGACCCAGCTCGAAGCAATCCTGCCAGCTCATGTCGGTGCTAAAAATAGAGGCTGGAAGAGTTGCGATGGGTTCTCTCAACTGCGATATACCCTTTAAACTAAAGTTATTCAAAGCACTTAAAGCTGATTTATTCCGAAATGATTATAACAGGAATCGTGCCTAGTTTATAGCATTCGGAAGCTGGCCCGTCATTCATTTCAATTAAAAAGCTATGATAATAAACATTAAATCAAGCTTTGATGTACGAGTATATGTTCAATGATATATGACAACTTAAGAATTTTGTTATTAAAAGGGCTTGATGATAGGTATCATTTAAGTCTAATACCCGTTGTAATTCACAAGGCACAAAACCATTTCGATTGGGGTTAAGTAACAGGGGGAGCCACTCGATTGAACTGGGATTAGATGGGATAGCCGGTATTTTAAGCCTGGCTGGTTATTGCTTATCCGCTTCCGCCGCCCAGCCCACTTTCACCCTGGAGGGTCTCACCCGTATTTGACGCCATTCAGGATGCCCTGGGCCACCTGGGCCACGTCCAGTTTGTAGGTGCTCTGCAGGCGGACGAGGGCCAGAGCAGCTCCCTCCACGTCCTCCTGGCTGGGGTAGCTCAGTCCGTACTCCCGGGTCGCATTGAAATCTAAGTGAGAAGATGGGACGTGATAGCAGTAATCCTGGAATGTGTGGGTGTGGGTGCACTTACTCATCTCCGCGGCCATCAGCTGCACTCGATCCTCCATCAGGGACCAGTCCGTGTGGAGGCGCTTCATCAGGCGGTACACGTTCACCGGATTGGTCAGGTAGTTCTCCGTATCCGTGGCGGCCATGCTGTGCTCCTTCTCGATGGAGGACAGCTCGCTGCGGATGGAACGAGTTCGGACTAGAGTTGCCTACCAGTTTGCTCGATTTATGAGTCTCGTGTCGTCATAGTAGCTCATACCCGTATTTCGGCTTAATTAATTCTAATTTATGTGTGATTCTATATTCATAATAGTTTTAATGACCGCCGCGATAAGAAACAACAGGGCGAAATCCAATAAAACGAAAGCGAAATGCCAAACACAAAGCCAAAACCTGATAACCAATATTCGCCGATGCGGCCAACTGTCAGAAACGATCAAATATCTGGGGCTAATACTCGAGATTTGGCTAACTACTCCAGTTTGGGTGACAGGTGGACATCTGTGATGATGTGATGACTACGACTATTAGTTGCAATCACTGGCACGTCAATTTTGCTAATTTATAGCAGACATAAAGTCTGGCACATTGGTTTTCGGCGGCTACGTAAACTAGTTTTCAAAGGGCGGTAAAACTTTAATGGACTTGTAATTAAATTAGCATTGTTTCAAATATCGAGTTCTAGCTGAAACTATTGTGGGCTTTTTATAGCCACAAATCCAGCATTGAATTCCCGCTAAAATAAGTCCACTTCGTTTGGGGACACAGAGTGTGTGCCTAATTAGACAGAGTTTCAATACAATACAAAATCACAAGTGTTATGCAGTTATTATTCCAAAAGTTGTTGCTAACTGGTTAATCCTATTCACCCAAAGACGCGACTTGACAGCAATAATACGGGTTAACTTTGCTATCAGGTTACGCTATTGTATAACTCAATACGCATGGAAATGGAATGGTTATCCTGATCATCCAATTGGTTATGCTCACCCCTCCAGCTGTTGCAGGGCAGCATTGATTGCATTGACCTTCGACCTGAGTTCCCTTGTGAGATACTGCTCCGTGTGCAGGAGCTCCTCCAGACCCGTAATGGATGAGAAGTAGTCCGAGGCGAGAGATCCCTGGCCCAGTAAGGAGACCACTCCCACCAGCAACACGAATCCACGCATTGTATGTGTGCTGCACGCTGTATCCTTTGTATATCCGTTTGTGTTCTAGTAAATATCCTTGCTATATCCGTATATCCCGGGTAATTGCTTGCAGATCTGCAAGTCCGCCAATGTTCGCGTCTCGCGGCGAACTGATCTTGGGCCAATCTGCGAGAGATCTCCACTTTGCGACATCCCCCAATGAACCAATGATGCGGAGAGGAAACCGGCGGCGAGAATAAATTTCGCATGTGCGATGCCGAAACTAGTTGCGGTGGCCTATGGTTCGAAGAAAACTGTTTTATTAGCCAGTTCTGTGCATGTTCCGATGCGGAGAAGTTGGCCCGATGAGAGTGTACGGGTTTCTTTTGGGCCCGCCGTGTTTTATGGCTTGTTTTGCGCTGATTTACTGATGCTTATCGCCCCGGCGAGCTCGTTTCGAATTCTTAATTCTGAATTCGATTCGCATTCGGAACGGATCGGATTTGAATCGGATTCGAATCGCCCATTGTCTTTAGCCGAAGATTAGACCCAGCAAGCATATTAATACGGGCTAATTGGCAGTTAGCTGTTTGATATTTAAGACTGCACTGCGACTATTTAGCAGCTCCGGCTAGAGCCGATTAACATTTCACATCCGACTGCTGCGACACTTCATATTTGCCGTCTATTGTTTATGGATGATTCTCCCCCCTCCGCAGGCTGCCAATTTGGAGCAATGATTTGTTAATGAGTCGAGCACCATAACTCACACAGTTGTGATGCGCAATCTCTGCTGATTTACGGACTTCAGAGGCGGCGACTAACACACTTGTTTTATGGACCAGTGTTTTGAATAGCGGGCTTCCTCCTAACGACAAACCAATAATTATGGATGTCTTTGTTTGCCCGGCCCATTCACACCGGCAGATGGCCACTCCCAAGGGGAAATAGCGCAATAAAAGGCTGATTTTTAATCAAGTGCCAAGGTCAACTTTATTTGATTCCCCAGCTGGCAATTAATGCACATGTCGCACGGATCGGGAAACCATGGAAACCCATCAGGCATCGCCGCTGCCCACGTCAATTGAGTCCTGTCCACGCGGCTGCATGCGAAATTGAGATGAATAAAAATGAAAGTAAGCGAGGAGTAAGTGAATGTCGACTGGGAGATACCCTGTACAAGGTGGGACTACAGAGAAGTGCGGGGATTGGAAGCTAGCAGTTAGTTAAGTGACTTTGTTTGCTATAATAAAGCTAGCATACATTGTTCTTAGAAATGGATGTTTAATCATAGATCAAGTTCAAAACTAATATACCCCCTACAGGGTATCTCGCAGCACGTTCGACTGACAAGCGATGACAGCTTGTTTTGGGATGTGGTAAGTGCCACACTGGGCTGCAAACTGAATCCCAGCACGCAGCCAAATCCATCCAGGCCGCAACTTACACAACTGGACGCCCAGGAGCACGGGACAGATGGCCTGGCCACTGCGGTAGTCCCACTCGGATGACGAGCCCGCGGCGGATCGTGTGTGCCAGTGGAGCAGCCCGCCACGTGGCACATTCACGCCGAGCTCCAGTTGTGGAAACACCACGGCTCCTCCCATTCCGGGTGCCTGCAACTGTGCGGCGGGGGATGGGAAATGGATCGGAAATTAATTAGTGGCACATTAGTCATTTAATTAGGCTGGAAAGACACGTACGTTCAACATGACACGTGCCACATGCTGCAGCTCCGAGCTGTCCTCCAATTTGGTGATGTGCTCGTGGCCATGGCGACGTCCCGTCCAGGGATCTAGGCTCTTAAACTCAAGTCCCAGGTGAGGACTAATCCTGCCAAGCTTCTTTTGTGCCAGTTTGGATAGTTTCAGCGGTTGATAGCTAACTCCTTTGGCATCCTCCTCATCCACAAGCTCCAGCAGTTCGCCGGTTTCCTTCGGCGTCAGTACATCGTGGTGCAGCACTATATATGGATCTGAGCTGATGGGCTCCAACCTGGAAGGCTGGAGGAGCAGCCAGGGCGAACTGCCATCCAAGTGGCAGTAGTTGAAGCGACTCCCAGTTGAGACCTGCTGTGTTGCTCCGCGACAGAGCTCCTCGATGAGCAGCTGCTCCGTGGACTTGGGTTTCTAGGTAAAACAATTCGTTACTCTTACATATTTCAGTTATCTGACTGCTTGAATTGGGACAAGAAATGTTTTTGCTGCTCTGATTCACCCACTTACTTGCTTCTTTGACTTCGACTTTTGGCCCCTGCCCTTGGGCAGTTCCATCTTGGCCATGGCTTTTTCAATCTTTCTCTTGGCCTTCTGAATGCTTTGGTTCATTGGTAGCAGCAGTAGCAGCTCCTCGGCAGTTGCCAGGGCTCTTGAAAGCTCCCCTGGAAAATAAAACAAAATTTGGAATTCTAGCCGGGATATTGCACTTAATCCTAGGCCAACAACCCACCTGCGCGGTATTCAATGTTGAGAGTTGCCTCCAGGATGTGCACACGTCCACTCTCCCGTTCCCTCTGCAAATCCGTGGAGTTTTCGGCGGCGGAGGGCAGCTTCTCCAGAGCAGATTCCAGCCAGAATCTGGCCACCGAAAAGTCAGACTTGCGAGCCACTTCCAGGCAGTCGCCCCAGGACATGGAGGAGCTGAAATTATGCAAACAATTTTTGATTGCTTCTTTTTCCATTTTCCATTTCATTTCCTGCGCTTCAGCTTGCTCACCCCAACTTGAATCCATTCACCACGCCCAAGGAGAGGCTGTTCGAGTCCAATTCGTAGACGGATTGGAGATGCAGCAGCTGATTCAGGGACTCCTCGTAGTCCTCGTCGCTGGGCAGGGTCAGGTCCATGTCGGAGAACCCTTCTCCGAGCTCCAGCTCCTGAGTGGCGTTTGCCAGGTGCTCCAATCTGGGCCACACGCTCTCGAACCTCTTGAGAATGCCAAAGACATTGAGTGGATTACCCATGTACTCCTCCACACTGTCCACTTGGCTGTGGATCTCCTCGATGGCCGAGGTCTCCCGGCGGATCTCCTCCAGCTGCAGCTCCAATCGTTCGATATAGTCACGCAACCCATCGATGAGCTGCGTTTCGGTGTCCAGCAGTGCCTCCAGTTGCTCGTCTCCTCTGGCGAAATTGGCCCCAGTCACGGATTCCTCCAGCAGAAACAGCTGAAGCAGCCACAAAGCACTGAAAACCACCGGCATTTGCATAATTAGATGTCTTCGGGCCTTTTCTCAGTCTGGTCGTTCTTCGCTTTGCTGTTGGCCCTCGGGTCAATGACTAGAGATATTTTCTATATTATGTATTAGATCGTATTTCGAACCGACCGCAGAACCATCGACTGACCGGCTTGAATCGTGGGGCTAAACTGAGACCAAGGCCCCCATTTCCCATTTATCTTAGGCAACTGGTGAGTTTAGTTTCTTGGTCATGCGTTTGAACTTTGTTCATGTGCCAAATGTTATTTAACCTTTGTGGTGAATATAAAACTTCTTACTTGTTAGGGGTTGGATTAATATTAGTATTTATTTGGAATGATTACATTATAGTTTCTTCATTATTTGTTCTCCAAATGCAAAAACTTTCCTTCATCGCTGACCAAACCACAAGGTCGCCGGAATTCCTGAGCACCCACATGGAACCATTCGTTGCAAACTGAAAGATAGAATATCTCACATAGGAAACAGTTGCTTAAACCGTATATGATTAGCTTACTCCACTTTGATCCTTGAAGGACGGGGCAACCAGCATGCTTCGTGCGAAAGTCCTTGTGCGTAGAACTGTGTAGATTGTACCAGATTAGAAGACTTCCCTTCACAGGCGGAACAGCCAGCCGGAGGAAGGGAAAGGCAGTGGCTCCTCCCAGAGCCACATCATTTAGCTAAACATCGTAATCATTAAATATAGGTCTAAAGTTAAGGCAAAAAGACTTACGTAGAAAAGAGCAGTCGCCAGGCGGTTACCCTTCCAGCCGAAAACCTTTTGACCATCGTCCTGGAAAATGTACAGAAAATCAGAAAATTAGTAGCTCTGTCTCACTGGATGAGCTCACCTCCATGAAGTCGAAGTGCGGCTCGTACTGTCCTCCGATTCCGTAGTTGACCAGCTGCAGCGGCTCCGCACTCTCCGTGCTCAGTCCGGTGACATCCTCCAGTCGCTGCTTGATCTTGGCCAGCCAGGGATTCGCATCGTACCACAGCCAGGTGTTTTGGCTGGTCCGGATCTCAGTTGTGGTGGAGTTCCCGGATTGACCCACCATCGACCGCTTCATATTACCCTTGCCGTGTTGCATGATCATATCTATCTCGCTATCCCACAGCACTTCGTGGACGTAGGCGACATAGGGATCCAAATTGAGTTGCTCGATTTTGAAAGGTGCCAGACGATAGTAGGGAACTCCCTGGTGGGTAAGCCAGCACCTAAGATTCCGCTGCTCTCGGGGAGATTGATGGAGTTCTCCGCGACAGACTTGTGTGTACAGCTTGTAGCTCTCCTTGGGCTCCTTCTGAAATGTGTCAGTGTATGATACAGTAATGTATTATATAGTAAGGGAAGTACTTACTTTTCCTGCTGCATGAGGCAGATCCACTTGCTTTCTGGGAACTAAACTTCGCTCCTTAGCCAATTGGCCTTCGTAGAGTAACTTGTTCCTGAGAGCCTCCTCATGATCGGGCTTCTTATCCAGTAATTCATTGTTTAACTTATGAGCTAACTTTAGATTTCCCAAGCCATTGAAGGCGGGTGAAAGGTGCTCTAGAATCTCGACATCGCTCACATTGGGTGATATAACACCCAATGGGTTACTGTGCCATTTCTTTCTGGCCTCCAATAGCCATTCGGATCCGTAGGAGTACTCCTTTATCTGGCAGAGATTCTTGCCCAGCTCAAAGCAGTCACTTGCACTCAACGAGATGTTCAATGGGTTCTTTTCGCCAGGAAGGAGCACTCCAGAAGCGAGGTGGTCCGTGTTCAGTTGGTAGACATTCTGCAGCCGGAGAAGAGCGCGAGTGGCTCCGTTGAGATCCTCCTGAGTGGGTGCTTTGATGTTGATCTTCTCGAGAGAATCACTCAGGGTGCTCTTGTATGTCTCAAAATTACTGGAGTTAAAAACAGGATCGAATACGTTGAACTTCCAGTCATGAACGAGGCGTCTGATGGTGATGAAGGCATTGAGGGGATTGCCAAAGTAGTCCTCGAGATCGCCACGATCATTTTGCTGCTCTTCAATATGATCCAAAAATCTATTATACCAAATAAACGCATCTTTATAGAGATTGAAGGATTTTTTGTGTATTTCAGCACCTTTTTAAGTTTTTCTGCTCTTGCTGAGCCCTTTCAAGATACTCATCGAACTTTTCTACTATAAAAGCCTCCACGTCGAGTAGTCTTTCCAGTTCACTAATAGCCGTGTAGTAATCTCCGTTGGCTGAGATAACGCAGAGTAATGGTAGAATAATACTTAGCCGAAACATTTTGACTGTTCAGTGTTCCATTTAGAACTGTTTTGGATCTCAGATAGACCATTTCGATGACATACAGACAGAGAGTCAAGAGTTTGCCAGGGAGTGCAGCTAAACAAACATTGACACAGTTGGACAGTTTTTTCGGCATTTTTAATAAAAAAAGGTTGCTGGGAAGACCAGGGGATCCGATGAACATCTGCTAAGAAAACAGAGAGGTACAAGCTTGAACTGCAAAATATTATTCTTAAAAGTTTTCATTTCATCTGGCTGGAGAGTAAAGTGAAATCAAAGCATAACAAATGAATTTCCCTCACTGAAAACGATAAATATACTATATTCCGGGTGTTCACACTCAGTTTACCACGAGATGCCGAAACTTCTCACTTCACTAGCCATTCTATACTTACTAGTTTTAGTTAAGAGTCATGGAAAAACTAAAGTATTGCGAAATAACTATGCCATATCGATACACGACATGGTTAAACTTATCGACTACGAGCATTACCTGCTAGATATCCTACAGAACTTTACAAATGCACTGCAGCAAAGAGTGGATACAATAGAATAGTAAGTGGAAAATGTAACTTAAGAGGCTGTATGTGATTTCCTATCAATAAAGCTATTTGTACACGACTGATTACGAGGCAGAAAAGAAACTTCCCGATGATCCCATTAAGTCTTTTCGGATCATTCGTCGCCTGCACTCGGATTACCTCAACTGGATGTGGTTCATGGAGCAGCAGCCGTGGGAGAGTAGGTAATATCAGGGCACATAAGTGACTCCACTTATTCTGATTCTCTAGCTCTTGTTAAGCAAATAATTGCCATTGCCCCGCAAATGCCAACTTTAAAGGACATTGAGGAGGCCATCAATGGATTCAGACTCATCCAGTGGACCTACTCGCTTCCAACTGCTCAAATGGCCGAGGGAGTTCTTCAGAACATCCATCACAAGTAAGCCCTAAATAGCTTTATATATCCTCTTAATTCTGATAATACTCCCTTAGTACTTCGCTCGATGCCATGCAGTGTCTTACGATTGCCAGGCACTTGGTCAAACATAAGGAATTTATTCGTGCCAGGGAGTGGTTGATGGTGGGTTTGCAGATGCACGAGGCAGATGAAGACAACGAGGATTTTTACTCCCAACTCGGAATGCCCTTGGCCGATTTCTACGAGCTCTTCGTGGAGATCCATGATGAACTAGGTAGGATTATGAGCATAAGGGATGTACCATACTCATAAGGTTCCACAGGTTCTAGGTATTTGGCCATGAGTGAGCTGCGACTGGCTATAAAGAAATGGCCGGAAAGGGTCAGTCTGCAAAGAGCCCTCTCTCGGCTAAAGGTGAATATTCGCATAGGAAAGGAGCAAGCGAAAGCGGTGAGTAATCCTGGTATATAACTATGGCATACATTCAGAATCCTTTCTGACTTAGAAGGAGAAGTCTCAAGGTGTCTACAAGAAATGCTGCAATACGGAATGTCGACCTACCGCGAAACTCCATTGCTTGTACAACACAACATCCTCGTATTTCCTTCGACTGGCGCCTCTGAAGATGGAACTCCTGTCCCTCGATCCCTACATGGTGCTCTTTCACGATGTGGCTTCTGACAAGGACATCATCAGCATTAGGAACCTGGCCAATGGCGGTTTGGTCCGCGCTGTTACCGTGACCAAGGACGGAAGCTACGAAGAGGACCCCGCTCGCACCACCAAGGGCACGTGGCTAGTGGGCAATAGCAAGCTGATCCAGAGATTGTCCCGACTGACACAGGACATGACCAACCTGGACATCCGCGACGCGGACCCCTTTCAGGTTTTGAACTACGGAATAGGTGGCTACTACGGCACACACTTTGACTTTATAGCAGATACAGAAGTAAGACAATACTCAAGTTTTTTTCCCTGTTAACTTTATAATGTATTGCAGATGGGCAACTTTTCGAATCGCATCGCCACAGCAGTTTTTTATGTAAGTAATACATAATTTACAATGAAGTGAATGTTTTTCATTCTCCCCAATCATCCAAAGTTGAGTGACGTGCCCCAAGGTGGAGCCACAATATTTCCGAAACTCGGACTCTCGGTATTTCCCAAGAAGGGCTCTGCACTTCTGTGGTACAATCTTGATCACAAGGGTGATGGCGATAATAGGACAGCCCACTCAGCTTGTCCCACCATAGTGGGTTCTAGATGGGGTAATATAATATATACAAATCAGTTTGCTCAGATTAATTCATTTAATTTTGCAGTCATGACCAAGTGGATAAATGAAAGGGAGCAACTGTTTAGAAGACCATGTTTGACAACCCTTTAAAATAATGAAAAATAAAAATATTTATAATTAAGCTTAAAGCATTATTGATATGTATTTCACTATATCAAATTGATCTATTTTGCAGACTTTGCTATACATAATCTAGTTTGTCACACTACTGCTCACCTCCGTTTTGGTTCCAAATAAATTATTTTATTTATTTCAGTCATGTGGAGCTCTCTTGGATATCCGACTCTTCTGGTTGCTTTGATTTTACCCAAATGGCAGGTTCATTGTATAAAGATGAAAGGCTATGTAGATCTCGATACGCGTTTCAAGACGCAATTAAAAGGCTACTCTGAGGATCTTCAGGATCACATTATTACCTTAAATAGGTAAATAGTTAGAATGTATGTGGAATTCTTTAATACTTTGTTGGGCAGCTATATAGAAGAACGAAAATCTGAGCTGGAATATGTGGGCAAAGATCCTGAAGTGTATCTGGGCAATCCGCTCAATAGCTTCTCTTTATTGCACCACTTGCACTTTGATTGGCAAGCGTGGAGAAAGCTAATGGAAAAGCCCTTGGCCACAGGTAAGTAGACTAATGAATACCCTACAATTAAAACACAACATGTGCCCTAGAGTATATATCCGAGATTGTGGAGTTGTGGGACGAGATTCCAACAAAAGATGAATATACGAACTCCATTAAAGGGGCGTTGGATTTCCATAAGAACGACCCACTGGGAAATTTTGAGTTTAGGTAAGATACGAACCTATATCAAATTGTACTACTTTGTTGCGTTTTATAGTCCTTTGGAGTCGCTGCAATTCGCTATGCATACATTCGACAAGAAAAACTATAAAGATGCGGAAAACTGGCTAAATCTGACTATTATTGGTTATAAAAAACTAAGTCCCGAGGAAGAGGAACTTTATGAAGTTCTAAGCCCTGTTAGTGAGAGCCAAGTGGAGGATCTCTATACCAAAGTAAAGGGAATAACAAATGGAGCGTATGTGCAAAAATAAAATCGATCTGATGTGTTTAAATGTATTAGTAATGGCTTATGGGGTGACAAATGGAACAGTAATAATCACAAATATATATATCAGGTATTTCAGCAAACATCAGTTGAAATTGCGGTCATGAAGTCTGTATCTACATTTTCAGTTGGTCTAATAATAGTGTATATAATTTATTCAAACGCTATCACTCGGCATTCTTCCAATTTGACAAATCTTTTAAAGATTCAAGAAAGTGTAGTGCGATATTTAGATAACTATATCAACGCCTTGGAAACGAAGTTAGACACAATCAATGAGTAAGTTCAGTTGTTAGCCAGTTAAAGTCTAATCCATATTCTTCAGAGCTCTGGTCGACTTGGCCACATATCATATTCAGTTCGAACGAGACAAGTTGGCTATTGCATCCAGTCCCGTGGGGAGTTACTCATTAATCCATCATATGCAATCGGACTGGACGCACTGGCAGCTCTTCCTACAGGAAGATCCAGGAAAAGGTAGTTAAAGGTGCTCAAGTTAAAAACCCCTAAGCAGAAAAGTATTGCAGATGAATGGGCATCTCTAATATCTATGAAGAAGTACTTGCCTACCAAAAATGATATCTCAGAAGTATGCCAATGCATTTCCAACATATCAAACGCCTATCATGTGCATCCGCAAGATATCGCAAACGGTGTAATGTTAGGCATTCAGACAAAGTATGTAGCAAGTAATCTATAATCCAAATTTATAAATAAGTAATTAATTGCCACAGGTACTTGATGTCTCCACGCGATTGTGTTGTCTTGGCGGATCACTGTATGGATATGAAAGACTATGACAAGTCCAAGGAGTGGCTTCAAGTGGCTCTGTTCATGTTGGATAGTCCACGTTATCAGGATCCCATACTACTACCTTCTCTGAACTTGAAAGCCGCTGACTTGTACTTGAAACTGGCAGAAGTCTATGTGAAACAGCGTAAGTTGTTTCATCTCCAATGAATAATTTCATTTTCAATCACTCTTCAGAAAATTGGCTTCTGGCGCTTGAAACAATTGAGTTTGCTCTGAAGTCGCATCCTCACAATGCACAGATGCTCAGGATGCAAAAGCACTTAAGCATTCATATGCTGCTCGATCCGACCAAAGGACCAGAATTTAACATTAAAAGTAATCAATATAAACTTCGACAAAACAGAAGTCTTTACTGCTTCTATGATATAAAGCTGAAAACTTTATATTCCCTGCTGGCGCCAGTAAAAGCAGAAGTCATCTTTATTGATCCATTACTTACATTCTACCACGAATAATGACAATCGGTAGTAATTACCAACTTTTTTACCTACTTTTCAAGATATTAGGAAATAAAAACGTTAAGTGTTAAAGTCAAATTAAAAGCCGCTCAGCTGATGGCAACTCTTTGGTGCTCGAACTTGAGTCCACACAGGGTCGTTTAAACTCCTGTCCAGCATCTTCTACCCATTTGCTCATGACTGCGAAGGAGGAAATTCATGGATATACAACCTAATTGAGCTCCAAGTCTACGAACCCCACTTGGAGCCCACGATGACCGGGCAGCCGGTGTGCAGGGTACTCGAGTGATCGTTGCCCCTCGTGTCCAAGTTATACCAGAAAAGGGCCGATCCTGGCTGTGGGAATACCGTGAGGTTTAGTCGGGGGAAGTGGGTGCCGCCGCCCTGGCGAACTTCATTAAGCTGGAGGAGAAGGCATTGAACTTAAGAAGCCACTGCCCAGAACACAGAATACCAACATAGAACAGGGTGGTGGCCAGGCGATCTCTGGTGCCATTGAACCTGGTTCTGTCCGACAGCAACATGTCCAAGTGCGTCTCAAAGAAGCCCCCCAGCCCATAGTTGATGACCTGGAAGTACTCCGTGAAGTTCATGTCCAGCCCAGTGGCATCGCCCAAGCGCTCGGTAATCCTCTTGGTCGTGTCGTTAGAGTTACTGCTATACCAAACAGACTTTGAGGTGCGGAATGTGGCGACATGATCCTCGGAACCGCTGGCATCTACGTCGGTTGTGGCAGACGGCAACATGTGTTCCTTGCTCGAACTTCTAATGAGGGTACTCTCCTTTTGGGAGATCATGTCATGGAAGAGCAATACGAAGGGATCAATCGAGAGAATCTCCGTTTTGATGGGTGCCAGTTGCAGAAATGGGGAAGTAACATGGTTATATACACAATACAGTCCAGTCAGATTTCGGGAAACTTCACAGCGACCACTGCAACAGGGCGGAAAAAGCAAACTTTCTCCATCCGAATCTTCATCCTCCTGCTCGATCGGTTCGATACTCGACAACGTAAGATATCTTTGCTCCAGCATTCGATACTCCGCAAATATTTCCGAGTCATGAGGCGAGAGTTTCAGGGCAAGCTGATAGGCTTGAAGAGCAGCCTCATGATTTCCTGCAATCAACAGAAATCTCCTGCCCAACCCAAATCACCTGCTGAATGCACTTCCTACTCACTCTGCTTCATTTGAACTTGGCCCAGTGTTCTGCACAGGTCAGCTACTTTTGGACCCCTCAGTAACTCCATCTCCATCTGAAAACTTTTCCCATCGTGGACTTCAATGCCTGCACTTATCCATTGCTCGGCAGCAGACCAACGCGAGTCATTCATCAGATGATGGCCCATTGCGAGGCAATCAATGGGTTTCAGGGAGGAACTTTAAGTAAAATCAGTGGGCAACATGTCCTCATGATAAGGATTACTCTATGACTTACTTGTATTGCACTCCATCTAGTAAGCCCTTGGCTATATCCGACGCAAACATCTGGTAGGTGGCTTGCATTTTACGAATTCCTTCAGCTGCATCCATAAAGTCAGAGTACTTTGGCAGTAAGGGCATCCTTGAGTGCAGATAAGCCAATTCTTCTGTGAAAGAAGACTCTCAAGTAGTAAGAAATATCTCTAACCAAGTAGCTAACCTTTTCCAACAGGCTTTTCCAAGTACACTAGCCACATCAACCAGTCGGACTGCATGTGACGAACGAGGGAAAAGCTGTCAATTGGATTGGCAAAAAGTTCCCTAGACGTTTTATACTTCTGTCGCCTTTTCATCATCTTGAAGACACCCCTTTAGAGCTTGCAATGCATTAGGAAATCCTTGAATGTATCGACCTAGGTTGTACTCACCATTTAATGGTCTTGGCTTTTTGGGAGAGCGCTGCCGCCAGCTTTTCCACATTTGAGACAAGATCACCCTCAATGTTCAGCAAATCATCCATGTTCACTACGGATCGTGAATAGCGCTTTTGGGCATCCTTCTCTTGCCACTGGCCAAAGCTCAGACTCAGGAACAGAAGAAGCAATCCCAGGACCACCAATCTCCAGAACAGCATGCTGACACCCACTGTGCACCAAGCCTGAGAAATATCACGTTCTGTGCCGATTTTCATATTCATGTCATAATCGAATTTATGTGCTCATTAGTGACGCCTTAACTTATAGTTCACCTGGGGCTTGAAACGCTTAAAAGTATAGAAACTTCAATGTTTCTTTACCGTACATATATGATTTCTCCAAATACTTATCAATTATTAATAGCAAAGGCTAGATAATAATCTTTTCTATTGAAGGCAAATATTTAGAGTCTAGGCGCGATCTTAGGCAGGGCCTCCTGAACTCTTGCCCCTTGTCGTCTATCCACTTGCTGACAACTGTGAAGGGTAAAGGAGCTCATAGAACACAAGGATATCTAAGGATGCAGACTGAACAAACCCCATTTGGAGCCCACAATGACAGGACAGCCGGTGTGCATTGTTCGGACTCGCAGCAAGCCCTTCGTGTCCAGATTGTACCAGAAGAGAGCAGTTCCGAACTTGGGAAAAACAGTGATATTTAGACCTGGGAAATGGGTGGCTCCGCCTTGTGGCACATCATTTAGCTAGAATCAGGAAAATCGCACTGATTATAGGATCAATGTAATCGACCATAAGTATTTACTGACATAGAAAAGTGTTGTAGCAAGTCGGTCAATATATCCGTTAAGGAATCGATTCTCGTCCTGAAGCGACGTGTCGAAATGGCTTTCAAAGATGCCTCCGATTCCATAGTTGATGACCTGAAAGGGCTCTGAGTGTTTTATATCCAAGCCAGTTGCATCACCCAAACGTTGAGTGAGCTTTAAGGTCGCCTCATTGGCATCGTTATCCAACCAAACTGACTTGGAAGTGCGGAAACTGCCGACTTCAAACTCGAATATGCTCTTTCCCTCCGAAGCAGACAACTCTGCTGTTTCGGATGGAGAGATCATATTCTTACTGAAAGTTCTTAGTAGAGCACCCTCCTCAACGGAGACCATTTCGTGTAGAAGGACTATGAAGGGGTCAATCGAGAGAATCTCCGTTTTGATGGGGGCCAGGCGCAGAAAAGGAGCAGTTACACCATTATACACACAATATAGTCTTTTCAGTTTTCGCGGCCCTTCACAACAACCACTGCAACAGGGCGGCAGCTCCATTTCATCGATGTCATCAACGGGTTCCTCTCTGATCGGTTCGCTTGATGATAGTGTAAGAAGTCTCCTCTTCAAGTTTTGATACTCTTGGAATATTTCCGGATCATGAGGCGACTGCTTGAGTGCAGCTCGATAAGCTTGCAAGGCTCCTCCTGCATTTCCTACAATCAACGAAAATATATCCCTAATCATGGCATAGTTTTTCTTCTTTTCATCAAACTTACTCCTTTCGATCCGCACTTTACCTAGTGTTCTATACAGTTCTGATTTTGATGGTCCCCTAAGTAACATCATCTCTGTTCGAGGACCTTTCCGATCCTGGACTTCAATACCTGCCAGAATCCATTGTTCGGCAATCGTCCACCGAGATTGATTCATCAAGTGTTGAGCCATTGCAAGGCAATCATTAGGTGCCAGTGTTGAACTTGAATTGATATGGTTGAAACAACAACTATAAGGAAATGGTACTTGTACATACTCGTACTGAACTCCGTGTAGAAAACCATTGGCAATATCATTGGATAACATTCTGTAGGTAGCTTGCATTCGTCTAATTGCTTCTGCGGCGTCCAACAAGTCAAGATCCTTTGGCATCTTTAACTTTTCTGACTCATTATAATTCAATCGATCTACGGAATGGACAGCATTATAACTTTAACATATAAGGACTTAATGACGAACCAAGTATCACGGGTGTTTCCAAGTATTGTTTCCACATCAACCAATCCGCCTGCATGTGACGAATTATGGAGTAACTCCTTAATAAGTCCCAAGACTCGAAGGATTTCTCCATTTTGTTCTTTTCGAGCTGTTCCTTCATCTGTTGAATCCCCCTTTAGGTTAACCTTAACTCATATAAATGTTGTTATGAAAAGCTATGCAATTCGACTCACCATCTAATGGTTTTTGCTTTCTGTGACAGCTTTTCCGTGAACCCCTCCAAGTTGGAGAGCAGATCGTCTTCCATGTTCAGCAGGTCATCCATATTCACTACAGATCTGGCAAAGCGCGGTTGTTTATCCTCAACTTGACCCATGCTGAGGCTTACGCAGGAAATAACCCCAAATAGAAGTTTGAAAATCGGCATTCTGCATCTCACTACAATCTTAACTCTAGCAATATAGTAAAACTTCAGAGTCTTATTATAATTACAATTATTCGATTATTAGTTACACCTTCATGGTCAATTTGCCATGCATCATACCTAATATCTGAAATAGTTAAAGAAAATCGCCACAACTTTTAGTATAAGGCTTCAGTTTACATATAGCTCGGTTATCTGCATAAGTGTGGAATCGTCTTAGCTGACCATCAAGCCATTAACATCTGCGTGTTATGCCATTTCCACATAAGACCCACATTAGTTATTATCTAAGCAAAACCAGTTGCCGGCTCAACGAACCCGCCACTTTCTTTGGGTGCGTGCGAGAACTGGTTTCTAATCGCCTAAAGCCACTGATTCTTGACGTCTCGTGGCCATTGTAATATTCCGAGGGGTCAAATGCCGCAATCAGTTGGAATCGAAGAGCTCTTTAGAGCGGATCTCAGACAGAATGATATTCCCGGTGTTTTCAGTACTGCTCTTGTTATTTTATCAACCAATCTACTCCGTTTCTGGAGCCGAGTTCTTTTCCTCCATACATGAGATGACCAAAGTGTTTGGCTATGAACAGAAAATGCTGCTGCATATGCAGAAATTTCTATCTGATAACCAGGGAAAACTGGATTTCCTGAAAGCGTAAGAAAAATTGCATTTACAAGTATAATGCTCTAAATATTTAAATTTATTTAACAGCCGACTGCGGGAGTTCGAGAACGAAAGGAACGAGGCGCGTGAATGGGGACCATCCTATTTTGAGAGTCCCATAAACAAATACCTGCTGAACAAGAGACTGACAGTAGACTGGCAGCGAGTGGAGAATCTCATGGCGGCTTCAACGGGCGAGAGTAAGACTAAAACACTTTGACTTAGAAGTAGTATTAATGATTATCCGCCTTTAGAACCGCTGACCCGGCTTAGAAAGTTCCGACATCGTGAGACAATGCCCGACAAAAAGGAACTCGAAGGAGCCATAGATGGGCTTCTCAGGTTGCAGTATGTTTATAGATTGAAGGCCAATGAAATGGCCAGCGGCATCTTGGATGGCGTGGATTACGGGTAATCGGAAAAGCTACTTAATGTATTCAACATATTAAAGATTTGTGTATTCCCTAGCACCCAATTGAACGCGGAGCACTGTGTGGACATAGCCAGACTGGCTCTACGAGATCAGCATCCACGTTTGGCGCACTCCTGGCTAATGGAAGCCAAGGATCGTTTGGTGGGTGGGGAAAGGGAGGAGGCACTCAAGCCACAGATTCTGGCCCTCCTCGTGCAGGCCAAGAAGGAATTGGAGGACTTCCGTGGTCTGAATGATACCTACCAGGAGCTCATCAGGATACAACCAGCGAGTGAGGAGCACGCCAAGAACTACGAAACTTACTTGGATTCTCTGGATGAGAAGGCATTCCTAAACGAATCCAAACCCATCCTAGAACACGCTGTAAGTGGTTCTGCCCAAAGGTATTTAGGTTGGTAATTATTATATATTTCCGTTCCAGCCCATCCCGGAGGAGGGTGAACCGGTGGGTGAGTTCCAGGCCTACAGCCTCACCTGCAGTGGCCACTGGCGACTCACAGCCAAGGAGCAACGGCATCTGCGCTGTGGCTACGTGACCGAGACACACCCCTTCCTGTGGATAGCTCCTCTCAAGGCAGAGGAGCTCTTCCAGGATCCCCTGCTCGTCCTCTACCACGATGTCATATACCAGAGCGAGATCGATGTTATACGGAAGCTGACCGAGAACAGGCTGAAACGGGCCACAGTCACGGGCCACAATGAGTCGGTGGTGTCCAATGTGAGGACCAGCCAGTTCACCTTCATTCCAGTCTCGGCTCACAAGGTGCTGTCCACCATTGATCAGAGAGTGGCGGACATGACCAACTTGAACATGAAGTACGCGGAGGATCACCAGTTCGCCAACTACGGAATCGGTGGGCACTACGGGCAGCACATGGACTGGTTCTACCAGACAACAGTGAGTTGGGTTATATATTTTGGATGTATGTATAGGTGGCTTATCTATTTTTCAACTAACAGATTGATGCCGGATTGATCTCCTCACCCGAAATGGGCAACCGCATTGCCACAGTTCTGTTTTATGTAAGTGATCTGATTTTAATATAAGTTTGATAGACATTGCAACATTTACAGCTTTCGGATGTTTCGCAAGGTGGAGGCACTGCATTTCCACAGCTGAGAACTTTATTGAAGCCCAAGAAATATGCAGGTAAACTGCTGAAATATTTAGTTTTTAAACATTTACAAAAGCCCAACATTTCAGCTGCCTTTTGGCACAATCTCCATGCTTCTGGAGTGGGTGACGTGAGAACGCAACATGGTGCATGTCCCATAATCGCTGGTTCCAAGTGGGGTATGTTTCTAGATACATCACATGTGCAAGCTGTATTTTCTATAACCAGTTAACATTGTAGTTCAGAATCGCTGGATCCGTGAGGTTGATCAATCCGATCGTCGACCCTGTGAGCTTTGGGATGATTCGTTGGCCAGCTACGCGCAAATTTTGGAGCTGCACAAACAAAATGAGGCGGAGGCAGCTTCTTGATAACATAGCCATTAACCTAAGGAAATCCCTTCAAGCTTTAAGAGAACAGAGTTCTAGAATAAGAATGTTAATATACTTACATGCCAAAAATCAAATACTTTCATTTCCACAATCCCCCCTAGTAAATACGCGTGATTGAATACCTGAGGTTCCGCCAGGAGTGGGAACCCCTTTCAAAAAGTTGATTTATTTGTGATCTGTTTCAGTTGGAACCAACACTAATTAATGTGTAATTGCTAGTACTAGCTGGAGCCACGCCCACCGCCCCTTCTAAGGGGTCAGAGGTCGCGGGGTCACGCCTTTGGCTTGCAGCTGTTCCTTTGTTCTTTGTTCTTTGTTCTTTGATCTTTGTTGTTTGCTATGTTCCTTTCTGTCCCGATCTGATCTGGGTCTGGTCTGCTCTATCCGCAATATGTGTGTATTTGAATAAATTCAATAGAGTATGTCTTAAAACGATCTGCATATGTAGTTGTATAAGTAATGCATTTAAATCCAGCAACAACATTTATGTAGTAATTATTTCTCTGCGCTGCGCGTAATAGTACAATAATAATGACAATAATCTCTGCTATATGTATAAGTTGAAAAGTTCACCGCTCTATCCATCAAAACATTTATATAAATTTCTCTGCACATTTTTGTTTTTTCTTTGATTTTTTTTTTGATTTTTCTTTGATATTTTGTCACATTTTTTTTTTGTAGATTTTCTGCGAAAATGATTTTTCAGGTAGGGAAAACAGTTCATGGGAGCTTTTCGCAATGTTGCAGTTAAAAAGGACACCGAGTGAGATATACGTTTTTTGACTATGCAAATGTGTCGTGTGTATAAAGGTTTAAATTCGCTTTACCATGCCTCTCAATATGTTCCCATTTTCTGGCTCGTGGTGGGTAAATCGCTAGACTGTCACTAGGTTAGTAATAGTTTAGTTTCAGTTAAAGTTACAGCTTTAGCTTTAGTTTAGTTTTGTTTGCTGCCAAGGGATTGTCTTGGGGGTACATTCATGGTACTTGAAACATCGATATACAAATACACTGATTACATAAATATATATATAGTATATAGTATATGCTGTGTATATTTTATATGCATGACTGCGTTAAAATTTGACTAATTACTTCAACTTAAAATTCTTGCCGCTCCGCCTGGGATTTTTCATCGGGGGAGTTTATTGAAATTACAGTTTCTTTCACTTAAATATACGTTAGTTAATTACCATTTTTTTAAGATATATTTTTGTACACCTATAAACATCTATATAAGAGTATCTGTGCTCTGTAGTTCGCAACGCTTAAGTTACACATCGATAATAAACTTTGTTTCCCTTTTCAGAATATTTTTGATATAATTGCATAACTTTCCTCCTGCTCGCTCTTCGGTTTCGCTTTGACTTGAAATATATATTTTTTTTTTTTAATTGAAACTCGTTTCTGTGGCCGTCGCTCATCTGACTCATCTTAGATCTCGTAGTTGCGGAACTTGTTGGCCACATCGGTGTTCTCGCCGCCCCACTCCCCCTTGCGACTGCCGTAGTACAAGGCCGCCCCGCCCTCCGAGGCCCGCCGGTGGGCGGGATTGGGGGAGGCTGCGGTCAGGCCACCGCTGCTGCATCCTGCCCCGGAGCCAGGTGCCTGGGCAGCTGCTCCTCCGCTCTCCGGCAGCATGCGATCCTTGGTCTTGGGGGTGACCCAGTGCATGGACTTTTGTTTGGTTGGTTTGGTTTGTTGGCGGAGCGTGGAGGGGGGTACAAAGGCATTTAATTAGATAAAATTCCCGCGGTTTCGGTCCAGGACCAAGGCACTTTGGTTCGGCGCATTGGTCCTGGTTTACTTCGCATGCAAGCACACACAGACACGGAGTTGGATGAAGAGGCACATTCAAGATAGGTTTGCATTCGGTGGATTTCATCGGGCACTCAGGAGCGGGCTTATAGAGAGACACAGAGAGAAATGGGGGCAGAGGGATTCTATTTGGTTCTATTGTAAACTTTTAAATAGCAGGGGGAACACTGAGAATTGAGGAATAAAGTTACAGAGTTGGTAAGCTACTGGCCATTTAGAAATTGTTAATACCAAAGTAATAAAAATGAATAACCTAATAATTTGAAATTTAATTTAAACCTCAAAGCTTGAAGTAATTGGTAAAATACATATTCAAAATGAATTGAAAAAGTCAGTTTGAGTTGCTTGCTTTCCATGAATTGAGTTCCCAGGCATGAAACTTCTGAGGGAGATTAAAGACCCAATGACAAATTTTAATTACAAGACAAATGCCAAAACAAAAGAACACCCTCTTCATAATGAACTACCTTGAATGAAATTTGTATTGTTTACTTTCGCCCCTGAAATTTTATAGAATTCAAGGGACTGTTGCCGTTTGTCCTGAAGTTTTTGCTAGGTGTCCGAGCTGAAAATTAGAATTGCAAATGCGGATTTGGGGGCCGAAAAACCCCACCCCCAGCTTTTGAAAGCCGGACAATGTCAGCCGCTGATGGATGACGACAATTTCCGCTCCGCTCGGCAGCGGAAATTACCATAGAGCCGTGTGGGCGGGAAAGTGGGTGGCATTCGGGTGGGTAATGAATAATCGCGTTAATTGTGCTACAGCAAAAATGAACTCCGGCTTGGCTTACAAATTTCATTACGAGCTCGGCAAACAAACCAATGAAAAGAAATTCCAAAACAAGGCCAAGCGTTGACGCAGTGCAGCGGGACACAAGGACGACTCTAAGGGATCGGGTTCTCCCGTCGTGCCGAAGTGAGTGGGAGTGAGAGGGCTAGACAGAGTGAGGGAGAAAGTTCTACTTCTCTGGTTCGCTGAGTTCCTGGCCCATAACGCATACCTCTTTATCCACTTTCTCGGCAATCGTGTATCTTCTCACCTGACCGACATGCTCCTTCATGCCCAGCCACTGTTTGTAGCTCATCGAGATGCCGCTGTTGCGCCACTTGTCGTAAATGGCCCTCTTTTCCGGATCGCACAAGGTTTCCTTGGCCTCCTGCAAAAAGAAAAAAAAATCATTTGAACGGAATTACATATATGGCAGAGCAATTGTGTACTGAAATATAACACCCTCGATTGTTCTCTTTGATTCTCCGTGCAAGTACAAATAAATTAGGGAATGTTTGTGCAACTCAATAATGTTCATTGTGCAAGACAAACAAGAAAAGTTATATATTCAAATGCAGTTGCTTTATTTTACTAACCATGTACATGGGTAACCCAATCAGGCCACAAAGGAATTCATCAGGAACATTCTAATATTTTGTAAACCAATTCCAAAGTCCTTGCTCTCGGTATTTCATTGGAATTTGTTGCTCACGAAATTAGAAATTTCCTTACATGAATAATCTGCGGCGCAGATTCACTGAAATTTCTCATTTTGCAGCACAAAATGTGTAAGGAAAAACCAAACATAATGTATTTACCTCGAAACTAAACATGAAAGGGGCACACCACCAACACACACACACACACAACATCCACACCAGAGAACTGCAGCAAGCCACCGACACCCTAAGTGTACCCGCTAAACACCGGGAGTCTCCGCACCCGGGTGTTTGGAGACACCCTATTTTTAGCAATGACAAACACCCGGGTGTTTTGCCACCAGGGTGTTTTTTTGTACTTGCACAAAAACACCCGGGTGTCTGCAGTGCAAAGAAGTTTAGGGTGGGTGACGCGCAAGCAACGATCAGCCGCAGGCACTTTTCTGTATGCATAAAAATTGTATGGGTGGAAGCGAGACACGGTCCAAAATATTAAGGGTGAATGGAAACTCCCAAGGAAAAGGTCGTGCACATGTTTTTGCGTTTTGATGTATCTAATGTCTTAACAAAAAACAAACTTATGTATTATTTAATAATATATTATTAAATAGTATTTATACTTAATTAATATAATGCTATTTCTATTGTTTTTTTTTTGTTATCATTTTAAAAAGAAAAATTAAAGTTAAATTGGTAATTAAACATTAAAAATTTTAACAAAGCAAATAATATAAGATATAAAAAATACATGTCTATTTCGTGTTGGTTAAATTTCTGTAAAAAGAATGCATAAATCTACAGATTTTGGGCATAATATATTTCGTTTTTCAGTACTTGCTGTACTTTTCTTTTTCGTATGTTACCTACCACAGGCACTCGAATGTCTACCAGACACCCGGGTGTTCACCAAAACACCCGGGTGTTTTGCCAGACACCCGGGTGTTTCCGAGAAAAAGGCACTTGCCTTTTTCTGCATGTTTGCCTTCTCTACCCTTCGTTATGAGTGGCGAGTGTGATCGGTACCCGCGACGTAGGGTGCCGCATTGATTCGGGTGCGCAGGCACCAGGGTGCTTGCAGACACCCGAATATTTTGAGCGGGTGTTTGTATGTACCCGCCAAGACCGGTGTGAGTGGCACCCGCACTCAAAATTGTTGAGTGTGATCAGGGTGGCAAAAAATGCCACTCTTGCAGTTCTCTGATCCACACCCCCTGCAAAGAAAGTCAGGACTCGGATTTGCTCAAGTGCAAAATCAACAGCTGCACAGGTTTCGGGTGCCAACCCATCATTTTCCGCCTTGCTTTGGTCTCCTCTGCATGTTAATCAATTTCATATGCTCCACTATAGCACACTTATTGGCGCTACCACACACACACACACCCATACACACACTTACAAGCACACTCTGGCAAACGGGGAATACCCGCACTCACACACTCTCATCTGCGGAGAGGCTTTCACATATTTGCACGCTCAAGTGATTTTGATAGCCTCGCCTGGGCCTCGATATGTATCTTGACTACTTTTACGAGCAGGCCCAACATACACCTATGGCCACAACGGTAGACACCGACACGCTTCAAGGGTGTTGCAGACACACAAAAGGATACACGGAGAAAGTTTAGTGGGGATTTGATAATGTGTTTTTATATTTATATATTGGGTGTGCTAACAAAATACCTAAAGATTTGAAATCACTTCCAAATATATCTAAAAGTATGATCATTGAAGTATCCCCAGGATAGCTGCATTCTTTAGCACACGACTTTAAATGAAATCAGTGTGAAATCACGTATATTTTTATCTCAGTGCAGATACCCAGATAGACAGACATCCACTTACACACATGCTCAATTGAGGCTCTGAGATTTCATCGCTGGCCTGCTGTTTTATTGTTCCGCCGGCTTTTGGGGCCCTGTTTACATGATAATCAATTATTTCACTACCCACTGATTATGTGGGTCAGCAAACAAGGTGCAAATCACCCTTTACCACGGATCCAAAGGACCTCCAAAGGAGCTGGATAACCTGCAGGCAAACGGTTTGTTTGTCTTCAATTAGGGCAATCGTTTAGCAGTTTTTCATGGTAATCATTCGGGGTCCTTCGAAAACAGCAATTAACAGTTCGGAAGCGGCTCATCTGCACATGACAAGAATCAGAACGCCAATCTTGTGCCTTCATCCTTTCCAGATTGTTTATCCTTTGTTTACTATGGGATCTCCTATTCCTTGACATCCCGAGGCATTTATAGGGACAGCTTGACAGCTGGAAATTGTGTTGTAAGTTGTTAGGCGAATGCCATGCTGATGAAGTCCTGGCTCATTTGCATGCTGCTCAGTGAAAATCTGTGGCAGCTGAAAATGTTCGCCTAGGTATCCTGAACACTGAAAATCTCAACATTTCATTTTAAACGCTTCATGGGCCACACACACAAACGGTTTTTGTTTTATGGCCAGCCATAAAGGTAAGTCCTCCTGCATATCCTGGCATATTTACGAGCGCCGCACACACGCACGTTCCATATTACGAGCCGTAAATTGTACGGCGCATTCCTTTTCCGCCGGACAGCGACACAGGAGCTTCCGAACAGCTATAAGTATTATTACGACTCGGCTGGGAAATTGCCCAGTGCAGGACGAACCAAGGACCAAGGACGAAGGACCCTCATGAATATTGAAGGGCGAGGGGCTCACGTTTCGCCTTAATTTGGTCCTTTGTTATTTCTGTGTGTTAAAACTTCGTGTTCGCCGGGGACTGGGAAAAAATAATACATCAGCAACCTGTAGGGAGCTGCAGTAAACTCAATTTGGACCTTAACCCACTACTGAATGCTCCTGAAATGCAATTCTACAAATAACTAATTAAAATTCTAAGTTCTCTGGGCAAAATCCGTTGCATAATAGATTTTAATTCCAGAAAGCTGATTTCACTTGCGTTGCAGCTAGTTCTGTGTACTTATACTTTGGAAAATATTATATTTTTGGCCTTCAAGGAAGTGCAACCTTTTTACTTACTCCCAATTATTGTAAATTCAGCTATAAAATCTGATGAAATCTAATTTTACCTTCGTATTTTCCACTCCATAAAGGGCTCATCATCCCCTATCAGAAAGCCTTGTTTTTACCTCAGGCATCCCACTCTTTTCCCCTTGACATAAATTTCATTTCGTTTTTAGCCACACGTTAATGAGTTGTCAGGTTTCGACACGCCCATTTTCCTCCCCCGCCCCTATTGGTCCTTTGATGAGGAAAATCAATAAACGTTTTCAAAAAATATATTTCGTATGGGTAATTTATTTTATCTCATCGTTGCCGCCTTGTTTTTCTTTTGTAGCTTGGAAAATTCAATTTGAGGCCGGGCTGCCTGTGTGTGTGTGTGTGAGTGTTTGTGCCACTGAATAGTGTGCCTGTGTGTAAGTGGGTTAAGTGCATGTGTGTGCGAGTGCGAGTGCAAAGGGCAGCCATTGTTTAACGCAGCTTAAAACTTTCGCCAACCAACAGACATGATTTTGAATAGATGCATTCGGTTGCGTGGGACGCCAGCTAATTAAGGAAACTATCAGGGGAAAACTATGAGCGGGGTTTCAAGGAAAATGCCTGCCACAGACTCCAACAATTTATCAAGATCAGAAACAGAAAGTTCGCAACTGCACTCGAGCCTTTTGTGCGGCTCTAAAAGTCCGCCAACTTCCGAGAAGTTCAACTTTCACTGCGCTCTGCATTTTCATTTATATTCGACTTCTTGGAAATTCCCGAGCTTGGATTTCCTTGTATCTAAAGTATCAATGTACAAAGAACGATGCTTTTATTTTTCTAGTCCAGTTTAGTTAATGCTACCAATACTTTATTTTTATTTTAAAATGCGTTGAAATATGTTCAGACAACTCCAACGAATTTCTGAGGTGAGAAAGGTACCTTCTTTTTCAAATACGGTTCAATTTAAAATGTAAATCCCTCATAATTCTTATACTTCCAAAGCAATTCGATTTGCGTGTTTCCGATAATTGTTCCCTGAGCTCTCTCTGATATCAAGGATATATTTTGGATAAATTCCGCCCGGGGTATCCGAATACCTTCGAAGTACTTCGCCTGCTGGCAGGATGCTTAAGCGGAGTAAGTATCAGGTTTAAACATCTTTTAATTTTAAGCTCGCTCCGGCAACTTTCAACTCAAACATATTGCCCCACAGGCTGTCAAATTCACAATCCACCCAGTTGCCGCACCCCAAAAAGCAGCCACACGCCTGGAAACTTCATTAAATATGTAAAATTCCGAAACGCTTGCCATTTTCCTTATTTCGGGCGCTTTCCCTTGGATCTTTTCCCGTGTTTTCGTTCGCCTTTTAGCCTACCTTTAGCTGCTGGAACTTGGCCTCCGCCTCCTTGTCGCCGGAGTTCTTGTCGGGATGGTACTGGAGGGCCAGGACCTTGTACTCGGCCTGGATCTGCTCGGGCTGCAAAGGAAAACGGTGCAAAATTAAAAAAAAAGTCAACATTAGTCGGGCGAGCTAAGTGAATTGCGTCGATGAATTCACTTCCATGCAAATTAACTAAGTATTTTGTGGCATAAATTTTTAAAATACCCTCTCCGGCATACAAATTGTGTGTATTACACATTACATAATGGCAGGGCAAACAAGGACACAAGTGATATGTGAACGTCTCCTGCGGCTTTCAGATTTCCAAGGAGACCGCAGCTCAGGTAAGCTGTCACTGGCAGACAAATCCCCCGCAAAAAGGGGGGATCAAACCCCCCTCCCTTTTTCAAACCCCCAGCCATCCGCCAACCAACGAAATACGAAATAACAATAAGCAAACATTAAAACTTGACGAGCAAAAACGTTCGTGCGCAGTTAAGCACCACTTAAAGTAATAGAAAAGCTGTCGCTTTTTGCCATTATTTTTGCGGCGGGTTGGGAAAACTACGTACTTGCAGCTGGAAAAGCGGAAGGATTGCGGGCAGAGGCGAAAAACTTTGAGAGTTCGAAATGCTGCTGCCAAATTAATTCTCTTGACTCTGGCAAAAGACTTTTGACACTTGGCAAACAATTGCTATTAATTAAGCCCAAGTGTCTTTCGCCCAAAAGCAACAAGTTGACAGCTACCAACGATGATCTGTTACTGACTTTCCTCGGGACCACAAGTAAAAATGATGACGGCGATGATGCCAACAGTGCGCCAAACTAGGGCTTCTTGGCAATAAAACAACTTACGAACTTATTCATCCCATCTCTGTAACAGTTTCCTTAAACTGTAATTCAAGTGCTGCCACATCATTTATGGTAGAAGTAGAGTTGTGCCCGAAAATACACACACTTTTTGCGCAGTGTTCGGCGTACAAAGCTGCTTGTTTATTGTCTTGTAAATGGAAATGGCTTTTCGCGCACCATCGGTCGGCACACAAAGGACGAAGGCAGCCGCACAGAAAAGAGATGAGAATGACCAGCATGGGTCCACTTTTTTATTCCATTCGGGTTGGAGTCTATTGTTCGCGGGGGAAACGTCAAAAAGCAGCTGCCATAGAGCAAACATATTTAGGTCACCATGGTATTCGAAAACTATATACGAGTATGTGTCCCTATGATGTTGACAGAATTGATGGTTTTGCATTCCCCACAGATGTTTTCTCCTCCAGCAGCGGAAGGTGGATTACTTGCAGGCATTGCGCTCAGCTCCATTTGCTGTGTCAACGGTGCGTATAATTAATTTCAGAGAAATTAATATTGCTCATACGCCACGGTGTACGTGGCCGCAGCAGTCGCAGCCTTCGGCTTTCTATAATTAGACGAATGCAATCAGTTCTAAAGGCTTTCGTAGAATTTCGAGCTTCAATGGACTGGTTGACTGGGAATCCCAGGGGAAAGTTCACACACTGCGCACTTCACCTTGCATCACACAATCGAATGGCCCCAATTAATGCCTTGCAAGCCAATAAATTGTCGCCGCAATCAACAGCACCAATTTCAATTTCCACTTGATTAATTCCCCCATCAGATTGCACCCGGCCAATTAAAATGGCCAGAATAGCTTGCAGATCTCCTCTGCAAATTAGCCCTGAAAACATTTCAAGTTTGTGCAGCTCTGTTTGGTTAGAGGAGAGATTAGAGGATTGTTTGGCTTGCGTATGCAAATTCCGACACGCTAATCTGCATGAGAATGGCATGGCTGCATTCTTAAGTGGGAAATGGGCGCCAAGTCGAGATAATTGTCGGCCAGTATAGATCGTTGGCGATAGAGATGGTTTGGCAAACAATGACAGAGGGTCAGGGGTCGGTGGCAAAATCTACGGCTACGTGATAAGGGCCGTGCCATAATGCTTAGTGCTCCTCCTCCGGTTTTCTCCAAGCCCTCAACAAATATTTGATTTTATTTACATGCTCAGCCAAATCGATTCCAGGACTCGGCTCCTGGAGCTCCCGGAGCTCCTGCATAATTCAATAGATTCCATTCCCACTCAGCCTGATGCAATCGACAGCTAGCAAAAAGTGTTTTCTGGGCCAATAAACTTGATTAGAGCTGCCGTTCTTACACCTTTTTGCCCTGGCAGCCAGCTGAGCCAGAAAATGTGACAGCACAGGATGAATGTCAGGGCTGTGGAGTCGAGTCTGCCGATGGGTAAATGCCATTAAGCCGCCCGAGATTGCCTGCCAAAACCGAGCTCGTTAATTCTCTTCAGACAGCAGTTGGCACAGCCCACAATCGCTTGGCTTAGATGGGCTCTTAACTTTGGTGGCGATGGTGAGTCCCTGGATGGTGAGTCTCTGGACCTGTGACTCAAACTGCACTCGATGCTCGATGCTGCAACTGCAACTGCAACTGCTGCGGCGGCGGATCAACGCCAATTCTGCCAATCTACGATGGCTGACTGAGTAATTGAAACTAATTCTCAAAGCAAACCTCTCGCCTTCGGAGCACACTGCAAGAAAATTAATACTAGAGCTCACACAGGCATATGGTAACATTTTATGGTATTTAGTGTTCTGTTTCTCTCAGTGCTGAGACGCCACACGAATTGTATCTGATTTCATAGATGATTTCATGCGAAGGTTTACATTGCCTGCACGAGCATTTAATAAGGAATTTGACTTTAAGGCCTACAAAAGCAATTAAATTAAGCCACCGCATCTCAAAACTGCTCCGAATTCGATTAGGCGCACTTTTGAAGGCCACAATTCGATTAGTCCCTAATTAAATTCGAAGGAAAAGTTTGATGAGCCGAGTGAGTTGGGCAGCAAAAGGAAAAGTTTCCAGGGGGGAAAGTACACTGAAGTTGGATGGTCAGATACATAGATACAAAATAGTGGCAGGATAGGATTGTGGCAACTTACCGATGAGTTCTCATCGCAATGGAGCAGACCGTAGAAGTCCTCGTTGGGACTGCGCTTGTAATTGATTATAGCATCAACGGCGCTCATTGCGTCAGTTTTTCCTGGGATCCGTCGGGAATTTATATGTATTTTTCTGTATCGAAAGGAAGGGGACCAAGTTTAGGGGCTTCAATTAATAAACTGATATTTTAAAGAAGATAAATAGTTTGTTACTTAAACAGGAACATTATTGTCTTTAGTTTAACTAGTTAACAAATAGTTGGGGGAAAGTGAATTCTTTTTTAAGCTTTTAGTCAGAACAACAGTTTTGTTTAAATATTTATTCTATGAGTATTTCCGCGGAAGATCAACAATAAATTGGTAACCGAGTTGAATTCGAGCTGAATCAAAATTAAGGCCAACGATTGGCGATTGCGTGACCTTCGATTTGGAACAATTAGCAGCTAAAAATAAGTTAATCACAAATGCACAAAAACGAAATCGCCCAGTAATCAGCTAAAAGATCTGGTTTTGTTTTGGTTTGGTTTTTGGTTTTCCGTTTGTTTTGCTGCGGTTGGTGGAAGCACTTTCACTTGTTGTTTTTCTAGAGCTTCAACTGGTTGTAAACGGTGGGAAAAACGTTGTTTATTTATTGCAGCCCGCTCAATTCAAATGCACTAAACATTAACTTGACTGGCACTAGAACACTCTCAGTTCTCTGTTTCTTTTTTTGTTGAGTTACTCGAACTCCCACTCTCTGGGCATCAGCATATATAGTATATGTTTCTTGGATATATACTTTGGCTAAGCGGTGCTCACGATGTTTCTGGCAGCGCGTCGAAAGTCGAACTGATGGTATCGCCACATCACGAAACCCGCTTCGCTCGTTTTCCGCTTCGGATTGGATGGAATGAGCTTGGAGATGGGGAAAGTTCTCTCTCGAAAGCGCCACAGCCTCCCAATCCCAGAACGAGCCGAGCTTTTCGAGCTTTCTAAGCGGGGTTTGGAAAGTACATCTTTCTTGGAACCACAGGGGAATCCCACAACTGACTTTACCTGTTTGCAGCGGTGACTCACAAGTCTTTTGGTACTGCGGAAATTCCCTTAAGCAATAGCCAAACAAAAACCCAATATCTTAAATATATTCAACATTTATAATTTAATAAAGTGAGTCTTTAGATTTTAAGCAGTCATATTTAGACGTATTTTTTCTTTCGTTCGATTTACATTTTCCTAACAGTAATGATAACACTTTAAGCACTAAAGCTGCGTTGGCTGGTTGCTGTCCTCACAAATGCATCGCGGCTGAAAGCCCATTGAAAAGCTTTGCAAACAGAGCTTCTGCTATAAAAAACCATCGTGCCATAATTCAGCAATCCATGGCCACTTGTTGCATGCCACGAGCTGAGCAAAACATGTTCATCTCCCCGCTGCAGAAGAAAGTTTTCCGAAATTTGTTAAGGGGAAATTAATGCGCCACCCAAAAAAGAAAACTCATCAATCTGCGGCCAGCTGCTCGACAAAACTTTTGCCCCAAAATGAAGTCAAATCGAACTGCGAACGAATGCGAATCCGAACTGAAGGCAACAAAACCAGAGCAGCATTGGTTTTCAAATTAAAAGAGCCAGCGGAGTGTGAAGCGAAAGTTTGCAGCAAACGGAAACGAAATTGAAAACTGTTGCATACTTCGGGGCGGAGCAGGACCTCCAACTGGAGGCCTAGACCAAACACCAACCACCCACCCACCCACTTGACCACCCAGAAAAGCCGCACCGGGCGAAAAATGATTTCCGTTCATAAATCATCATAATGGCGAAGCAGAACCCAGAAACCAGGCACATGTATGTCTGGCCAGGAAAACAGAACCAAATGAAGATGAAACCATTTGACCAGCCCACAACGTTGGCTTTTCCCGAGGGCTGTGGGCGGGGTAGGGAAAGCCTGCGGAAAAGTGCGCCCGTGCGTTTGTCCGTCACGCACACAGAGAAGAAGAGGAATCGGTACCAGTAAATCGATTGGGGCAAGCTTGTCGACTGAAAGATATCCAATAATTGGAGATTCGGTAACTTCAATATTCAATATTTATCTTACAGGAATATTGTGGCGGGTTTTCAAAGATGAAAGGTATTTATTTCAAGTAGAGTATACGAATTTGAAGCCCTGTCCCTGGAGGCCTTCCGTTCCAGCCAGTCAATATACCCTACTAACTCAGATTTAGCGTGTGCCCACACACACACACAGACACACACACGCACACACACGTGCTCTGTGCGTGTGACGTCAACAAATGGAGCTGGAACGAAATGAAACGTTTTAATTAGACAAAAGAGCAGGGCAACTATTTATTTCCATTTGCGCTTCGACTGTTCACTGTCCACAGCCCGCAGCAAGCTGCAGATACAGATACAGATACAGATACGTATGCGACTACTGGCACAGATGCAAATGCGAAATACTTAGCAAATATGCCAGTGCGACCCACTCTTTTAGCTTGCGGCGTGCACTTGATGATAAACCTTCTTGGCCAGAACAGTTGCAGCAACCAGATACCCCTGCCACTCCTCTGGGCGAAGCCACTCTAAGCTTTTTTTCAACTGGAAGAAATGGTTGAGATACTTAAGAGGTATACAGAATAGTCTATACCCAAATAAATGCAAGACGTTGTGCCATATGCTTTAAATCAAATAACAAAAGTGAAAATTGTTATGTTTAGCTGTCAAAGTGTGACTTGAAATATTGCCTCATCCATCTAATGCCCAGTTTCTTGCAGTGTTCTTTTGCGGCGAGGGCTGAGACCCACTTGGATTCCGATAAGCGAACATTTTCCGCAGCGTGCTTGCGAGGGCAAACATTGGCAACGGCCAAAGAATTGCTGGGAAATTGCTCATTCGCAGGGTGTGCGGGGCAGAGATTCTTCGCCACTGCAGATTTATGCATGACAGCTACAGTAGTAGTGGTAGTAGTAGTAGTTGCAGTAGTTGGCCACCAGATTAGAGACATTCCATTGCTTCCAGCCAAGCTGCACCTAAAAGTATGCTGTGCGAATCCCTAGTGTTTGCAGTTTCCGTTTTAGTTTCCCCTGAATTGCATTCCTAAAACATCCATCCTCTAATCCACCCACTTCCAGCCATCCGGGTGTTTGTCTTTTTCTACACTTTCCGGCTGCTGCTGCTGCTAACTGCATTTCGCTTCAGTTAAAAGGAAAATCGCAAGTCAAACAAGTCGAGTGCGGGCGCATCTGAGCTCTACAATGCTCGATTGCCAGCTGCTTTTCCCCGATTTCCCCCAATTTCCCAGACCTCCCAGACCTCCAACAGCTCAATTAATGGACGACGGCAGGCAATGGAAATTCTCCAGAAGTTGACAGAAATCGTTTTCGGGCCTTCCGCTTTTGCATGTCGAGTCTGAAACTTTCTTCATTTCCCAGAATCATCTACACATGAATCTTGGCAAGGCATTTCCCTTGGTTTTATTTTCCCTCTAGGTCAGCGAGAGTCAACGACACTTGGCAAACGGGCCGCATTCGAAGAAAACTCGAGGTACAGGGAAAAGCGCGGTACAGGAGGAGTACACAAAGAAAAAGATATATTGAAAATGGGCAATCAATTCAATACTTATTCACACAAAGCAAACTGCAGAGTTGATGTGATTTTTGCACATATTGTAAGTTTCATTTGAACTTCTTAGTTTACTGTTTCACACAACCTGCTTATCCTTTAATCTAATAGCTCAGCATTTCATTACAATTTTTCTCTCTGCTAAGAACAGGCCACGTTAGCTTGTTGGCTTATAATAAAAAACACTTCATTTACTTTGTGCAATTTACAACTCTGTGAAATACACAGGGAAACGCCAAGGCCAAGAAGCTCTGAAAAGCGGCTGGGAAATGGCAGTGTGGAGTGGTTCCTGTATATAAGCCCGGAAAATGAGAAGTGCGGTCACGCCCCGGTTGCACATGTCACCCCTTTGTATCTTGTATCTGTGTATATGTGTAAATGTATTTGTGTATCTGCGCCGTCACCGCTTTGTTTTATTACCAGTTTGCCTCCATTCAGAGCAGTTCATCTCCACGCAGTTTGTTTTCTCGCCTCTGTTTGCCCTATAATTTATTTATGCATGTATTTTATTAAAGATTTCCATGGCGTCGTTCCATTCTCGTTCACATTCTCGTTGTCGTTATCGCCGCTGTCGTCATAGCAGGCCATCCCCAGTCACTTGTTGACAAAGAAATTACTTATTAATCATATTTGAGCGCTGATTTCTCGTCGCCAAAAGGATCACGAGCAGCTGGTATGGGGAGCACATATATATGTATGCGTGCATCCACAGAGGGCTCCAAAAATATAGCTCCACTTAGAACACATTCGAGTAATATGCATTAAAAGTGTGTTATTACTTCCATTCCACCTCAAAAGGGAAAGATACAAAATGAGAATTTTGAATAAACCACAATAGTGAGGATGACATATTAATCATTTTCCTTACTCCCCTTGTAAATAATAATACTGTGCTATATATATTCCTGACCCCTGCTGTGCGTGTGAGGGTGTCTGAGTGGCTTTTGATGTGTGTTATCTCATGTTATCCTTTGGCTTTCTCTGCCGTGGCTTGTCTGTCATCAGTGTGGTTTTCCACATGCAAACACACAGATGCAGAACAGGACCGTCGAGAGGGGAATACGAAGGAGTTGCTGCTCTATCTCGTGGCTCTATTCATTACCCAGCATCCTCAACTGCACCCTGCTCCTACTGCTCCTATTGCTGCTATTACTCCTATGGCCAGGCCACATAATTGCATTTGCTCATCAGAGACACATCCATTGGATGTATCTATATTCAGGCATTTGTCCCGCATCTTGTCGCTGCGTTTGCCGAGCTGAAAAGACATTTTCGAGAATTAATTTTAGAATATTCGTCTTGCGTGTGCTTGGCGCTTTGTTTACACAGCGCTTCGGGGAAAAAACCGGGGGTCCGTTCGAAACACTTGTCTTTCATATATCTTGTGCAGTCCGCGATGCGATACAGGAAGTCCGCACATCGCTGTCAAAACTAAAGCCCCCAACTGCCAGCAATTGAAGGCGTTCGCTAATCAAAAATCCAAATCGGAATCAGCACAAAATCAGAAATCAGAAATCGGCAATCAGAAATCTAAATTCGGACAGAAGACAGAAGGCAGAAGGTGAAATCACTTGAGATGGCCATCTTCCGACAGATGCCCCTGCCACAAGGCACCCTGTACAGGCCCCGCTGGCTGTGATGCACTGCCTCCACGCAGACGTCAAACGCTGGCCACGCCAAAGGAAAAAGGAAAACGGAAAAACCGAACACAAAATGAAGGAAAATGAAAAGCGCATGAAAAAGGAAAAGACGGCGTCAAATGCCGCCCGGCCAAATGGCCAGCCGGATCAGCCCAATATATTCCGTTCGATTCAGAGTTGTTTGCCCACAGAGGGTATCGATGGGAGGTCTGGGCTTATTGGACAACGAAACGTGGAAAAAGGGGGAAAACAGCAGGAGCTTTTGGAGATAGTCGTAAATTCCTGTGACTGAGTGGTTAAATTGCTGCAAAAACTGAATTAAAAAGAATAGTTTAATGAAAATTATTTAAAATCTTAATTCTTAATGGAAACTCTAAGATATTTGTTACTACTTACATATACATTTTGGAAGGTCGTATACTAAATTCTTAATGAAAACTCCATAGTTTAATTATAATCTATATTTTTAGGTATCCCCAAGTCCGCAGTTTTCACTATCTTTACCCTTAGCAGCCTCTTCTTTTCCGTCTATTGTTAAATGCACCCAAAATAGCTCCACGCACATTGACGAGAGAAGTGCGTGGGCCTATGACGGGGAGTATGGAAAGCAGGGGGTATACCCCCAGTATGGGGAGTTTGGGGAGTACCGACCATATGAGATGGCGAATGGGGAATGGGGGGAGTGGGGTGGTACTGTACGGCGGAGTTTCACATTCTGACGTGCCTCAGACGTCCGGCAGCCGTACTAATTGCACTCGCCTGGTCGAACGAAGAAATTGCAACAGGCGGACAATTAGCGAGCGAACTCATTCGCATTCAAATTTCACATTTGCTCAAAGAATAAACAGAAACACTGCACTGAGAAAAATGGTGCCCTTAATTCTTACTCTATTAGAACATAAGAGTTTCACTGCCGAGGGATTGGAATACACATTGGCACCACAGCCTTGTATTTGTTTATAATACAGAAAATATAGTCAAAGTTAAAAGTTCTTGTCCAATTTGGATAGCATTTTCTCTCCGTGTAGAGGCACACAGTGTAGAATAGGACGGAACGAGAGCAACACAAGTTTTGAAACGCGACGAAGATCAACGTTCAAAAGTGAGCAGACGTCAGCAGCGGCGGCAGCAGAGCGGCAGAGAACGGCGAGTGAGAGTGAAGAGAGAGTGTGGAGAGAGAAGGAGAGATCGTGGAGAGAGTGTGGAGAATTGAGGATCTCGGGCCGTCCCGCTCGCACCTGTGGCCTGCCCGTTTGGCGGCCTCTGCCCCACTAGTCCCTCCGGCACTCTGGCCGTCTCGCTCTGCTCTCCGGCGTCGGTTCCGGTGGCGCGGACGGCAGAAGATTCGAACTAGAAGAATTAGAAGAAGCTAGGACGGAGGCAGCAAGTAGAAGACCCGTGATCGTGTAATTCGCCTCGTGTGCGTTCCGTTGTTCCGTAATTATTCCGGATTTGTTTGCGAAACAGGCTGAAGTGGTGTGATGGCATCTCCATAGCTCGATAGCTCCATCTTTCAACTTGTTTCGCTTTCTCCGCTGTTTGTCGCCACGGCTCTACGTTGTTCCGTTGTCCCATTGTTCCGTTCTTCCATTCTTCCGTAGTCCCATTGTTCCGAAATTCTCCGTTTTCCGTTCTCCGTTGTTGTCGCGCCTTTCGTGGCCGCTGGTCGACGTTACGTTGCTACAGTTCGATAATCGAGCACTTCCCGAGAGGATCGAAGAAGGCTCCAGACCTGCGTAAACCACGAAGGATTCACAATAGCCCCAAATATACGGTGATTGGGTCGCAAACAAGTTACTAAAGAACCAGCGCGCCGTGAAATTCCACTTGTTTATATAATAACCAGCGGCTGCCAAGAGCCCAGCGGAATATACGGAATATACAAAAAAATATTCATTTTTCTAGCTCTGCTCGTTTGTATTTTTTCAGGCAAAATAAAAAAGAAAAGAAGCAAAAAGATAGAAGATAGAAGAAAACCGAAGCAATTCTGCGTGTTATGTGTTATTGTTGTGATCAGTGATCAGTGATCAAGTGAAAGTGAACACAAAAACGAGAGAGAAAGCCCAGTGAATCAGTTCCCATCGTAAAGGATAGAAATCAGAGACAATGTCGGACATTGAGGATGTTTTCGGTGGCTCCGCCGAGGAGACCAAGCCCGAACCCGATGCCCAGAGCAAAACCAGCGTGGTCACCGAGCACACCGAGGAGGTGATTCCCGGCGAGACCGAGAAGATGGTCACGGAGACCATCGACGAGGACGGCGATGTCGTGGAGGAGACCACCGAGGTTACCCGCAAAACGGTGAAGCGCACCATGAAGATCACTGAGGTGAGTGAACTATGACCCATCCCTGATCCATCCAGTGGGCACCATTATCACTTAACTTACTTGTTGTGCGAGTGCTGAGTGCAAACATAATTCGCATAGCCATGAATACGAATTTATTCTGAATTGAAAAGCGTTCAAGAAGCTATAAAAACTCTTGGGGAATTTGGAAATTGATGGAAACTATTTCCAAGAGCCTTAATGTTAAGTGGATACTCGCAATCATCTTGAAGAACAGTTCGTTAAAATTTATTAAACTAGATATTTTCGTTTCAAGTATTGTTTACCAAGTTTTTGTGGGAATATATTCTGCAAAACAACATCTTGTTTTTGCACTGACGAATAGAAAAACATCGCGTTTCTTTGCGAGTGTAAAATATACTGAGATGGTTCTATTTTATATATTTCTAAAATATTGCATTAGTAACTAGAAGTATAAATATAAGAAACCGCCCTCGATCGTTTGGCTTTTGAAAGACGATAAATCATTATTCACAAGTTCTGAAGGGATCTTCGGCCATACTGATCTCTTCGCTTGTGAAATTGGCCAAAACATGGCGAATGGCGATTGGCGAACTCTGGCTATATTATTTATACCAAGTGCCATTTCTCTATGTGCGTCTTAGCAAATTGTTTATACGGTCCCACGAATATTATAAATCTTCCCCTCTACATTATACATCACGCACACTGCTGCAGATATAGGCGGACATATAGGCGATTATATATACATATGTACATATGTATATAGATCTAGTTCGGCCACACTTTCTATAGGCGACGTTGCCGGGGAAAAGCCAACAAAAAATACAGAAAAATACAAATTTTGCAGCTGTTTGATTTCGGCGCAAATTATCACAAAAGATTTCAAAACGGCAAGGCGTATAAAAAAGCAGGGAATTAAATTATTATTATTATTAAGCAGAAATCACTTAAATACTCGATGCCGAGTGATGCCAAAAAATCCCCACACTCGAAGAGAAATGGCAAAAAAATTAAATGCAATAAATTCTGTGCCGCCAACAAATGCAGAGGCAAAAAAACAAAAACCAACAAGTATCAGACAAAAAAAACAGCGAGAAAAACGCGAAACAAAAAATAAATATTGAGGTTTCCGTGTCTTGCGGTCTGGCGCGCAGTGGGCGAAAGTTGGGTGGTGCAGGGTGGGGCAGCTCGCTGGTGCAAGTGGTGGTGCAGCAATTAATTGCCACAAATCGGTGCACAAAATTACAAATTGCATTTCCGGCTTGGCGCGGCGGCCACGCATTTCCACCCAGTCTGCCTCTCCCCCATTCCCCTTTCCCCTCCAGCATGCGCGTGGAAAGTCTTCGATTTTCCCGCTGCTGTTTTACGACTGTCTGGCCCCCTCCCCCCTCCTCCTTCCACGGCGGGCAAAAAGCAAAACACCGCCCGTTTTTCTTTTCTTAGCCGAGTTTTATGGCAGCCAAATTAAATTTGCATTGCAATTTGCCTCTTTTTGGGTCGTTCTTTCGGCCTTTCGGCCTTTTCTCGTTTTCCCCATTTTCATGGGCCCGAAATGGAAATGAAAATGAAAACGCATGAGCTCAGCCGCCCAGAGTCCTGCAGGGATGGGGATAAGGATGTGCTGCTGCCAGGAGGGGCATATGTTGCCATGTACACACACACAGGATCGTGTGTGTGCCTCGCCCCGAGCAGCTTACCAAACTAATTGCGCTGCCAAAGTCCGGTTTCCTTGCCGAAGCTCATGAACTGCTGAACTGCTGAACTTCCAAATCCCGCTTTCCCCGTGGACTTTCACCCGGTGGCTTTCCCTGGGCGAAAGCGGCTAATGAGTCACGTAGCGTTTTTGTCATTTTTATGCGCTTAACAGGTCAAAGTTCCAGCCGCAGGGGTACGTGACCGAAGTTGAGTTTGAATTCAAAATGCAAAATTAGTTAAATAAAGTCGGAGATATGCTGAGCACTTTCCCCAATCCCCACTTCCCACTCACCACTCCTATTCGTTATCCTTAATTCGAGGTGAACCGGAAAATGTCATAAATTTCACAGTTGATTTCACTGCTGTTTCCTGATTTGACTCGCTCATTAAACGGCAGTAATTTGTGCAATGCAGGGTATGATACAAAACTCTGGGCTTTTGCTTATAAACTAAACAATAAATATTAAATACAATGATTTAATTTATAATTGAATAAGATATTGAGAGCTGACACCGATTGCTTTCTGACTGATTAGTTTCAACAAAATCTGGCTCACAATTGTCACCATAAATTCAAAATCAAATACATCCAATTGGCCACTATTAAATTATCTGTTTATGCCCCATTAAATGCAAACATTATGGAAATGCAGTATTTACTAAACGCCAAAACGCGCAACTTTGCGGCCATATTATTCCTGTCAACTGGAATGTAGTTGGGCAAATCTTTGCTCAGCTCCGCCGTTCCAATCAAATGGGGCATGCTAATTTGTGAGTTTGTGCAACAAGCCGTAAACTCACATAACCGGGCAGCACACTCACATTACACATACGGACATTTGGGGACAAACTGGGATAATGGAATTTCCTGTGGCCTCCGACGCTCATTGTCCTGCTGTCCCGTCCAGGATTCTCTTGATTAGACATCATAATATTGAACGGAGATTAATTGGAATCCGTGAGCCATCCGATGGCCAGCTCAGCTCTGAGCGGATTTAGTTTTGCACATTTATGGGTGAAAGCATTCAGAGTTTTCCGTCCGATTAGCCAGGCCATGGATCCACGGATATTCCGCTGAGTATAGTGGACCACAGCGAATTTCCCAATGATTTGATTGTGCCAGTTGGCATATTATATTGTTTTGAAATCAGCGCATCAGCGCATTCCGCAAATGCGGCGAGCCACAGCGCTAATCAGCGCAGGGCCAGCTGTCTCTGCACCACCCACCAGCGCACCACCTCCTGCACCACCCAAGCCAACCACCCACCGCACCACCAGCCATCGCACTCCACAGGTCCCTGCGCCCTTCACCCCCTTTTCATTGACAGCTGTCAACGCGGTGGCGCCTCTCGAAGTCCAAACACATATTTCACTCGCAGCCACTGAAACGTGCATTGCAAGTGTGTGTGTGTATGTGTATGTGATTACACTGGAAATAATTTGGAAAACTACATTACTTTATGCTCATACCTTTGCTAATCAGAAATTATCCGGAAAGAGAGCTTTAGTGGAGTTTCAACCAATTCCTGATACCACACATAAGCCTTTTCATTTATCGCCCACTTTATGATTAAGAGCCACGCCCCTAGAGTTTCTCTCAGTGCACGGCAAAGAGTGTGTTGGTTGCTTGAAAGGCGTGACACAACAAGACGACATTTCAATGTCAGGCGTCTCTTGGCCTTAGACGCTCGCTTAGCTTCCATTCACTTGTTGCAGTTCCCAAGGAGATTTTGAGATTTTCCCACCCTTCGGAAAAGCGAGGAAAAGCCCACACCTTCCAAGTTTCGAGTACATTTGGTCAGTTATTTATGCGCTTCGCTTTCATTTTGGCTCACTGCGCCTCGTTGGCGGTTCTGTGTTTTATTTATTTGTGCCTTGGCTGTTCAAACAATTTATAATTTTAATGCACACACAGCCACTGAATACACTGAATACACTGAATACATCGAAATATGTTTATATAATTGAGCAGCAAACGTTTTGCGTGAAAACATAAGGCGAATATGCCGAATGTGTGGCGTATATGCTACAGCATTCAGCATTCAACATTCAGCATGCTGGGGTATATAAATAAAGCTGCCAAATTGTGTACACGGGGCGTATGATGAACGTGCCATTTAGTTCGCTGAGCGCTTTGCCGTCTCTGTCGCTCCGCTCTCGCTCTCTCTCTCTCTGACTAGCATGCTCTGGTGAAAATCCGCTTTATGACTGGCATATAATTCATTTAGTTTTCAAACAGTTTTCTGCTCCGGCGTTATTTATTTATCCAGATCCAGATCGAGTCGAAAATCGCTCCTTTGAAACAAACGCAAAATTCTTTGACCTGCCGCAACGGAAATTTGCCCATTGCCCAGAGTCTTGAAAGGCCGTGGATTTCGGATTTGGATTTTGCAGAGCGTTACATCGCCGCCAGAACAACAAACAAATAATTTCATTGCCTGCCATCAGTTTCCGCCGACTTTGGCCGGATATTCCATTGAGAATTTATTTCAATTACATTGGAGCGCGCCGCCAAAATCTCTACAAATGAAATTCAATTTACAAAATGTGGTGCGTAGTTTTCTGCGCTCCAAACCAGAAAGGAAAATGGGGGGGTTGAAAGGGGGTTGTAGAACAGTCTTGTCTATTTGCAATTGGATGAGAAAGTTTTCGCAGATTTTCCTGAGCTCTTCTAGAGTTTTGGCAAAGCCCGAAATGCAAATGAAAATACGGCAATTAGCTGAAAATTGGCCGAACTTAAGGGATCCGTTTGATTAAACAGAAGCAATGGCCTCAGGTTATTAGCATTTCGCTACAATTAATACACAGAAGTTACAAACGCAATTTGCAAATTAGTTCAGCTGAACAAACGTTTGCCTAACCCAATTCAACAATAAATTACCAACAGCTCGACGACTGCAAACTGACATTTGCTTGTTTACACAGCATCATCTTGCGTTTTCTATATGCCAAATTCCAAATTCCATATTCCATTTTCCATTTGCCATTTTCCACTTTCCCCCTTCAATGCACGCAGATAAATAATCCCCATAAATTACTATTTCCATTTGATGATGCCCCAAACAAGCCACTGACCCCTAAATCCGGTCCACAATTCCATATGCCGAAAATTGACATTTGGCCATGTTCTCAATTGACTTGTTTTTCGGTGCTGCACTGCAGAATATCTATGCAGTGACTATTCCGCCCTTAGGCTGCATTTCCACATTTTCATGGGTTTTTCACGAATATAAAACAATTTCGCAATTCACGATTATCAGGTGTACTTACCTAATTAAAATAAATATTGGCATTACTCGATGCGCATATAAAGAAGTATTTATCGGCAAAGAATTTTCTTTGAACTCAATTGGCATTAAGTTAAACTATTGAATTAAACATTCTCATCATTACTTATTTTCATCATGTGCCATATTTTTCGTGCTGCAAATTAACGAATATAATTATTGCAGTTCGGCTGCAATTTGCGGTTAATGCGCCCATTAATATGCAAAAGAAACGGGCACTGGCTTTAATTGCGGCCAAGTGGCCATAAGTCCGAGTTAAGAGGCCTCCTAAAGAATCGACCACTTGGCCCTGACAATGGATGCCATTTCCGCGCGGCGGAAAAATTGTGAAAAATGTATGTGAATGGGAAAGGCGCGCGAGGAATATTAGCGAGAATGCCAGGAATTTGTCAACGACGTGAAATCGAAAGTTAACCCCACACCACGGTCTATATATATAAAAAGTGCAATAGTATAGTTTAGTGTAGTATGGTATAGAAACAGCAGATACTCGACGTCAATTGGCACTTTGATTGCATTTCGATGCAGCTTCCGACTTGAATTTGAATTTGCATTTGCGATTGCATTCGGTTAGTTGCATCGCAAAAGCCCCAAAACAAAGCAGCGCGCATCGCGAGCCAATCGAACCGAAACTATTGATTTATATAGATCTATTCCCAGTCGAAATCCCCAGAAAGGAATGGAATGGTTTAGATTGACCAGATTGACCAGTCCAGCAGTCAATCAGCCAAATAAATAGATTAGTTTCGTGACGTGCGATCTTCTGTTTACCCCCGCGAGTGTGCGTGTGTGTTTGCGTGTGTGTGTGCCAGTGGATCCAAAATATATATACTATATATAGCTTACCAGCCAGCGCCGCAACGAGTTATTTCAATTTAATTTCTGCGCAATAGCCAAGATTGCCCCACACCAGATAATTTGTGTTTTGGCAAAAGCGGATTAAACCTCCTCCTCCGCCTTTCGATTACCCGGGCATCAATAGAAATCCAAGCAATAGAAGCCACCAGCAAACCAAGCGGTCATCATGGCCATCACAGACGATGTGGTAAGTCGCTCCACGGGGGGCCACAAAAACGGAAGTCGGGAGGTCCTTTGTTGCCAGGGACTTACTTGAATGGGCTCGTCCATGCAATTTTTATTAGAAATTCGAGAATTCGAGGCTCCCAAGGTGCAGCTATTGTTCTTGGAACTCAACCTGATGTGCATTCGGTGTGCAATGGAAATTTGGAACTGAGAACAAGGCCAATTTAAGCTCGAGTACTCAAATACTGATTGCAAAGACCTAACCCCTATGAAAACTTATTAAAATGCCTCAATAAATCGCAGAGCAATGTTTATTTCAGCCAACCTTTTTGCCACAAGCTGTTTCTGTTATGAATTACTTTTTGAAAGGCTACCTCTTCCATTACTCGTACCACATTTGGTTAGAGGACGAGTTAATGCCATAAATTACCTTTCCAGTTACCAAACTTCCTAGTTTTCCACTCGTATCCTCAAAGTTTTCCCTCTCAATCATTCGATCACAGTGTGGCACACTTTCAATGGTCAGCTGGCCAGTTGGAAAGTCTCCGCCACTCGGCAAATTAAATTCACCGCTCCGGGGTGGGAAAATCTATCGACTTAGCGAACTGTGCCGCACGAACAATGCCCCAAACAATTTCCTCCAACAAATTTTCCAAAAAACAACCCAACTGAAAAGTTTCCCTGGCCTTGTTGTTGCTGCTGTATGTTTTCCTGCGCTTGCCACTTAGGTGTGAAAATCACTTGTCAATCTTTTATGTAAAGAAGTCGCCGTCGTCGGTGCTTTTGTCACCTGCACCACCCTGCACCACCGTGCGCCACCCTGCGCCACCTGCCACGCCCCCCTCCGCTCATCGCCGCCTCTCGTTTCGGCTGCTTGGCTCGTAAAATTTTGTCGTCTGCTTCCGTTTTCTTCTCACTTAATTGTGTCTGATCTGCACTGCAAAAAATACTTAAGAATTCAAAAATAAAAGTGATCAAGTAATGCTAAAACCCATATCATAGATTAGATAGATAGATTTATGTTTCCAAGTACCAGCTCTTAAGTACTGTACTCCAGCCAAGCTCAAACTTTTCGTTCAGTGTAAAGTTGGCAGGCGTTGTGCGTGCGATGTTGTATCGTGTTGTTTGTGGCGTTGTTGTGGTTCAAGGTGAGTCGACATCGACATCGACAACGACGCATCTTTCAATCAGATATCCTCCGATTTGGCCCGCCCCCTTTTCCGCCCCGCCCGCCCCCTGGGGGGCATCCAAGTTGGCAGGGTTTTCCCACTGCCAAGGACTTCGATTCGCTTCGGTGGCCCGCTTTTCTGGCTGCCGTTTTTCCTCTTTTTCTTGCCTTGGCTTTGGTCTGTTTATTTTGGCTGCGGGTTATTTTCTGCCTTCGTATTTTTCACTTAATAAAATTGTTTTCATTCGCTTCGACCGATGCCCTAACTTAACCGCTTCTTCTTGCCTTTTCAATATGTTTAAAAATAAACGACGACTGCCGCCCCGCTTTTCCGCTTTTCCCGCTTAATCTCTCTCCCGCTCGGAGTTTTCCTTTATTACTTGTACGCTGAGCTGCTATCGACACACTTTTTTATCTGCCGTCGGCCTTTGTTGCTTTTACCACCCCCCTCTGCCATTTTCCCCCTGGCCAAGATCTTGTTGTTTGTGCTTTGTGTTGGCTTATTAGCAATTTGGCTAAGCAGTTTGCGGTCTCCTGCGCAGTGTATCGCTTTAGTAGCTCTGTAAAACGCTGAAAGAAATATTCAAAAATATAAAAGAGCGGTGTAAATATCCCTTTTTGAACAAATATTTTTATTCCGAAATTTACTCTGCTGATTTAAGCAGGTTTATATTTTTTAAATAATTTTTCCCTGTGTACTGACTTAACCGGCGTACTTCTATCACTCTTTAATCCTGGCAATTATTTATATTAAGCCTTGCACTTGCTGTGCTTTTCCGTATTTCTTGAGCATCTATTGTTCTATTGCCTTTTCCTGCAACTTGTCTCTAATCAAGAAATGAACAGATATTTAGCTACTGCACATTGTCTTAATCAATATTTTTACCTGCAGTTTTCATCTTCGGCCTTATTTTTATTTAATCAGAGCGCCCCATGAGCGATGGAAGTTCTGAGGTGTTAATTTGATGAGTGCTCCCCAATGACTGGGGGGCTTTCGTGTGGTGTTTGGGGCTGAATGCATTAGATTGATTAAATTCAGACTACGGTCACTGCAGTTCCCACGCACTGGCCAGAATTTCACACACAGAACGACCAACTTCCCACCCACAGCCACCCACAGCTGCAGCTGTCATGAATATTTTCCGACCCCCAGAACGTTGGATGGTTTGAACATTTCGGGAAATCATTTCCCAGCGCCATTTCCCCATTGTCTTGTTCAGCTTGCAGCGTTCGCGCAATCAATCAAAACGCGCCATGCAAATGGGGAAAAGAATAGCAAACAGACACATAAACCAGTTTATAAGCAATAAAACGAAGATTTTATGCTCTTGTTTAATACAAAAGATTCTCTTTCATTTTCATTAAAAGGTCTTTCGAGGCAAACTGGTGGACAGCAAAAACGCGTGGCTTTGTGTATAATTCTACAATTTGATATTGTAATAAAACGTTCTGAATTGCGGTTTTATATTTAATTTATAGTTTTGTTAATGCATGCTTTTTGCTTGGTTCAATATTGCACAAAACTGAATTCCCATGTTTCTGTAATGGATTTAATTACGCATGTTAATAACTCGCTACTTTTGGTTTAAGAGCGCTGATTTATTTTATTTAATTTTCACTTCACAACATAAAGCAAATTAATTCCATTCCAATGAATAATTAACTTATTCTCAACTCCATTATTTATGATGCTGTGATAATGTCGTTTCTTTATGGTCACTTATCACACTGCTGATCCTGAAAGTATGCAATGAAAAGGCTCTTCATTCACCAGTACGCAAAGGGAGTGCAACTTTTATGACTGCCTGGGCATTTTCTTAGCCCGACTGCTTGATTTCGCTTTCCATTTTCCCGGACTGACACCCCACAATCTTCGCTAGACCCACAATTGTGACTCCAAGCAGAGCAAACAAAGCAAAGTCAGCGAATACTGCGGATATGCATGGGAATCGAGGGAAATGGCAAGCAAGCAAAGCAGAAGGCAAACAAACACCCACATATGTGCATGTTCTACAAACAGAGATGGCTGACAGCTGAAAATGCTCGCAATCTATCACAACACACAAAATATGTTCCAAAAGATTTTCAATTTATTTTCACTAAAACGATTTTCCCCGTTTTCCCCCCTTTCCACGCTTTTCCCGCCGCTGGCCGAATGCATTCGGCGATATTGTCGATGGTTTTGCAATAGAGGGAACCCAGAAAACACAAAGAGCCAGTGAACAGAAAATCAATGAAAAGAAATAAAATTGAAATGCGCGACCAACTGCAAGTCCGAGCGAAGTTGATCGCCACATGTGCCTCTCTAATTAGTAGTCTGCCCCAAAAAAAAAAAAAAAATGGGTGGGGGTTGGGGATTTGGGGGTTGGGGAGGTGGAAAGCCCAGCAGAAAGCAAGAAAAACTGATCCCGGAAGTGGGCGACGACATTTAAACGCTGCGACATGTGAGCAACTGCAACTTGATTGCTAAATCGCTGCGTCTCAGCTATTCTGGGCCACACTTCTCACAAACGCGTTCAACGGGGCGTATGATTGATATTCGACACACGACAGCTTTTCGAAAAGTTCTTTGAAAGAGCGCGTGTATTACTTGGAGCATTTGTAACAATTAATCAATTTGCTATTGCCTCGAAAGTTGTTTAAAGTAGTTTGTTTAAAGTAAATAAGCTGCCAATTTAACCAACTATGACTTGCAGTCTTTTCTCATCAAGTAACAATTTAACAATGCGTTTTGAATAATATACTACCCCCTGGCTATAAACTATTAGCCGCAATCAGAAATGCATATAGCCAGGGGACAAACATCCATAAAAATGTCAGATGGCTTTGGGTCCCGGGCCATAAATCAACTGGCCATTAGCAGGGACCAAATAAATTGGGAAAAATTATTAATTTACACAAGTCCAACATGCAAGAACAACGCCTGCAGGAAAAACCACTCGAACAGCTCGTTAAATGCAAATTGAAAATCAAAAGGCAAAGCTGAATCTTTCAGCCTCCGGTTGTATATTTCTGTCATTTTTATGGTTGTCAACGGCTGATGCTCATTTTATGGACACATTTCTAATGGACTCTATAGCCAAGACTTTCCCGATGCGTATTTTTGTGGGGGAGCCTATACAACGGCTTTTATTTATATAAATTCTTGTCGGAAAATTGCAGAGACGAGTTTGGACAAACAATCTGTATTTACGAGTGGTTTTTTCATCATTACTAGGCTAAAAATGATCATATATCAATAATAATTACTGTTTTGTGCAGCTAATTACCAATGCTAACCATCCCTGTCACGTTTTGTCGGATTTGAAACAATTATTTTTTTATCAATTTTCGCATTTTTTGTAAGGGGTACCATCATCAAAATTTGCAAAAAATGGCAAATATTGAAAGTTGCCAAATTTTGATTGTTTGAACACAATTCGATTTGGAATTTAATTAGGAGTAAAACGAGATATGCCATTCCAATTTTGGGCCATTACTTTTCATTTTTTGGCCAAAAAACTGATTATTTTTGGGCGAAAAATGAGGAAAAACTGTTTTGGACAAAATAACCAACATTTTCATATGGCTTTTTCTTCATTACTCGGCTAAAAATGGTCGTATATCGAAAATAATTACTGTTTTGTGCAGCTAATTACCAATGCTAATGATCCCTGTCACGTTTTGTCGGATTTGGAACAATTAATTTTTTGGCAATTTTCGCATTTTTTATAAGGGGTACCATCATCAAAAGTTGCAAAAAATGGTAAAAATTTAAAGTTGCCAAATTTTGATTGTTTGAACACAATTCGATTTGGAATTTAATTAGGAGCAAAACGAGATATACCATTTCATTTTTGGTCAATTATTTTTCATTTTTTGGCCAAAAAACTGATTATTTTTGGCAAAAAATGAGGAAAAACTGTTTTGGACAAAATAACCAACATTTTCATATGGCTTTTTCTTCATTACTCGGCTAAAAATGGTCGTATATCGAAAATAATTACTGTTTTGTGCAGCTAATTACCAATGCTAACGATCCCTGTCACGTTTGGTCGGATTTGGGCGAATTAATTTTTTGGCAATTTTCGCATTTTTTGTAAGGGGTACCATCATCAAAATTTGCAAAAAATGGTAAAAATTTGAAGTTGCCAAATTTTGATTGTTTGAACACAATTCGATTTGGAATTTAATTAGGAGTAAAACGAGATATGCCATTTCATTTTTGGGCAGATATTTCCCATGTTTTGGCCAAAAAACTGATTATTTTTGGGCGAGAAATGAGGAAAAACGGTTTTGGATAAAACAATCGACATCTTTATATGGCTTTTTCTTCATTACTCGGCTAAAAATGGTCGTATATCCAAAATAATTACTGTTTTGTGCAGCTAATTACCAATGCTAACGATCCCTGTCACGTTTTGTCGGATTTGGGCGAATTAATTTTTTGGCAATTTTCGCATTTTTTGTAAGGGGTACCATCATCAAAACTTGCAAAAAATGGCAAAAAATTAAAGTTCCCAAATTTTGATTGTTTGAACACAATTCGATTTGGAATTTAATTGGGAGCAAAACGAGATATACCATTTCATTTTTGGGCCATTATTTTTCATTTTTTGGCCAAAAAACTGATTATTTTTGGGCGAAAAATTAGGAAAAACTGTTTTGGACAAAATAACCAACATTTTCATAGGGCTTTTCCTTCATTACTTGGCCAAAAATGATCATATATCTAAAAGAATAACAGTTTTGAGCAGCTAATTACCAATGCTAACGATCCCTGTCACGTTTTGTCGGATTTGGAACAATTAATTTTTTGGCAAAAAATGGCAAAAATTTAAAGTTTCCAAAATTGAACACAATTCGATTGGGAATTTAATTAGGAGCAAAACGAGATATACCATTTCATTTTTGGGCCATTATTTTTCATTTTTTGGTCAAAAAGCTGAATTTATATGTGCAAAATGTTTACATTTGTGTTTAAAAACTTATGCATACATTGATTGAAAGAAAGGTATATACATATATGATCATCGTTATAGGCGTAAGCTAGAAAGGCGAAGAAGTTATCCAGAAATGAAATCTTTAAATGTAGATCCCAGCTGAAATTGATTCATTGATGGAATTCGTAGGTCCATCCCATAATCCCTGAACTTGTTTTTCGGTCGCCCCTCCTCCTCCCTGAAAGACCCATCAACCCACTTTGACAATAACAAAATCTATAAATATGCCGCAGAACACTCGGTGCTCTCGGATTTTCTCTACTATATATCTATGTAGCTGAGTTTTTTGGGAGGGCGACCCCAGACGAGGTGAAATTCTTTAGCAACATTTCTGCCTTCCATTTGATGTTTCGCTCTCTGGCGTTCTTTGTGTTTGATTATTTAAATTATAACCTACATAATTTTAATGGCTCGCAAAGAAACATATATAAAATTAAACATTATTTATGGGGCGTAGACAGGCACATGGTCAGGCGAGCCAAACATTCCTCCGCAGAAGCGAATAACGAGGGGATTTTCGGTGGGCAGGGAAAGTCAAAGTCCTGGGACTCGCTTACTCGCTTTTATATCCCTTATCACCATTATTCGAGCTTTATTACAGGCGAACTTTCCGACTTGGCTTTCCTTTGTGAATTGCTCGAATGCTTGGTAGAAACTTTCTATCTACCTGAATTACTTAAGGCGAATTCATAGAAGTTGGATAATTTAAACGATTACAATTAGATAAGTTAAGGTGTTGAGAAGTCTCTTTCTTTTTCAAACGTGAAAGCCCACCTTCTCCACGCTGAAATTGAAAATGATTTACCTTGAAAGCAGTGTGGTCACTCGGCTAAAACTATGAATCAGGTGGGAGTGAGGCGGCACACCCAAACATTCACAAGCACACACACACACACCACGCAGGCGAATAAAAATAAATAAAAATAGGAAAAATAAAAGAAAAGGCCGCCGGAGAAGAAGCAGCCACAGTTTGCTCACCTCAAGCTCTCCAATTTGGCATTTATTTTCATTTTCGGCAGGAGCAGCAGGTGTGTGCGTGCTCAAAGAGCTAATTATCGAAGAGAAAGGTGCTCTTAGCACACCTGCAACTCTTTGACAGTTTCTGTGTGCCTCTGTATGTGTGAAAGTTTTCCTTTGTGGCTCTGTGTGTATGATGTGTGTGTTTGTGTGTAGAACACCTTCAGCGCGACAATGTCAATGATCACTTTTGACATGAGGCAGTGGGCGGAAAATTGGGGGAAACTCACCTTGACTCACCTCGCCAGTGCCTGCCAAACTGCTAGTGAGTTTTCAGTTTTTCCTCAGTTTCTGTCAATGCACTTTTCCCCATTTTCCACATGGCGGGGTTAAAGCCCTTTAACGCCTGTCACATCCGCCCTTTCCACATCCGCTGATTTATTTTCCACCTTTGTTTGTAAACATCGATAGGAAAATGCAGCCGCGCTCCTCCCCCATTAATGCTTTCCATTTTTCTAGCCTGATTCTTACCTCGCAGTTCTGCGCACTTTTCCATTTTCCCCTCCTTTTTTTGCGCGCTGCATTTGCATCTGTGATTTTTACATCAACATGCTGCAAATCCAGCTGCGAATTGGAAATTCAAAAATCATTTCACTGCATATTGATATACACAGACACGCATTCGAATACGCACACACACACACACACACACACATGCCTTGGGCTATAAATAATATTTTATTTTCTTGCTTTTTTGGGTGGAAATATCCGAGCGTTTTATTTTTAGCAGGCGCTGTGCCTACAAATCGTTTGTTGTTGTTTATTTATACGAACCAGCTGGAGGGGGTTTTCAGTACAACTTTGTTGGTTCGACCAACTCGACCAACAAGAGAAGGAAAAACTTTTTGCCCTGAGGCGGGAAAAAAAGTGAAGGCGCAGCAATTAATTACACGGGCAAAAGGACAGCTGGGGATTTGGGATAAAGCCACCCTTTAGGAGTGAAAACCCAATCAATGCTATTCAAATTAAATGAAAATTTTGGCTTAATTAAAAGCAAACAACTCATTAGCCGAGATTCCGATTTCCGCCATTGAGGCCTTCATTTTCCGACCCATTGCCAGCTAGATCTTGGGAAAACTACGAGAGTTTCCTGGTCCACCGCAACGCCATTTGTCCACTAGTTTCTAAAAATATCCATAAGCAAAACGCAATAAGCACGCGACAAGGATGATGGAAAATAATCAGGAAGGGGTGAGGGGGGGCTGACTGATTAACACCCGGGAAAATATCAAAACAAAAGGTGAGACAAAGGCCAACAAAGAAGCCAAAGTAACATTCGATCGGGAAGTGTGATTGCCCCATTCAGTTGGCCACCAAAGGCAGTCGCATCTACACATCCAGATCGAGGCAGCCAAAAATCGGAATCCAAATCAGCATCGAAAATTTATATTTGAACAATTTGCTTAATTTGCTTTTCGTGTTCGTGCTCGTTTTCGGAAAAATTGTGTTCACCTGTTTTGGCAAGTTCGCGAACAGCGGCGCTTCTGAGCGGAAAAGTCAAGCGAGCGAAAAGCGGCATACAAACTGTCACATTACGCATACGACCCGTTGACAAGAGCCGCAAAGGGTGGCGAATAATACGAAAAATATGATAAAAAGTGAAGGCGAAATGTGGCAGTAGGCAGGCAGGCAGCAGCATTTTTGCACACACACTCGGCACATAAAACAATAAAATAAAGAATAAAAAATAAAGTGTATAGCATAAGAGAGCTTTTCATTTTGAGGATGATGAGCGAATTGCGGAATTTTTCAGCTCCCCGCGGCCTCATTAAGTGTTGATTGTGTGCGCCGCTCTATTGGCCAGCTCTCTTTTCCTTTCGTGAAAAGCAGCACCCCACTTTTCCACTTCTCCCCCGGCCTTTCCGCATATTTCGACTGGCAGCGAGTGGCAAAGAAAATTCGGGCAACTCAGTACGTTCGACGCGCGAGGCTGAAAAACTGTGCCCGACAAATGTTGTTCCACTTAAAAATTTGCATGCCAGCGAAGATCCAGCCAATAATGCCATAATACCCCTCTGAAAACTCGTAGAGCCCACGCGCTATCAATGCAAATCGAAGCCGAAACAAAAACGAAAACAGGCACAACAAAACACCACACAAAAACAAACAAACAAAACCAAAAAAGTGCAACACGCCACAGAACATGCAACCCAAATCAAACAAATAATAATTCAACACACGCCACAAAAAAAACAACAAGAAAAAACAACACCGCCAACATCGACATCAGTGATACTAGAAACAATTCAATGAAAACAAATGATTTTCAGCGGCATTCGCGCCTGCTGTCCATAAAAGTGCATTAAATGAAAATGCTTTTGATACAAAACACTTTTCCCACAAAAACTGACACGAATTTAAGACCCGCTGAACACAATTCAAACAATCAAAACACCGAAGCACTGCAGTGGGCGAATAAACAAAGGCCACTCTTTAAATCATCAACTTTTTCACTCAACCAAAAATGTTTTTGCAAACAAAAGTAGTTTCCTTTCTCTTCTTTTTTTGCATTCATTGAGTGTGAGTTTTAAGTCACTCAATTTATACCACAATTTGATTTACACAATTTCGAAACATCCAAAAAAGGACATTTTGCCACAGAACACTAGACTAAATTTAACCACAAGCTTGTTTCCTTGCAAATAAAATAAATTCATCAACCTATTCTAAAATTCAAACTTAATAAAAATGAAATATTTGTCAAATGTATACGAACAACTTGTCTTTATGATTTGTACAGAAATTCTTAGCCAACTGCATATATATTTTTATGGGCTTACATTATCGTTCTAAATTTTGAAAGGAAATACAAAATATTCCATATAATAATTATCTGAATTTTTGATTGTGTAACCGCGGTCTCAAATCTTTCTGAAAATCCTTTTATTTCTGGGTAAATCCTCTACACAAAATTCCATTTAATTGAGATGTGGTTTATGAATATTTCCTTCTTGAAGTGAGGAACCCATTTCATAATTATAGACAAAGTTTTCTATACCCACCCAGAAAAAGGATAAATGTTTAGAATGAAGAGTAAACTGCGGGAATAATTCATGAATGTCAAATGCGTATTTAATTTATGGATGAATCCCCACGCCCCTTGCGGATTTATAAGTTCATAAATCTGCTTCCATTGCCGTTTATTTACAAATAATTACAGAATTTAATTGCTGCCCAAGTTTGGCGCACAATTTGCACTCGAAAGTGTTGTTGATGTTGGCTGTTGGATGGTAGATGTTGTTGGTGAACGCGTTTAATTAATTATAGCCAAGAATTTCACATTTCGGGCCAGCTGCAGCGATAAATTCTCGCGGAGAAAGAGAGATTTGCGAAGAAATAACAAAAATCAGCGTTCGAAACTGATAAATAAATAATAAATAATATTTTATTCATATGCGCAGATATAAAAACAAAATTCGAATGTGTTTCCAGTGAAAATGAGCGAGAGAAGATGTTAGTGACTCACACTCAGGGCGTAGGAGAAAATTCAAGAAAAATTATACGATAATATTTGTGCAGAGCAGAGCAGAGTGAGAAAAGAGCATTTATGCAAAGAATTCGGGGCTAGAAAGGATTACAGCACTCGAGAACACACGCACCACCATGGCAGACACTGCCAAAGACAAGGACGTCATCGACCAGGAGGCGGAGGAGGTGGAGGTGAAGGAGGAGACCACCACCACCACCACGACGACCAAGAAAACCTCCCAGTGGCACAAAACCCGCACCACCAAGGTACGAAAGTGGGAAATTCGGCAAGTGGGAAAGTGGGAAAGTGGTTGGGAAATTCGCCCCCGCCGCCTGTCAAGCTGACAAATGCCCGACGGATTGAAAGTTCCACTCGTCGTTGATATTTCCGAGAGAGCGTCATTGTGTCTTTAAGAAATTCTTGATATTTTTTTAGTCGTGGGAAAGGGAAAATGTCTGGCAAAAGCATAAGCTAAAATGCTATTTTATTGGGGCTTTTGGTGAATTTCTTGCGGAAATAGTCACGAGATTTTAGGAAAAGCTATGCCGCAATTCGTTTATCAACTTGAGCTGTAGAGAAAGATATCGCTCTGTAAAGAAAAGCGCAACATCTCTATTAAATTACATTCATCAATCAATGCTTGGAGTAATTTTTAATACATTTGATAATACTGAAAACTAAAATATTTTCTTCACTTATACACAAACTTTTTCGGAGAAAAGAAGGATAAGGTCGCGATTCTGCTGCCTGGTTTATTCATCGATGGCTAATTAACTGAGGCATTTAGTGACGCTCTTGCGCCTGGCTGAGTTCCCAAAATTAAACAAAAAGCGAGACACATTAATCACCATCGATGCTGAGAATTTCCCCCAGGTCTCGGGTCTCGACTAATGTATGCACATACTTTCCCGGGGAGCAGGAAATTCTGGGAAGGAACAGCTCGACCACTAAAAGGGTTCCCAGTTTGAAAAGGCAGCAAGATGAAGCATTTCCAGGTCGCTGCGTTTGAGGAGCACTTCTGGGGGTACTGTGGTGGGGAGTTGTGGAGGATGTGGGGGATAATCTTTTTGGGGCCGAGAATGGCCAGCCCACAATTGCCGTTTTGATTGTAGTCAGCCACATGGGATTCAATCTGGTGGTTTCGCTTGCCTTGCTTTCGAGGGAAAACCCTGGTGGCATAAATTACTTGGGGGCGGTGGTAATTTGGGAGCTACTTAGATGTAAGAGATTCTGGGCCACCTGTCGGTACCGGAATTCAAAATGTTGAAGGAGCAATCAATCAAGCTGTAAAGTATTTATTAAACGATATTATGAGGTTTACCTGCCGCTGGTAAAATGCGGCAAAATTGAGGCAGCAACATCACCTTCGCACTTCACACGTTCACGTGGAAAACGGAGGGAGCAGCTTACATATTTTTTTTAATAGCTTCATTGTTTCGCTTAACAGGATTTCATTTCACTTAATGTACCAACACTCTCACAAACACTCACACCTCCCCCTTTATAGCCACCCACTCGCACACTCACCTCGCATTTTGTTTGCCGGCTTGCTTGTTGTTCCTTTGCCCAACGGCATTTTGGCACTGCCTTTCTCAAATCAGCACAAAAAAAAACAAAATAGGGAAAGGTACAGGAAAAGCGGGGGAAAATAGAAGGGACAGGATGAAAGGAAAATAACATTCTCCAACTGACTCCAGCTGGCGCAGAGCAGTCCTATATATGAGCATTCCAACGGACTAGCATTTATAAGTACACCTAAAGAAATCATTGCTCCCTAGTGAAAGTGTGATTTTCACAAACAACGAGTGTAGTTTACCTGCGAATTGTTCTCAGTGCATCGCCCGAATAGTTGACTTTTATCCGCAGGTTTTCATGGCAGGCAGCAATCAAGGCGCAACAATAACAACAGCTACAGCAATCCACACACACACTTCCGCTCTGTCGCTTTTTCCAGGCTTTTCTTTTTTCTTTTTTCATTCGTTTTCCCCCTTTGCCAACCACTCCTTTCCTGACTTTCATCTCGGGACTTTCCTTTGGAAAACACCGGGCAGAGTTTATCAGGCAAGTGGAAGTGAAGCAGTCAATGCAGTCGGCGGATCGATTCTGTAGCTTAAGCCATTAAAAAGTGCAGTAAACAGGAAATCACAAAAAAATCCAACAGTATAACAGCAGCAGTGGAATCCTGGATGAGCTCGATGGTGATACAAATATCCTTTAAGGAAGCCGGAGCAGAGCTTTTTATAGGATTTCGAAATTGTGGCTTGTGGCCTTGTTAGTTGTAGCTGAAAGTTTGGAACTCCGTTGGCTTTAATAGCCTTTTTAAATGAATTTAACTGCTTGGCTCAACAACATAATAGTTTAGGAAATTTGGAAATGGCTGAATTTATAATTATCCACACAAAAGCTATTTAAGCTGGCCACTTTTGTTTCACTCCAAAAATTTGAATTTGATCCATCAAGCCAACTGCACTTAAGTGTGAATTTGATGATGATTTGCATATTTTATTGGGTTACCTTTTAATTGATTCAAGAGTGCTCTTTCCCTCACATTTCCCACACTTTTCTTTTGTGTTTTCCACCTCGTCCTTTACTCTCCGCCCCTCGTCCTGCGACTCAGTTGCCACTTTAGCTGGAATCCCCCCTTGTCTCCTGTGTGTTAATTTCTTTAACAGTTTCTCGTTCTTCGTTTTATGCGTTTTGACGCGTCACCTCCAAAGGCGCATTTTCCCCAACCTGAACGCCAACCATCTCGTAAACCGTTGGACAGGGAATTTTTATCTTTTAATTAAAAGCGATGCGATGCGATGCGATGCGACGCCGCATTTTCCCGGGGAAACCCGACTCCCGAGCAGGACTTGGCCCACTTTTGCACCTCTCGCATGAGGTGGGCATTAATTAAGCACTTTACGATTGTGTCCCATGTGGAAAAGCCAGGGGCAGAGGGAGACGGGGGCTTGAGGAATGAAAATCCAAGCCAGGGACATAATGTGGAGCCTCCTCAGCAATTTTGTTTTATTGGCCGACTCCTAATATATAAATGTTTATATATGTAATAAAATAAATTATATGTTCTTCAAGTGGCTCGGCGCATGGCGGCAGCTGCTTTTCACTCATTTTGTGCAATTAACTTGGCCAGAAGAGGGAACAAAGGGGCCTCTGGGGATCATTAGGGTTCAGTCAAGAGGCTAATTGGTTGCTAGCTGCTAGCTGCGAGCTGTGAGATGCTTTTGGCCTTTGGCCTTTCGAGGCTGCAAATTTCGAATGGGCGCAATAATCAGATAATAAGGCATTTTGTTCACAGAGGATATATAGATTCTGGGAATTTCTGGCCTGCAACACACACATCTCTAATGTGCCAACACGCTTATGAATTTGATTTTATTCAGCTTTGGTCAGCTTTGTTATTGGTGTATTTTCCAGCATCCACTTTTGCATATAAATTACTTTAAATTGATATAAGCGACATTAAAAACTCATATATTAGGATTAAATTAGGCGCTATTTGTATTCTCTGCCATTTTTAGCTGAATTGGTAAACTATAACGCATTATTTTGTTTAAAACTTGAATTATATGTTCAAAACTATTTTACATATTGCCTTAAATATGCCTTAAATACATTAATTTCCTGTTAGACATTTATCTCGTCCCCATAAATTTGTCAAGACAAGTTAAACAAGCCAAAATATATTCTAACTATTTCATTTTAGCCAACAGGAATTTAACCAAGTTTAAATTATAAGTAAATTCGGTTTGGACGTTTTTCCATTGAGTTTTGACACATTTTTCTGGTAATTTTGCCAAATTGATTCGATAGGGAATTTAAACTATGGCTAAAAATACTCGAATAGCCATTTGTCTGTTTAATTATTTGTTTATTAGAGAAATCGTTCATCTATGAAATATTTATATATATACAGCAGATAAATAAACTAATTTGCCTCTTCTGTTTGCATTCTCTTTGCAGGTAAGCAATCTTCCTTTGCCGATCATATCCACGCCCAAATTCTAGTATTTCCGAGTAAGTTTAGGATTCATTCATATAAACAAACATGGATCCATCCATTCATACACTCGCTCCATTGTTTGCTACTTCAACTCGATTCCGCGGAGCGATCAGATGGAAATATTTCGAATTAGCTATACACATTTCGGCTGGCCAAGTTAACACAGCTGGGAAAAGAGCGAAAGAGCGATGTGATTCGATTCGAAAATAAGACACAGACACCAGTGTGTATGTGGCGTATATATTTGTGATTGTGCATGAACAAGCGGTTATAAATAATTTCTGGCAAAAAATCAGCAACTTTTTCCGTTGATCTCCAAGTATAGAGCGTTGGCACGCTGCCAAATCGAATTGCGCATACGCCGTGTGGTCCATTCCTATTTTTCTATCAGAGTGTGTGTGTTAGTGTTGGTATTGGTATTAGTTCACATACGTGTGTGTGATTGTTCTCTCCCCATGTTTTCTCTGGAGAAACAAACATCTCTTTCGATTTCCGATTCGAAGGGAGCTGCGATGAAGACTTCTCTTTTGTTTGATGGTTTATTTTGATAGTCCACCAGTTTTCCTTCACTCAGCTGATAGGTCAGGGAAGTGGGTGGTCCAGAGGGGCGGCATAGTCTCGCCCCTCCCCTTAGCTGTCCACGCTGCCAAATTGTTTGTCAGCTTCTCACATTTTCACATCGCATTTTCAGCACATTTGTTTTTTCTCTCAGCCGTGGCTGCTGATTTTCTTGCTGATTCTGTTGTGGCATGGCTCATTAATTTGCGTCTAATTAGTTTTGATTTTCGTTTGTCAATTGGGTGGAACAAGGACTCATTTTCCTCACCTCCCTTCCCTCTTCCCTCAACTTCCGCGCATCGTTTTCCTCAGCTGACTTGACTTTGGCAAAGAACTTGTCGCTGCACAGATCAAAGTGGGCAGGCGAATGACACAAAATAAATATTAAATAAATATTAAATAAATGGCGCGGCGCGAGTTGTGGTCCGCTTTCCCCATATAGCCATATATCCATATAGCTGTTCTGATTTTCCCGCATTTTCCTCTCTTTCGAGTGCTTTCCCGACCTTCGACAGCTGTCGGCCAATGCCAAGTGAAAAATTGACTGTCGGCTGTCTTAAGCGATTTTCGATGGCAGATCTCGCCATAAGTCCAACTCGCATCGCCAATGAAATTTCTTTTTATTTACCCTATTTTTCAAAATATATACCCATGACGAAAAACATATACTATTATGCTAGGATCAGCAGCAATTATAAATGATTTCTTCCTGTGTAGATGTTTTCGCATCAATTTCCCATTCGTTGCGTTCCATTTGTTGACCAAATTTGGTCAAGGCGCAGTTCATTGTAATGCAATAAAATTCGCCAACGAGACCAGCGACAATAACAATAACAAAAATCCATTTCCCTGGCATTTCAACTGCACCCCCTTCCCAATCCCCCTGGCATCCAGATTCACTGCGCCTCTGGTCTTTGTTCTTGTTGCTCATCAGCTCCGCTGGTCTTTTGAAAGCTCAGACATCTTGGCATGCAATAAAAACAAACCCCAGAAGGAAAAGGGAAAAGGAAAAGCAGCAAAAATGCACTGGCCCCGGAAAATTCATGGGAGGGAGGGAGGTAGAAGGAGGGGGCGAGGCACAAGCTTGTTGCATACAGGGAAAATAAAGCAGATGGGAAAACAGGGAGGAAGGGTGGGCTCCACTTTTTGCATGCTGGACGAGAGCCAAAAGTTTTGTCCGAGGACCCAGTGACATGACAAGCGGTTTGTGCCGTTCTTGCCTTTCCCGCTCCTTAGAGCTAAATGGCTGAAATAATGTATTCATTTCTCCTCATGCCAATTGCCCGATGCCATTTAACACTTCCTCAAGGGGCCGCAATCTGAAAATGGGAACGTTAATGGACTGGTCACTCAATTCGCCAAAATGGACGAGCCCAGGGGGCTAAACAGGCCATGGCAGGCCCAGTGGGGTCAACCTCAACCTCGATTACGGATGCTGAAAGTAAAGAAAAGGAATCCCAGATGATCCTGTGGGATGACTGCATTGCAAATGAGGTGCAGCTTTCCTTTTGCTTACTTAAGTATTTCAAGGGAATTAAATCTGGTAACCGCTTGTCATCTCTTCTGAATAATTGCACTTGATGAAATAATTGCACTTGATGAAATATCTCAACTTGATGAAATATCTTCTATGATGAAATAATAAAAAACTTATTAATCAACTCATTTCTGCCCCAATAAAATGCACAAGTTCACTTCCTTTCACCAAAGAACATTTATCTGCTTTATTTTATTTATTCGCATCTCGTTTTAATTGTTCAAATCTAACTACAAGTTCGATACAATTAAGGGGCTTAATATGTGTTTTATTTTGGGCTGCTTAGCACTTATCGATCGACAACTAAGACTATTATTGTTCGGAATGTATATATCATATATCTAAGTATGTATAGTGGAGTATATAACCGTACTCGTAAAATGTTCCTCTATAATGAATGGTTTTTCGTTTAGATGTAAAACTTTATAACTTTCGATTAATACATTTTGATTCTCCTTCGATATGAATGTGTGTGTGTTAGTGTGTGACTGTGTGGCAAGTTCAGATTTAATTTCAATTTCAATTTTTAGCGAAACCCCTCGAAAAACTCTGGGCAAACTTGGCCCACATCCGCTTAGAGCGTAGAGAGCTGTGAGCGTTTGATGAAACTTTAATTTCCATTTGGACACACTGACAGCAATCAAGTTAAACTGCCCCGGCAAGAGTTAAATGCTCCCTCCCCCAGCCACGCCCCCTTTTCCGCCCCCCCTTTTGCAGGCCCATTGTAAAGTTTCAATGCCCGCTTGCAAACGGGGTCAAGTGTGTGTATGCCCCTCGAGGACCCAAGTGCTCAGGCTCAAAAGAAAACAATAAAACGCGCGGCGGCGTGCCAAAAGGAAAAACAACCGAACAACCGAAAAATATGAAAGCTACAGAAGCCAGCAGAGAAATATAGAAAGAAAAACACAACGTTCAATGCTCGAACAAAACGCAACCCAAAAAGGCTGAAAACTCAGCCGCCTCGAGTGCGGCAAGAAATCGATAGAAAAAAGGAAAATAAAATAAAAAACAAGAAGAAAAGTGCGGTCGACACTTTTCAATTGCCGGGAAATTAAAACAGCCCATTTAAAGCTTAATCTCTGCGCAGGCAGTGAAAATTGAAAATGAAAATCTCTCGGTGTCACATTGAATGCATTACTTTAACAACAGCGTGTGAATTAATTTTGATGCTGTTGGATAATAGCAAACACAACAACAGAAAAGACTATAATGAAAGACAAACAACGAGGTGGCAGCAAAGAGTTCAATGGAAAATGCAAAAAATGATGAAATTAATTTCTGCTTTTCATTCGCCTCCTCTGGCGTTGGCCACTATGCTGAATTCTTTAGCTCCTGCTGCTGCGGATTTTTCAGTGGTTTTTCCTTGCCATTTCCCGCGGCGACTTGCCGCTGCGTAAAACTTTCTTTATGCATGCAGTCGAAAAAAAGACGACAATGTCGGTGGCTCGGGTATATTAAAAACTCCGTGTAACTTGACAATGCGCCCTGAGAAATATTGTTAAAGGTGTCCCAAAGTAGCAAACCGAATTCTTTGGGAAACCCAGAAAGCCACTGGATTTCGCTGCATACTTTTAGACACCTTTAATATTTTTTGAAATAGAAACCAAGTCTGATAACTGAGTGTTTGTGTTGCGATAACACCTAAATAACGCATTGCGTCTGAAACCCACTTTAATGATTTTTCCGCTCAGTGTATCCATGTGTCTCAGTGGCGGTCGTGTGTAGTGGTGTACAGTGGTGTGTAGTGGTGTGTGGCGCGTATTGTGCACTCCCAAGACTACCGTTACTAATTAGCGCGCAACCTAGTTTAACAGTTCTTCGAGGGTTTATCTTCCGCCCGCGGTGATCCCCCCTGATCACCCCCCTCTTGCCACCCATTTCCCCTGGATTTCCACTGGATTTCCCGCCTATTCCCTGCGCTTTTTCCCACTTTTCTCACTCATCTGAGAGTTGAACCTAGTTGAGTTCCTTTTCTTATTAAATGGAAACCGCCGCGACTTGACTTGTAGCCTTTGCTTTTGTAGCGTCTTCATTTTCCTGCCCTCTTTTCCTCCCTCTTTTCCACCCTCAAGGGTGCACCGTAAGAAAAGATGATATCTTGCTATCATTTACTTAAATGCCCATTAAACAAGTTAACTCTTACTTACTGAGTCTATTTCGTTGTAAAAACGAATATGGAGCTAATGGCTGACACAGTCTCTACACAAGTATGCTTTATGCGTTATATTTTGCTTAGATATATTTAATACTTTTATATATTCGTTAGTTACTTCATTAGAATGAGTTTTCATTGTTCGACAAGCATTATTCGCGGTGCCTTTTGTCTTGAGAGCTTGTCTCCTTTCTAGACAAATATAATTTCATTGCGCTCCGCTTTGTGGGGCGACGGCTGGCGTTGGAAGGCGTAAACGTTGACGATTAACTGCGCCATGAAAATGAAGCAAAATAAAACGATTAGAACTAAATACAGAAAGATATCGCGCAGCATCGCTGGGGGTTTGCGGGGGCTGAGGGGCGGGGGGTCTCTTCACTCGGGCAGAGGCCAAAGCTCCAGACTCCGGCTGACTCCAAATGTCATGGCTCCTCGGCTGAGTTTCCCGCTGTTGCTTTTCCGGCTGCCCCGCGTCTCATTGCCTCATTACGCTCGTGCGAATGGGAAATGGGCAACGGAGGCGGAGGTGGTGGCAGTGATGTGGATTATGTGGAACCAGCTGCAATGAAAAGCGGAAGGGGAAATCGTGAGTGAGAAGCAGATGGAAATAACGGCCAGATTATTCATATACCTCCATCACGCACGCCTCGCAAAAAAAATAAAGAATACAGAACCAGCAAAGGAAACCCCAGTAGATAGAAACGTATCATGAATGAGTGACAGCTTCAAACTAGATGGCTACAGATACTCTTGCCAAAGTCTTACTTATAACTTATTAATCAAATATACCTATGGATTCATTCTTAGTAAATGAAATGAACTTAAATACATGGTATTGCAAGATTTAAAATCCTCCTTATATTAATGATAAACTGCCCTGGAAATATAGTTTTAATGCAGCGCATCCAGCAGAGTGATTTATCAAAATTATGGCAACAAGGTTACGGAAAAATCTGAGAAGAAGATAAAGAAAGTGCGCCGCACAAAGGATTATCCCTGGACAAGGAACAGTCCGCTGCCGGGTTTCCTTGCGTCCTGCTCCCTGGTGGATTGCATGTTGCTCTCAATCTTTCTTTTTCCCAGCTGCCTGCTGGCAACACGAAAAGTTCTGTCTCCACATTTTCCCACCCGCGACTTTGCGACACAGGGAACAGCACACAAATTACGCATACGCCGCGTGGGCCGTCGAAAGGGATAGGGATATAAGGGGATAAGAGTGAGAGAGAGAATGGAAGATGGATTCAAGGATGCGTTGCACAATTGCATTCCTTGTTGCCAGATGCCACTGATGTTTTTGTGCGCCCCCTCCCCCCTGTTGCGCATTTGTACTCGGCATGTTGCCCAATATGGCAAAATTCGCAAAAATGAGGAAAAGGAAAGGGCTCATGGCTGGCAGTACGTGGCATGGAAATTAAGCAAATTTAATTTAAACTGAGCCGCCACAAAGGGAATTAGATTTCCAGATTTAAATGGCAAGTGGGAAATGGAAATGGAAATGTAAATGTAAATGTATATGGAAAAGGCGAGGTTTCCACATGAGCAACATGTGCTCCAAATGCATGCCACTCGACCCGACCCTTTGACCTGCCCCTCGGAATTCCTCTTTTGAAAGCCTCTCCCTGCATTCTCAACTTCCACTCGAATCCACTCGAAACGCTCTCAATTAGTGGGGAAATAATTTAAGCCAAATTGGATTTCAGTTGCGAAAAAATGTTCAAAATCTACGGGTGAAACTAAGAGTTGAAGCCACCAACACCTGAAATTATTGCAGTATTCGACCCGAATTTAATTCAGATAGTTTAATTTAGATAGATAGATTTTTCTATATAATTATGGGACCTTTATAATTTAAATAAGAGGAATCCACCGCAAAAATGAATCCTGCTGTTTTATTGTACGATCCATTTCGCAAAGTGCACCTACTCGCTTTTCATTCAAAAAAGCGTATGCGGTCATGGGATTTTGAACTGCATTCCTGGACTGAAAGCAAACTGCAAACTGCCAACTGCAATCATCAGGCATTCGGCGACCTGGAACGGACATCGCAGCTGGAATCCAAATCCTTTTGCCGCCCCAAACGTCCTGGGGTCTCTTTCAATTAAACGCTTATCGCGTTCGAGGCAGTCGCTGAATAAGTTTTGGTCCTCGACCCCTGCAATTCTCCGCCCCATGGCCTATGTCCTATGCTCTACGTCCTATGTCCTATGTCCTGCGTTCGCCGGAAAGAAGAAAAACAATTTTGAAAGGACGCTGCCACATTCCATGGCTCGCACATCATTAGGCCGACTTTCGAGCGGAGGAGGGGCGGCACTTGAAACAAAGCGAAGCGCATCAAAGATTATGAAACTCATTAAAAAAGTTTCGGCGGGGGCAACAAATCTAGCGAGCTGAGGAATGTGACGCAGCTGCCACGGCCCCCTTTTTTGCCATAACTTAAGGTCAGCGGGAAAATGAAAAGAAAGGAAAAGAAAAGGGCCTGGGAGGTGAAAGTCGGAGGAGGAAGTCGGTGGCAAATGGCCATTGGGATTTGTTTTTCCTTAAGCTGTTTATTTTTAGCCTCCAGGCTAGGAAAAATGGGAGAAAAATCCAAGTAAAAAGCAGAGACTTAGTTTGGCACCACAGAAATACAAGCAAATGAGATTTTATTGCACCGAACAACTTGTAAGTTATCTTATTTTATTTTCAATTCATTTTAATTTCACTCTCAAGCGGAATCATCTGCAAAACTTTATTTATTGCTCTGTGGTCACATGCCTTTAAACTCCTGCCTAACAGCACTATTATTTCGGTCGCAGTTGTGCAGTAAAAGAGTAAGAACGTAGTAAATAAAACCAAACGACTACGTGATACCCCCTAATAAACGGTTCCCCGGGGAAGGCACAACTTGCAGCCTGTTGCGTGGAGCGGAAAAGTGTGTGTGTGTGTGTCTCCTCTAGGATTTTCGAGTGCTTCATAAATTAGATGTCAAAGCCGAAGGATCAAACACCCATGGCAACTTGGCAGCACGCACACGTGTGTCCTGTTTTTGTGTGTCAGTGTGTGTGTGAAAAAGGGTCAAAGGTTGTCAAAGGAGCTGGGGACAGGCAAGAATTTGTGCCGCTGGCGAAAGTTTTGCGGCGCCTGGCAAACTTATTAAAGAGTTCGAAGCCAAACAAATTGGCAAGGCGAAAAAGGGAAAACTTGCCGAGCCATTGCGGCCATTAATTTTCACTGGCGGCGCACACGAAATGCAAATGAAACTTTGCACAGGAATGTTGAATGTTGTCAGTCAGTCAGTCAGTCAGTCAGTCAGTCGGTGAGTCAAGAAGGGGCCACAAAAGTCAATGAAGTGTTAAATGTCCTGCGGTGTTTCGGTGTTATCCTTATATTGCCACACACACACATACACACACGTGTCCAATTTCCGCGGGTTTCATTTGCATTTCTGCGTGCCTGGCGTCCAAAAGTGCAGAGTAGAAAGAGTAAAAAGTTTCGCAGTCATATAATTAAAGCAAATAGCAACAATGCCAGACAGGCCCGCGGCATAAATCACAAGCAGCGGCCTCTGCAGCTTCATTCATGAGTCTTCTGGCCGGGATTCCATTCATAGCCAAAAACTCGCAGCTCACGCACTTTTATGAGCAACATTATGTCCCTACGTCCGGCGGAAAGAAAAAGGATATACACGTTACCAATTTATGCTGAGCCGCTCGTAAACTGCCCAAAAAGGCAAAAACTCCACTAACGAGCCAAGGCGTAAACTCTTTTTGCCCTTAGTTTCTTTTCATATCACTTCACTTGCAATTCTTTTCGGTTCAACGCGGCGTATGCGTGATATTTCGTCGTTTGCGCTTCGCCTTTTGGCTTTTCACTTTTCCGGGCCAAAAGTCGCGTTGTTTTCAGTTCGACGTTGCTGACGCGACTCGTGCATTCAGGCGATGGAAGCCGCTTCTTATAGCAGTTCGTGGCTCCAGCTTCGTCCTTTATCCTTCGTCCTGCGTCGGCAAACCTCACCAGTTGAGCCTCGCTTCGGCTGGCCACTCGGCTCAGCGCTCGTCCTTTCGGCCGGAAATTGTTGTTCAACAAATTCAGCAAAGAGTTCTCAGTCAACAGGCACAGAAACAAGAAACAAGTGGACGACGGCGAAGGCACTGCACATCCTTGTGGAAGCGGTGCAAACTTATGGTGAATGATCCTACCAAAAATTACTTGCAAATCAAAGCTTTTCATGCAACGAAACATACAGATAGATTATGAAAATCCTAAATAACCTCCCAAAGACACCCTTCTACAGCGATTTTTTCAGTCTAATCGCACATATCATATCGATCTGTCGGGCAATGGCAGGCCTACCGCAACTTGCCCCCAAATTGTGTCTTGTTTGCGCCGCCTTGCGCCCTGTCATGTTTATATTGCCAGCCGCATCATAAGGCAAACATTTTAATTTGGCATGGCCTGTAGTGCCACGCCCCCCACAAACATACACCGCCCACGCGGACGCAGGGGAAGCACAAATATTGACACTCCACTAAGCCGGCAGGCAAAGCAAGGCTGACCGAAACCAACGTTGACACCCCCTATATCATTTTGCAGATCCTTCGCTGATGACGCCAATCATGTTCCCGGCAGTGGGCGAGCAGGGACGTGGGCGGAAGGGGGTTTCCCTGCCGTCAGTTGGCGTGACAAGCAAGACTTTAGACTTACAGGATGCCGTGAAATGAGGGGGCAGAGGGAGGGAGGCTGAGCAGACTTCGGCACAGTTTGTTATTATTTAAATCAGGAAGTCGACGAAATTTCCTGTGCCAGTGGGGCATGGCCAACAAATTGGCAGCTGACTTCCGCAGTCGAGTCAATTAAATTTTCCCTTTAAGTGATTTCTGTCGCCATCAAATGTCGCAGCTTCCTTCATCTCCTTTTTCCAGATTTCCCCGCTGCTTTCCCATCCATTTCCCTACCCTCCCCTTCACTTCTCTCCACTCTTCTAATGAGAAATCGATGTGTTGTAATTTGTTCAAATCCAATTTCGGCGTACGGCCGGTAACCGTAGTCCTGGAGTCCGGAGTCCAGAGTCCGGACAAAGCACCTGGCCCCCAATCGTCACGGTATCCTGTAAGAACACTGAAAAAAACAACATAATATAATAAATAAAAGGGTTGGCAATAAGTCTAAAGAAATCATTGTCAGGCTATTTTGAATGCAACATTTATTGAAAAATTTAAAATACAGTACCTACAATATTTCATAGCAGAAACATTTTTTAACTATAAGTAGTTGCATACAAATTGTACTAGGATTTTCTCTCAGTGCACGTTGAGGACCGTTTTAATGAGTTTTTATTGCGCTTCAGGTGCTTTGATTGCTGCGATTTTTAACTTGATTTACGCGAGTTTAGTGAGCGGCTGCGGGGCGCCCTCCACTATTGATTTTTCAATTAAGCCGGACCCCCCTCGATAAAAACATCTCTCCCCCTTCCCCTCCGCAGCTCAAGCCGGCGTACTTCCCAATGCATTTTGCATGTTTTTCGCGTGTTGCCGCCGTTTGTTTTGTGAGAAAGCCGTCGAGGAAGGACTGTCTTTTGTGGCAAGTTTTATGCGCCGCATCCTGTGCACAAATAGCAGGGGGGTAGTGGGGCAGGGGGCCAGGGGTGTAATGTAGGGGAGCTCCACTGTAGCGAGGGAGGGCGGCTTGTATATGCCATACCGCGTTGTAGCGCAATTTATGCGGTAATTGCTTTTTTAAGCGCTTCGCATTTATCTTTTCGACACAAGTGAAATGAGTTTCTGCCGCCTTTGCGTGCCTTTTGTCGATTTGCCAAACCAGCAGCAGCAGCAGCAACAACAACGAGGGCGGCAATAAGGATAGCAGCCTGCAAGGATATCAGCAACAACAACAGCAACAACAACTAGCGGCTGAAACCTCCTGTCACAATGCCAGCGAAAGCCAAAAAAAGAATGCTCAACTACTTACAATGGCATTTTTATGACGTCTTCTATTTGTCTGCGCATCACGTTCTGCCCCACAGCCACGCCCCCTGACCCATGCACTGCGCGAAAAAATGTTACCTCCTACTAAAAAGTCCCTCTAAAGAATGATTTCATTGGATTCATGCAAGGGTTTTAGTTTATTAGCACATATATTCAAAAATTAGGAAAGGAAGCTCCCACCTTTCTTATATGAAATAATTAAATTCAATTATTTGTCTTACATTTTATTTATTAAACATACTTATATATTATTCACCGTGTAGGTAACCCACTAAAGCCCCTTGACAAGTATCTTCTGTTATTGTTGTTCATGGAAATACCGCGAAAGTTTTCCCGCGTCCTTTGATCCCTCCGCCGTCCCCTTCGCCCATCAACCTAATTAATTTAACGCAATTCGCTCAAAAATTACACAAGAAAAGTTGATAAAAAGAAACGAGAATGAAAATGATATGCAGGGCGGAAAATGGAAAATGGCGCATCTGGATTCCAGGGACCAGCCGCTTGATTTATGGCGTGCATCTGGTTAATTTTAATTTTATGTTCTGCCCATAAAAATTACCCGTATGGAAATTTGTCATTTTAGAGTTCAGCGAAATTGGGTTTTCCGGGGGGCAGGTAACGCGCTATGAAGGAAAGGTTATTTTCCAGTCTATAATTTGTAATTATAATAGCCAAGAAAAGAGATTCTTTCCTTATTCTGCAGTTAAATTATTTAATGTTAAATTTATTGGATTTCAAAAGTTTGATAATTTTTGAATTTCCAATTGCCCTCAAATTTTGCCGCTCATCTGCAGCAGTTACTCTCAAACTGTAAGCTGCAGATCGTTTAATTCTCTCTTCTCTCACACCATTCTCTTTTAGTAAAATATATATTTCAAATTTACCTGGTAAACAGTACAGTTCAGCAGTTGTCCATAAATACATGGACTCAAAAATTGACTCACTTAGTTTTTAATCGCAGTCGAATTTTTTATTTTAGAATTTACAAGTAAAATACTTTTGAAGCATACGGTCATACTGCTGAGCTCGAATTCGGAGTGTGCGCCTAGTATGACCGTGCTGCAGTTATAGTAAAATCCCAACCTTACTAACTCACCAGTTATTTCTCGTGTTATCCCAACGGCCACACTTCGATGTTCTCACCTTAGTGCCATTCCAAGTTTGTATTTTATTAAACTAGTTACAATTAAACAATTGCGCTGGCTGCAAATTGTTTGTGCGATTCGAGCGATAAGAGTATTCCAAAAAACCACGCGGGTTTCTGTCAACAGAAGTGGTTTCAAACGGTTTTCGGTGTGTCACGCCCAAAAATCAAAGGCGAAAAATTCTAGTGCGTGTCAAAAAACCAAATACAGTGCAATAACAACAACAAAGGGCAGCTAACGGTGAACCGAACGCTCAAACAAAAAGCCACAACAAAAACAACAAGCAGCCACAACATGGAGGTTAGTAGTGTTGCAATTGTTGCTGCCGCTCAAGTGTCTAAATTGTTTTTCATTGATGTTGTTTTTTTTCTCTGTGGCTGTTTGCCTTGAATGATTTCATTTCATTAATTTAATTTTTGTTTGCTTCGAGTTTTCTCTCCCTCTCTTTTTCGCCGATTACGTCAGTTTTGGCTCTCTTTCGAGTTCGTTCTGGAGTTTGCGCTCTCTTCGCTCTCTTTTTCGGCATTCAACTTCAATCCCTTTCCGCACCGCTTTCCCTCCCTCCGCCTATTTATTGATACCCCGTCCCATTAATAAATTCATATATTTAATAGCTGTTATTATGTCATCGCTTTCTTTTTGGTAGCTTTTGTTTTGTGTCTCGATTTCGGCATATTTAGCATTTTTATATAATGTCGAGCTAAATTCCCTTATCGCGCTGAAACAGCTGTTTTATATTCGTTTACCGCTATTTCGACCCCTTATCTACCCTCTCCCGTATCGAGTTACTCATTTCCCAGCAATGACGCTACACATATCGACCATCCACCATTCGAGATTGTAAATACTCTGCCAACTTTTGACAGATAATCTTTGTTCTACTATCTCAAATAATATTATGATCATTATAATAACGCGATATGATATAGAATGTAATGGACAGCTCTTAATTTCTGTGGTCGCGTTATGAATTTTGTGATTCCCCTAATTGAGTTTTCCCCTCGAAATGCGTGGGATAATCCCAGCTCTTTACTGCCCCCAATTAAACCGAGCCCACCACTTGAACCCTTCTACCTTGCTGCATTTAGGAACCATATAAACCGGAAGAAAATCCGAAAATCTGAAAATCCGAGGGGGCGTCAAAGTCGCCTTTAACATCGCTGAGCTGAGTAATTAATCGCCTTTTGGCGTTTATTCCGCGTGGACGGATGGACAGCCATCAAAGCAGACATGAAAAGCTTTTTTCCCATCCACGGAATAGGGGCACAAGTACAAAAAGCAAAAAAAAAACAGAAAAAACCAAAACGGCAATGTCGGCCAACATAAAATTGCTCATTTCCGTCGTTTAATTGACGCCAAACACATGAAAATTGACGAAAGACAAAACCATCAGTAGCCACAAAGCAAAAAAAGATTAAACTTGTTTGTACGCCGAGAAATCCACAACAAAGTGGGTATCTACAGTGCGTTTCGGCATTGTAAAAAGGGCGAGGGCAACTTGAATTGTAAAACCAAGCTAAAATGAAAAGATATGTCTTATAAGTGGGTGTTTATATTTTATATTACGGACTCTGAAACTTAATTATCTTTTCTGTTTGTGCAATGAATTACATATCTTGTAGGTGGACAAAGAAAATGTTAAACTTTCATTGACAATGACTGCTTGGCTTTGAAACAATAATTATGGCCACATTAATATAAAAGAAAACAAATCAGTTCCACCTTTGTTTAGCTATATTGATTCACTGTGCATCCGTTGATATGTTCAGTTGCTTATCAAATAATAATTTGTATTTACAATGGGTTTGCCAATCAAGCAACTTACTGTATGCTTATAAATAGCCTACTGAAAGATGACACATTAAACACATGACAGCATAAAAGTAAAGTGCTTAGCAGTAATTCAGAATTTCTACCCTATTCGGATTATAAAACCAATCGCAATCGACCTGCTCAGTTCACTTAGCACCTCTCTGTTGCTATATAATATAAATGTATATATATATTTCTTGATTTTTGTATACATATAAGTGCTCGGCGAAAGTTGATAATATCGTGTGCTAATGCCGTGACACGATTAAAGCTCTTAAAAATATCCAGCCCCTGAAGTGTCAGACAAAGTTTTCCGAAAAGTTGTTGCCCACTTAGATTTTGGTTGTTAACAAGAGGAAAAACAAGCTTGTGGGTTTTCCGCTGGCTTAAAAGTTCTGCGAGTTCCGTGGAAATGGAAGTGGAAGTGGAAGTGCAGCTGCCAAGAGGCCACCGGCCCACTTTTATTACCCGCGCATTCGCAGTCGCATTTTCATAAATTTCCACTTACTCATCTGAGACAGGATGTCTGTAGTCTAAGGTCTGTAGTCCGTAGTCCGTAGTCCTGACTCCGGAGTAAGGAGACCGGATTCCAGAGTCTGGAGTATGGGAGTTGGAGTCCCTCGGATGTGCAACCTTATAACACGCTCCGTTAACCGTTTCTGGCTTGGATGGGCATTACTTCATCATTCGGGCTGGAAGTTTGCATAATTTTCATTTATTACCGCAACCGCTTTTTTATATTTTATGCGCCCTTGTGTGTGCGAGTATCTCTCCAATCTGCCATCAAAGTATATGTATATTATGATTCCCTGGGAAGTGACTGACAAGGCAACGACCTGCCCCCCATCTCCACCGACCACCACCACCACCACCGCCACTCCAATTTATCTTACAAATTTAATCTCTTCACATAATTTTCTCTGCGTGGCTTTCATGTAATTACCCATCGGCCTGTCTCCTCGACGTTGTCCTTTATTGTTACTTGTCTTCTGGGAAAGTTTTCAGCTGCCATTTTATCCGCTCACAATATACATAAATCTGACACTGGCTTTTTGTTTTGTTTACGGCCAAAGTTTTCCCTTTCACTTAATAATGCATTTTGTTCTCTCGCTTTTTAATTGCAGGTGAGTTCGATTCGGAGGGCAGATGGGCTCTAAATGTTTCATAATGTGTGGTAACGTATGTGGGGATAAGGATCTCTATTGTGTAAGGAAGTGAAGATGCTTCGATGTCGTAGGCGTATTTTCATCAAAAACAAGTAAAATGTAACCATAAGCTTTACTGTATTACTTCAGACCATTTTAAGACCATCACTACATAAAAAATAAATCAAAATGTGTAAAGATGCATGCACTACTTACCCTGATTAATTTCAATCACATGCAGCTCACTGCTGATTTATGAATAGTTAATCTCTGGCATGTGTGGGAATTTCGTGTCTTACGTAAGGCCATAAATTTCATCAGCAATTTTTATTTGGCAGTTCGCATTACATGCTGACTAACTGACTTCGTTTTTTTTTCTACAAGTATGTATACAAAAGCCTGCATTCCACGCCCACTTAAATGTGGGATTTGCGATGGTGGCGTTTTTAATCGCCCAGAAATCGCGTGCTTTCTGGCGACAAAGATGGTTGCATGCGATTGTTGCCACACTTTGTGGCTTTCCGTTTTTTCTGATCCGGAAAATTTCCTCACGATGGAAATTCTGATTCCAGGGGTCAGCGAACTCGCTGCACTTGCCACTGATTGTTTAAACAATTCCCAGGTGTGTGAGTGTGTAAACAAAAGATGATGGTGCTTAGATGCACATATGCACATAGTACATACATGCAGCCAAAGTCAAAGACCCCGACAGAAAGAGCGAGAAAGGGAAAAGTTACATGAATTTTAAATGAATTTACATAGATCTCAATTTGACTGCCACTTAACTTTCACTGGCTGACACTCCGACAGTTTGTCGCATTACCCAGCCCAGAAATTACCCCAAAGTGGGCGTAGGGAGTAGGGAGGGGTTGCCTATTACTTACAACATTCCCGGGCGAAAACATTTGCCGAAACGTGACCCAGAACGCGGAGCAAAGGCACTTTTAAATTCAAAGGCAAATGTAAACTACATAAATTTGCGTACTGTTTGGGGGGGGCGGGGATGGTGAGGACTCAAGACTGAGGACCATAATTTATTATGATTTTCTGCTAGCTGACTGGCTTACTGACTGGCTGGCTTACTTGGGCATCTTATTGATGATTGGGCTCAGTCTCCAACTGAGAATGCGACGCACGTTTCTCATTTTGTCCAAATGCGTCTGCTGCTCAAATTTCACTTTTCCCCCCTGCAACTTTTAGCGACATCTGTGCATTATGTGCGGCTTCAATTCAATTCAATTCAGATCGGGAAAGTTGCCTGCACTGCAGCCAAGTTTGCCAGTTTCCGAGTTTCCATGTTTTCCATGGCCGTGCCAACTGTCAGTTTCTGCCAGCACCCCAGTGATTCCCTGCTTTACGCCCCTCTTAACCGCTTTGATATCGGAGATTTCTGGTTGCAACGATGCGGCAGAGACCGAGGTCTATACCCTGTGCTTAGAGCGAACAAGGGTATGCTGGGTGATGCAAGTAACAGACTTTGATCTCAACTCGTAGGTAAATAATTCCTTAAAAGAAAGTTAGTTTAATGTTTGTCTTCAACCCTACTTTACAGAATTCCTTTTCTAGAGTACCTTCCATTCGAATCCCTTTGATTGCCTTGAGTTCACTTGTTTTAAATGCATTGAGACGGAACTATCGACGTCTCAGTTTTCAGCAGTTGCAACGCCCGACTGCAGCCAGAACCAGAATGTGTATGCAGATGCAGATATAGCCTGACCAGAAGCCGATTCCCTTCTGCACTGACCAACTGGGTCTCAAGTTTCAGGAGGTCGAGCTCCTCCTCAGAAGCTGGCTGCTGTTGGCATGCAAATTGCATAAAATATTGCCATATAAAAAGCATATTCGTGTTCACTGAATATGCAATTGACTGGCTCCGGGGATTGGCTTAGACGCAAAAACTTCTTTTCCATCTTACCAAGCTGCCAAAGTTGCCGGGCATATTTCATCCTTGCGCTGGCACTTTGGGGAGCACCAGGAAAATGCAATAAAGCTTTTTCACCCCGCAGAATAAATCGTTTGGGAATACGGGCAATATATCGATGGCTAAGGAAATGCATTGTCAAAAAGGTAGAATGATCCGACCTTTAGCTTGAAAGACTTGTGTTGGGATAACTTAAAAGAAATCTGTTCCCCGTCAAAGTCACAATAATACGCAATGATATAGAAACGCAAATAGCTCAATAAATGTTTGAGATACAAATGTGCTGCTGACTTTACTGTTTTCCCCTGCTGCAAGTGGCATTTTCCCCAGATACGCATACGCATTTTCACTCGACACTCCACACTCGACGCTCATTTTCGTTTGGACGCATCTTTTCACCTTCGGTTTCTGGTTTTCCACGCGACTAATTGTCGGATTCGGATGGCCATAAAAGCGAGCCTGGTCGCAAATGTAATTAACGTTTCTTGCTCGAAATTTCCTGCTACGAACTCCTCCTCTCCTCGCGAACTGCAATTTCCCTGGCTGTTTCCTCGTTTCCTCGCTTCCTACGCGCATTTCCACCATTTCGAGTTGGTCATTAGCTGGTCCATTTTTACGTTTGTACCTGCTTTCGTGGACGTGTGCGCGACCAACTTTTCATGCACTTCTCTTTGAATTTCCACAGTTTTTCCGCTCCGCGGGCGATGTGTAATTTTCGATGTAAACGTGACCATTGCCGTTTGTCGCTTCTGGAAAACTGTATTTCGCTGTTGTTTGCCGCTTAATTAAATCGCCTAAGCACCTTGACCGATTTCGCATTCGGTGACCACGACCGACCGCCCATCCGTCAGATACGAGATACATTTGTGCAAATCACCGAAAAACATGTTTCCCATTTCGCCCCGCTGCTCACGGGCTCTGTTTTGTGGGTCACACATGGCCAGGAGGATTTGCTGTGGCCTTAAGCCGGATTTATTCCTGTTTCGATTCGGTTCCAGGTTCTAGCTGTACTCTGCTAGCAATGTAGCATTTGTATCTATTTTTACTTAAGCTAGAAGGAGGCACTTGTAAGCAGCAATTAAACAAAGACCATAATAATGGATTGCTTGTTTTTTGATAAAAATCCACTTGGCTTGCATATTTACTATACTCATCTACTTCTGAAGCAACAAATGCATTTAGAGAGCTCAAGTGAATCTAGGCTGTTCTTGACGGGATCTTAATACCATCTTCAGAGCAAAGCAGCTGCCTTCGTTTAAATAAAGCCTTACAGTCAAGCGTATCTTCTGACAAGTACTAGCTTTGAAATTGCATAAAATGAGATGACAGAGGGCTGGAGAGGAGCTCTCCAAGTAAGTTGGTTTATTTGGAACTAACGTTCCACAGGCCCGTTGCAATTAATGAGCCTGCCACTCCATTTAACTGGGATCTCGAGACTCGCAGTTTATGCGCATCGCAACTTCTAATTGGCTCTCGGAACTCAAAACCGTGACAGACGCACGGCAGTTAACAGTTTTTAATGTTTGATGTGTCGACGACGAGTATCTGACAGATACATTTCGGTGGCCGTCTAGTTTGCCGTGCGGATTTGCATGGTGGGCTGGATTTGGGTATCGAGAACAGGTATCTTTTCAGGTGCTCTATTTTAACGGGGAATTTGATAGCAGGTAACAGCTGTTTACTAAATTTAATGCTACTTAGTCACCTCTCGATTAGACTTTGGCATTTAGAAGGGCATCGTTTGGGAGTAACTTGAAGGTTTGCCGTGAACACTAACCCTGAAGTATCGAAACTATCATAAACTCAGCAAGAGCTGTGCATTTTGCTCGACTGGATCATAACTTCTGCTTGAGTTAAGAGCACTCGCCACTCGACTAGCTAAAATATGTGCTTAATTTCTTGTTTTGGCTCGAATTTATTTGCTTGGCTCTCTAGCGTTTCGGAGTGTCTCCGGAGTGCCGTGAACTCAATTATTTTTGCAATTACTTTTTATGATTCCGCAGTTTACAGTTGCTCCACCTCCAGAGGCCGTACTTCTCGATTGGATTGGCATCGAGTGGAGTGGAGTTTCTGTGCCGCCTGTGTTCTCTGTTCCCAATTGAAATGTCAACAATTGGCTGCAAACTTGAGGCGTTAGAAGCTGACATAATCGCCCCCGCTGAACGAGGAGCACCCAAACGAGGAGCACCACTCGGAAGTGGGTCAGTGGCTGGCATTTAGCATTTAGCATTAAGCCGTAGCCATCAGATGGTCGTATAATATCTGGGAGCGTCATCTTGGCCATTTGTGGGCTTGTTTTGCTAGTACTTGCTGGTCGAGGCACTGGTACACTATGGCAGCTTAGCTGTACCTATTGTGGTCGAAACCGGTTGGCAGTTAAAAGCGCTGCGCTAAGTAAACGGCGGCCAAAGAGGAGTTTAAGCCCCGGTTTTATGGCCATTGTATTGTCCGTCGCGGTTCCTTGGCACTCTTTTGCCCTCGGGGGGAAACCAGTTTACAATCGGTTTGTTTTCTTGGCTCTTGATTTGCTCGCACTAAATACTAACTACGATATTCCCCCACTCGATCTCGGTCACGCTTAGCCAGAACATCCATTCCGCCTCCAAGTTTCCAGCACTCTTACTACTCTTACTCAGACTATTGTCGTATGCAAATCACTTGGTTTGGCTGTTTTTCCTCCAAGTCTAATGTCGATTTCGTGGCTTTCGACGACTTCCGCTCGTCTTGTTTATGGGCCACAATTTGTTGACTTATTTATTTGAAATCTGGCGGAGTTGCACAACAATTTCCCACCAAGAAGTCGCTTAAGTGCATACACCACCGCGGAGAAGTCATGCCACAGTTGACTGCCCCCGTTCCCCCGCCCACTGCACTGAAACAAATAACGTATAACTACGTTCAGATACAAAGCACGCATTCTATATACAAGGGGAAAAACAAAAGCTTTTAAAACAATGTTGCACAATTAGTTAGGGTTGTTTCAATTAGAAAGCATTTGCTGAACCAGAAATCAACATAATTATATAAAATATATAAAATTGAAAGTAAAATCATTTAAATCTAGATTTAGAGAGCAATTGCAATTCATTGCCTTAGTTTTTGTCGGTGTGCCTAATTTACATTGGCAACTCTTTGGGCCAACTGGCTGAGTGACTCGACTTAAGTTGGCCTGAACCGAACTGAGCGCCTGACTCACTGACTAACTGACTGAATGACTGGATGACTGACTGACTGGTTGACTGAGTGGCTGAATGGCTGACTGACTGGCTGGCTGAGCGATTGCAGCCTGTCTTTATGTTGGCTCGAAGCAAATGTTGCACGACTCTCGCTTGGCTTTCGATGTGGTTGCCGTTGTCTCGCCTTAATTCGGTGGTCTGGTGGTGCGGTGGTCTGGTGTTTCGGCGGGTCTCTCTTGCCAGTCAGTCGGTGGTGGAACGCAGACCCAGTCCCAAGTCGCAAAGTCTCCGGCCGAACGCAGCAAGTCGCCTCAGTGCATTCATAATTGGATTTGCCATATTCCCACATTGCGCGCTTCATATTCCGTGTTTCCTATTCCGTATCGATTGGACACCTACTACGAGCTGCAAAAGCTAATAGTCCAGAATGGAGAGTGCCCTGCCGGTGGCCGAGTTCCAGCAGATAAAGCTGCGTCCGGTGCCAAAGGTCAAGCGCCGAGCCCCCCAGCCGCCAGTGAGCCTTCGCCTGAAGCATAAGAATGTGCGAAAAGTAGCTTTAAGTGTCGCAAAACCCCATTTTACCAGACCTCGTTATTGCCTGCCAGGCATTAGTGAACTTTCGCTCTCATCGGAAAAGCGGGAAACTGAAAAGTGAACAGTGCAAAAGTGAAAACAATGGCAATTGGTTGAAGCGAAAGAAGAGCAGAAACGTGGGAAGATTTCCCTGCGATTAGGAAGCAAACTTATCTGATCCACAGTGGAGATTTTCGGATGGAAACATAAACTCTATGGTCTTCAGTAACATTTAATTACAAGTCATTTTATATGGGATAATGTGAACGTGTTTTAAGCGATCATTCTATTGTCAATATTAATCTGTGGAACTTTCTGGAAATACTACTTTCCTGCTCTCCCCTAAAATATATATGACTCTAATAAACACTTCCTTTTTAATCCTTTTCAGACTTCTGCCACCACAAAGACAACCACGCTCACCACCCCCGCCAAACTGTATGGCAAGGATCTGAGTGAGTACGATGACGTGGACGTGGAGAGCCTGCTGGCCCAGCTCTCGCCCGAGGAGATAACCATACTGGCCAAAGAGGTGGATCCCGATGTGAGTAACCTTTTCGAAGGCGTTGTATCCAGATAGTTTGAGCTTTCTTGTTTCTTCAGGACAACTTCCTGCCGCCAGACCAGCGCAACAGCTATGAGTGCACCAAGGAAGCCACCGGGCCGCTCAATCGCAAGCAGCTGATCGAGCACATCAATAAGCAGGCCATCGAGACACCGGATCAGCCGGAATTCGAGCCGTTCGTTCAGGGCAAGGTTCGCGGAAAGAAGTGGGTCCCTCCGCCAAGGGATGCCCGCGACATCGAGGCCGAGGAACAGATCGCCATCGACATGGGCGAGGAGTACGAGCACGCCCTCAACGATGCCACGCAGGAGGAGATCATTGATTTGGCCGCCATCCTGGGCTTCCACTCGATGATGAATCAGGACCAGTACCACGCCTCCTTGCTCAACAAGGGTCAGCCCGTGGGCCTGGGCTGGGATGGCATCACGAAATCCACTCAGCAGAAGCTCTTCCCCATGGATCCGCCCAATAGCACAGACGTGGAGGAGTCCATCAAGCGGGTCAAGGACGATGACTCCAAGCTGATTGACCTCAACTTGAACAACATTAAGGTTTTGTCTTGAACGTTAAACATAGCATGCTGTATACTTATGAGCTTCATTTTTCTTGCATGTAGAACATCTCGGACGAGAAGCTCGAGCAACTGTTTGCCGCACTGCCTCAGAACGAACATCTGGAAGTCCTCTCGCTGACAAATGTGGGCCTCACCGACAAGACAGCCCTCCTGTTAGCCGCGGCCATTGAGAAGAGCAAAACCCTGAGAGTATTAAATGTCGAGACCAACTTCATCAGTCCGCCCGTGATTGTTAAGCTGGTGCAAGCCCTGCTCAAGTGCCACACCATCGAGGAGTTCAGGGCCTCCAATCAGGTGAGTGGGTCCTTCAATTCGAGTAATGTAATGCCCCCAGTAAATGGCATTATAAAGTATGTAGTTGCAACATAATCTTACTTCTTGAATAATTCTCTTCAGCGGTCTGCGGTGCTGGGCAACAAGATCGAGATGGAAATCACCGACCTGGTGGAGAAGAACTCGTCGCTGCTGCGCCTTGGCTTGCACCTGGAGTTCAACGACGCCCGCCACCGAGTGGCCGCTCACCTGCAGCGCAACATCGACAGAAGTAAGTTGACCCTTGGGATTGGCAGATGACCCGGGCGTTTACTTTCACTCCCGGCGACCTGCAGGCGATCAGCGTTGGTTTCGCGAATAGTTCCACTACTGCTCCCTTCGATAGAATTAGGTGTATTTCTTATTGACTGAGTTGCCTCACTCGCGCGTTTAGGTGAATTGCAACAAGGTATGTTAGCCAGCGGAATCACCAACATCGCTTTGCCATCATCCAGCAATCAATCGTCACTCCATCATCACCATTCAGACTCAAAGGCGGCCAAGGATATTTCACCCACTAGGTTGAAGAGCCTGGCTGCCTTCGAGCAGTTCATCAAGGCGCGCACCTGGACCGATCCTTCAGATAGTGTAACCCATAACTTGCCACCTCCAGGGCGTCTAGTGCGCAATCTACAGGCGGAGGCATCTGCATGTGCGTCCACATCCGGAAGCGGAGCCGAGAAGATGATTTGAAGAGCGACCCCATTTGGTAACCGAGCTCCACGTTCTGTTGTTGCGTCCTCCCAGCCCCACTTCAGTCTATCTTTTTATCTATTTATCTATTGTGTCTGGTAACCAGGTAATCCGTTCTTGGCCTCCATCAGTCTCATCGTCACTCCAGATCTCCAGTCTTAACCCCATCGTCTCACATTCTCACATCGTATCACCAGCCTTCGTTGCGTTATCGTTATCGTTCACGTTTCGTTATCAAGTTATCGTTCGTTTCACCTGTCGTTATCGTTCTGGGTTAGGGGCACCTCGTAAGATATTTTCAAATCTAATTAAGCTGGTTGTCGTAGGTAAAGTAATAGCACTAAAGTATTTAGTGCTGTTATTTTAATATACATGCATTTTTATTGTAAGAGGGTTCAGTACGTATATCATTCTTCCATTTTCACCCAATGCTAACCCATTTGTTATCCCCATAGAATAGAGCGGGATCTCGAAAGGTTGAGATCGGTCCACCTATGTAATATTCCGTGCCAACCCTTGTTTCTCTCTCTCGTCTCCAAACTCTTGTAATTACCATAGATTGTAAAAGTGACTTCCGCCAAGAAGAACATTAACCAATTATCCATTTGTCTGTTGTAAATTTGCAACGCTCCTCTCAAACTCGAAACACCCAAAATCGACACTTCGACAGTCTTCCGCGTTCAGAAAATAAAGCCCAATCTACCCAAGTTGATCCTGCCGGGCAACATGGAGATTGAGCGGGATCTGGTCGCCTATAACCGATCGGCCACGCCTTCTCCGTCGCCATCACCGCAGCCTCCGGCGGATTATGAAGTGGAAGAGGATCCGGATAACATGGTTATCCGCGGTGGCGGCGATGCCTTCGATCCGGAGATCGATCCCGACAACATGGTGGTGCCGGGCAGTCGGTCCGTGACACCGAACTACGACGATGAGGGTGTCTATCAAGCGCACACGTGAGTGAGAAGTCGAGCAGCCACTGCAGCCATTGCAGCCGCACCGCCGGAGCCACTGAATGCCACAGAACACGACTGAAAACCACAGCAAACCACAGCAAACCACAGAAATCCACTGAATCCACAGCTACCACAAGTTCGAGCCATGTACAGACAGTCATTCGATCCACTTGCGCCTTTCCCTTTTTCTGACTCATTGGTTATGTAATCCTCGATGTTGTCGTTGTCGTTGCCCGAAAAGTACACTCAAACACCCTGGACTCTGGATGCAGTCCATCGATCTTGCCGACCAAGAATCTGTACATACCCCTAATTGAAAAGCACACTATAAAAAGCCCAGAAGAATAGCCATCGATATCAATCCATTAACAAAATAGCTTATGAACTGTATCGAAAGTGTTCTTAAATATGTTTTCTTATTTTTATCAGTTTTATCTTCAATTTAAATGTTAAATTATTAATTGATGTATACTTAGAGCGAACTGTGAGCTATTCTGTTTTGAAAAATACCCCATCGATGGTACATTTTGGTGATACTTGTTTACTGTGCAGAAACCGGAAACTGATTCCAGCACAGCCCACTTGTTTATATCTGTTCTCCATGTCGTCGTTGTCAGCCGCTTTATCCATTTGCAGTCGATCCGTGTAAATAATCCCGAATCACGATCCTCTATCATTCAGATCAGATGCGTGCTATTAACCCACACCCACGCACACCCACATACACACTCTCATCGCAGCACTCTGTGTTTTGTATCTATGTATCTTTCTATATTCCAAAAACAGACGAACTCAGAGATATCAGCCAAAGACGATTCAGAAATTCAGTTCTCGAGACAGTCGACAGTCAAGAATCATTATTGTTACTTCTCCCCCTTTGTGACTCGTCTTTATCACCTTTTGCTTATGTGTTCTGTTCTCTCTCCCCTTTTCTGTTTCTCGTTTTCAGTAAGAAAAGATCTTGAGTTGCGACTGCAGTTCAGATTTTTCAATAATCTGCATAGAAAGTCGACAAGAATTCAATAAGCAGACCAGAAACCAAGCAACTAAACCATTTTCAAAGCGTTTTGTAATCTAAACCCAAAGAACCGAAGAAAAACAAGCACATAACAACGAAAGAACGTGTATAATATAATATATATATATAACAAGAAGAAGGAAGCAGGAGCACAAGTTTAAGCTAAAGATAAAGCGGCCGACGAGCTTGCCAAAAAATCTATATCTATATACTCTAGAGACTTTAACTAAGCAAAGCAAACTGAAACCAAAGAAACGAAGCGAAATATCAAACTAAATACATATACCACATATATCGATAAAGATCGCAAATCGTGATCCATGGATATAGCATAATACCCATGAGCCACGAGTTATGTTTTAAGTCGAGGCCTCTTCTATAACTCAGCAGAAACCGTTTAGGCGTCACGTGTATAATTTCTCTAACGCTTAACACAGGTATCTATGAACACGGATTGTCTTCTCACGTCTTCTGCTAACTCGCAAGAAATGCCAAATAACCAAGCCCCCAACTAGCAACCAGCATTCTGCTATATATAGAGCCTCGATATATATAGTCTATAACTAGCTTTCGCAGTTCTTCGATTAGAGTGAGACACCACTGTGCTCTTGGCTAAACAAAGATCCTTTTGTACTCTTGCAGACAATAATCAGAAATTCAACTCACGTCCGTTTATCTAAAATGTTTATAAAACTAAGAAGCTTTCCTAGCTTGTTACATCTTCTAACTCATAATTATGTTTTCGGAATTAAACAAAACTTTTAATTAGTTTCATTTTGTATCTGCAAGGGTATTTAATGCTTCGGCTCTTCGAAGCTGGACTTTTTCTTCTGAATTCTGATCGTTCAGTCATAAACACCAGCACCCAGCATCCGTTTGTGTTACTGCCTCATTGTGTAAATTATTTGTTAATTGTTTAAGTTTAACACCCCCCCTGCATGTCTTGCATGTCATTCCCCAGCCAAACCATTTGCATGCTATGTGTAATCGCATCAGAACACAATCCACACTTCAGACAATTTTTTGCAGTGGGCTAAGTCGGCGGCTCTAATGAAGTTCTCTTCGTATAGGAATTAAACTGCGATGTATGATCTAAGTGAGTCCCCAGATCCGAGTCAAAGTAAAGCGATAGTAGCAGAAATCCAAGAAATAACAAACGTAGATTTGAGACACTTTTATGATTCAGTAAGAGCCACCAACTAACAGCAGAAACTAAAGCAGCACCACCGACAAGAAGAGCCATGAAAAACTACCAAAATAAAAAACACGATGCAGAATATCGCAAACAGACGAAAAGTTGGTACCCCTCAGTCTAAGTAATTGTTGTTTGATCTGCAGCCAAACGAAATACCAACTAATCCCGATTAATAACCCCGAAAGCTTCCAGCTAATTAAGAGTTAGTCTTAAGTCCTTAAGACCTCCGCCCACAAAAAGCCCAGAAAACTGGGGCCAACTTGAATGTTGTACCTGCAACTTGATTGACTGTTTGACATTGATTGAAGTTCGAAACTAACCCAAAACTAAATCGTTGTTGAATCCTTCTCTATATTTTATCACTCTCTGTTGCCACCACTTGACTAATGCCAATTTATTTGTTTCTTCTCTTTCGCCCCGCCCACGCACACACACACACTCTCTCGTTATCCTGTATCTGTGTTTGCAGTACGTGTGAAACGCCTGAACCAGCGTAAATAAAAAGACAAATACGAAATATGTAGCAGCAACCAACCAACAACAACAACATGCCACCACCCAAGAACAACAATCAAGCAGAAAGCCATCTATATGTGTGTGTGTGTTTCTTTGTCCGACTCTTGATTTGATAATTACCAATTAACAAGCAAAACCACCCAGCAAGCAACCAAGAAATCAAAACCAAACCAACAACACCTCCAGCAAACCAGAACAACAGCAACACAGCAACACGGCAATGAGCAACCACGGCAACCAGAACAACAGATCTATGTCTATGTCCAAAACTCCCCCACCAACCAACCAACCAACCGACCTCTGTACTCCCCGAAAACCCAACCAACCAACCAACCAACCAGCTGTGAACTAACACCGAAGAATGATGTGCGACATGAAGTACGTAAAGTATCTGATGGGTAATAGATGTAAATGTATATAGAGTAGTAAGATTTCCATAATGTTCAATATTTTTGTAACACCTGATCTCTAAGTTTTCCATCCAAACCAGCTTAAAAATGTTAAGTTCAATAGATCTGGTTTTAGTCAGTATAGTTAAGTCTTAACGAAGCTTCGATATAATTTTTAGAAAATGATCGTGTAGCATCAGCAGATATGCCACTCTTAAAGTGCCACTATTTGATTTCACCACATCAAGTGAAGCATCATAAGTTAGCACCTCGGATCGCCTGGTGACCCCGTCACGGTAATATAGCGTAAATTTTAACGCTCCAAGCCGAGATTGGAATGAAAATGTACCCTAAATAGGCTGGTCAATATTTACGGAAGAGGAAACCTGATTAGCAACTATGTGATTAGCTTAGCCTTAAGCCAACAAGGGCAGCTTTTTTCTGTGGACACTGTATTATAACTATGCAAATGTTGTGCGTCATGCTTCGTTTTAAGAAAATGGTCTTTGTAAAGGAAAATTACTAATCCGACTTTTCGAATGTTTTCCAGTTGGACGTCAGCGTCGCATGGGACATCTGACCAGGAACTACACCGTTGGCGTCTGGCAGTAGGATTCATCCGATTGGGACGTGCGGAGGAGTCTACACATTTTACACCGAAAGAAATCAATAGCCTAACAATAGTGTTGTCACATGCTTGTTGTTGCTCTCACGCAGAGAATTGTTCTATATTGTTTTGTTCAGTGTTTGTTGCGTTCTTCAGTTTGATGATTGATGAATTCGGTTGGAGTTTGTGTTCGGATCACCACCTAAGCATAATCAATTGTTTGTTACGAGTTAGGCGAATGTTCATTGTCACACACGCAGATCCAGGATTAGCTTTCTATCTGGCAGCTCTAAAGTAGTTATTTCCTTAAGCAAATCTTAACATTTACGCTGCAGCTATACACACACGTTTATTTTATTTTATTTACCTACCATTCTGTCCTTTGATTATTTGTAGCCCCTAGACGGGGCGATATTTCACAATTTTTAGTTTTAGTCGTGTTTATATCCACACACATGCACACATGATACAAACACATACACATAACATACATAATACTTACACACTATATATATATGATACATATATAGCCATGGTCTCTGAAAACAATTTACTGCTATTGAATTATGAAATGCTTAAACATAAATTTAACTTATGGTTAAACACACAAAACAAATGAAAAACATACAATTGTATAATGTAATGATATCTTACTTTATATGACATAATGCAATGCTTTTAAAATACAATTTTTAAAAATCATGTAAAAACTTTAAAATTAAATAAAAAAAACTACAAAAAACGATATTTAACGATCGATTTGCTTGATTAATGTGGGATTTACTATGATTACTGGGTATAAAATGGTACAGAGGAGTTGTTGAAATGATTGAACGATGAACTTATTATACGCAATTCGCTTTCGTCAGCACGAACTACATGTGCTAAAAATAGTTAGACTTTCCTTCCTCTGTATTATCTTTATTAGCATTATAAGATAAGAAGAATTTATACAGTAGCAACTAGATAATAGATAATATCAGCCATCAAAAGATCACCTTGCTGCACTGCATCTCATCACTTTCGATTATTTGGCGATCTTTCAACCCAAAAAGCATCTGAAAACATAGCTTGGTGTAGATGGGTAACTGTGAAGATCAATATTTAAGCTGTGAATAAGTAGTGCACACTTGATTATCGATTCTCCACAGATCGCGCTAGATTAATGGAAAAATTTCAATTATCAATAGGGGACACTTGTGCCAGTTGGCTGATCGACAATTCCAAGATAAACACTGAAAAGGGGCGGATGCAGGGGGCTTTGCTGATTGTCCAGCGTGATTTACTGTCTTTATGGAACCGCTGTGGATCCAACTGAAAGATACAACCTGTATCCCGCTTCCACACACGACACGCGTCGAGATCTGGGCAAACAGCCTCCGGAGATAAGAGCGCGTGACGCAGCCCCTTGGATCATCAGGTTCCGGCGGCGTGTCGTCCGACCCATCAGTTCACGCACAGATCTCGCCCAGAATGTCCACGCTGGAGAACGAGGTGACCTTCCGCAAACAGGCGGAGGTTAATCAGAACCTGGAGGCGCAGTTCGACAGCTCCTCCACGGACTTCATTCTGATCACCGACCATCGCACCTCGAAGAGCAAGAGCTTGGAGCAGTTGGAGGCCTCCAAGGAGTCGGAAAATCCCGAGTCCTGCTGCTCCCGATATGCCAGGAATATCTTCCGCAAGAAGACGCTTCTGAAGCGCCTGCCCTTTCTCACCTGGCTGCCACACTACAACCGACAAGACTGCATCGGCGACTTGATAGCCGGTTTCACTGTGGGTCTAACCGTGATCCCCCAGGGATTGGCCTATTCGGGCGTGGTCGGTCTGCCTCCGGAGGTTAGTATCCAAGCACACATGGCAATCGAGTTTAAGTCCACAAGTTTCCTTGCCTATTTTTAAAATTTCATTTTACATTATATGGCGTGTAGCCCTCTTGATTGGTTTATAAAGATATCATTATGTTTTCCTAGCTGGTTAGCGAGTTCAGGCCAACGGAAAAGCACCGAGTAATGGTGGAGCTAACGACTTGATCATTGATCGTTAGTGCGTCTCCGTAGAAGCAAGTCTCAGCGGTTAAATTCTTACTTAAGATCGCTCTAGTCCTGTAGATCCTTTGATCTACCTTCATATCAAGAAGTAACTCAGCTTCTCTTCAACAGTATGGCCTGTATGGATCCTTCATGGGCTGCTTCGTGTATGTCCTTTTGGGAACCTGCAAGGACAGCACGATTGGCAGCACGGCGGTGGCCTCACTCATGACCTTCCAGTTCGCCCAAGGATCCTGGCAGAGATCCGTGCTCCTGACCTTCCTGACCGGCATTATAGAGATCCTGATGGCCATCTTCAAGCTCGGATGTTTGGTGGAGTTCGTTTCGGGACCGGTGAGCGCGGGATTCACGAGTGCCGTGGCCTTGATTGTGTCAACATCCCAGATGCGATCGATGCTGGGTGTGAAGAGTGATGGTGGATCCTTTTTGGCCACGTGGATAAGCATGTTCCGGGACATCGAAAACGTGCGCGTAGCTGACACCTGCTTGGGCTTTGGATGTGTTTTCCTGCTGCTGGCCATGAGGAGTTTGGGAAAGTTCACCATCGGTCCGAAGGATGAATCCAGGAGGAACAGGTTCCAGCGAGTTGTGAACACGGTGATCAAATTCCTGTCCACCTCTAGGAATGCCTCTGTGGTCATTCTGTTTACCGCTGTGACCATGTACTTGGATGCCAATGGAACGAATCCTTTCCGACTAACTGGAAATATACCCAAGGGAATGCCCACACCCTCACTTCCTCCATTTTCCATCGAAGCGCAGCCCGGCAACGAAACAGCTGGGATCCCTTCTGTTGAGGGGCAGAACTTCCCTGAAATGGTGCAGAGCTTGGGCTATGGACTAGTGATCGTTCCCCTGATGGCTCTGCTGGAAACCATGTCGGTGTGCAAGGCCTTCGCCAAGGGAAAGCAGATAGACATCACCCAGGAAATGATCGCCTGCGGAGTGGGCAACATTGCTACCTCCTTATTCTCCGGATATCGATGCAATGGAGGATTGGCCCGTTCAGCAGTAAACAATGCCAGTGGCTGTCGCACCAACATGTCCAACCTGTACATCGGTGTTATCGTGGTGCTCGCCCTGAACTTCCTCACCGATTACTTCGCCTTCATTCCCAAGGCGGTGCTGGCAGCGATTATCATATCGGCGGTGATCTTCCAGGTTCAGTACCAGGTCGTAACGCCCATGTGGCGCAGCAAACGTGAGTTGAGACTTCCTTAGCTATTATATATGTTCCTAAGTAACCCTCAACGTTGCAGGTTCCGATCTAGTACCCGGAATCCTGGCCTTCGTCACCTGTTTGGTGCTGCCCCTGGAAATAGGCATTATGGTGGCCATTGGTGTGAATCTCCTCTTCATCCTGTACTACGCAGCCAGGCCGAAGGTCACCCTGGAGCAACTGGAAACCCAACAGGGTATCCGATTCGTGAAGATCACCCCCGACAGATGTCTGATCTTTCCCTCCGTGGAGTTTGTTCGGAATATGGTTCTCAAGTTGGGCAGCAAATCCACTCTGCCCGTGGTCATCGACTGCACCTATATCTATGCTGCGGACTTCACTGCCGCCAAGGTCATATCCTCCATTGTGGACGACTTCCGGCGGCGTCAGCAAAAGATCATATTCTTCAACTTGAAGCCCAGTGTAGTGAGTGTCTTCGAGGGATTGAACACAAGGCTGGTGCTTTGCTACAACACCCACGCCCTCAACCAGGAACTCCGGCCCGCTGATGCGGATCTTTCGAGGTCCGTGGACTCCCTCGACCAAGCCGAGTCCGGGAATGGCACTAGTGAGTGCGTCAGCATGGCCAGCACTCTTTCGCTGGCTAGGAGTTAGTCTCACAACTCCCAAATAAAGTTAGCTAAGTTATATCTATACCATTACGAACATTAAACTAGTAGTTTGCCTCGAGAAAGGCTCTGTTCTTACGCTCTTGTCCTTTTCTTACAAAAATATATTATAGAAGAGTATGTTCAGTCTGATAATGGAGCTTTAATATGTTTTAGAATGATAAGCTATTTCCAGAACTTTTTGATGGACATGTTCTTCTCGGAGTCCTTCATCATCACTTTGGACACGGCCATTTCAAAGTCCTCCTGGGTGACATGGACTCGTCTTTCCCTCAAGGCATACATTCCAGCCTCGGTGCAAACACCCTTGACCTCAGCACCAGAAGCCCCGGGCATTTGTTCCGCGATCTTGCGCAGATTGATGCCTCTGGTGAGGTTCATCTTGCGAGAATGGATCTTCAGGATATCCAGTCTGGCCTCCTCGTTCGGTGGCGGAAACTCGATCTTGCGGTCAATGCGGCCGGGACGCAGTAAAGCCTGATCCAAGACATCGATGCGATTGGTGGCCATGATCACCTTGATGTTTTTAGTGGCCTCGAAGCCGTCTAGTTGGTTAAGCAGCTCCAGCATGGTTCGCTGGACCTCTGAATCACCAGTTCCAGTTTCCATTCGCGCGGAACCAATAGAATCAATTTCGTCCATGAAAATGATGGAGGGAGCGTGTTCCCTGGCCATCACAAAGAGCTCCCTAACCATTCTCGAGCCCTCGCCGATGAATTTCTGCACCAGTTCCGATCCTGAAACCCGTATGAAGGTGCACTCCGTGTGATGGGCTACAGCTCGGGCCAGGAGGGTTTTCCCAGTTCCAGGAGGTCCGTAGAGCAGCACTCCCTTCGGCTGGGCAATGCCCAAGGCATCAAATAGTTCCGGATGCTTGACGGGCAGCTCAATCACCTCCTTGATCTCCTGGATCTGCTTGTCCAAGCCACCCACCATTTCGTAGGTGGAGTCGGGAACCTTTTCCACCAACATAAGGGATACCAATGGGTCCACCTTGTTGGGCAGAATTTTGTGCAGAGTGTAGCTCTCGTTTCGCAGGGCCACTCGGCTGTTGGGAGTCACATCCTTGATATTGATGGCCTTGTCCACATCCACCACGTACTTGCCTTCGGGATGAACCTTCACCAGTACCTTATTCTTGTCCATGGGCTTCACAACCTCGGCAATGTAGCTGCCCTGCTCCTGGAGCAACTGCAGCTCCTCCCGCAGCAAGCGAACTACGGATAAGGAGGATCTCACTTAGGATATATTTGTTTTCAGGACCTTACCCTTGGAGTTGAGTTCATTTCTTTGAGCCTGCAAGCGGAGCAAGTTCTTAAAGCGCTCGTTCACAGTGAACTGCAGCTCTGATATTTTCTGAGTAAAATAGGAGTGGAAACCTGGACCTTCTCCGCCCTCTGGGATTCCCACATCGATGTTCATCTGGTCAAATTTTTATAATGATTTGTTCGCGAAAAAGTAAAGTAGTTTAGCCAGTTACCTTGCTAAAATGCGAAATTAAATTATTTCTTTTCGTGTATCGCGCTGAACAAGTTACCGAGCTGTTGATAAAATTTTGTTTATTTTTTTGAACGAACTGAAGCGGGTGATGAGACAACAGTTTTCACACAGTGCTGGGAAATATTTGACAAGTTAGGGATGGAAACTTGATTTCACAGTCAAACGAAAAGGGTTCTTGAACGGACTATGGATTTAAACATAAACGTTTTTACTGTGATCACATACTAAAAACAAGAGAGAACGCTATAGTCGAGTTCCCCGACTATCTGATACCCGTTACTCAGCTAGTGGAAGGGAGAAGGAGAGTCTTAAACACAATTTTTGGCGGTTTGTAGGCGTTATAGTGGGCGTGGCAGAAAGTTTTTTGGCAAATCGATAGAAATTTACAAGACCAATATAAAAATGAAAAAATATCAAAACATTTTTCAAAAGTGTGGGCGTGGCAGCTTTGGGCGGTTTGTGGGCGTTAGAGTGGGCGTGGCAAAAAGTTTTTTTGCAAATCGATAAAAATTTACAAGACTAATACAAAAATGAAAAAATTTCAAAACATTTTTCAAAAGTGTGGGTGTGGCAGCTTTGGGCGGTTTGTGGGCGTTAGAGTGGGCGTGGCAAAATTTTTTTTGACAAATCGATAGAAATTTACAACACCAATACAAAAATGAAAAAATATCAAAACATTTTTCAAAAGTGTGGGCGTGGCAGTTTTGGGCGGTTTGTGGGCGTTAGAGTGGGCGTGGCAGCATGATTCGACAAACTTGCGCTGCGTCTATGTCCCTGGAGTCTGTATGCTTAATGTCAACTTTCTAGCTTTTGTAGTTCCTGAGATCTCGACGTTCATACGGACAGACGGACAGACGGACAGACGGACAGACGGACAGACAGACGGACGGACAGACGGACATGGCCAAATCGACTCGGCTATTGATCCTGATCAAGAATATATATACTTTATATGGTCGGAAACGCTTCCTTCTGCCTGTTACATACTTTTCAACGAATCTAGTATACCCTTTTACTCTACGAGTAACGGGTATAATTATGTTTTATCATAGATGTCAAACATATTCCATCAATCTCATCTTGATTCCTTTGTTTCTGGTCAAGCCAATAAATTTACTGCCCACACAAAGCGGCCAATTGAATCAAAGCATGTCTAAGATTAACGTCAGCCAGAAATCGTAATATTGATTAGATAATCAATATATTTGAGTAGGCAGTCAGGAATTCAAAAAATAGCCGTACCTCCATTTCTAGCCATAAATCTTTAATAAACGACCACTTTAAAGCGCGGAGTTGGTAACAACATATAATACACCATTAGAGTGATTTATTTCCACTTTCCACAGCCACACAAAATGAAACTCATAACGCCACTTAATTATTTTATATTTACTTGATTTATTAAAGTACTTATGCTAAAACTCTTCGTTATCTACTCGAAAATAATACTATGTTCAGCGGCAAAATCGCGGGTGGGAGGAGAGCCCAGACTCTGGAATTCACAGCGTTTCGCTAGAGGCCAAATAAATAATATTGTGCAGAAATCTGCAAAGATTGCCACATCTTAAATGCTAATTAAGGTGAGCTGGGCTAGCCGTGGAATGGTAATGGTACCTTCAACTAAGGCGATGAGCGTGGGCAGCCCACATCTAGATTTAGTCGCTGGCCTCGGCGGCAAGACTAAGCTAGTACTAGGTCTAGGACAGAGACTGAGACAGATGCTGAGACTGAGACTGAGCTACCAACTAGACTTAGGCTAAGACTATCGCATGACGAGGTTGCTGCGTTGATCCCCCTTTGGACTTGGACTTCTGTGGATCCCTCAGATCGGCGGCGACTTCTCCGCTAGCTTGGCGTGCAGCGTGCTGATGTCGTAGATGACCACCAGATCCTTGTTGAGTCCCTCGAAGACCTGCGCCACTCGCGGCTGCAGGTTGTAGAAGAACAGGGGCTGCTCCCGCAGCTTGAAGTCCATCACCATGGTGGATATCACCTTGGCGGCCGTGAAGTCCGCTCCATAGATGTGGGTGCAATCGATGACCACCGGCAGCGTGGACTTCTGGCCCTGCTTGTTGATCACCTTGCGCACAAACTCCATCGAGGGGAAGATCAGGCAGCGATCTGGGGTTAGCATCAGGTATTTCAGGCCAGTGGTTGTCTATAAAGTGAAGGAGAGGCTTATAAGTATACTAGTATGATATACCTGCAGTAAGATCAGTTAACATGACTGGGATGAAGTAACTTCTACTGGCATTTCGAATGGTAAGATTCTGTAGCATACTTTTAGCCACTGAAGCTATTCTAGCTAGAGAATGAGATACTTTGGATGGGATGGGATGACTCACCGCGAGCGTTTCGATGCTCAGCTTTGGCCTGGCTGCCTGGTAGAGGATGAAGACCACATTGATGCCGATGCCCACGAGGATGCCCAGTTGCAGGGGCAGGACCAGACAGGCGAAGAAGGCGCCCAGGCCGGGAATGAGATCGGTTTCTGTGGCAGGAACAAAACACATGTATGGTAACCAACTTCTATGTGTGCTTAACCTTTTTTTACTCACTTTTACTGTGCCACATGGGCTTGATCACTCGGTACTGGACCATGAAAATAACCGCCGCAATGATAATGGAGGCCAGAGCCGCCTTGGGAATGTAGTAGAAGCAGGGCGTGAGGTAGAGCAGGGCGATGATCACGATCACACTGGTGTACAGGTTGGACAGCTGGGTCCTCACTCCACTGGCATTGAGGATGGCACCCCTGGCGATGCCGCCATTGCTCCGCAGACCCTGGACAAAGGAGTTGGCCACGTTACACACTCCAGAGGCTATCAACTCCTGTGTGGCATCCGTGGGCTTGCCATCAGCTAAAGGAAAAAACCACAGGGGAATATTATATTATTCCAGTTGAGTGAAATACAAAAGCGAAACTATATGTTCTTCCCCAAGGAATAAGGAAACTAACGAAATTACGCAGACTTGCATGACGAAACACCCAGTTTGCAGTAGAGATCACAAGCTAAATGAATATATCAATTATGATACGTTTTAATTGCAAAAGTGTGACTGTCATTACAATCTATTAAGTATAATCTTTAAGATCTGAACTAATAAATTATAATTTTCCTTAAGCAGGCACCCCAATTTAGAATCAATTAAAGGGCAATTTGAAGCACGTGAATTGTGCAAACGTGTAAAACAAATTAATTTTTGACCACACGCTCGGAGGGTTATAACTAAAAACCCGTTGCTTTTGACAATCCGCTTTTAATGAAATCCAATTACGGATGATTCATTTCCTACTCGAATTTTTAAGATTCTCAAACTTGTCGGGGAAGAACGAGATCAGCCACATGAAAACGAGCATAACAAATAAGCGGGTAACTCACCGAAGGCCTGAACAACGGCCATAGTTTCCAGAAGAGCAATCAGAGGAACCACAATGAGACCAGATCCCAGGGTGCTGACCATGTCCCAGAAGCTCTGGCCCTCCTGCAGGACCTCTCCTGTGGTTTCGTTGACCACGGCATCCATGTGGAAGGGCGGTGGCTGGAAGGAGGGCAGACCCTTGGGCACGAAGCCGACTGTCTTCACGAGATTCTCCTTTCCGTTGACAAAGAACCAGTAGCCCAGGCCAGCAGTTCCGCAGACCAGCAGGGCATTGCGGGCAGTTCCGATGGTCCAGAAAATGCCGGTGAGTAGCTTTTGGGTGGTGGTCTTCCCCTCCTTGGGACCCAAGCTACAACTGGCCAGGGCTCGCAGGCTCAGGAGCAGAGTGATGCAGACGATGCCCAAGATGAAGTCCGGCCAGCTGATGTTGTGTATATCGTTCACAATGCTGATCCACACTTGCAGGAAGGTGTTGCCGCTGGTCTTGATGCCCAGGAAGTCCTTCATCTGGGAGCTGAAGATGATCAAGGACACGGCACTCGTGAATCCTGCTCCCACGGGACCCGAAACGAAATCGATGAGGAATCCCAGCCGGAACACACCCATCAGGATCTCAATGAGTCCCGTGAGGAAGGTGAGCAGCGTGGCCATCTGCCAACTGCCTCCAGCGATTTGAAAGGAGAGCAGCGCCGATATGGCCGTAGGTCCTATGGGCACATCCTTGCTGGACCCAATGAATATGTATATGAAGCAGCCCAGAAAACAGGCGTACAGGCCGTACTGCAGATCCAGTCCTGCTATGCCGGCATAGGCCAAGGCCTGGGGGATCACCGTCAGGGCCACCGAAATGCCCGCCACTATGTCGCCGAAAATGTAATCCTTTTTGTACTGGGGCAGCCACACCAGGATGGGGAATCGCTTGTACAGCGTCTTCTTCCTGAAGATGTTGGACCAGAGGCTGGAGCAGCAGCTCTGAGTGCCCTCCAGGCAGCTCTCCTTGGGTCCCTGCTCCTCCTGCACAATGCAGTCGCGCGAGGTGTGGTACAGGGTGTTGGTGGGTATGTCCAGGGACACCTCGGATCCGCCATTGAAGCCACTGTTCGTGTGACCGCTGTCAGCTCTTTGGCTCATTTTGTCAAGCTGCTATTTAAACTGTATATAAACTGTAAGCTTGTGGGATTTGTGCTTTCTCGTGTGGGACTTGGTTTCCTTATTTTCTAGGGCTTCATGGCACTCTCACTCGAACGGCGAACACACTCTCCGGGTAACCGATACCCTGTTCTGATCTAATCTGATACCAAAGACGGAAGACCAAAGACCAAAGACCGAAAACCGAAGCGAAACGAAACGAACCGATCGCGGGGCCATCCACTGCGGGAATGATTTGGAGCCGCGGAAAGAGCAGCACTAACAACCGCCCGCCTGCTGGGACCCGATTATATAGTAAATAGGCATCGCTCGCGAATCGCTGGCAGCGCATTCGAGACTATCCGCCTGCTTTCGTTAAGCTATCTGCACCCCCCTCCCTCCCACTCCTTCGCATCTCTCGGGAGCCGAGAAATCTTCGCGAGCAATTCTCCATCTCCATCTCTCGCTCTCGATCGAAACCGGCTCTCCGTCTCCAGTGATCCCCAGCTCGGATCTGGGCTTTTCATCTTCGCGACCACGTCGTGTGGCAGAGCAAAGAAATGGAAATGACGCAGTCCATCGGCTGGCCACCGAGTGGGAGGAACATGGCACAGGCCCAGTTCCTATGGGTAAGACCACACCTGGTGGGCGGATACCACTGGTACTCCAACTATTGATGGCTTGGGTGTGCATAATATATGGAAAAACTGTCATCAAGCTTATATATATACTTACTTGTCATGAATAAACTTCGCAGGAATATTCTGATGTGTTTCCTAATTTCACGTTTAATTATAGAAATTCGCCCATGCTCAGCTTTTATCTGTAACTTTCTTACACTGTTAATTGTGATTTCAATCTTTATTTTCGCACTGAAATGTAATTTAATTAGGAAATTTCCCACAGTGGTAGAGCAGTTATCTACAGCCAATTTGCTCCGTTATCTTATTAGGCTTCTTGGGCAATTACCCATTTATAATATGTAATTACAGGGTAGCTGCACGCGTTTAATTTATCATACAGGAATTTCTATATCAATGAAAGCCAGTTAAATCATTATTTTAGTGACTGTTTGCGTAGTAAGAGGTAATCCTTGGATGGAAGCTATTGAAAATAATATTTTGATACTAAATCTTAGTCTCAATAAAATCGTTATGATGAACCTGCTTTTCTCTAAAAATCTAAATATTTGTTTTTCTCCTGCGTAGTAGTACATAATTTACAAGTGGAGGGTATTTCCCAGTCACCTTTCCTTCAAGATCGGAAAATCAACGACTTTTGCTGTGAATTTTCCGCACGTGCTGACACCGAACATGGGAATAACAATCGAATGCAACATTAGAAATCAAGAAATGTGCTTTGTTGCATGCTAATTGATCGGATTTTCACACCCTGGATTCCTGGTTAACCGATGGAGGCCACGATTAAAAGGTTTTTGCTCTGCCCAGATCTTCCCACGGGATTTGCGAGTTAAGCAAATAAATCGAATGAATATTAATGGAAAATGGTAATGCTGCTGCACTCGTCGTGAATGAGTTATGCTCGAAGCAATAGAGTTTGCAAATTCTACGCTGTTTTATAATTTCGCCCCCAGAAAGGTGGCCCATATTATAAGCTCCTACATCTTTATGGCCCCCACAATCGACACGGGAAATCAATCAGCCGCTAAAAACGCTGCGCATATAAATCAGATTGAAGAGTGCGCTCCGTAAATCAAGTATACGGCCGAGATAATGGCCGGAATCCGCCGGACTCGAGATTTCCACTCCGCCCCACGAAGTCGAGATGTTAACTTTTTGGCATCACATCGAACCGGTTAGCCCGTCAATCTGTCCATCAGCTGTGATCGCGTAAATCATCTAGTAATTACAAGTGCAACAAGTGGATAGTTGAAAGCCCCTTGAAAGAGCTTTGTTTCCGGACTGGTTTTATCAGTCTGGCTCTTCTGGTTTCGTTGCCATTTGCATGCAAAGAGTTTTTCTGCAGAATCCGAAACTTGGGAATTTCAAAGGTGGGGATTTTTTATCGGGGTTTTCCTCGACGACACGCACTGGCTGCATGCCACCTGCTGTCTGTGTGGTTTTGGGTCTGGGTCACTCTGGAAGCCCTCCGAAATTGATGCTTTAGGCCTGGCCAGCTATTAATCACACTACCAGTCACTTCCAAGCACGGTCTTTTTCCCAAATGGCTAACACGCGTCTGGCAAATGATCGATGGCGCAGAATCAAATACGAATAAGTATAAGCTGCGATCCCAGCGGATTGATGAAAATCAAATATCGTGGGTATGAAGGCCGAAGGTTGAATGCCCTTCTCCTGGGATTTCCACTGGGAAAACCTTCTTCACCTTCTCTTTTCTCAGTGCGACATCTGTCAGGTTCCGTTCTCCTTTTAAAACCCATTACACAATGCGGGGAAAAATATTAGCACCACGTAAATATGTTTCACTTATTCGGTCTTAGTCCCAAAGTATTTGAAATGTGATCTATTTTACACAATATTTTGCTGCGTCATTGCCAAGATGATTCGCGTAATATCATTCAAAATTAAGTAACAAGCTGTTGGGCTTCGGTTATTAACAATAAATTAATTCAGAAGTGGGCTATTAAGAGGAGATGAATTGTAATGAAGTGACAGAGGCTATCCGTCAAATTGAGAACTTAATGAGTATATATTAGTCCAGTCCAAGCAAAAAGAAAGCGAACTCTGTAACTGACTAGACTTGATGGCACAGATACTTGTGAGGTATTGAGTTATTGTTTTGACCACAATTGTACATCGATCGATCTCCGTAACAATTGATCTCCGGTCGATCGACATTGCTGGGATTCTTTGGCGGCACTCGTATGAATATTTATAGGTCGCTGACTTGTTTAGGAGACTGGATGGCGATTATGTGTCGCAGTTGGACATGTAACACTTGTGCGGTCAATTTGCATTACTCATACGCAGCGTGAACCCCATGGAATGGGGGAATGGTGGGCAAACACATTAGACAACAATTAAATGTGCATAGCTGGACCCCGCCAGCAATTCAATTATAATTTTTGAGTATACTTAATTTGCTTTTGCCTTTAATTCAGCTGGCGTGCGGATAATTGTGTGTGCAGTTATCTCTTCCATCATCTCGAAAAGCAACTAGATTTCGAAACTTGAGGCGTCTTCTTGAGTCTTTGGACCGCATAAATCTTGTGTGCGCGTGGGCGGCCTACTTAGGTGAGATTATTTAAATATATACATACTAGTATATATGTATGTATTTTGGTGGCCCTTGAGCATGGACAGATTTCGGCAGTTATCTGGCCAGTAAAGTCTCAAGGTGTGCGGCTATTTTGATAAGGGGAAATCATCTCTCCTTGGGGTCACATGCCGGAAAGGCTTGTCCATTTGTATGCACTGCTCATGTCCCACAATCAAGCATGGACAGCACGTAGAGTAACTGTATTCGTACACCGAGAAAAACTCAAAGCACACATATAGTTTATTTATATGCCAACGCTACATTTTAAGGGTATGCTGATTTTTATTTGCTACTGGTTTAATAAGCACGTCGCTTGTGGCGAACATAAACCTTTTTAAATACTAGCCTTAATGTAAATAAAAATGTCGGGAATAAATTAAACACTTGAATAGGGTGCTTTTTTCTCTCTGCAGCGCTATCTTTGTATCTGAAACTGCATTGGCAGGCGGGTAAACAAAGTTAAAGTTAAGCTCAAACAATTGCAATGAATGACAATTGCCGCTCAAATAAAACTGTTAACTGTGCATTCAGTTAATTGTATAAGATCCCCCCAGCATTACGCAAGGCGATCATCCACCTGCCCCGCCCCCTGAACGCCATCCCCCCGCACCCCCCGTGCAGCGCACTGCATTGGGGCGTGTAAAGTACCCGCTGTAAGGCTTCACGTGACTCAAACCCGTCGATCGGGTAACCAAATTCATGACCAGCCTGAATTTACGATGCAGTCTGAGGTCAGCCTGGCATCTTGAGGAGAGTTTCCAGCGACGGAAGCTGTCGAAAACCATGTCACGGACCCGGTTGGATGACGGCCAAAGATGGGGGGATTATCCTCGCCAGCAGAAATCCCCGCCACAACGACTTGACTCCAGCTGCTCACGTGATCCGAACCGCTTTGATCCGATGAGACATCTGGGGAGTGGGAAGAAAAGACGCAGCCAGTTTTTTATTTCACGGCATTACTGGCAGTGGCATCAAAACTGAATTAATTTGGTCACATGACCGAGCCAGAAGAAAACAAAATGTAGATATAGTATATATATATATACACAGAAAACAAGCACACAAATATCTGGCAGTCGTATATTTTTATCCGTAACACACACTCATCAGGGGTACTCAAATGTGTTGGGGAAAGTGGCTGAATGGCAAATCAATATGGGCATTGCCGAAGCTCGAAGAATGTCAATAAACCAATAATATTTGCAGCAACATTATTTGCGGAATTCCACTTGATTGCGATAAGAAATATTTGACTGTGAGCTTTGTGCTGTGAGCACATCATGTGAATGGAAATCAATGAATGGAAAAACCAAGATTATCACTTCAGGAGAGCTGAAGTTTGAAGCCTGATACATTTACATAAGTAAATAGATACATAATTAAGTAAGCTGTATGTTTATTCCACGTGATTTCTGTGATTTCTGATTTCGAAATAAATGGGCAGAGTTACCCCAACGGCCGCTGCTTAAATGTAAAACATATTCAAATCATCAAAGTGGTCATTTCGAAAGACCAGGTCGTGTGACTAGTTTGCGGCTTTGTTCAAACTGATTCGTTCTGCCAGACAAAACGCAAATCATCGGAATATTTGCCAGATATCACATCCCCCGCGGCCAATAATCATAATCATAATGGGTGTTTCACCCACTCGGGTGCCCGGGAGCGTACAAAGCAGATTATGGCCATTATATATTTCAGTTAATTGACAGGTGCTAACCACTGGGCCAATCAATTTATGGGCCCAAAGTGTCGTGCTAATGTTTTGCCAACAAGCAAATTAACAAATCAATTTCGGAGTGATAAACAAAAAGTCAAGCAGAGTAACAAAAGCGGAAACAACAAACAGAGTCAATAGTTGTCGGGCCCAAAACAATTGACATTGCAATTGGAATGCTGCGATGGAAATGATAAAACAAATTAGCCGACGGGCACTATTAAAGGTAAAGTGCTGTGATGGCCCATTAATGTGCCAGGCTAGGTGGCCCCCTATGACTTCACGGAAGTCGGTTCAATGCACGCCAAAGCAAAGCAAAACAAACAGGGCTAACATGGCGTATGCGCAATGCGGCTGCTTCACGTGACTCGCGGTACTGGTGTTTGGTGTTTGGACTCTGGGAATTCGAATGGGAACGAGATACCCCTTCGATGTGCACTTCATTCAATTCAAATCCAACAGGTGCCCGAGCACGGAGATTTGTGGGATTAGCTGGGGCGCTGTTTTTTACGGTGTTTTTGTTTCTATTCCGCTTGCGATAAAAAGTCAGCAAGTGTCACGCTGAAGAGCGGCGCGCAATTTCTGTTTGGTTTTCGGGCGGACAAACAGCGCGGAGTTTATCGCACTTGGCCTAGGCAGAGACCTCGCAAATATGCGCCATTGGGCTGGCCCAAATATTGGGTTTGTGAATCCAATCCGATCTCGTCACTGCTGGAACTGGAACCACATTCTTCAGTCATCCATCCCGTCCGGCGTTTAGCAATGCAAATTCACCGACAACGAGAGACCCTAAGATGGGGTATGACATATCTGATGGTTGATTTATGGACCATGATTTATGCATGAACCACCTGCCGCGGCGGGATTCTCCGGTTTTTTGTCACGACCAACTGCGCGGAGATGCGATGCAATATCTTATCGCCGCTGACTGCACTCGTTTCCGTAACAATCCGTAATTCTGTAAATATTTGCTAAATAACAGCGACGAAGACGTCTGTCTGCTGCTTTATTTGTTGGGCAGACAGAATGCAAAGCGGATGCAATCGCCCTGCAGATTATTACCGTCTACGAGGATTTATGGCTTTGATTGGGCTACCCAATTATGAGGTTGCCATTCGATGAGTGCCATAAATTTCGACAGGCGTCAAGTGCCCGTTGACGTCTTTATGATTTTATGATGCCCCAAACTTTCCAGGTTTGTGTACAATTGGCTTTTATTTGGACAAAGTTGTGGGATCTTTGACTTAAGAACTAGACGGAAGTGGTTAGCCGTAGATGAACGCACAACATGTAGGACAGTGTGGAGTATATGTGAGGCCTAAAAGTGTGCTACATTATCTGGGATATCAATCAATTTTATTTGAGCATACGTACGCTGGGCGCACGTTGAATTGATGTCTAAAAGCGATAAACAAACGAAAAACTACCCAAAACGGGTCGATTCCAACACTATTTTTGTGACTTGTGAGTGGTTGTATGACTGGGTGTGTGGGTGGCCCTAGTCCTCCAGCGTTACGTTGCGGAACAGATAGGACATGGACTCCTTGTTGTGGATGCGGCGAATGGCCTCAGCGATCAGAATGGAGATGTCGATCGTCTTGATCTTATGGCACTGCAGCTTTTGGATCTCGTGTGGAATGGTATTGGTTACAACGATCTGTCGAGTGGGATATTTAATAATATTACATATTTAATAATATTCGAGACCTACCTCATCGATGGGCGACTCATCCAGCTGACGCGGTGCATCCGAGCTGAGCAGACCATGCGTGGCCAGCACGTATATCTTGCAGGCACCGTTCTCCTTCAGCATCTCAGCGGCGGCCACGAAGGCTTGCACATCGTCGATCAGATCATCCTGATGATTAAAAGAAATACATTTAGAGTTTACTTCTGGGAAAGCCTTGGGATCCAGACCCCGACCTCGAGTACTCACCACCATGATGGCGATGCGTCCACTGACGTCTCCCACAATGGTCAGCGGTGGCTTGACCTTGACAATGTGCTCCGGAACACCCACCGACACCGAGGTGGTTCGCTGGCGGGCGCTGCTGGTTGGGGCGTGTTGTGGAGTAGAGTTTCTAGTGGTTAGTGTGGGGCAGTATCACGTGGTTTGCAGTTCGTGTGGTGCAATGTGGTGCATTGTGGTACATTGTGGTTCATTGTGGTACATTGTGGGTTGGTTTTTGTCGAGGTGGTGGGGCATTGCATTGTTTGGTCGAATCGCATTCGTATTCGAAACCAAAAAAGAAAAGAATCATGAGGGTGGGTTGGGAGTTGGTGGAGTGGCATGGTTTTTGGGGGAAAAATACAAATGACAGTCGGTTAAAGAATATAATTAAACTGAAATTAAACAATAGTTAAAAATACGAACCTAGGCGTCGCTGGTAAGCACATTTCAACTGAATTTCCTAATAAATTGCTATACGCACTGCATAACACAAATAAAGAGAAATTTCGATTGTTTTTCTGATTGCTGGATTTTAAATTTGGACAAGAGAACTGCTCCATATGCCCACCAATAAGTGTCGAGGATTTAGTGGCATACGCGGAGCGTTAAATTAAAACAATAACAATTCCAAAACGCAAAAGAAGAAAACAATTCAAAGCGGTTTAATAGGATCTAGCATGTAGTTCAACAATCTACTAAAAAGTGTCTGCCTGGGCTGTGAAGTACGAACAGAAGCCACTGACAGAAGCTCAAAATGTATGACATTGAAATGGTGCTTTTGTGAGAACGTGCATTAAAACACAAATTTATTACAAAAAAAATGTGAGGCTTCAATGCTTAAGAACTAAGTTGATTGTTAAAAATGTATAAAAGAGTGGATGGTTGAAATACGACGAACAGAAACTAGTGCCGAGTGAAATTATATTGATTCGAGGTGAGTCGCGCTTCTGTTGCAGAATAAAGCTTCAGAAACACGAAAACTAACCAGAAAGCTAACAGAAAATTAAAATAATCAGCTAACAAATCAAACAGGAACCTCGCAACGAAATAACTTAAACTAGGAAGGTTCAAGGCCACTGACAAGACTGAGGAGATGCAACTCACCTGGTCGGTGGAGGGGAGTAGCGACCGTCGACCTCATCGGCATCCGTTTCCTTCTGTTCGCCATGGATGACGGCCAGGCCAAGACGCAGTCGCTCGGCATAGGAGTTGGCCTTCTTGGCTACGCCCGGGTTGCGAGCTACAATCACCGAGTTTCTATAATCAGGAATCTACAAGAAAATATCACATTTAGTTGTAATCCTCGCTTAGATGACAGACTACCCACGCTCTCCTGAATGTATTGGAGCAGAAAGGGCGACGCCCTCAGATTGTCCACGGGTATGTCGAAGAAGCCCTGGATTTCCTTCTGGTGCAGATCCATAGTGATGATGTGCGTTAGGCCAGAGGTGCACATCATCTTGGCCAGCAGCTTGGACACAATGCAGCCGCGCTTGCGCATCTTGCACTGCTTGGAATAGGGCAAGTATGGAATCACTCCCACGATCGAGCGAGCCGAGGAAGTCTTGCAGGCGTAGGCCATGATCAGCAGCTCCATGATGTTGTTGTTGGCATCCCTTTGGGGTTAAGCAGATAAATTAAAGATACATATGAATGTCAGTAGTAGACTACTTACTTAGTGCCCGTTTGGATGATGTAGATGTCCTTGCCGCGAACGGAATCACTGATCTCCACAATGGTCTCCCTGTTGGACTTGTGGAACACGGAGCAGCCACCGTTCTTGATGCCCATACGCTCGGCCACCATGTTGGCCAGATCCGGATGCGAGTTGCCATTGATGATGACAATGTCCGAGGTGGAGGTGTTGTCCATGTCGCTCCTGCAACGCTTTGGTGGCCGTACGCTGCCTAATCTGCAGGGAGTTCAAGGGATTAGTACGGCTTAATGTCAAAGTGCGCAAAACAAAACCATAACGAAACAAAAACTTGGGTTAGGGGAGAGCTACCTGCGTTTGGACATGCTGCCTTGTCTTTTTGGGGTTATGGCTTAAGCTAATGGAGTGTTGCGGGGTTCATTCGGTGGCATAATCGTTAAAGTAACACACACGCAGTCGTTACGGCTCCCACGTTGCGATGTGCGACTAGCGACGTATCGATTAGCCCCAGTGAACTGAATAGCCCTCGGCTTTGGCCTGAACGCAATTAGTCCTGCCACTCCTCTCGGTTGCCCAGTTCTGGAAACTGCTCTCCGGCTGCGGAGAATGGCAAAACCACAGGCGAACCGAAGCCCCTAGCCGGAAACTACTGCGAATTATCGACCAAACAGAAAGGCGACACACGTGAGTGGCGTGGCAACGTCAAAGTGCCAACATGCGAATCACGGTTCCGCAATCCGCACGGTTGAAATCCGAATTCCAAAGCAGTCGTCTGTGCGGAGGAAGCGGCGAGGAGCGACCAGGAGCTGCCCGGGATTAGCAGATAGAGATCGACCTCCAGCGCCCAGACTTCGCACGCGACTTCACCGTCTTGGGTGAACGCTCCACTCGAGAAAAGTGAAAGGCCAGGAGGCGTTGGCTAATTGAATTTCTATTTTCGATCCTGCCCAAGAAGCGGAGCCCCCAAGAAAAGGGGATTGGATGGGTTAAGGCGGCGGAATGGGCGACTCAGGTAAGCGAAATGGTCATAAATGCCCGCGATAGGAACGTTGAGGGAATCCCCCAGCAAATCAATCGAAAATACACTACAGTTTATGGAGATGTGATTAGATTAGAAAAACATACCAGTGAAATATGTGAATTAATAACTATTAACAATTATAGCCACCAGAAATAGGGAATATTGATGTTAACCTCATTGTAATACTCTCTATACGTAATATATATATTTAAAATCCATTCCGCATCTCGAGCAAAGAGTACAACACCCACGGTTAGGGTATAAATGAAGCTATTTAAAGACCTTTCAAGCCTCGAGACATTCACCTCCGGCTTTCAACTCAGGATTGCTTTGGTTTTCGCTTGAGTTTGGGGTTTGGGGCTTGGGGGCCGACGCAACCGCGAGGCGACTATTCAATTTTAGACATTTGACGACTTGAGTTGCTCGAGGCTCAAGCCAAAAGGCGTTGGCAGGTGCAGCGATTGCAATGGAAACTTGCGGCACGCATATGTGGCACAAGGAACAGAACGGCGGGATGAGGATGCCTTGATTCAAAGATAGCAGCCGGGTGGCATTTGGAGGAGCAGAAGGAGAAGGAGGAGGCCCATTGGGCCAAGAAAGTTATGACAGGCCGGGCAGAGGCCAAAGCCTCGAGGGATTAGGGCCACTGCACTTCACGCGGCTTGGCTTGGTTGCATTAGAAGAACCTAGATTTTCGCCAGAGAAAGACGCATCCGCGGAACAGAGTCATCATGTTGGGAATAGCCTGCGATCCACTGCAGCATACGAGCATGTACGAGCGCGGATCAGATGGTACTAAAACTGATATGACACACGCATCTTTAGCAGATTAGAAACTAAGTAATAGTCAATGTCTATGTAGAGCAGATTCTATGTACGCAGATCAAGATCAGGTTTTGGTTCCTAACAACCAGTTTCTAAGTTTGAGTTAAGAAGTCATGAAGTTTTCAGACATCTAATGGACATTCTCTCACAGATAGCGAAGACAGCGATGGAGAAGGCGGTCTGGGCAACGTTTCCCGCGTTATCATCCGTCCGCCGGGTCAAAGTGGCAAAGCCAAGCGAGGTCACCTCTGCTTTGATGCGGCCTTCGAAACGGGAAACCTGGGAAAAGCGGAGCTGGTGGGCGAGTTCGAGTACGACTTGTTCCTCAGACCGGACACATGTAATCCGCGCTTTCGCTTCTGGTTTAACTTCACCGTGGACAACGTGAAGCAGGATCAGCGAGTGCTCTTCCACATTGTGAACATCAGCAAGAGCAGGAATCTCTTCTCCTCGGGACTGACGCCCCTGGTCAAGAGTTCCAGTCGACCCAAGTGGCAGAGGCTGTCCAAGCGGCAGGTGTTCTTCTACCGATCGGCCATGCACCAGGGCCACTACGTCCTGAGCTTCGCCTTCATCTTCGACAAGGAGGAGGATGTGTACCAGTTCGCCTTGGCCTGGCCTTATAGCTATTCGCGTTTGCAGTCCTATTTGAATGTGATTGATGCCCGGCAAGGATCGGACAAGCGGTTCACCCGCTGTGTGCTTGTCAAGTCGCTGGTGAGTCATCTAAATGTCCTCTTAAACTCTAACTAATACTTTTGTTTTAAGCAAAATCGCAATGTGGACCTGCTGACCATCGACCACGTGACAGCCAAACAGCGCTCCACCAACCGCTTGGATCGCAGCTTCATCCGGGTGATTGTAGTCCTTTGCAGGACGCACTCCAGCGAGGCTCCAGCTTCCCATGTGTGCCAGGGTCTCATCGAGTTTCTCGTTGGGAATCATCCCATCGCCGCCGTCTTGCGGGATAACTTTGTCTTCAAAATCGTGCCCATGGTGAATCCGGATGGCGTCTTTCTGGGAAACAATCGCTGCAATCTGATGGGGCAGGACATGAATCGCAACTGGCACATTGGATCCGAGTTCACGCAGCCAGAATTGCACGCGGTGAAGGGCATGCTGAAGGAGTTGGATAATTCCGATGTGAGCAGAAAGTTCGAAACCGATTTAATAGGCATTATAATGATGTATCGTTGCAGACCTATCAGATAGACTTTGTGATCGATCTGCATGCGAATAGCAGCATGCACGGCTGCTTCATCTACGGGAACACCTACGAGGATGTCTACAGGTATGAGCGGCACCTGGTATTCCCGCGACTCTTCGCCAGCAACGCCCAGGACTACGTGGCGGATCACACGATGTTCAATGCGGACGAACGCAAGGCGGGCAGCATGCGGAGATTCAGCTGCGAGAGACTGAGTGACACGGTGAATGCCTACACATTGGAGGTCTCCATGGCCGGTCACTACCTCAAGGATGGCAAGACCATCTCCCTGTACAACGAAGATGGCTGTGAGTATATCCATGCTAGCTAAGTTCATTGGGTTCCCAACAAGCTAGTATCTCCCTACAGATTACCGCGTGGGCAGGAATCTTGCCAGGACTCTGCTGCAGTACTACCGCTTCATCAACATCCTGCCCATGCCGATTGTGACCGAGGTGAGGAGCAAAAGGCGCGGGCGAAACCGCCATGCCCACCACTCCCGATCCCGCTCGAAAACCCGCTACGAGGTGAAGCCCCGTCCCAAGACTCCTCGTTGCCACGCCCCCATTGCCTACACCAACCTGAGCATATGCTACGATTCGGGCGGCGGAGGCGGATCCTCGGACGAGGGCGGATTCTCGCCCGTGCGTCCCTTGGCCCCAGGAAGCAGTTGCTTCAGTGGCTACCGAAACTACCGGCGCGCTGCCACAGCAAGTTGCTCCGCACACCCAGGTCATGATCAGTACTCCCCCTTCGCACTGGGAGCCCTGAAAACGGGCAGCGACCACGGCGGAGCAGTGGGTGGCTCCAAGGGCTCCAAGCGGTCAGCAGCGGTCACCATCGAGGTGCCCCTGCCCGTGAATGTGCCGCCCAAGCCATATCTGTCCATCATCGACTTGAATCAACTGACCAGGGGAAGCCTTAAGCTCAAGTCCAACAGCTTCGACGCCGCAGACAGGAGATAGGATCGGTGATATGGCGTGGATCAGGGTGACCTTGGGTTTTAGGAATCCGAAGGAAGTGAGGAGTTGTTTTAGGTATAATCAAGATCAAGTCTTTTCTACGCTTCTTGCTTGTTTTTTTAAATAAATAGTTGAAACTATGAATTCAAAAATATTCAACTTTTATTTTCAATTATTTTCGAAGTTTTAATAAATAACAAGAAATTAAAATTAGCTATTTTATCAAGGAAATAATGCTGAAACAAGTATTTCAATTGTTTCTGATAAATATTACCGAATCTAATAAATAGATTTATGTTAGTTGCGGGTAGAACAGCTTTAGAAGCATCCTCATGGAACCAGGATTTCCATAGATATAAAGACTAAGTATTATATCAGCAGTTTTCGGATTACAACTCCCATCATAATGGATGGCTCCACCCCTTTCTCTTTTGTCCTTGTTCTAAACAAACAGTTATGCGAGCACTTTCCACTCGGAAGAGCGAAGGGCAACAAGTCGCGCAATTGAGTGGCATTTCGAGTGGGTTGGCTTATCGCCCCAGCACTGCATTGTTGTTGTTTGGTGCTCTTAATTTGGCTCGCAACCAGAAAGTACAAAATAAAAGGCAGTTCACTCAATTGGCGACATGTGAGCTTTTATCACACCATCTAGATGCGGTTATTTACAGTAATTCTCGGCAAACAAAGAACAGTAGCAACTTAGTGGGCGTCAATTTCACTCGCAGCGCACGTGAGTGTGGGTAAAATGGTCCTAAACATCGCTCATCAGTAATTAGACGGATTAGCTGTCACTTTTATCTTATCTTTTATCAAACACGATATTGCTATAACCTCTCAGGGATATGGAAATGCAGTGTGTGTACAGACTACTCTCACTCACGCAGGAAAACACGCGCGAAAAGTGTTGATAAGAGCACAACTCGCGGACGACTGATTAACGTTTTCAATTAACACGGAATTGGATCCGGACTAAAAATGAAATCAATAAAAAAAGGCAGACAGGCGGCGCTTTCTTACACTTCTTTTTCGTATAAATAAAAGCGAATGACTGTGGACACAGTGGAGCGCAAAAGCGAGGGCTGCGCGGCGTTGCCAGATCGCTGGAGTGAGGTAATGGTGGTGACCAACAGCTGTTGCCGTTTTGAGTGGAATCCAGCGAGAAACTGAACAAATTACAAGCATGTCTATGTTTTTTACACATTTATTGGCCAATTAGGTTTTTTATTATGTCTTAATGGTTGAATCTTTTTACATATCATTATGTTTTATGTCAGTGGAGGCGTTAAAAAGTGAGCATTGGAACATGCGGAGCACAACAAAGCGCAAATGAGAGTTTGTCTTACTCTCTTAGCTTTTCGAGAGAGAGAATCACTAAAAAAACAATAACCGATTAGAACCAAACCAATGTGTATTAATAGAAACAATTCTTTAGATTCTTATTTAAATTTAAATCTTAAAAATATATTAATAATGCATGTAAGCAAAAATGATTTAATATCTTTGTTAAGCAAACCAAACGAATGCATTTTGTGCAGTGTACCACTCTCTTTAGCGCGAAAGAGAGAGCGTTGCCACGGAAAGAGGAGAGCAAAACAAAGACGGAGAGGCAAACGGCGATGAAGTAACAAAAACGGGAACGCAATAACAACAACGAAAGCGGGCTAAAAATAAAATGCAAACACAAGTTCCAGTACAAAAGAAGTAAAAAGCAAAAGGAGGTGGGGATTTCGCTCTTATTAGCACCAACACGCAATTGATAAAATTTGGTTAGACAAACAGAACATGTAATTGAAAACCTGGCTATAATCTTCGCGGGCACTGGAATAGGAATAGAACAGGGAAAACGGATTAGAACAGGGAAAATGTGATGAAGGGTGGGAGGAACACACGCAAACAGCGGGACACTAATTAAATTATACATGGAACACACAGAAATCATAGAAAAAGCGAGAAAATAGCCGCTTTAAAGTTTTACTTGTTCCGCTGCAGCAGCATGTTGACTTTTCGAAGATTTAACTTTATGGACTCGACGTTTATTGATTTATATTCAAGTTTTCTCCTCTTTCTTTCCTAGATCTATATCCTTTTTTTAACAGTGTTAACCGGCGGTAGAAAGTAGGCTTTTATGCAGGCAGACACAACCGCACACTGGCCAAGTATATTAGCTATTTATAATTGTTATTTAATAATTACTCTTTTTTGCACGACACCGCTTTACTTTATTCGCACTCTTCCGAAAACTCAGCCAAAAACTGGAAACAAAATCCTCGCAATTTATTCGAACAGCTGATGAATCGATGACTTCGTATATCGATTGTCAACTGTGAGATTAGGAATGGTCTCACGAGCAGTTCGATAGTGTGAAATCAGTTTATTCAAATATGCGCTTAAAATATATAATTACTCTTTATCTACTTAAATACGTGAGACAATGCAAGCAATAGCTTTTAATAGCTTTGACCTGTTAGTATAACTATCCTGTGTGGATTTTTATGTGTCTCTTGAGACTAGAAGACTGGTTGAAGCTGGATGAGCAGTGGGAACAGTAGAAGGGTCGTTCTCCAGTGTGGGTTAACAGGTGCCGATTTAGAGTGGACCGCTTTCCAAAGCGTTTTGTGCAGTGGGAACACTGGAAGCGTCGTTCTTCTGTGTGGGTTTGTAGGTGCTCCTCAAGGAGCTCCTTTTTTAGGTACGTCTCCGGGCAATGATTGCACTTAAGGGGCTTTTCCTCCTTAAGCTGCTTTAATTCAGTAAAGGAGTTCGCAGTTTTGGGGCTCTTACTGCGATGCTTCTCTGTGGTTCTGTTTTTTATCTCTGTATCGACTGACAGGTGGTCATTATCTCCTGTTTTGTTTTTTGTTCTCAGGTCCGACAGAGAAACCTGTTCCCCGAATAACTCTCCTTTCAGATGCTCTTTCTTCTTCCCGCGTCGCTTCTTATTTTGAGAATTGGTTTTCAACCAACTAAAGAACTGATGACTCTGCTCGTACATTTGCTTTATCTCAAAGGCATTTCGCGCATCCTTTTGGCAGTTAATGCAAATGTATTCAGAAAATCTGTCCCCTTTCTCAACTTTGTAGCCGGTGCATTCGGAGATCTTGAAGGCGATGGAAAGTCTTTGTGCATCCTTAAAAATGTTAGTGAGGCTTTTATTTTCGAAACGAGCCATGCAGACCCGACATAACGAGGACCTCATCGTGATGAAAATAAATAGTAATTAAAGCTAATGTATATTAGATAACGATAACAGTAAAACGGGTAAACAAAAACAAACTCATATGATTTGTTTATATCCTGGAAATCAGAGATGTGCAAACAACGGCAACTTTTGCGATAGTACCCCGCTTAGTGGCAGCACTGTTTGGGTGGAAAACTCCGCTTAATCCATTTAAACCGGGTGGATGTATTTGCTAAGTAAAGTACACTTTGACAAGAAATTAGCAGCTTACTGTTTTATTTTCGGTTAAATCTTGTAAGAAGGTCAAAACATGATTAATTTCAAGTGTAAGTATGTTGAATCAAAGGTAGCACCCAATATAATATATTTGATTAGCCGCATTATAAAGAGACAACCATTTAGTCACGGATATTTAACCGAGCCGAATGCATTACATTTCGGACTAGGTGTTCTTCCTCCTGAGTATCAGTTCATCCCGACACACGACGTCGTCATGACTGTGTCACTTTGCACCGTGATTCTACTTCTGATCCTTGGCTGCTCCAGTTTGAAGGCCTTAGATGAGAGGCGAGTGGGGGAAATGCTGAACTTGGAGCGCGATCTCCTGCAGAATTTGCGCGACTATGCCGAAAAGCTGGAGGAGAAGATCAGCCTCATAAACAAGTGCGTTGGAAAACCTTTACAGTTTCCAATACTTACATGGTGCCTAGTTATTTGGAAGATTACGTCGACGATGTAGAAGAGGCCAATAAGGATCCGGAGAAGTACCTCTCGAATCCCCTGAATTCCTTCCGCTTGATCAGACACATGCACCAGGATTGGGTCGGTTGGCAAATCTACATGGAGGATCCGGTGGCACCCGATGCGGTGGAGAAGCTGGAGCGCCTGCTGCCTCATCTTCCTCACAAGGAAGAATTCAGGAAGGCGGCCAGGGATGTGCATAGCTTGACCCAGTTCTACGGATACGAACCCGCTGATCTGGTGGCCAAAAATGAACGAAACAGGTGGGAAGGGTATTTTCGTGATTTAACTTTTACAAACTTATATCCACCAGTTCCCTGCATCTGTCTCCTTTGGACTGCTATCACTTGGGACTGCAGCTCTACGAGGAGCAGGACTATCTGGGTGCAGCCAAGTGGCTCCAGGTGGCTGCCCACAACTACACCCTCTCGCGGCACAGAGATTTGTGTGATCTTCTGGGCGCACCACGCTGGCAGGTCTATCGGGATCTGGGCAGGACTCTACATAAACTGAGTGAGATTCTCCTACTCCTGGGTACCCATTATTAACACCAATTTCTTTGGCAGATAGAGAGTCCGCTTATGACGCCTACGAATCAGCACTTCGTTTGATTTTCCAGAACGTGCATCTCATGAAGGAGGCGGGTCAGATGGAGCTCTTCAGCCTGCGGGATCCCATGGAACCCATACTAGATCCTGAGCCGACAGCCACAGATCTGGAAAGATATTGTCGAGGCGAAGTTCCGCCAACTCAGAGTCGTCTGACTTGCGAGCTTAATGACTGGGTGCATCCGTTCCTAGTCTACGCTCCCTTTAGAATTGAGGATCTCCAACGGGACCCATTCATTATCCTTTATCCAGGAGGCATCTACGAACAGGAAATCAGGCATGTGGAAACGGCTTTCGAAAGATGTCCACCCAAAGATCGCTTTGAACTTAAGCAGGGAATTACTGGGTGTTCCATCTCCGAAGGATATAGTCCTGTGCTGCAGCGCATCAATGAGCGGGTTTTGGACATGGCAGGAGTGGAGAAGACTTGGGAGACATCCTACATAGTCGAGTACGCTCAGTTGACTCCTTTCGAGCCGTTCCAGCTGTTCAGAAACTCCACAAAGGTAGGAAAATGGAAAAACATGAAAACAGTACACAGGTAATTCCCTTTTTGATTATAGTTTCCAAAGCTAAACCTTAGGAACTTCGAGGATGTGGAGGCCCAAGTGATAATATTCGTGAGTGGCTTACATATCTATGTATCTCCCGATAATCCACTTTTCATCCATGTTCCAGCTGAAGGATGTGACTTTGGGCGGCGCCTTTACCATGTCAAATGATATCCTTGTTCAACCCAAGAGGGGCAACGTGTTGATAACCTTTGAGAATAAGGAGCACTCCACCACCATTTGTCCCATCATCGACGGCACTGGATTAGGTATGTACGATAGATTCATATTATAAATTAATAATTCTTATCTCACTTTTCAGTCATGATCAAGTTTATTATGAATAAGGACAAGTAGCACCACCTGGAGTTCTTTATATCATAACATACAATAAATTTTACTGCTACACTTTTTAAATGAGAATGGTTATACCTTAATGTCATTATCCACGGTTAATTGTTAATCAGCCCCAGTTAGATCTTTTTTGCTGCCATTTCCCAATCGACCAGTTTAGTATCTAAATAATGCTGTTGGACAAGTTACACATTTTTCTACTATGGCTTATGTTTTGGAAAGCTGAAGGCACATTGAATTGGGAGGGCCGTAAAGAGTTCCTAGTTACAGAATCAGCGAAAATGGACCTAATGCAATTGGACGGCGAACTAATCGACAGTCTAATGAACTACGCCGAGAAAATTGAACAGAAGGTTTCCAGACTAAAAAGGTTAGATATGGATATAGATCTTACAAGAATTCGAATGTAATTATTTACCCTAATGAAATTCTCTATCACAGACTTGCTCAGGAGTTAAGGCAGCCTTTGGAGGCTGCGAAAGGCAGAGAAGAGGAGTACCTGGGTAATCCCCTCCACAGCTTTCCACTCATTCGACACATGTACCAGGATTGGCGTTACCTGGAGGAGTTCATGCAGAAACCAGTGGGAGAAGGTGACTCAAGGAACCCATATACGAACATCTCTCTTTAAAATTATTTCTCTAAATGCAGAGGAAATCGATTTCCTAAGACGAAAGTTACTTGAGTTGCCCTGGCAGGCGGACACCGAGGAAGCCGCCGTCTCCATCTTTCGAGTGGCCGAAACATATGGCATGATGCCCTGGGAAATGGCCAACGGACTCATCGACAACGTTCGCTTCAAGTTAGATACTAAGTATATTTGTTCTTCTCACTATATAGTCTCCCTACCGATCATTAGCTCCACAATGTCAGCTCTGGATTGTTTCGAAGTCGCGAAGTTGTACTTCAAGTGGGGCTACTTCAAGCAGGCACTGCAGTGGATAAGTATCAGTAAAACGCGGATGAAAGAGGAGTATTCCGGAGTGTACGAGGTGCTGGGAATGACTGGCCAGGATGTGGCCCTGCTGCAAGCTCGCTGTTTGGTGGAACTGGGTTAGTGTAGATTTCTAATTAAGTGTATTAAAAAGCTTATTACGTTTTCGTATTCCAGACCTAATAGATGTAGCCCGCGAGGTGCTGCTGAAGCAGCCTGATCTCGCAGAGAATGCGACTAACTTGCTGTACCTATTCGTGGCCAATCCTTTCGAGGCAGTAGATAGTCCGCCCAAGTTAGGTGAAGACTACAAAAGACTCTGCCGCTCCTCGTTCTCTCCGAGGCCTTCAAAACTCCTCTGTCGCTATCATAGCACCACGTCGCTTTTTCTGGTCTTGGCTCCCCTCAAAATGGAGGAGATCTCCCTGGAGCCCTATATAGTGGTGTACCATGACATCCTGCCGGACAAGGATATGCAGCAGCTAATAGCCTTGGCGGAGCCACATTTGAGACCCACAGAAGTCTTTGAAGAGGATAAGAGTGAGGCAAGGACCAGTGACCGCTCAGCAATCGGAACCTTTCTTCCTCTCAAGGACATGAAGCCATCTGGTAAATCACTTTTGGATCGGTTGACGCAGAGGATGCGGGATATCACTGGACTACAAATACGCCACGAAAGTCCCTTTAATATTATCAAATACGGGTTTGGAGCTCACTACGCCACTCACTTTAACTTCTTCAAGGAGACAAACTCGGAAACTGAAGGACACGGCGATCGGATGGCCACCGTCCTTTTTTATGTGCGTTTTCTTATACAACAATTCCTTGGAAATTCAAGTGTTTCTGTTTCAGCTAAATGATGCTCCGAATGGAGGTGCCACTGTCTTCCCGCGCATAGATGTTAAAGTTCCTGCGGAACGGGGAAAAGTTCTGTTCTGGCACAATCTGAATGGCGAAACCCACGATGTGGAGCCCAACACTTTGCACGCCGCTTGTCCAGTCTTTCATGGCTCCAAGTGGGGTGAGATATATCACATTTTGATAACTTGGCTGGAAAATAATATAGTTTTGTTCCAGTAATGGCAGCCTGGATACACGAGTATGATCAGATGTTCATACAACCCATGTACCGCGAGGGAAAGATGAAGCCCTGAAATATATATTAAAATTATATTTAAAACTTTAGATATAAAACCCAGATATCTTTTTTTAAAGGAAGTATATTTGTTACTTTAAGAATTATTCACACCCTAACTAACCGTGAAACATATCGAATTGAAAGTCTACCTCAGAACAGTTTTTTCAAGCCGACTAGACAGCTTTCAGAAGTTCAAGAAATGATCGCAGGAAATGATGAGCTGTGTTACAAACAATATTATAGTTTCTATAATTTTTGGTCTGAGCTGGATAGCTGAGAGCAGCGGAGATCGCATAAACTATGTAACCTCAGCGGAGGAGAGGATGAACCTGCTGCAAAAAGATAGAGAACTCATCATCGTGCTCGACAGTTACGCAACTGAGCTGAATGATAAAATCATCATGCTGAAAAGGTGATTTAGATATCATTAGATTACAGCTTAATATGTTTTATATTTTAGAATAGTTAAAGAGTTGAAACAACCTTTAAAAAAGGCTAGGAAAAGGGAGGAGGAGTACTTGTCCCATCCCATAAACAGGCTATCACTCATGCGTCAGATGCACGAGGATTGGGAACCGCTGGAGAAGCTCTTGAAGCAGCCAGTGGGGCAAGGTAAGATCTCTTTCCATTTTACACCTCATTTCAATATCTCAAAACCATATCAGAGAAACTGGCATTAATCGAGAAAATGCGAGAGGAGCTCCCAGTGGAAAGCGATCTGGTTGAGGCCAATCAAGCCCTGTTTCGCATAGTACACACATATGACTTGGAGCCCAAGGATGTGTCCACAGGACTGGTTGATGGAGTTCAATACAGGTGAGTGCCTTTAGCAATTACCTCCGAGTCCAGTATCATAGTACCTTCCTAAATAATAGTGGCAAGATGTCTGCTGGTGATTGCTTCACCATGGGAACGTTCTCCTTCAAGGCGGGTAGCTACCAAACAGCATCCAAGTGGCTGAGTGCAGCCAAGGATTTGCTGGTGAATCAGCCACGTAGATACCATGAAGTGATCGGGGTCACCAAGGCGGATGTTACATTGCTGCTTGCTCGCTCTCTCATAGCCAGTGGTGGGTACTTCCTGCGTCCTCTAGGAACTCCAATCTGTAGATGAATCTTTTGCAGGCAATATATCCAACGCACGGGAAATGCTGATGCGGGATTCCATGTTTGGTGAAGCTGGCAATGCACTTGCTCTCCACTTTCTGAGAAACCCGCCAAAGCCGAGTATCAACTTGGAGTCCTGTGAATCGGGAGAATCCTTTAATCTGCTTTGTAGATCCGTGAGCAGAAGACAAGCGAGTGAATCCAAGCCCTCGAGGCTTCAGTGTCGCTACAATGCCACTACTACGTCCTTCTTGAGATTGGCTCCCCTTCGAATGGAGGAACTTTCTCTGCATCCGTATGTGGTTCTTTATCACAATGTGCTAAGTGATCCTGAGATCGAGAAGCTGCAGCTGATGAGTGAGCCATTCCTAGAGCGTGCGAAGGTGTTTCGAGTGGAAAAGGGCTCTGATGAAGTAGGTGCCAGTAGAGCCGCTGATGGCGCGTGGCTTCCACACCAAGAAACCGAGCCTGAAGATCTCCAGATCTTGAACCGCATTGGACGCAGAATCGGAGACATTACGGGTCTAAGTACTCGCAGTTGAAGGCAAATGCAGCTCCTAAAGTACGGCTTTGGTGGTCATTTCGCACCGCATTTCGACTATTTCGACTCTAAAACTTTCTATTTGGAGATGGTGGGCGATCGCATCGCCACGGTTCTCTTCTATGTAAGTGTGAGCAGAGATTCTTAGGTATTTGGTGGAAAAGCAAGCCTTTTATCCAACAGCTTAACAACGTTGAACATGGTGGAGCCACAGTTTTTCCCAGCATAAACCTGGCTGTGCCAACCCAAAGAGGTTCGGCATTATTTTGGCACAATCTGGATGGACAGTCCTACGACTATGATACACGCACTTTCCATGGCGCCTGTCCTCTTATATCTGGCACTAAGTTGGGTGAGTTTAGAAGTATTATGACTACGAAGCTCCTTGGTAATTATTCAATTCTGCAGTAATGACACGCTGGATTTATGAATTGGATCAAATGCTTCTTATGCCCGCAGTACTTCCTCCTCGCAGTCGCAACTTCAGCAGATCACTTCGCAATCAAAACTAGTTTTAGGACTAACATTTCATTATTTAATAAATTTATTTACCACCTAAGTAGTTGCTAATTCATCTTTCTTTATTAGTTGATTACCCCACCATATCACAGTAGTTTTCCTCGCAATTTCCACTCCATACCTTGAACTTCAATCTGGATCCCTTGGTTCGCTTTCTTGGCCGGCATTGGTCATCAGCTCAGTGCACCATTAAGTGGGCAATTAAATTCAATTAGCCGCAGCTCTCCACCTCTCCCAGCAAAACTTCCCTGTGGTTCGGGCTGCCATTTATCACGCCTGGCTGAAGGTCCTCCTCCTTTTTGGGTTCAAGTCACCCAGTCACCCAGCCACTCTCCTCAAGAGTTCTGTGCAAGTTTGCACTTCGATTTCGATTGGCGCTGCTAATAATTTTCCGGATTTATTGTTTGCTCGCATCCTGTTTGCTTGGCACTCAGAAGGAAAGTTTTCCAATTCCAATTCCATTGCCTTGCCTTGCCGACTTGGATTTCAATTAAGATTGATGGCGTGCACTTTTCTCCCTGCGTGGTGTAATGCATTTGTCTTGATTTCACCTTCCCGAATTGCGTCCTTTCATCTGCCAGACAACACATGTATGCAGGTTTCTCCCATTTCCCCCTCCCTCTCAAAAGGTAACATCAGCCATTTATCAAAATTTGCGCACACCCTGCGGATGAGTGATGTGTTCGAGGGGCAGGAAAGTGACTACGATTGGCATGCCTTCATTTATTTGCGTGCTTTCTGGCCAAGAGCGATGGCAAAGGTACTTTATTAAGTTTAGGTACTACTCGGGATACTAGACTCATTTAAAAAGTACCTCTAGTAAACCGTAAAGAGAATAGATAGTAAGTAATTCCAAATTAAATGGACTTATAAGAGTACCTTGTACCTATCCATGATTCATCTAGCAATGGTATGTCGTACCACTCTCTTGCAATCTGTACTTGCCTTAAATTGCTTTTTTCAATGCCAACGGCTGCTGCTGCAAGGACCTCCAGGAGCACATCCTGCTCCTGCACATCCTGTCACATGCGGAGCCAAATGTCATTTCAGCAAAATCCCTCAAGTCGTTCGTCTGCCCTTTTTGGCCCTGTGTGCGTAGGAAAACATTGTGCAAAATATGTTGGCAACATTTTTTTGCGGCTGCTTAAATTGCATTGGGAAATAGGTTGGGGAGCTCTACCAAAAGACAATGAGCTTGTGTTTCTGCGGTGAAAGGTGCATTTGTTACATCCGGGGAATTTCCGCATTTGAATTCGGGCAGCGCGAGTTTTACTGATTGGAACTTCTTTTATTGGGCTTTTAGCTATGCAATTTACATATAGTCCTATTTTATATATAAGCCTGGCCTAAAGCTTCATATCTCCTTAACTTCTAATGGATTTTTTGCATCCTATCTCAGAGATAGATCTACAAACCAAAATCCTTAAAGGGATTTGCTTTCATCCTCCGCTTGTTGCTTGTTGTTCTGCGCTAATAAAATTAAAATGCCAACCATTTGCACTCAACAGCGAGTTTCCCGAAATGCGATACTCTGAAGTCAAATCTCCGGAACTTCGTCTCCGTTGGCTGTTAAAAAATTAGCAACAATTTTTCAGCATCGCATCAAAACGCGCCCGACTGTCAACCGTCAACCGCATCCCGGAATGAATCCACCCCCTTGGAATCCCAATCCAAGTGCCACTTATCAAGGAGCTGACTTACTTCCAGCTACACCTTGTTACACCCCTGCTCGGAAAACCGCGCACTTTGTCATCTGGGAACATCTCCTCTGCCATCCGAGGGGTAATTTGATATGCTGTGGCTTACATTTTTTATCCACCATTACCACAAAACGATTTACTTCCGCATGGCAATTTGCTTTAAATTTTTATTTAAACAACAATTTGCTCGAGCGCAGATTGAGATTTCCGCTGAACGATTTGTTTGTGCAAAGAGAGGGGGAAGGGGAAAATGGGAAAACGTTTTCCACATTTCCAACTCATTGACGCACCTCAACGTGGCCTTCGCCTCAAGGATCTCTGGCTGCAAAGGACACTCGACAAATTAATTTACTCTAGACTGTGGAGACAGTTGGGCGTGGTCCTGTCCTTGCTCCTTGATGAGTGTCCTTCGTGCTCTCTAAGGATCCTGGCTCACCATTCTTATACTCTTTTTGAGAGCTTTAGCGAATTTTGTGTATGTAAAATGAAGCAAATATAAGTATTTTAACATGAAAACTAAGAATTGATAAACTTTAGTTTTTTAATTATTTACAAAAGTCTAAGAATTTGAATTTGGTTTTTTTATGGTGAGTGTAATTAAGTGGCACATGTTTCTGTCTAATTTTTAATGCCTTTTTTGTTTATCTGTACCTAAAATTGGTTTCGTGTTTGCTGTTGACTTTTCTTTTCGTTCGTATCCTTTTTTTAAAGAAAATACTTTTGCACAGATATATTTGATCTACGAGGTGAAGACACACCCCAGAATAGTCTTTTCCAAAGTTTTTTCTTGCTCTTAATGATTTTGCTGTTTGCGCGGTTTTTAATTTAATTTCTTGCACCTTGGCTAATTGGCAATTGGATGCGCTGGTGCTGCTGACAGTTTCCACTCAAGCATTTTCACCGCCCCGAATTTAAGCTCTTTAAATTATCCCCAAGGATGTGCGAGGTGGGTGGCTGGTCCAAACTCCTGGCGTTAATGGCTCTTTTATGGCCGCCACTGTGCGGTCCCCGCTTTTGTGGCAGCTGCAAATATTTTGCCACTGCACGGCCATCGGATCCGGACCGCCCCCCTTTTGCTGGGCAGGGGGCGTGGCACGGCGGCAGGGTGGCAGCTTGTTCCAGCTGAAATCTAATCTATGCAAGTCCCTCATGCATCCCTCGCCATCCGCAGCGAGACAACTATTTTTTTCGCTTGATTTTGCGCTTTTTTGCTGCCGCTGTTTGGCAGCTTAACCGTTAATTGCCCCTTGAAGAATACCGCTCCGCAGCTCCAGAGCTACAGAGCCCCACTGCTCCATGCCATGGAGTGGACTACAATGGCACTACCACTGGACTACCATTGGACTACCTATGCGGACACGACAGGACACGGACGGACAGCTGTCCTGGGATGCTGCTCTGGTTGTACCCTGTACATTGAGGGCATGATGATTTCTGTTTACTGCGCACCACTTACATCTATTTGTTATTCGATAAAAGGTATCCCTTGGTCCAAAGCCCACCTAGAGTATCCTAACTTGTCTGCTTCTAAGCCCGTGCGTGTGTTTTAATCGGTTTGACTTTGTTGCCTGACCTGCGTGGGGTCAGCAGGGGGGAAAGGGGAAGCAGGAGTGCATGTATACCCATGCTGATGGGTAGGTGAGGAGCTGGGGGTCAGGGTTACACAACAACAAGGACATACAACGTAGCCAGTGCCGCCCGCAGCAGCAGATTGAATCCTAATCGAGGTTTTGACTTTGGTTACGTTGCGTAAACACGCAACAACCGGCACTCACACACACACACACACACACACGACCCCCACGTCTTCCCTTGAAACATCCTTGCTGAACACAGTGCAACGTGGCTCAAGGACATTTTTGTGGAAAGAGCCGTGGAATGGTACCTCTGCGGTAGGCTTTACTGTATGTCCTGCAGTGCACTTTATTGTAGCATACTTGCAGGCAGCTGTTGTTTGCTTGTCCTCGGGGCTTTTCGATGGAAATTGTGGAGTGGTGGTGGCAGGTGGAGGTGATTAGGACCAGCTTAACCCTTTTGGTCCAGTTCCTCATCATGCCTAAAAATTTTTAAGCTCTATTTTTGAAATACTTTTTAATAGAAAAGTTTATAAAATGCTTTTCAGCGGAAGTTTAGGAATTATTAGCTGTGCATTTATTATTTTTCAACTTCACAAAAGTAAAGGGTTAAGACCTCTGGTATTTTCCAGCTTTAAATGCACTTTTAATCGCCAAGTGGTTGGCCAGAAAGTAGAATCAATATTTAACCGCGTCCTGCGTTTGAGGCGCAGCTGTTGACAGGCGGCCAAATGTGGATGCCCCACGTTCAGACAGGGACGGACAGAGAATGGGAGAGAGAGATGGGCGTAGAAGGCGGGAAAGAGATAGTGAAACTTCTGACAGTTTTAAGTTTGACTGCGGAAACTCTACTACTGGAGTCGCAATACTCGCATGTGTGTTGGCAACTTGTGACACAAAGGCGCCGTCTCCATCTACATCTTCAACTTGAATGCCCTTTCCGCCCTGAGTTTTCCCTCTTTTCCAGGCGTTTTCCTTACGTATGCAACTGTGCGCTGACTTGACTTGTCCAACTCCTCTTTGCTTTTTTCCCGCCCAACCTCTCGGCGACCTTCACACAAAACTTGAGCAGCACGTAAGCATTTTCCAACCCCCCCAGAAAGAGTTTTTCTTTCCCTCCTCCCCTCCACGAATGTTTCCCCCGCATTTGTACATACATCAAAAATTTTGTTATGTCTTTGTACGAATTTTGCTTAAATTTTGGCTTTTACTTTTCGTCGACTTCTGCTGCTGAAAAGGTCAGACATTGTCAGTTAAGTGTCCATGTCCAAATCGAAAAAGTGTTGTCCAAGATTTCGAGTGCTTTTCACAATTTTTTAGAGCTCCTTCCATTTTTTTTCCTTTTCGGTTTTTTCCATTCTTGGCCATGCCTTGTCTTCTGGCTCTTATTGAACGCCTTTCGGTTAGGTGTCAATGTGCGAAGCAGAATTATGGCAAATGGTATTGGAAAACTTTGCCAGCTCCCTTCGCAAATGGATATTACAATTCAGTTGGGTTCGAGTAAGCGAAGAAAAGGGCGGAAGCTGTGGACTTAGGTAGTGCAAGATGTGTATGAAAATTGCATAAACAACGTGCTTGTAAGGGGAAAAGTTTTCTCTGCCGCTTAAATTTAGAACAGGAAGCTCTTTGCTAATGGCTCTCTAAATTTGTATAGATGTTATATGTTTAAATGAGGCTTTCCAATTACTAAGGTACGAGATGATAACTTGTAATTATGGTATTCAAAGATATTTGAAACCCTTGATTTATTGACACTTTTTCTTTAATACCCTTTCCATTCGGTTTTAAAATGGGTGTCCTTTTCAGAGTAAATTCCCTCATTGGCTCGATTAACTTTCCCTCTGCTGCCTTATCAGGAATCCAAAACACAGACCAAAAGCACCGTGACATAAATCACGAAATCAACAACTAGCGCAAAACGGTATAAAAATCAAGTTATGGGGGCCGGCAATACAGATTTTGATTTATTGGCTGCTGGCGTGACTCTCTATCTGAATTTGCTGCCAAATAGGTGGGGCAGCATGTATGGGTGAATGGGTAGTGAAACCTACCAAACCCCCTAAGTAGACAGCTCAAAGGCCTAAACGAAGCGAAGCCAACAAGAAGAACATGCGAAAACAAAAACATACAGAGTGGAACCCAAAGCGAAGCCAAACAATGGCGAGCATTTTGATTTGTGACTTGCGACTTTTCACGTAGCGTCCCCATTGCCATACACACAAACACACATACGCACGGGGAAAATCTCCATCAAAAATATGAAAATAAAAATCACGCAACAGGATATTGAAACGTCACACATATGCCACAAGTGCGAGAAGAAAGGGGGAGTGCCGGGTGGCAAAGGACTTCATTCGGCATTAAAACTGTCAGTGGCGCAGATTGCCTGCGGTGGCTAAGGACACCTTCGCACATGATTTATTTGCAGCTGCATTTATTTGCAAAATGTGTGCGTGCATGTGGGTGTGTGAGCTGGAAAGTGAAATGGCGCAAAAAACTGCGCAAATTTCCCGTAAACAGTTGCAGTTTTCTTCGCCTTATTTCGATCCCCCCAGCGAGCACGTGCCTCCGCAGAGTGGGCGAGGTCCTGGGTTCCGGGTTCTGGGTCCTGAGTCCTGTGTCCTGGTGGTCCTGGCCAATTGTCAGCCAGACGGCAAAAGGCAGGACTGATTGGAACTTTGAGCCTGCAGCTTCTGGCTGGGCGGACGTGCAGCGAAAGTTTAAATAAACACGACCAGCAGTGCGAATCGGGGGGCATTTTCCAAAGAGAGAGTGGGAAAATAAATTAAAGTTGCGCGAAATGTCAGGCGATGGCTTCAAAACAAGCACAAATGGCGCTTGTGGAGATGCACAGGATATTATAATCGATTTAGAGCAGTTTTTCAGGATGTGTTTAACTAGATCTTTATACGATAAACAAGTGCGCTTAATCAGGAATAGTTACCCAGTAAGATTGCACAATAACTTCTCTTTATAAAGTCGTGGAGCTGTAGTTTTTGGTACAGCTCACTTCTTTAAGGTCCTGCCATAGTTTACAGGGAGTAAGCGAAACAATGTCCCTCCCCCAATTTCGTTCCACCTACTCAGAACTCGTCGTCGTGTGTGTGCCTAGCCTGAAAGCATATCCATTTCACGCCCAAGTGCCGTGGCTTCCTTGGAACCGTGTGTCAAATCCATTAACCTTCTGTTTACTTTTCTACGTCCAGTGGCCGCAGCAGCAGGGAAAAAATCAAAAGGAGCAACTCACACACACTCACTGTATGCGGCGATGGTGTAGTGAAAGTGTTTTGTGGGAGAAATTTGATACTTTCGGCAAATTGTGTTGCACACTTGAGGTCCTTGGAGCTCAGCAAGGACTACTGCCCCCCACTCCGCCATAAATCTTACCTAGGCGTGCGAGAAATGGAGCGGGAAATAACCGCACAGGACCTCCCATTCGCACACATATCCTTGCAGCAGTCGAGCTGCTCAGAAATGAGTATTAAGTTGACGTAAATTGCGGTCCATTACATTAACCAGAAGGAAGGACTCTGGAATTGGGCACTGAAGGTCGGGCTGCCAATTAACCTCGTGTCTCTGTTAATTGCTTTTGTTGTTTCGCTTACAATTGAACAAACATCGATGCTTTATTTATGGGGAAAAAATAATAGGGCAAAGTTCTAGGTAATAAAAGTATGGAATGCGTTACTACAAACTTCTAAAGTTGCTCATGCCTTTTGATTTTGGGTAATAAGATCCTCATAATCAACTCTTTTAATACAAAGACTAATGTAATCCTCTTGCAGATCATTAAACCCTCTAATATATTGTGTGTTTTCTTTGCTCACCTTCTTGTCTACAGATGAATATCTTAGCTTTCCCCCTGGAAAATACGTCTAATGGAATTAAAAAGCATAAATCCGCATCTGATTCGCTAGCGATAAAATAAAAACTCAGCGCGGGCATTAAGCGAATGAAAACCGCATTGGGGGAAAAACAAAGGAAAAGGCAAGGAAAACGTAAGCGTAAATGATTTAAGAACTTTATCGGACATCAGCGACCAGCAGGAAAAAAGTGGTCAGAAAACAGAAAACAAGGCACTCGGCGGATGGAAGATGGAGAATGGAGTGCAAAGGACACTTGCCAGGAGCTTAAATAGAACGCTTGTAGGTGATTATGCAGCACATAATTTATGCAGGCCACCAGGACTCAGGACAACAGAACAATGACCAACCTGCTGGGGGAGGAGTGAAGGGAAAGGGGAGGGCGAGGGGAGCCGCCAAACTGATTTAATTAAGCAGGTGATTAAAGTTGATGCCGGTTATTTGTAGCAGCCAAGAGAGCAACAAGGATGCTCCGCTTCGCATCCTGTTGCTCCTTGCGCCATCTTCTGTTGTCCTAAAAGGAAGCGTGAAAAGTGCGAGCAAACTTTTCCGCCAACGGAACTGTTCATTTGGTATCCTACGAAAAAGGGACAACAATGCAAATTTTGTTGGCTTGTTGCAGGGCAACATGGCGTATGCGCAACTTTCTGTTTACAGAACGGGAAAAGGTCAGAAAGTGCAATCAATGGAAATTAAAATTCAATTAGAGGAGCTTTAAAGCGAAGAAAATGCTATAAATCGGGAGTCTTTTAAAGTGGTCTATAAAAGGGAGAGTCCTATAAAGGTAGATATTTAATAAAGCGTTTGTTGGAGAAATAAATTGACTTTAAAGGGAAAGATATACCATTCCATTCATCTGAGCATTTTCATACTGATGGGCGCTTCGAGAAAGTGGCAGTTGCAGTCGTTTGGTCCCTGAATTTACTGCGATGACTGGACATGTGCTTTGTCATGAGTTTGGGTCCTTGTATCTTACACAAAATCGATTCGGTTGCGAGGACAAGGCCAGAACGCACTCGACAATAAAGCGCAAGAATCAACAATTATGTTAATTTTCTTTGTGGGTCAATGTCTCGCTGTGTGTGTGTGTATGTGCGTGTGCATCTGTGTGCGGCTTGTATTTTACGGCCATATCTTGGGCCAACTGTCAGGCGAAGACAGCTGCAGTGGCTAAAATAAATTAACATTATTTATGAAGAAATCGCAAATTTCGCCTTCGCACACGATATGCGCCATGTTAAGTTTAGGCTGTCGCCCCTACATTTCCCCTGCTGTTAGTTAACAGAGAAAGTTAGTTAACAGAGAGCCGGCGGCACTGCGCATGTCCTTCGCTCACACCTCAGAGCAAATACCTAGGCACGTGCTTCAAGTCTGGCTGAGATATATATAATGTACCTTACGCATCCACCAATCTACCTGCGCCAGTGGACCCCTTACCTCCTCCTCCTCCTCTCGCTCCACCCTCTTTAAGCTTATATGTATATGTCTGTATATGTATACCTGCTTTAGGTGTTGGCCCATCGTCTTCGTTTCGTCGTCGTTTGGCTAGAAGAGTGCGGCATGTCGAGATGTAGGTGCCAGCTGCGCTGCTACCTCTCTCTCTTACCTGTGGGTAGCCCCCTCCCCCTGCCTTTCCGCCCGGCGCCACCCCCTTTCAGTTACCCAGCTGCAACCTCAACCGCAAGTAACAGTTGTTATTCGTCGTGCGTTTTTCGTTCGTTGGCTTTGCTCTCACAGATACACTCACACACATACACACACAGATGTTCTGGCCAGCACACACACACACATATACAGTGACAGCCAGGTTATTGCCTGTGCTGCTGTCTCGCTCGCTCTTATTGGCTCATATGGATGTGCTACCTACGCTTTTTAAGGTGAGCACGAAAATGTTGGCAGCCAACCAAAGTTGAGCACCTTCGAGGGGTTTTCCACGCAAGGGGGTGGGGCTCCATGTGTTTTTCCGACGGCCACAGCAAAATCTCAGGCTGCTGGAAAGCTTATTTCTATTTTATTTTATCCTAAAGCTAAAAACTTTTAACTGAAAAACCCCTTAATCGCTTGGCCTAATTGTATTGTTTTTCATGATTTATTGTGAATTTATTCTTATGTTTTCCTCAACCTTTCTCTATTACGTAGTTATTTTCCTATATTTTTCCTGCTCCCCCTTGCACCCCCTTAGTTCGCCCACAAGCTTTATGTTCCCCATCAACGTCATCGTCATTTTCCCTCGTCGTGTGCTCGTCAACGTCGTCTGTTCTCATCTGTTGGCTCGGCTTTCACCTTTTCCTCCGCCGCTTTCCCCGACCGCTTTTCCCCCGCCCTCCCGCCGCCACCCCCTTTCCCAGTGAGTGCGTGAGTGTTTGTGAGGTGCTCTCAGCTCGTCTGGAGTTTTTGTGTAGCGCAGGTTTAGGTGCGCAGCTTTCGCTCGTTAGGTACTCGGTTTTTTGCCAGCTTTTCCTTTTTTATTTCCACTTTGCCACTGCTGTCTTAGGTAAATACAAATGGGAAAGCGAGAGAGAGCGAGCGAGAAGAAGAGAGACGAGACGAGAGAGAGGAGCAGGTGCGCCGGGAAACTCGAGCTAACTAAAACCCAGCCCCTGCTCCTGCTCCATCTCCTGCCCTTCGCCTGCTCCTGCTCCTCTCCAGAAATGAAGGTGTGTCTCTCCGAGTGCGTTAGGTGCTCCGCTTCGTCAGGAGGAAAATGATGGTGGGAAGGCGGAAAAGCGGGGGCAACTGTGATTTATGCCAGCCAATGGTTGAGCTCCTGGCTACGTGTGGTAGGTAAGTAGGTGTGACACCAGTGTCGCTCCGTCTCCGTCGCTCATACGCCACGTGGGCTAAAAAATGGCGACTCGGCTGCTCGCACCTATGAGCGTTCAGCTACTCGGGCCACTGGCATGGGGAAAACTTTTCTAATTAGCCAGTGGCCAAAGGATAGAGGAGGGGTGTAAGCTAGGAGGCAAGCCATAATGTAGGAGCGAGGGAAAACTTTTCTTTTCGGCCCCTCGGCAGGCGCGCCTCTTTATGGATTTTTCGACTGCCCGCTGGTTTATTTTCCCTTGTTTCTTTCTTTTTTTTGCTCTTCCTCCCTACAGCTTTTCACAGTTTTCCCCCCATTTTCTCGGCGGTGTCAGTGTCCTCGTTAGGATGCTGGAGCATTTTCTTGTGCGCAGCGATTTTCCTTCTCTCATTGTTGCAGATAAAATCGATAGCTCTTTATGGCAATTTAATATGACCTTCGTGGCTTACTTATACACATAAATTCTGTACTTTTGCTAGGCTCTTTATGGCCTTCCCTTCCCTTTCCTCGTAGGCTGTTTTTGTTTATAATGCTGCGTTTTCATTCGACGTTTTCTTTGGGGCTTTTTGCAACTGCTTTTTGCAACTGCTACTTTCGACTGTTTCAACAGGTCGTATGCGCAATCTGTTGCCACCCATTTCTCGGCCATGCTCTGCCAGAGGTCAGCGAATTGACATTGAACTTCGCCAGCTATTGAACTCTTTCTTTGTGGCCTCAAATCGACGCGACCATCATAAACAGATATCTCAAGCCATCATCAATGTATTGGGACGGATCAGGGATAAAGGACGTTTATCTGTCGCATTTCTCTAAGCTCTATTAAGACACAAACATTTTTGAAACATATTTTTCAGACTATTTTTCTTCTAGCGAAGGAAAATGCATTCCTCTACTATCTGTGCTGGAAAATCACAACGACCTAGAGATGGAAAAATTACTTTACAGATTAAGTCGGGATTTATTTGTATAACTGTTCTGGTTATTCTGTTCAGTACTGTTCAGTAAAATGCTTAAAATTACGTAGAAAATATAAGGAATAGAATTCAGAGCTCATACAACGAAGTATTCAGAATGAAAGCATTAAATACCTTGAATAAAGTGATCCGATTGACAAATACTCTTCTGTAGAGAAGTAAACCTGGTGGTCAAAATATTGAGCTAGAAGCTCCCTGCAAGAATCCACTTTGAGGTTTGTCTGTTGGCACAAGAACATGTCCCACACTCACCCATTCCAATCCTTCCCCTGAGTTCAACAATAAGTCAGGGCATTAGTCGCTTGAGAAATTGTCTGTTTACCTTGTTGGCCAGTCGCCTTTTGCCGTTTCCAGTTGTGCCGTTTGCCAAATGGCACTCAAAGCGCTGAAATATGAAAAATGAGACGCAGGAAGCGAAATTACAAGCCGTGGCCAGGAGTATCCTTCCATCCGACCATCCGGCCATCCTGGTTTCCTGCAGCACCTCCAGACTCCAGGAAAACCCGCAGAGTGAGAGAAACAGAGAGAGAGAACCAAATGAAAAGTTGAAGTAATAATTGTGCGGCGGAGGCGACGACGACGACTTCGCCAGGGGCAGCCTTACACATTTTCATTTGGTCATGTCCGGTGGTGTCCGACGATGGGTAATGTTTGTCCAGACGACCCCAAGTAGCCCAACACACGTATCCACTGACTCACACAGCTGCTGCTCCTTGATTTTTTCACTCGGTATCTGGCAAGTAATGGGGTATATTGGAATCTCTAAATGCCAGAATGCTTCTCAGGGAGTAGCTAAAAGTGAGCAAGTGTTGAGTGCTATGGATAAATCTGTCCCATTTTGGTTTCTAGCAGCGAGAGAAGAAAACTAGTACGAGGTGTTCCAGTAGTCGAACTCCTCAATCATTATTTTATCTTTTTTCACTCTCCGCTTTCCATCTTAGTGTTCCAGCACTCTGTCAACGGCAAATGTTGCCAAGGACTGCTGACCACTGTCCATGCGAAGAGGAGCAGGCAAATGGAAAATGAGCAGGAAAAGCCAAAGGAAAGCTGCTGCTGTAGAGGATGGAGAAGGACCAAGCAGCAGGGACACCTCTAAGTGGGCTTCATCAGTCGCGCTTCGCTGGGCGCCGGCAGCGTCATAATCGTCCTGTTCTGCTCATCATCTTCTCGCCGACTTTCTCTCCTCGTCTTTGGCTTGTTTGCCGTCTTTTGCGGTTGCCGGTTTTGGGGTCAAAGTTCAGGCTTCCTCTTTGAAAAGTCCTCTAGTCTTTATTTATCTTTAAGATTTTCAACTCAGTGCACAGGTTTTTTGTCCACACGCTGACTTATGACCACAACAATGCGACAGTCTGTCTGCTTAACTGGCCACAAGTGTGCACTGCTAAAAATAAAGGGGTCTAATTGAGAGAGAGATTATTATTGTCCTTATTTTTTATAAGTTTTTTTATTAAGTTCCTAGCATATCCATATGCTTTTCGATATAAGCAATACATCTCGGATTTAGAGAGTATGAGATTTCTTTGCATTTTCTCAGTGCAACGTGTAGTTTGTAGTGTTTGTCACTGTGTCCACTCGCAACTGCCATTCACAGTGTGTCCTCCACAGGACATGTGAGAGTGTGTGGCAGGACTTGGACCGCCGCTAAGTGGAAACTGTAGTTTTTCTTACTTATGTGCTGGCAGGAGAGCGCGGCTCATAAAGATTTGTGTCTGCGCTCTAATGTCATAAGTCAAGTGCTGGTCGCAGTTCAAGAACTCACGTGTTCGAAGGAGTAGAGCCACCTCCGTGACCCCATATCCCAGTGCTTTCGTTGGCTTTCCTTTCCCGTGGCCAAAATGAGCTAAGAGCAAACTCTTTTTGGAGCTTAATTGGGAGAGGGCATTAAGCAATTACTGCGAACTACCTCGAGTGGACTTTCGGCTTTAATTTAATTTGTCACACTTTGCGAGTGCAGACAACTTTACACTCTGGCCACAGCAAAGTAGAGCAGCTGGCAGGGTCCCTCGGGAGGAAGGGAGGGGGTGGGGGGGAAATGGGGCTTGTGGTCTGGCACAGCCATTTTCAATTTGACTATGCCGGAAGTTACCTGCTGGTGCCAACATCTTACCCACACACACACTCCGCAAGTCCGGCACTGAAGTCATTTCCTGTGCCCAGGATGCCCTCCTCCTTGTTCCCTGCCTGCCAGTCCCGAGTCCTGAGTCCCGAGTTCCGAGTCCTGTCCAGAGTGGTTTTACGAGCAAGTGTCCCATGTGGCCAGCAGGGACTAGATTAAATTGGCATCTTTTGTTGTGTAGTGACTTTGTTCTCGCAAATGAGAATGTGAGCAAATTAAAAGTTGGCCAACTAGGGAGTAGGTGAGAGCACTATGAGTGGTTGAGCAGCATTTCTCTATTGAAAAGGTCAAGCCATCCATCAAGTGAAGAACTCTTATTAATGCCTCGCATTTGCAGGCTTTTCCTGGCGATTAATGAAATATTTACAAGCTCGATTGGGCAGGCAATGAATGCTAATTAATCGGCTGCCTGGCTTTCTTGTCTTCACGGCTGAGGAGACTTTCAAAATAGATGGCAGTGAGCGCTTAAAGCACCGAATTCAAGAAATTGTCGCATAATTGAAAAAGTTTGAAGCCCATAAATAGTTGTTTGAAACAATTCGATGAATGCAAGTCTATGTTGCATTTCCACTTCTGAGCATGCGGTTCCATCTCGAGCTTGAACTTTTCTTACGAGCCAAAGTTTGCTGTGGCTCGTAGGCTGTGGATAATGCAATTTGGGGTTCTGGCCGTATCTGATTTCCGTCTGTGGTGGGTCAGCAATTTATGATACGCACACTTTCAATTTCCCTTTCGATTTTTGTGGCCACTCTAATTGCCCGATACGCATGGCATACTGTATTAATCGAGGCAGCAGGGCAGACAGAAACAAAACAAGTTAATTAAACGCTTCCGTTTTGCGCTCGCTTTTTGCATGTTATCAATGTCCTGGCATCACTGGGTCCTTTAATTACGCAGATTTGTATGCGGCTACCGACTTTCACTTCTCCACATGTCTCAGCTTACAGGCTTTTGGGGACGTTCTTGTTCTTATATGTAAATTTATTATTTATTAACATTAATTATGGTGGTCAGTCGTTGTAATTGAAGAAGCCTTTCGCCTCCAGTCGCCAATTCAGGGTGTCATCGGGTTTCTTGTGCTGATGTCAGCGGCCTAATTAACTGGCCATTTGTGTGCTACGCACTCTCCGGCTTTTGAAAGTTCACCAGTTACCAATGAGAGTAGGCCTCTTGATATGCCGAGCATAACTGTAACTTCATTTGAATGCTTCCTACATGACAAAATAAGAGCTTTGATTTATGATCCGCATGTCCTGATTATTTTATTTCAGCTAAGCCAGATTTATATCTTCGATTGCTGAGCGCCTTTTTATTTAAAACGATTTTCTTTTCACACATCCTTAATACGAAGCTCAAGCAGATCCTTTAACTCAATCCTAGTTGTTGCGCTGAAAAGTAGGCAACGCTTTTAGTGCTCGAAGTTTGCATACGCATTAAACGGTTTAACATGCAATTAACACGGTAAGCTCGCACATATGTGTGTGTGTGTAAGTTTGCATACGCACTTGTTGTCGTACGTGTTAATAAAACTAATTTGATTAGCTAACTAGTGTAAGTAGCGGTTTGCACTCGTCTGTTTGCCTACGCCAGCCACTAAAACTCGAACCGCCTCCCATTTTACCCTTTAGCCGCATATCCTGTGTGTTTTGCGATGCCTAAAACAACAAGCTGGCTGTGTTTTTGGTGGGCTTTCTGGGGTTAAACGTGTTGGTTGGGTATCGCACACGTTTGGCATTAATTTAATCCTTCCGCAGAATAAAGTGATAGCGCCACTAACAAGGCAAACACATTAAATATTTATGCAGACATCAGCAAACTCACACATGTACGAGTATTCGAAATTAGTCCTTTACAGCTCGCGCGTGTGAGTGTGTGTTTGTGTGTGTGTGTGAGACTTTTAATTGCTGTCGTCAAAGGCTGAGGTAAGAATAATTGCAAGATTGGGAATAATGTGTCAAGTTGTGTGATGTGAGGCGGTGGCTGATTACATCAAAGAGCAGCGCCACACACACCACACACACAGATGCTCACCCATACAGTCGCACTTTGAAGTGTCAACAGGCAAAGGACGAAGCCGAAAAGGAGGCGACAAAAACAACAACATAGACGTTATCCATCATGGGATCTTTCACTTTTGTCAGCGAAATAACAATGGCCTCTTAATTACACCAGTGTGTGCCACTCTCCTCGTCTGTGTGTGGGTATTTTTTCGTGAGTATGGGTCTGTGATATTAAACACTGAGGAAAATATACTGGTTACTTTAAATAAAAATCATCCTTAGTCATTCTAGGTATTTATAGCTTAATCAAGAGTTTATTGATTATTGATTGAACGGTTTAAAAACTCTTTACGATTATTTGGCACTAAGCACTTCTTGCTGTGTAAAATGCAGCCATGTGCTGGTGTTTGTTTAGTCGGATGTTTGCTCGACACTTTCCTTTGGCTTGTCTTTGCTGGGCGGCATTTGGTTATGGCCAGCACTTGTTGGCAACTTTTCTTTTGGCCTTTTTTGTCGTCGGCTGCCGTTTCCTTTCCATTCCTTTGCATTCCTTGTCGGCCTTTGACTTTGACTTCGCCTGCATTTGGTATAATGAGCACACATCTCGGAGGAGAGTCCGCATGTGAGGATCCTGCGACAGGATGTTAATTTCAATTTAAATGCCGGCCAGCTCCTTGAGAGCACACAATGTCCTTCTGGGCCGCAGGCGAGCGTCTCAAGCAACTTTTTCCAGCTTGGGTCAACTTCCTTGGCTCACTTTTGACTGCCACTTTTGGATGCCACTTTTGACCTCCCTTGCAATTGCATTGACCAAAAGTTGGAGGGCCTGCGGCTCTGGCTGGTGAACTTTAATTGGATTCTTTGTGAGGAGAGGCAGTAATAAACTGCTCCAAGTTGAAATGAATTCATTTTGTGTGTTGACTCAATTTGGCTTCCTGGAAATAATCCCATTGCTGATCTTTCGCCACTCATTTGGCTAATTAAAATGGCATGAGCAAACAGAAGCTCATCCATTAACATTTATGAATTATCGGCTCGAATATAGCACACCGTCATGCCAGCCCCACGGTTGGGGAATCCGCCCCATCTGACAGCCCATAATTCACACATCGAACTCGGGGCTACGGACTAAATCTTGGAGCAGCCGCGGAAATCACGTACAGCCAGGCGAAAGTTGCCGGATCCTTGGCATTATTGTCTTTTAAGCTAACCCAGTTCCCCACGTTACACCCCCTTCCACCCTTCCGCCATCGACCACAACAGCTAATTAACGTTAATTTATTAAATCAGTGAGCAAGTAAAGGCATCCGAGCAACTTTCCTGCAGAATAACAAGCTTGGGCTGGGGCAAAGACAGCGCCAAGAGCTGCCAGAGATAAAAGTTGCACACGACTCAGCTCGGTTCTGAAGCTCAGGCTTAAGCACTTTGGGTTTTTTCATCACCCAGCAGTTAAAGAGTTGTGCTGCATATTGGACATATTAACAAATATAAAGGAAATATAAACTAAATAATATAGTAAAGTTTACAATTCAGTGTTACAGAAGTAAAGTTCCGAGGTTGAAACTATAAATGTTTTATATTCAAATGAACATATAAATTCTAAAGTAGTAAACTGGAAATTAGGTAACATTGCTTCGCTTTTATAAATTGGTTTACTACTAATTCCCAGGTATCCCCTAGTCCATAGATCCACCAAGAAGTGCCTCGCATTCTTACTTGTCTTAGCTGGAAAAGCATGAAAACCACACGCAGCAATTATTAATTCAATTATTTTAGCGCAAACAGCCACCTCAGACTAGCAGCGAGAATCCTTGAATGCGAGAATCCTGCAGGACCAAGACCAAGGAAGCTGTGCGGCATAAATGAGCTCTCTTTTCAGAGCGAGTGGATGAAATAGAGTAGCACAAACACAATTAAGACAACAGGGAACGGGAAATGGGAAATGGGAAATGGGGGAGCCAAAGAATGAAAGGCGAGCAAATAAAGTGGCAAATTTAATTAGGAATCAGCAGAGAAAGCAGAGGATCCGCACTTCGAGTCGGGGAATACCTGATGATGGCCCACATCACACGCCGGACATGTGAATTAATAACAGCATCCGTTTCCGGCAAAACGGCGAAAAATGTCGACCACTCGCACTGGCACTCGCACTGGCATTATAATAATAATATTAATAATGAGTGGCCAAAAAAGCAGACGGCGGCCAGCGTGTCCGTAACAACTTCCGGAATGAAGTTGGCCGTTTTACTGTCGCAGGAAAAGTTTCCCCCGGGGGCAGCAGCAATATAAAGCTATGCCGAATGTAGGTAGGTAAATTGTGAATTGTAAAGTGCAAAAGTTTCCCAAGTCGGAGTCACCTGCTCGGGTTCCCAAACTACGGGCAGGCGGAGGCAGGAATCGAAACAAAGTCCCTTTTGTTTCAATTCACGTCCAGGACAATTGGCCGTGATCCAGACAGGAAAAGCAGAACGGGCAGAACCGAAGCTCATCAGGCATCAAGGTATAATTTGGCCTGGGACTATTTCATTTTACGGCCAAAGTGGCGCATTTGCATAAAGTTTTATTTTCTTTGACCCGCACTTGGGGATTCCTTCTTTGACTTGCGTTCGCTCGTCCTTTTTCCTGGCTGATTTCCATTTCGTCTACTTTGTCGCCAGGAAGTGATTTCCTGCAGCTGCAGCAATTGAAATTCAATATCTTTGCCGTGGACTTGGGTGGTGGGAAATCCCCAGGGAAAGCATGGGCATCGCTTAAAGCCGTGGATCAGCTTTAACAAGTGTTTGCACCACACACATCAGTTCGCCACATTCTCACATCCTTACATCCTCACATCCTTAGAACGTCACACATCAGTCAGCCTCCGAATATCCTGGCAAGGTAATTGGAAATCAAACAAGCAGCCAGCGACTCCCTCGCAAATCCTTTCAATTGCTGCAATTTACTGGATAAATAGGATCAAAATCGAATTTAAATGGCAAACAAATTTTTCCTGATTTCGATTTTGTTGACAGAACTTTTCACTTATGCTGCTGAATAAGCAGATTATGCCGACAGGGGTTGTCTATTGGATAGGATATATAGCACACCTCAAGTCCACACGGGGTAAATAAATCCCTTAGATGGATGTTGTAACTGAAACATTGATGTATAGCGTATTAAGTGTAATTCAAACACCTTCAACTTGTGATTCAACCATGGAAAAGGAAACATAACGATTGAAACGATTGCGAGATATTTTAATTAAATTTCGCATTTGCACTTGAATGGTTATCTCTGTGGCAGGCAAAACTATTTACGTGCCTTGAACAAAAGTGAAATCATTCGATTTTATTTATTTTCACTCGAAACTGAAAACTTTTCCTCGCTTTTCCCCCACCCCGCCGCTTTTGAAAAGAAAACTTGCGCAGAAAGGCAACCGAAAACTTTTAGAGAAAACTTTCTTGCCTCTCTCCTCTTCCACAAACATAAACAAGATTAATTTCACATGTTTTCCAGGGGTGGCGAGGACTTTTCCGAGAGGGGAAGTGGGAGGGGGAATAGAGAGCTGCTCGAGTTATTACTTTGATTATGTTTATTCTAGTCATGAAATCCAAATGCCCGTTTCATGTGCACTTCATTTAATAAACCCAAGCCGCCAAGTGAAAGCGCGAAATGATTTCCATGGCATTTTTGTCTGCTCGTGCAAGTTTTGCTCAACTCGTGTGATTAGCCAAGTGAAAAAACAGGAGATTAGGCAACTATTTCCAACTTCATTTGCCTATGGATAATGTGTTGGATCATGTGTCGTACCTCATTACTTATTCATTTTCGAATTTAATGAGGTGGGTTTGAATTTCCTTTTCAGAGTTATTAGTACCACCTAAACTTCGATTATCTTTAATTGAATCGCTTGGGATTTGAAGGCTGAGAAGGGCAAGGCAAAGCTCTTTAATATGGCCACTAATCTAGACGCCGTCTGTGATCTCTCCACTATCTGACAAATGCTGGGCGAATTTGGCCGTCATCCAATGCGATTTTCGCCATCCTATGGACCACATCTATATCCCAGTCGGTGCGATCTGTGTATCTGTGGCGACTCTTAAGTGCTTTTAATTATGTCCACTTAAGTCTCAATATCGCCAGCTTCCGAAGCGCGCAAATCACACAGAACCACACACATTGCAATTCCAATGGAACAGGAAACTCGGTAGAAACAGGGGAAGTCGGAGGAACTGCTCGGCGCACTCTAAATAAAGCATAACAATTTATGAAATTTTAATTTTTACACTTAATAACACGCCGAGTTATGGGCGCGCCAAGTGCAACGGGCCAAGCGAATTCGCCCAGGAAAAGTGCGAAAAAGTGAGAAATGGGGGATGGGAAATGGTTGGGGGGCACTTTCCTATAGAGACATCAATGTGAGACGAGCGGGCAGGTGGCCAAACCTCCGGGAGTGGCACAAATTGCGGTGCAACTTGTGTGGCATCAACCGCAGACGTTGGGCGCAATTAGAGACGCCCGATGCCTATATATTTTTGGTTCCCGTGGACTCACGGATTATGCCACAAGTCGAGTTGTCTCACTTTCGGAAAATCAGCCAATGCCAAACTGGAACAAGCGATTTAAATAGCTTACATGGCGTTACACACAGAAACCATACAGATATATGAAATAAATAATAATTACAAGCATTTCTTGTTTTTTGCAACGCCGTGTTGAAATTGAAAAGCAGGAGAACACCCACATGAAATATAATACAAACAGATTTGTCGCACCCCAAACGAAAAAATGCAGTTCTTGCGCGAACTGAAAATTCGATTGCGGCTCCAATTCCAAGTGCTCCAATCAAGAATTTTCAATATCCATTAAAGAGGGCAACGAATTGAAAATTCTTGGCGGAGGATTGAGTAATATGTTTTTCCCGTCTGTTCCTGATCCACTCTACTATCGCCCTACTCCGTTCCCGGATGAACGTTTAACAATTTTGAAAGTTCATCTGCGTATGGTTGGACTAATTCTGGCTGGGATCGCTGGAGTTGCTGGAGGGGCTGGAGTCCATGTGCAATGCCCTGGACTGGATGTCATTCGAGATCTCCACGGCGTGGTCGAGATCGCTCATCATGCTGGCGATGAGACCCTGGTGCTGCTGTTGCATTTTGGCTTGGATGCGCCTGCTCTCCTCCGCCTGGCGAATCATCAGCGACTTGAAGAGGTTCTTCTGAAGCTGCAGTTCGTCCTGCACAAATCCTGGTCTCTTACATTCCGGCACCGGCGTCCTGATGCTTTTCGGCACACTCAAGTGCTTGGTATTAGGTGGCGCTTTCTGTTTGACTGCGGATGCCTGGCCTTTGCTCACCTGACTGCTTCGCTTGGCAGCCACTTTGGCATCGTAGCTGCGTCGGGCTTGGTAGGCACTCTGGGTTTTGGTGGCATTGGCATTGTTGGTCACTTGGCTGGTAATCAGCTTCGGGATTCGACTGGGAATCCTGCTTGTCGTAGGCTTGTTAGTTGGCTTCTTCTCCAGATGCTGTCCAATTTGCAGCTCACTCTTTATAGGCAAAGTTAGCTGTGGAATGGGATCTCTGCGCCACATTTGGTGATGAAGCTTCACGAGATCAGGACTACTGGTGCACCGATGAAGTGCTTCCACGACCTTCTCCTGTGGCCTGGGGTTCTCCGCCTTCGGTGGATCCAACTTGGTTACCCAACCACTTTGTGCTGTGGCCAATCTCACGGGCGTCACCTTGACAACAGCTCTTTGCGGCGGAGCCAGAGAAGCATCCTCCATGACCAGTTGAGAAGTAATCCCAATTGGCTTGAGTGGCGGAGCAGAGATCTGCATGACCATGTTGGCTGTGTGATCACAGATCATCGTCTTCGACTGCTCCAGTTTTTGCCGGAAGCGACCCATTATGACCAGAGGACCCAGTCCTGGTTGCGTGTTTGTACTGGTAGACGCATCCTTTCGTTCCGGACATGTAATCTGGTTTCTCTTCTGGACCGCTTCCTTGGTCAAGGCACTCAAGCGCAGCCGCATCATTTCCAGTCTCTTCCAGTCATTCATCTATTGGGTATATTTAATTATAGTTTAAATACTATCTCGGAAGATAAACACCAACCACTGGCGGCAGAATAGGTGTTTCATTTAGGCAGTATCCCGACTTGAACTCGCCACCTCCAATATTTTGTAGTTCACTTAGGAACGTTAACTGCTCTGTTTCTCCGGCCATGCTTAAACGAATTTCGTGTAGATATTTCAGGTATCGAAAATTATCTTTATTTTCAGGAATTTATTTGTTGTGTGATGTGTAGGTTAAAGGAATGGAATGGAATAGGAAAGGCATGTGAGTTGAACCAACAACGACTGACATTTGTGGAATGAGTATGTTTGCTAGGAGTACTAGCGTACACACCATTGTCGGTAAACTACACTGGGGAAAATACAGAGCGCGCAGTGGCATTTGCTTCCATTGATTTGACCACTTTCATTTGCCATCCTTGATCCGCTAGTACCATTTTTTCCGAGTGCATTCCACATGCAGACGGAGAGTCTGACAAATGCGCCGCTCGTCGCCGGAGCGTGCCACAAAAGGTACGGGCAGTCGAGCGTGGAGCTGGCAAACAAGGAGCCCAAATAAAGTCCACTCCATTACCGGCAGGACATTCGTCCTTTCGCTGTACGTGTGTGGGTGTGTGTGAGTATAGACCGTCTGGAAATTTGTCTTGGGCGCTTGTAGGTGTGATTTGTTTTTTAAATTTCAGGAGACCGGAGAAGCCGGCCAATTTGTCTCCCCCATTGGGTTGACTTTTTATTTGCAACGGAGTCACGTAGCGTTTTCACTTGCATACTTGCGACATGCGGCAATTTTCCACTAAATTTGCCATGTCAAACATATTTCGGACTTACTTAGACCCGCAGCGGAGGAAAGCAGAGAGAGAGGCCTCATAAAGAATTCAAATTAATACATTAACAGCTACAGCCAGATAAGCGACCTTCGGGGAGGAAAGTACATAAATGCTTGGCTCACAGCGACAGGTAATAAACGGCGAGTCGTTCGTGCCAAAGTCTCGAAAGTTTTGCTCCAAGGCAATTTGCCTCAAGTGGCAATTCGGGAGCGTGCCAAGTGCCTTGGTAACGGTAACAGCCCACGGATTGCGAGAACACGGCACATGGGCACAAGTGGGTTAAGGCGGGGCACTCAGCACTCAGCGCTCGGCAGTCAGCGGTTAACCGCCTGCACCACAAAAGGTATTTATCTCATTGTGCAGATTAAGAGCTGCTCTCAAATTAGGTGAGTGTCGTCACGTGACACAAGATGGGATCTAGATGCGACGAGGTTGGAAATAAAGAAAAGGTGGGTGGTTTGGCTGGGCTTTGAAAGGATATCAATGTAAAATGCTTTAGCTTGCACTAAACACGTCTTAAATTGGTCGCACAGCTTACGTAATTACTGTTCTGTGCAGCTTATTAACTTCGCTTTTGACCTACATTAACTTTTTGTCGATTTGGGAAAGTTTGAATTTTCTCGATTTTTTCTTTAAAAAATTTATATTTTTAAAGGTTTTTCACCATATTATCTATAAAAATGTTCGCACAGCTTAAATAATTTCAGTTTTATGCATCTAATTATCTTAGCTTTTGAACGAAATCAATTTTTTAAAAGTTTTCGAAAATTTGAATTTTCACGATTATTTCATTTTTTGTAAGGGGTACCATCATCAAAATGTGAAAAAATCGCAAAATTTTGACTTTTCAAACCGTGAATGCCATCCGATTGGAAATTTTACCACGAATTAAGCGATGTATGCCATTCCATATTTGGTCTTCTAGTTTTTTTGTTTTGATAAAAATACTGATTATTTTCTTGCGAAAAATCAAGTTGAGCATCAACGGTGTAAAATTGAAATTGGGCATACAAAGCTCAACACCCTTGGAAACCTGTGCTCCATTCCCACTCCGCATTTGGTAAAAGCAAACCAGACTCCGCTGCGGTTACACTTCATAAATTGAAAGAATTATGAGCCGTGACCCAGACGGAAGCGGAATGCAATTCAGGCGAAGTGGCCAGGACACAATGAGTCCGAAGGACGGAGGTCAACAGGTAATAACGGTTGCACGATTGGATGGCCCTGACAATTTCCGCAGGATTTACAGCCCCAGTGGGAAGGGGCAATATCGGATATCGGATTACAAGGATACACTTTGCTTTAAGTCCCCCTTTTTGATGGTCGGACAATCGATGCTAGTTGCGCATTGATTTTCGCTGATTTCGAAGGAAAGTTCAAGAGTCGCGCTGGCTGAAGTTCAAAGGCTTGGCTTTAATTGAGTTGCCACTGGGTGGTTCATGCATATGCAGGGCGCAATTAAAAGTGCGCCAAGAAAAAGCGAGAAAGACAAACACGGGCAGTGGAAAGCTCCTTGGAGGGGTGGAAAATGTCTGCGAGTGACTCAAGTCAAGTCTCGAGTCTCCTGTCTGTTGACATTTCGCGGTATGGAAAAAATTAAATTAAAATGCAAATTAGGCATTCCTGCCGCGGAGTCTTGCTTGCAGTCTGCGATTCCCCTTTGCGGTGCTTGGTTTTTCCTTCTGGCGTCTTGGGCAAAAGTGACAAATTGTTGTAAACACTGCAAGTTACGTATACGCCTCGTGGGACGCCTCGGCAGTCACCTACGAAAAGCGGGCTTAAAGGGGCGAATAGAGACGCTGGAGAAGCTTCACCTATTGTATACATATTTTAACACAGCCAAGAAGTGCCAACTTAGGGCCAAGATGAATGTTTTTATTTCTGCGCCTTTCGCAGTTCTCCGTTCGTCCTTCTTTTCTGCGGTAAATTATGCAAAGTAGTTGCGTAATGCTCTTGTTACAATAATTTAATCTTGTAATCTGTTTCTGTTCGACTCCCGGCAAGTGCCATAAATAATTCAGCTGGCCTGGAGGGAAATATCCTTGGATGGAATCTTTGCATTTTTAATTTCAAGGTAAACAAGCGCAGATAACTTCGCCGCCAGAAACGGAATCCTAATGAGCCTCTCCTCAAGGTGACTTTCTCTACTTTGGATTGACATCTCAGCGAAGGCTGAGCCAGTTAATTCAATTTCCGCAAGCTGAAACAAAAATAAAAGAAGAGTTCACAAAGTTTATCCACGCAACCCCTTTTTTTCTTGCTTCCTGGCGAAGGATTTTTCGGGGAAAGGGGCACTAACGAACCCCATTTGCGGCTGGCTAATTGTGCCATACGCATCCTTTGAAGAGCTTCTAAGGAACTCACCATTATGCTATCTGTTGAAAAGTGCCTTCGTTAAAGGTATTCTTAAATTCACAAATTTTCCAAGCTAATTATTCCCTGTGCTTCCTGCAAGAATCCTTTCGCAGGATCCCGCGTCAAGCCAGGACCATAAATCAGCTGTCACAAAATGTAAATCCACCGGCAAAAAAGAAATCGCAGACAATATAAAATTTCAATAACATTCCCGGCGTGTCTTGTCCTTTGGCACAAGGTGCACATGGAGCAGCCACACAGTCGCACATCCAGAGGCAATAAGGATACGGTTCCCTTTTTTGGGCGGAAGGAGCTGGTAAACAGGATCCTAGCGGAAGCAATACACGTTGACACGTCGCACGGATACAAAATGTGGCGCTGTTAGTTCCGCACTTTCGCCGGAGACAAAGGACTAAGGACGGCGGCGTAATGTAACGGAAACTCTATTGAATTGCGATAAAAATCGCGTTTGCCAGCGAGCACCCTTTGAACCGCCCCGACCCTCGTCCTTTTCGTCCTTGGGCTGCAGCAGACACGGGTTTAGCCGTTTTAAAGCATACTTTGCGGCTTGTCAACAGGCGGCGAAATTTATTGCAAATGTACGCCAAAAGAGTTGCAAGAAGCTACAGACGACTGTGTGTCTAAACGGGTAGTGTGCCTATAGCGAAGGACTTGTCTTTATATGTTCAATAAATAAGGTAAAAGAAAAAGTCAGTAGAAAAGTAGTAGAACTGAATTGTATACTTTTAGACACGTTTTTATGCCATTTGAAAGTACACACATCTCCTTTAAAACGCACAACTTTTATAAAAGTGCAACCAACATTCGTGGTCTTCAGAGTGGAATGCTTTTCCCGCTGACAATGTTATCGTTACGGTTATTGATTGACATTTTTTGCACTGTGCTTGTCGCCACAATTCCTTCCCCTTAACCCTTTGTCACCCCAGCAGCACTGACATTTGGCAACGACGGCCAGGGGTTAAGAGAAAGCGACAGCTGGTGCTCTGGTTTCCAGCATTGGTTTGTGTTTCGATATCGCAGAAGAGTGAAAACCCCAAGAAGCAGTTATCATCTGGGGCAGGTATTCCAAGACCATTTTCCTTTTGCGTCCATATGGCCCGCCTCTGGCTTACACGCACATCCTGTCAGCAGCAGGACCTTCCAGGACCAAAGGACCGAAGGACCATTCACATCACCTACACAATGCGAGCGGAGACGCACAATGGCCACATCAATTGTGCATTTCATTTAACTTGCCACGCCCGTGTGACTTTTAAGTGTTGCCTTATACGCTACACGTACATCACCCCCTAAAAGCCCCCGGAAAATTTCCCCTCCCCCACCCCTGTAGCACCGAGTGCTGGACATGACAGCTTCTGCATGAGCAACTCGCTCTCTAAAACTGCCCCTATGGCAAACATGTTGCTGCCAAAAGGCCGAAAGGCCGAAAGCCAAGGCCCGTACTCTGCAGCCTTTTAGGTGTGTTTAGGTATTATCTTGTGCTGGGTGTGAAGGGGTATTGCTGGTGGCGAGCATGTGGCATAAGGCATGTGGCATGTGGCCCCACCCACTGTACACCATCCATCCACCGCCCACAGCAAACTTTGTGTGCGTTTGTGTCATTGTTAAATTTTGCGCTCGAACGATCTGCAACGGATGACATCCGTATGGCAGGCAAGTTACTTTTTGATTTACAGTATGCTACTTTTTATACCCATTACTTGGGCCGCGGTGCGGGGTATATGGATTAAAGGGGGAATCAAAAATAAATTACTATTATTATTAACACAAAACTTGGATATATCTTGATTATATCTATATCTAAAGAAATGGCATTACCTTTAGAAATCTATAGAAAGTAGTGGGAATCTAAATTGCCTTGAAGGACTCTGCACATTTCTAACTTGTTCATCAAACGCCTGGCTGCCCCGCCTGACCCCTGACCCCGGACCAGCTTCCTGACCCCGCCGTCCAAGCCCCGAATCCCGAACTCCGAATCTCGATCCGGATCCCGATGCGGAGCACTCGTCCTGTCCAAGGTGCAGCAAAGGTTGTCACAAGTCGCCCGCCTGTCGTTTGCTGCTTGTTGGTTGTCGGTTGTTGGCTGTCGTTAGCATTTGGTTTAAATTGCGCAAAATGCGTGTAATTGCTGGAACTGACGATTGAATGAGCCCGTGTATTAGGAGGAGATGCAGACCGAGATGGAGATGGCAGCTGGAAGCTGGTCCGGTGGAGATTTAAAGTTTCTGATTTGATTTGAGGCCGAGCTCTATCGTGTATCCTTCAATCCGGAGACCCCTTCTCCAATCGACCGGCTGACTGTAGTAATTATGAGCGCATTGTTGTGCGAAAAATTGAGTTTCAGTTTCGGAGTTTTCGAGTTTGTTTAGAGCTAAACTTGTGCCGCACTACTTGGATTCTGTGGATTTGGATGTGGATGGGGCTGGTCTGCATCTGGAAGTGGACTCTGGCAGATGTTTCCGTTTCCGCTTCGGGCTGGCAGCAAAGTGAAAGTGTCCGGAAGGCCAGAGAAAGCCGAGTAGTGGCTAGAGAAACTTAATGCTAGAGCCATTAGAATGGGTTCAAATTACATTAAGAAGAGGAGTTTGTATTGAGAGGCTGTGCTTTACTTGATTCATAAAGGGAAAATGTAGCTTATTCATCGTACTCTTATACCTTATACTCTTTTTATTGAATACCCTTTCCTTTCAAATATTCCCATTTCCCATTTTCGGTTTCACTTCACGCTCAAGTAGGCGCAATTAAAAAACTCCTTTCCCTGCTGCACTTTCCATTTTCTCATTTCCATTTGCATGTGCAATGCCTGTTATTATTGCTGTTGATAAAAGATTGCACAATGTTTACTCGCACCACCCACACCCACACACCACCGCCCACTGTGCCACGCCCCCCTTTAACCCACTGCATGGCAGCATTTTTCGCAATGGGCAATGCAAATTTGCGGCCGATGCGGTAATTGCCGCTCATTATGGTCAGGCAAATGTGGCCATTGCCATTTGCCAGTTGGCCGGGAAGTCGGGAATCCGGGAATCCGGGAATATGGCCCGAACCCGGCTGATAAGACAAATGCAGCATCCACCTGCCACGCCCACGCGGTCCAACGCCCCCCGTTGCACTCGCTTTTAATGCAATTTTTACATTTCGCCCGCGCAAAAGAGGAACCGGTCCATAAGTCACTTTAATGGGCTTTCAATGAGGTGTGCCCCGGGAAAATGGCAAATGCATTAATGGCATTTTAATGTTGAGGTATTCCAATGGGCCTGTGTTCTGCTACCCCCGCTACCAGGTAAGGGTTAATGGTAAGGGGTAAAGGGTTAAGGGTGGCCTGGAGTTTCAGCCATTTCTCGTAAATTACGAAAAACTGAACTGCTTTAAATGACCATAAAACAGTTTGGGGGAAAACTTTAAGCCACAAAAAGGTAGTTGTCGCCCGGGGAAAACATAAATTATTTTGAGCAAATGCCGCAGGAATTTTGTGCTTGCCAAGGAAAAGTTAAGAAGCCAAAAAGTGGTATATATATAAAATTTTGGGAATCATTTTCCATGAGATTTATTGGGGAGACTGTACGGTTAACCGAGGTTCGCTGGAATTTATGTGACTGCGTTTGTCATCTTGCCGGCAAAAGGAATTCGAAGGATTCACACCTCCGAAAAATATGCATATGGCTATGGGAAAATTCCCCAAAAGCCCCAGACCACATGTCCGATTTAATTTGCTGGAAAATTTAAACAATGAAAAGCGAAAAGAGGGGGCGGCATAGGAATTAATTCCCAGCCACGGAATGAACTTTGACACCTCGTGCAGCAATTTTGCGGTGGACAAACCTTTTTGGGACTTTGCAACTTTCATGCGAATCCCATTCGCTTTTTTCGGTAGCTATTTTGTTTTTTTTTTTTTGTGGGTTTAATGAGCCAGGACCGATGTCGACAGCAACATTATTATTCCAAATAAAAGCGCATTATGCTGGATTATCAACTCAAGTCCGGAGTAAAATAGAGCGCGTCCCATATGGCGAGAAAGGTAGGAAATGCGAAAACTTAATTTCCATCTGGCACGCCATGTATGAGGCATTCGCATTCCACTGTCCTGGCCAAAGGACATGGGCTACGGGACACGGGACACAGGACAGGGGACACAGGACATGGGACACGGGACACGGGACACGGGACACGGGACACGGGACACTTGACCACTGCCACCCCCCTCGGTGGGTTTGGCTTAATGAATGTGCCGAGTCGTCCTTTCCACATTTGGCTATCCTGTCCTCGCCGCTTTGCAATTAAATGTGAAAATGTTGAAAATAATTTGCATTACGTCCCTGGCTTATCGCCTCTGCAATTAAGGTAGTTTCTGGAAGGGTTCTGTTTGCTCCGCAAGGATGGGTGAATGATTTTTTGGGGAATTTAATTACTGCAAGGATTTAATTATGTCATCCCCAAAGGAGCTTAGTGCCGCATGTCCGGCGAATGAAATTAAAAACACACGAAGATGCCCAGAATCTGGCAAATTGTCCAATGAGTCGTCCGTTCAGTGTTTTAACTGCCAGCAAATTTGATCTGGCTGCAGGACAAAGCCCAAAATCCACACTCAATTTACCTGCATTGTCCTGGCTGCAATGGCTGCACTGCACCTCCTTTGTCCACCGATTTTATTGGCGGATTTTCGCACTTGAGAATCTTTTTCATCGCATACCCGTTCGTTTATTTTAAATGCAATGCAAAAATCGCACGCTGACAATGAGCGGAAATGAATTATGTTTGAGCCCCCATCACCATCACCTCACCTCTCGCTGGGAATTTTTGGACCTGCTCCTCCTCTTCCTCCTGCATTTCTGGATTTTTGTACCACCGCTGAGGTGGCGCTATATTGTGCCATTGTGCAGCATTGTGCGAGTGCATTTCGCGTTGCACAGTCACAGTTTATTGTTGCCACGCGGAGGCAGACAAATAAATCAATGACAGCGCGACTTTATTGTTTCGCTCACAGAAATATTGCCTTTATAATATAAAACAGCGGCCAGGCACTCCGCCCGATCGTGCCCGGCTGATAAATAATAAAATACCTATAGGGAGCATCCCCCAGGGAGTTGGGGATCACCATCTCGGCCTCCCTTCATATACATATACATATATATTAAATGGGCTGCGGTCTGGCCATCTATTGACAAATTTTGAATGATGTACGGCAATAAAAATCCATTAATTGTGGCGCGCGAAGAGAGCACCGAACCTGATTTTCCCATGGCGCTCAAAAGGGTTTAAGGAACCACTATAGCTGATATTTAATAATAGGTAGCTTAAAATAACAATACTATCTATTCAAACACCAATCCATTACATGTAGGATTCCATGAGATGCCTTTTAAAGTGGTTCATCACTTGGCAAACTTTACGACTTCCATCTCGTAGACTTAAATAGGGAAAAAACGCAAACCTCAAGCGGATCCCGTCCTTAATCCAACTAATACGACTCAATTTAAACACCGCTAAATCAACAACTGCCACTCAGGAGGAAAGTCTGGGAAAATGCGAGGAAAATGCGAGGCAAGTGCCGAGAAAACCCTCTCCGACTTCCAGCTCGTAGATTGAATAAACTGTGAGTAAAATTAAAAGTGCCACAAGAAGCTGCAGGAGGCGGGGCAACTTCATCCGAAGGACGAAGGAAGAAGTCAGCTGGAGCAAATTCGTACACCTACAGGACATCCGCCCACTCGAACATTTTGAACAAGTTCCATCAGAGTGCGCCACATTTTTACGCTTCTTTTGGTTCATTTTCAATGCATTTAACTTGAGTGACTCTTTAATCCTTGTAAGTATCTTAGCGGAAAGGAAGAGCTCCTTTCAGGACCCACTCCCCTGCTCCCCTTGGCATCTTTAGCTACAATATTTATTTACCTTGCGCCTTTTGTGCCCACGTGCAGTTTCTTCGCTTTTCCTTCATCTATACGAGTATTGCCCGAGACCTCGACTTCCTTTCCCAATTTCGCTGTCGTCGCTTTGCAGCTACGTGTCCTGAGTCCTGAGTCCTTGAGGGCGCACGAGCAGAGGGGGCGGGGCTGTCTGCCACTTGGCATATTTTAAATACATTTCATGCGCTCCTGAGCTCGGTTTTCTTCTGCTGCCAATGCTGCCGAAGCTGCCGCCTTCCTGCTCGAGGATATTTACTTCTTGAAAATATGTTTACTCGTGTTGTGCATATTTTAATCGTTTACTTTGCCACAGACTTTTTCGGCAGTGCCTTCTTCCCATCCTCCCATCTTCCCTTTGCCCGGCGTCTGTTCTATATGTCTTTCCTGTTTGAGTTACGTTTAAGTTAAATAAGCCATGCGAGTCCTTTTCCTGCTCCCCCCTCCTTTTCGACTAATTTAAGCCGGAATTTAAACTGGCAAGGGACAGAGATTCCTTCACTTGCTTGATTTTTCTTGCATTTTTTCCACATATTTACTATAAAACCATACAAAATGCACCACGCGCACAGGTGTTTGCCACTTTTCTGTCTGCACACACTCCACCCATGGGTGCGTTATCCTTTCCTGATGAATTCTAATGAGCTGCAGAAGATACGAGTATCGCACTTTTATCCCCGGAGCCTCCAGGCGATTCGTTAGCTCACGAGATGCGCTTCGACGCGTTTTCCTTGCTTGGATTGGAGGTATGTAATGCTGACTGAAGGGGGAATGGTTCTTTAAAGCGCACAAAGTTTGGCTCACAAATAGCCAGAGGCTCCTCCAAGCAGTTGTCTGCCAAAGTTGGTCCTTAAATGTCTGAGAAACAGTGTTTCAACGGGGCTAGGAATTTACATGTGCACAAGTATGGCATTCATTGATGCTTATCGAATATTAAAGGTAATGCCCATCCAAACTCATGCAGCGAAAGTCTTCACCCCTTTGGCGATTCCCTTTGATTGCTCAGTTTGTCGTAAAACTTTGAGCTCTTCTGCCACTTCCACTTTAACTTCCACTTCAACCCCACTTTGGCTTTGATTCCCGGGGAACGCCTGTTGAAATTATTTCAATTAAGTTTCTTACAAACCAACCCCTCCTTCCCTCGAAATTCTGCCCCGGAAAAGCTGCCTTGGCAACCTTCCGCAAGGACTTTCTTTCATTAGTTGCGCTTGTTTTTGTTTCGCCCCGAAAATTTATTGTCAGGTTCGATGGCTCTGGCAAAGTTTTTATTGCACGCGTGCGGATTTTGCCTCTTGTTTGCTGGCTTTTGATTATTCAAATTAAGCTTAATTGTTAAGGTGGCCAGGCTTTCATTGCCGGCCGATGGGCCATATAAGTATTGCGTTTATTGGGGCAGCACTTTGGTTTAGTTTCGATGGTGCAGAATGGCTGCAGAAACTAAGTTTGAACTCCACTCGCTGCTGTTTGTAGTTGGAAGCCTCAAAAAGCGGAAACGTTTTCAGTGCCAAATATTTTTTGCTCTTGCCGCCAGCATTTTGCGGTGTACCTTTTTGTGACACTCCTCCTTCCGGCGACCACTCTCAAATGAGCGCACAAAAAGGGCTCTTTTTGGGACTGTCTTAGGACGAAGCGATACCCTTTATTCTGACATTGGAACATTAGTTATATAAGTACTTAGCACAATACCCATTTGATTGTTTGAATTGTTCCAAATCAATCAAATGCTATATTTATCCCATTAGTTTTGGACATGACATAATCAACCATCACATAGCATAATCAATGGCACCCTGTTACTTAAATATAATTTATACCATTATCAAACACCCCAAGACATTTAAACCATATACCCCTGCACAAATACAGGGTATTCCCGAATGCAGTCGAGAAACACACAATGTTGACCAGCGGGAATGGCGCGAAATTCGTGCATTAAATGGAGTGAACTTCCGGTTGGTGAAAGCTGCGGCATCGAGTGCCGGGATCCTCCAGCGAGGATATTTTGGCAGGACGAGTAGCCGGCGAGGGATGGATGGTAGATGGAATCAACTGGCGAATTTATGCCCACTGGCCAATAATCCATTTTTAGGGCCATCAACCAAACCGAAATATTGGCTCATCCATTGTTTCCGTGCTAATTGTTTGGGACTACTTTTGCCAGCAATTTGCCATTTGCCAGTGAAAATCCCCGCCTTTCCACTCTCAGTGCCGCCCACTTTTCTTTCGATTTTTTTGGTTTTTTTTTTTTTGGCTTTAGGGGGACGGGGAAGGTGGATGGATTTGCGGGCACAGCTGCTGCGATGGCTTGCAATTATTTTGCAAACAATGAAATTGTTGCTGCGTGTGCAAACATAAAATCAAATTGTGTGTAGGTGTGTGCAGCTGTTGCGCCACAGATACAAAGATACGTATACAAAGATACGGGGACCGAATACACACACACAGCTTGGGATACAAAGATACTTGTGAGGTGTCGCATCTGCCGGCGAACATTTGCCTTGATTTGATTTTACCTATTTGGGGGACTCCGCAGTCCATAGATATGCAAATTGCTTGTCGGCGGCATGGCAGGTGATGGCTCCATAAAAACCATATAATCAATATGCAACCGAAACAGAGAAAGAACACAGGGAACCTGTGCCATTACGCATTTACTTCGAAGTGAGCAAAGCACTGCAAATGAATTTAAATCAGCCCGGGCAAGGCTGCGATTCGCTAACAAAGTGCAAATCGAGCGAAATAAATCACGGCCCATGCGACACGGAGCCACAAAACTTGCGATCTGGCTAAATTAATCACGTGGCCATACATCAAAACAAACAGATCATGACAAATGCAGAGCGCAAATCGAGCAGGAACTCCTACTTTTCCTTTTCCCTTTGTCGAAGACACCTCGTTCATAGTCCGCCACTGAAACTCCTTCATTTGGCTACTTCATTGAGTTTGGATACTCTTCTTGAAAAATCTTATTCAGATGATACTGAACGTATTACTCATAGTCCGTTCATTTCATTAAGAGGGCATTCATCATTCGACTTTCTTCAGTTATTTTTCCTGCTATGCTGCTGCTTTAATTAAAATAATTTTTACGTTTGCTGGCTGCGCTTTTTCCACGTGAAATTCCACCGCAGAACAAAGAGGAGACCCAGACGACACAGCATAGCCGTCATGTTCGCTTGTCTAGAAATGTGTCCTCCACTGGCCAGGTTTGCAACCAACACCAACTCCATTATCATCCCAGCAACCCAGAATCCCACCATCCCGCTGGCGTGTCCATGTCCATGTCCATGCCCATTCCCAAGCCCATTCCCATTATATTCCCTGTAAAGTCCCCGAGTCTCCGAGTCTCCGGCCAATGCCAACGCATAAATTATGCTTCGTTGTCGTTTGGGGAAAAAGTAGCAGATCCAACTCCGTCGGAGGTGTAAAAAGGTACCAAGCACTGAGTACTGAGTACTGAGTACTGAGCACTGAGCACTGAAGAAATGGAAGACTTGCTGCGGGAAATTTCTTGGCAGGCAGAAAATAGATTTCGCCGTCTAACTGACTGGCTGGCTAGCTGTTTGGCTGTTTGGCTGCCTGGCTGGTTGGCTTCATTGTCCGAGGCGCAATGGAGTTTTAATTGTCCAACGGGGCCACATAAATTTGAGCTGCGCGATTTAAGATTTTCTAAAACATTTGAAGTCAATCTATCGCAGCCTCTTAATGGTCAGCCAGGTGCCAAGAGAAGAAGGGCCAATTCCCTCTTCACCAGACAAGACCGCAAACACAGAAAACACCGAAACACATAGAAAACACACAGAAAACACAATTTGTCTGTGCAGAAACAGAAGTTTTGGCCAGCAGCCAGCAGTCAGCAGCCAGTAGACAGGAGACAGGAGACAGGAGAACTCTTAAAGTGTAACCAAACCGCTGCGAGAGAGGGAAATGTTTTGCATTTCAAATTGCATTTTAATCGCATTTCAACCTGAAATGCCATTAGACATAATTCGTTTAGCTGCATTTGTCATTGGCCCAACTCTGTGCTCTGTACTGTGTGCTGTGTGAGCCCTTTGCTATTTGCTGTCCAAATGCCCTGGCCAAATCATTTCGATATGGCCACATTTGGGCGGCTCACTACGGCGGAGGACAATTGACGAACGTCCGCACACGTAAATCAACTTTGGCATTGATTTCCACTGGATGGCTGAACTGGACTGGGACTGGGACTGGGACTGGCTGATTGCGATTTGTATGCAACTGTCCGGCAGATTATGCAATCAGTCCACTCCCCATGTCAAATTCAAATTCGTCCGTAAACTCGGCCGTAATTGATTGTGAGCCATCGCCATCGTCCACTGTCCACTGGCATTTAATCAATTTATGCCCGGTGCCCGAATTGTCAGTCGCCCTGTCGAGAGTGCTGACTGAGTACGTCGCGAGTATCGAGTACTTGTCGATCGATGCCGGTGCACTGCACCCGATGCTCTGCCTTGGCACCTGTCACCACCTCCCACCGAATGATCGATCTGTCCACCTCGAAAAATGCCAAATAACTGAGAAATAAATACAATGTTAGAAGCACTGGGCTAATAGCATCACTAACTGGTATCTCCTCTATAAAAAGGTGCTTAAAAGTATTCGAAAATAATATTCCTTCCACCCTTTTCAAACACCATATAGTTATGTGAGTATTAATATTTTAAGAAATTTTCCCATCGAGTCTCTGCTATCTCGAGACCATCTTTACCCACTGTGAATAGCTGGGGGCAATGTCTCTTGGTTTCTTTTCTTTAACTTGCACAGGTATAAATAGACCACTCACCTTGCGGATGAAGGTGTTGAAAGGCAGGTCCATCGATTGATCGGCCGATCGCTGGCACATCTAGATTTAGATTTAAATCAGTCCATCGCCATCGATTTTCCCGCGCTGACCCTGAGTGCGGCAGAGACATGAATTCCTTTCTTCTTTCACGATTTATATGTGCGTTTTTGGCCGGCCAGCTGCTCGAAAAACTCAATTTCCTGCGCGAGGACTGGGGTGCCCATCAAATGCTTTACGACGGCAGACCGCAACTTGAAATTTAACACACGTTGTACACACTGTTGACCCCCTTGGTCTGTCTGGGTTGCTACTTTTTCATTTTTCACATGTAATGTGTGTAATCAAAGTAGCAAAATCCAAATCATATTTCCTTCATTGACCACAAAATGTGGGCGGCCAACCCTTTTTGCCTTGCTTTTGCAACCCACACACATTCATCTTCGGTGCGCATATAAAACATTTTACTAGATTTATACAATCAATGCTCTCCGCCTCGGAACATTTCTTAACCTTGTTGGATACGTTTTTTTTTTCTGCTTTGCTGTGGGCAAAATTATTGGTCTGCGCATATGTAATCATCTCTGTGGAAAAGTAGAGGTTTGTTGGGCCGAGGACACACCATAAAGTGCACACAATCAGATCGAAATTCGTTTTTAGGTACAACTCCTTTGAGGCTGTTATGTAGTATGAGGGTGTATGCGACTGTCTTGGGTTCGCTTCATGGTTGTGGGTTCATGGTTCAGGGTTCAGTTGATTCCCTTGTCATCCTGGATTTCCTGTGTAGGACACTGGCAGTTCCAGCAGGCTGGATGGGTTTGCATTTGGCCACTTGATAGTCAGCAGGACTTTTTCGCATATGTCGGCAATTTTTTATTTATTGACATTGCGTTTTATTAAAAGGTGTTGGACGCTAGAATGGGCAACTTCAAGGTTTTACTTCAATATATTTATAGCGTAAAATATGTTTTCCCCCGGGGGAAAATTCTATATTAATACAGACTATCAGTCAACTTAAACAAAAGGTAATTTTGAAGTGGTTTGTAACTAGCAAAACTGCCGAGTCAGATGGTTCAGGATATGGGGCCAAAGGTCTGACACCAACACGTCGCTTGGCGGTGGGCGAGAGTTCATTATTAAAAGTTTTTAAAAGCAGATAAGTGCACAGACTGATAGAGATACGAATATCCCAGCTTGGCAAACAACGCAGCCTCATCCACACGCAAAACAGAAGTAGCACTGAGCAAAATTTTCCATTTTAAACTAATTTAAGACTATATGCATAGGGTGTTCCCTGACGTAAGATTCAATTGATTACCAAAAAAGCCAGTTATAAATCCTGCATACTTTGTTATTCAATGACCCAATTTTAATTAGCATTTTCTTGCAGTGCAGTGAAGCGATAACGATAGCCCCTGCTCGGGCGCCACTTCACCTCTAATTGAAACATTAAGTTGCACATCACGTACGCGGTGTCAGACACTAGACGCCACCAACGGGTGGCCGGGAATCAGGATGGGAATCGGTGGGGATGGGGGTCACCTAGGAGTATGCTAAAATGCGGCTGCGGTGGCCTTTGGTTTTACCTTGGTGCTGGAGCAGATGCCCCTCCTTACACCCCCACGACTTCCAGGGACTATCAACCACTCAGCACTTTATTTTTCCGTGTTGGCATTTTAAAAAGGCATTCAAGCTGAGCTCCGTGGGTTTTTGTTAAGTGTGCAGAGTGATTATGCCGGAAATTTGTTTGTCTATGATTTCGTAGAGGTTCCCTTTGCCGGGGGCAGGCAGGGTCTGATGAAGATCTGCCGGCTTTCGCGTATCCACTCGGTCATCACTGTGGGGAGAGATGGAATTAGAGGGTTTTGAATTCGGGTTAACGACTAACACCATCAGCTCACCCCATTTGGAGCCCACAATCACTGGACAGGATGCGTGTCTTGTGAGCGGATCTCCATTGCCATCCGTATCCAAATTGTACCAGAAGATGGCGGTTCCAGCCTGGGGATACACAGAATATCCCACGTTTCCAAAGACGGTGGCTCCTCCTTGTTCGACATCACTCAACTGCAAAGTGTGGCACACTTTTATTAATCATTATTATTAATAATACCTATAAGTACTCACATAAAACAGCACAGTGGCAATACGATCGCCCAAAATTATCGATTGGCGACTACGTGTGCCAGTGTAATTACTAGACGCAAAATCAAAGTAATCCATGTGCAGAAAATAGTGTCCACCTATGCCGTAGTTAATCACCTGCAACATGCATAAGTCTTAGTCACATACTCTTTTCTGTCTTATTTAGTAGACATGTACCTGAAAGTCTTCAGAATCAGCCAAGTCAAATCCAGTCATGTCCACAACACGCCTGGTGATTCTCCTGGTCAGATCGTTACTCTCCTTTTTAAGCCAATGGCCCTTGGCAGTTCTTCCCCTGTTCGTTTTGGGTTTTGTTTCCCTATGAACCCTGGTGTTTTTCATATTCTGAGCAGCCTTGCTTATCAACATGGATATTTCTCGGGCAGAGAGCACTTCGTGGTATAGAACCACATATGGATCCAATCCGATTTGCTCGGTTTTGAGTGGAGCCAAGCGAAGGAATGGAGTCGTGGTGAAGTTATAGAAACAGTGCAGTCTAGTGGAGCTCTCATGGGGTCCGTTGCAGCTCAATTTGAACGCATTTGCGACTGGAACATTCTGCTCCTTATTATCCTTAGGGAATGGGTTTGGTTGCCTCTCAATAAGGTCCTGTGTGCTTTTCCACAGGCGTAGAAGACGCGCATCGTAGGGCTTAAGTTTCAAGCAATTTTGCAGCAGGGGCAAGGCCTTTGAATAGTGTTCTAAATAACTAAGGTTAGCTTGGGTATAACTAAAGTTGCGACAACTAACTTTCTTTGAAGTGGGACTCGGCAAGTAATAATAGAAAATCCACTTCATCGATTAGCAGGTGCCTTGGGATGAATAGACGTTCCTCTTGGAGGCGCTGAGACACTTCCTGCAGCCATTGAACAGCTTCCGATGGTCTATTTTTCATGGCAAGGTGATCAGCTAGTGAGAGAATGTCTGCAGAACTCATGCTGGCACTTTAGATTAAGCTAAGTAAGAAAACTATTTATTTGTAAACTTTATAAATGGCACTCACTTGTACTGCTTGCCATTAATGTTCCCATTAATAAAGTCGCCAGATTTTAGGTCATAGAGACTCTGAATGCGATCTATTCCGGCGCATGCCTCCCATAAGTCGAGTTCTGTGGGAAGCTCATTCTTCCAGCTGTCAAATGCTTTTATTTGGGAGATCCCCACTGGCTGCTCCATGTACTTGCCCCACTTGATCCAATCCTGATGCAAACGTCGAATGAGTGAAAAGGCATTTAGTGGATTGGACAGATAGGATATAGCATTCCGCCCCCCTTTCTCGTTTTCCGCACGCATCACTGTGATTTGACTAAGGAAATATGTTACCCAAAACGTTTAGATTTGTGACTTGCCAGACTTACCTGCGTATTATTTGCAGCTTCTGCTCCAGGGCATTTGTGTAGTTATCGAGGTTGTCTATCAGTTTCCTTTCCAGCTCCAGAAGTGGCACCATTGTCACCAGTGACAAGGAGTGACTCCTCTCAAGAGGATGTTGTCCAAGGACCAACGTGCTGTGAAACAGCAACAAAAGTAGATATCCTGGTAAAATCCGTTGCATGTTCTTTGATGCCATGTATTGCCGTAATTGTGAGTTTTTAATTTGACGTTTATTCAGGCCTACTAAATAAATAATATTTCTTATAAAGCTTGTTTCAAACTGTAATATTTCTATAAAGTGTATTTAACAGTGCATAATCCAAAGAATGCACTAGAATTTGTTGTGAGGTTTAGCTTTCCGTTAATTCAAGCTGAAGGTTTTAAGCAGGGCCTAATGAACATCTGGCCTCGTTCGCGAATCCACTCCGTCATCACTGCCAAAAGGGTACAAATGAAGGTAAATCGAGCTAGAAGTTAGCATTCTATTAAATCAAACCCCATTTAGAGCCCACCATTACGGGGCAAGCAGCGTGCAGAGTCGAGGGATCACAGTGTCCATCGGTATGAAGGTTGTACCAGAGGAGTGCTGTTCCCGCTCGAGGATAGATGGTATATCCCGACATGGGAAACACCGTGGCTCCACCCTGTTCCACATCAGACAGCTAGGGGTGTAGAAAAATGCGAGGAGTCGTAAGAAAAATAACCAAAATAAACTTACATAAAACAGAACTGTAGCAATTCGGTCTCCAAAATGTTTGGCCAATGCGACTTCCTTGTAAGGGATTTTTGTTAAGTTAAAGTAGTCCTTGTGCATGTTATAGTGGCCACCAATACCATAATTGATTATCTGCGTTTGCCAATTGGTTTACACTAAGTCAAGGGCCTCAACTTGAAACTTACCTGAAACTTTTCCGCTTCCTTCAAATCGAAGCCCGTCATATCGCGTATACGCCGTGTAATTCGTTTGGTTAGCTCGTTTAACTCCTTCTTAATCCAACGAGCCTTGACGGTCCTCAACCGCTTAAAGGTTGATCCTTTGGCTTGGAAGACTCCGCTAGCTTTTAAATCAGAAGCAGCTAGTTCTATTAGCTGTGCGGATTCCTGTGGAGAGAGCACCTCATGGTATAGCACCACATAGGGATTCAATCCAACTTGTTCCATTTTCAGAGGTGCAAAACGAAGAAATGGTGTGGTGCTAAAATTATAGGAACAGTGGAGTTTAGTAGATGTGTTAAGAAAGCCCCGGCAACTTAATTTAAATGCCATTTCTAGAGCTTTTTCAGGTTGTTTCTCTTTTTCAATTGTGCCATTAGTCTGGTCTCTTATCAACTTATTAATTTTATGACGTAGTCGTATGAAATAACCTCTTTGGGGCTCAATCTTTAGGCACCTTTCAACCAAAGACAGCGCTTTTGAATATTTATCTAAGCGATATTCGTTAAGAGCTGATATCATTAAAGGTACAATGACTTACTTTCATTTAAATGGCATTCTGCAAGTAGTTTTAGAACTTCTAATTCTGCTATTGACAAGTGTGGTGGTTCATTCTGAAGACGATTGACAGCCTCTTGCAGCCATTGAATACCTTCCAGTTCAGCTTTCCTCTTAGCAAGGTGATAACCTACTGCAAAAATATCCGCAGAACTCATGCTAAAGCTGAAAAAGTTTACCAAAATTAGCGAGTATGTAAAATGAAGAGATTTCCCAAAACTCTTGATAATACATACTTGTATTGGCAACCGTCTATTTGTCCCTGTATAATGTCTTCAACCTGCAGGTCATAAATGCTTTTTATGCGGACAATGCCGGCACAGGCATCGCACAAGTCGGTGTTTGTGGGAAGATCTGTCTTCCAACTATCAAAGTTTCTAATTTGAGCTGTGCCAACTGGCTGGATCATATAGATCCGCCACTTGGGCCAATCCTGATGTAATCTTCGGATGAGGGAATGAGCATTCAATGGATTGGACAGGTAGAACATTGCATCTTTCCGCCCCTTCGCGTTCTCTGCCCTGAGAACTGGAATGTAACTAGAGCAGAAAAAGTTGAATGATTCAATAAGTCACACTTCACAAACTCATCACCTTCGTAAGACCTGCAGCTTTTGCTCCATGACATTGGCATAGTCCTCAAGGTTGTCGATCAGCTTTTTCTCCAGTTCAAGAAGTGGTGGCATTGAAGCCACCGATAAAGCATGGTGTTGCTCCAATCTATTGCCCCAAGTTGGAGCGAGTATTAGCAGCAGGTTGAGTATAGATACTTGAAATTGCCTCCATTTTGAGGTCATTGAAACCTTGAACCCTTTCTTGAAAATAAAGTTCCAGAATATATAAAAATTTATTGTGTCAAGATCTATTGTTGCTAGATCTACTCGGATGCCAAGATTATCTGTAAATGTGTATTTATTCCCATGTTTATAGAAGTAGAAAACCTTTTTCTTATCTTGTGCTTATAATGCAAACTGCCAAAATTGGCTGACATCAAACGGTATTTGGCAGGGTTTTCCAATTCTTGATTTTGATGAACGACTTTGAGTAAAAACACCTCTAATTATACCACTCCGGAATGTTGAGACTTGATTTTCAATGGTTCTTATCGCTGGGAAAGTGAGTTTAATTGACAGCATTATTGATTAGTTGACTTTATTGAGTTTCATTGCGGTCGTATATTATCACTGTCTGAAAATAGTTTCGCTGAGAATCACATTCGCTTTTTGAGGCAAGGTCTTCTGAATAGCTGTTCGCGCTCCCGAATCCACTTGTTGCACACTGCAAAGGATTGCATAAGAAATACAGATCACAGGTGATAGGTAATAAGACGTCGAGCATACCCCATTTGGAACCCACTATAACGGGGCAAGCAGCATGAAGGGTTTGAGTGTCGATTTGACCGTCGTCCTTGAGATTGTACCACATTATGACGGATCCGCGTTGCGGGAAGATGGCCTTTCTAATGTTTGGAAACACGGTGGCGCCACCTTGTTCTACATCCGTCAGCTGGGGATAATTAGAAGTAAAAATAAATGTAACTTAAGGCAACTATATTTTAGTTACTTACGTAGAAGAGTACTGTCGCAATGCGGTCGCCACTCATGGCAGTCAAATTGGAGTTCTTGAAGCAAAATGAAAACCGATGATGATAATACTTATACGTAGAGCTCGGCTACTTACAATCGTGTTAAAGTAGTCGTAGTGCTGGTCGTAGTGGCCACCCAAGCCGTAGTTCATCAGCTGCAGCATCTCGGAGCCATAGAGATTGAATCCGGTCATGTCGGTGATGCGGGCATTGAGACGAACAGTGAGGGGACTATAGCCATCGGGAAACCAGGCCACCTTGGAGGTCCTGGTCTTGACCACCTCGTTCCGACCGGAGGCGGCCTGAAAGACAGTGGCTCGCTTCAGTCCCGGAGTGGCCATACCTTGGAGCTCCTTGATTTCCTTGGCAGAGAGCACGTCGTGGTAGAGCACCATGTATGGGTCCAGACCCACCAGTTCCATCTTGAGCGGAGCGAGCATCAGGAAGGGCGAGGTGGTTCTGTTGTACAGACAGTGAAGCTTGCTGTCCGCGGACGGCGCGAACTGACCTCGGCAGCCCATCTGGTAGGCACTTGGCTCTGCTGTTTGAGCTTGAGCTTGAACCTGAAATGTTTTCATTTTAGCCCTATCTGATTGACCTTATCAAGCTGCCAAAACCACGTACCTTCACCGGATGCGCAATGTTGGCGCCCGTCCTTATCATCGTTTCGATTTCCGACTTCTTCAGCAACAGTTTAATATCTTGCGGGTTATCAGCCAGAGCAATGTTGACAACTTTCAGGGCATCGGCGTTCTGGTCTGTTTTTATTTAATATAGAAAGGCGCTTTGTCTTCAAATCCGAAACTACTTACTCAGCTTTAGCAGGGTTTCAGCATAGAACATTCGCACTTCGTTTTTGGAAATCTGAAGGGGGGCAGCCAGGGAATAAACCTCCATCAATACAACCGACTGATAGATCCAGCTAGCAGCTGCCAAATAGTTTTCCTGGTCAAATAGGATTTGGGCCATGGCATACGTATCCAATACAGTGAGGCTCACACTGCAAACAATATGGGTTACTGTTTCGTTCAATAACGGAATGGTTCAATTAGCTACATCTTACTTGTACTGTTTCCCATTGAGGAGTCCATGGGTCATTTCCGACACTTTAAGTCCATAGGTGTGTTGAATGCGATCCAAGGCGCTCACAGCCTCCTCCACATCCGTGTGGGTGGGCATGTGTTCCCGTAGCTCCTGGATTCTCTCCACCTGGGAAACGCCCACGGAATCGTCCAAGTATAGTTGCCAAATAATCCAGTCGCGATTCATGCGCCGAATGAGCGAGAAGGAGTTCAGCGGATTGGATAGGTACTCCTCCGTGGAGCTGCGGGCTTTGTCGTTCTCCAAACGCAGAGTTGTTATGCTCCTAAAGAAAAATTAAATACAAAACTAGTTGAAGCCTTGTCATGGATATGGAATAGATAGAATTTAAAACCAGCTAGTACCTTCTTACGGTCTCCAGTTTCTTCTCCAGCTCGACTGCGTAATCCTCTAGGTTGTCGATCAGCTGCGCCTCCAAGTCGAGCAGCTTCACCATTCCCGCCACCGAGGTGCAGTGGCTCTCCTCGCCTGCCACCTGGTGGTGGAGAAGGAGCAGCACCTGGTAGATGAGCAGCAGCCTTACCGGGAGTAGCCACTTTGAAGAGCGCATTGTGGGTTACCTTTCTGGTCGCGGTTCTATGTGGGTCTACGTGACGGAGCCAACTGGCAGAGCCAAAATAGTCGTAGCTGGCAAGTTAACATCGGGTCGAGATAAATACTCACTCGTATTCCGTTTATAGCGATTCTTTCGACTGCTGATAAGCGGCGCATTGATAGCGGCACGCAGCGATTTAATTAACCCGAGAGCAAAAGCACCGGAACAAAAATATTGAGTTGGCACTACGTGCTCGCCGTTCGCAAAAGAGCTGCGTCATCGAAGAACGTGCTCGCCCAGATCACTGACCACCGGCAATACGATGTGGGCAGTGGGTAACTGGGGAACGACAGTCATGATATGATATACCCATGATGGTTGAAAAAGCTATGCCAGAGCTTAGGTGGGGCTATCGCTTTGACAGATATATATTTATCTGCATCGATTATAAATAACATTTATGTAGCGGTTGTTCACACGTTTATAAGATAAGATATGACATAAAAACGTCATATTTCTTAATGCTTTTTATGCATTGGAAAACCATTCTTTAAAGTTATGTTTTGCCATGCCTACGTAAACAAGATTTTTCCTTTCCCAAAGACCCTTGTGCCATATACTTCAATGTCTTTAATTTGACTTTTGCCACAAAATACTACCTTTCGAAAGTAGTTCACACAAAATTTAGGATAACTACTACGACATGAATAAACTATATGTACATTCCACCACCGATTTTCTGCACATCAAACCGGTAGCAGTACGCCCCACGCTCTTCATATTCTACACCTTGGAGACGATCCTAAACATTATCTGCATTGGGTATCACATCACTGGATTCCAGCCCCTCGATTGGCGAGGCCAAGAGATCCACTACATCTGCCTGATCGTCTTCTACGTCTTCATATTGGTGAACTTTTTCCAGAGCATCGCCATTTGCACGGGACGCATGCCCAGTGTCCTGGTGGAGATCTGGAAGGCCTCGGTGGCCGCGGTCGCCTTCATCCTGATATCCTTGCTCACCATGTGGGACGTGGAGCGGCAGTTCTCTGTGTTCTTCGTGCGACCACCCAGCGAGCAGGCCCAGGATGAGCACAGGGAACTGCCTCCCGTTCACCCGACCTTCCGCTACAAGAAGGGTCAGGCCATCTCCTCGTTGTCCTGCGGTCTGATCTACATGCTCCACGCCGTAATCATGTTCGACGTCAGGCTGACCTCCAAGCTTGTGGTCAATGGATCACAACACCTGCCCATTCCCCTCTTCGTCCTGGGTCGCGCTTTCCACAGAAAGATGTCCAAGTACGAGTGGTTTACGGAGTTTTGTGGCAACAACACCATTGATCTCTAGTGGGAAGTCTTAAATTTGCTGCTGATTCTTTACAAAAACCATAGTTCAAATTGTACAAATTCCAAATACATATGTATATCTGTATCTATTTCCCTGGGAAATGCTGTCACTTTTATAAATTATTTTGTTAAGTTTTGTATACTCGGTATGTCTGGAGCGGAGTCCCTTTTCACCTGGGTCTATGGACCGCGTGCTTCAGCGCTAGAGAGCAGTGGGGCAGGACATCACAAGCCCGAAGCTCTGCGACCCGTGCTCTTTGTGTTCTATACGCTGGAAACCGTCTTGAACATGTTCTGCATGTGTTATCACGTCACAGGCTTTCAGGTCATCAAAGTGCACAGGTTCAGTTGGGATGCGGTGGCTATCCACTACATCTACCTCCTGACCTTCACCTTCTTCTCGATGGTGACGCTCTTGCAGAGCGTGAGTATATGCACGGGTAACACGCCCTCCGTCCGCTTGGAGATTTGGAAGTCCTCGGCGGCCGCCATCGCCTTCGTCCTGATATCCCTGACCACCATGTGGGATGCGGAGCGTCAGTTTTACGTCTTCTTCCTGTCCAGCGACGTACATGAAAACCCAGTCAACCAATATTTGGAGGACGTACCGATGCACCCGTTCTTCTTCTACCTGCGCGGACAGTCCATCTCGTCGCTGGCCTGTGGAGTACTCTACCTGCTCCACGCCACCATCATGATCGACGTGAAGTTGACCAATGACCGGAACCAGGGTGAGAGCAAGGGCACCTACATGCCCATACCGCTTTTTGTGCTGGGCAAATTCATTCACAGGAAACTAAGCGAATACGAGTGGTTTCGCGAGTACTGCGAGAACGAGCCCATTTACTTGTAGACGCACTCGCGGAACTTTTCTATAATGAGCCAGTGGAGTTTTTGCCAAAATTGCAGTTTCATATATTGTAATACCGCCTTTTCCAAATTTTGTAAGTTCTTGGATGTTTGCTTGAGCTACATATACATACTCGTATGTATCGATAGGTAATGTGAAATATATATTTTTTAAAATAATCTGTAGTCAGCTGAGTTTTTCCCTAAATAATTAGTTATTATATAAAGATAAGGCTGTTACTTCGCTCTCAAATTAATTAGTTTGTTTCGGAACAGCCTAATTAATTTGAATCTTTGAGGGCGCAACAATGTAAATCAAAATCGGATATCTCGCAGTCGGAGCACTCGACCGTGCAATTCCTACTGGTTAATGCTCGCATTACTGAACAATTGCTATCTGCTGCCGCCATGAGTGAATCCATTGAAAGGATTTTTGTGGAGTCCTAAATGCCGCTTTGTATAGAGCCCACTTGTTGTGCGTGTGTGTGCCAAGGTATGGCAAAAAAGGCTTTAAATTTTACACTTTTATGGAGCGGCCAGCGGGTGATATGGCCGCATGCGAATGGGGTCGGGTCATATGTCCTGCCGTTGATATCGGCTTAACTTTGCCATAAAACTGTCAGCGTCATGCCTTTTGCGGGGTCGGGTTGTTGGACAAATGAAATAAATTTTACAGCCAAATGGACAGGGCAGCCAAACAAAAAGACCAAAGAGACCAGAAAGACCAATGCACGGAGGCCCAGAGATTTGTGTGCGTGTAGCAGAACGGAAAGGCAAATCTAATGCGGACAACAAAAGCACCTGTGACCTGGAAAATGTCCTGCCGTCCACGGTCCACACCGAGTTCATGTCCGTGACCGTAGACTCCTGGATTTTAGATTCTGGCTGCTGGATTCCGGCTGGCACTGTCAACAGCTGGACGGGCCTTTAAGCTGCTTTTGGGCCACTTTAAGCCAGACATGGCAAATATTTGCTCAAAGCATTGCGGCCCCCAGAAGGCAGGAGGATGTTCATCAATTAAGTGTCATCAATCATTGGCGGCGCATGGATCAAAATCAGCGACTACGGCGACGGGCAAACATGTCACGGTACAAAATATCGTTTAACCTACAATGCCAGCCAGTCAGCCAGTCAGCCAGCACCACAAAACCTATTTACTTCGGTAATGTGAAGTTGCCGTCTCGCAAAATCAGAACCTCATCCCTCATTCCGCATCCCTTATTGTACTTAACCATTTCGAACACCTAAACACACAAAGCTAATGCATTTTCGGGGTTATGGTTTGCAGTGGCACCTTCAAAGGCATATCAATTTCAATTGGTGACCCACTCAGTGAAATCCATCGCGGCTATTAAACTGTAAACCGCAAAACTTTGAAAAGTTTTGGGCCCTGCTTTATGGCAGCGAGCGCAAATCAAGCGGAAACTCAAACACTTGGTTCTCGAAACGACTTGTGAAACAATGCTCCATTAATGGCGCCCAATGGTCGAGGACGCCGCCCGCCAATCTTCTGCTCCAATCTTCTCCAATCTCCAATTCGAAATCAATGTCGGGCGGTTGCAGTTATGATTATTGCAGTTGTCAAAAGTTTTCAGTGGATTGGTATTGGTGGTGCCGCTGGATGATAATGGGCTGGGCAAACACAGAGTGGAAAGGTTTATGCAAATGCGGGCAGGGCTTTTATACACTGGCAAACAGACAGCGATGGCTCGCTAAAAAATGCTTATGACTTGTGTAAACAATTTCGCCACACAGTCCTTGCTCCTTAGATATCCTTTTACGTGTAGGTATGCCCCGTCTGCTGCTGCTGCTGCTGCTCCTGCTCCAGTTCCAGTTTCAGTTTCAGTTGGGGAAAAACCGAAGGAGTGTGTATCTCCAGATCCAGATCTGGTGTGTAAAAATATTTTATGGACTTTGGCATTTTTGCTGCGGAAAAGTTACTTTGGCCGATAAGCGAGCATGTGTGTGACTTCCGTTTGTCCTTGCATGTCCTTCCTTGCCCTGAGCAGCGTACACACACATTTTTATGCATTTTCTTAGCGGCCATTTTTATGCCCGCACACGTTTTCCATTAGACATCAACAGGACTGTCATTTCCCTATTTTCCTCCACGATTTCCACGTCTCAGCATGGGTGAAAGTCCCAGGGAATCGCAGTGAATCGCAGGGAGTGGGACTGGATTTTGGACAAGCTAACTTGAGACCTGTCACTCCTGTTTCCGCTTTCGCTCCCACTCCTAATTGAAAACTGGGTCAATTGCCGGGTAGCACATTAATCAAATTCAGAAGCCCGCTTCCTCGTTTTGCATTCGTCATTAAAGCAATTATCATGTTGGGACAATTACTCTTTGTTAGGAATTGGAACTGAAACTTCAAGCTGCGAAACTTCAAACTGCGAATCGGCTGCCTGATAACTGCGCCAAGGTGGCATTAATCTTCATAAGCGTGACAAGTTCATTAGAATAGCAAACACGGCATTCATTTCCTACTTACTTCTTGCCGCAACCCCCGGAAAATGTTACCCCTTGATGTGGCGCTAATTGAGAATGTAAGTTAAGCTCGTGCTGGGCTTCAAATTCAATAGGTTGCTCATAATGAATGACTTTATTTAGGGAGGTATTTAAATATATTTTAGGCAGCCACTGCCATTTTCTGGTATGAGAGCATAACGATTTAATTGCAATCGTACAAAGTGTTACCTTATCCCTTACGGTCACGACTTTTATTTATGTTGTTAAGCACGAAAAGAGTGTGTAAAAATAATCCCGTATCCCTTTGAACCGCCCACTGAAAACCCGCCGTATTTTCCACCGTGGCTTGCATAATTCCGCGGATATAATTTTTTAGCGAGGCGCTGGAGCGCGGCGCGTATAATGCGCATAATTTCTATGCCACGTTGGTCACCCGAAAAGTAAATGTAGACACAGCCCCACGTCCTTCGGCGATGGGCAGCCACCGAGGTCGACCTTTGTGCCAGCACCACCCCATCACCCCCCTCAATGCCACAACAACAACAGCGAAGGCTTTTGGCACTGGTTTTCCTTTTCAACTGGAAGGGAACGGGAGCTGGGCCCATGAACAAAAGAGGTACATGCGAAAAATAAAACCTATTACCGGAATCATAATTATCTTTTATGGCCGCGTCTGTCATGACGACATTATGGCGTGGTCTGCTTCTGGACCCATTCCTTTGGCTTATCCCATGGCCCTCTCTGCACCAGTACACTGCAAGAAAAACTGCGATAAAACATTACCTATGTTTAAAGTAAGCAAGGCAAGAGGAACTACTTGTCTCGCAACAAATCAAATAGACTTGTTAATAGTGATGATAGTGCTTCTTAAGAGAAGTAGTAGTCCTGGAAACGGAATTTCCGTGCAGTGTACTGTATCTTTGTCTCTGTCGCTCTCTCTCTCTCTGTCTCTCTGCACGTAGCAATAAAAAACCGCGAAATGCGGCCAAGTAGCGGCAGAAAAAAGTAACATAAATTACTCGCAAGCCCCAAAGCCCCACAGTGGGGTTAAGGCGGGTTGGTGGGGGGTGGTGGGGTGTGCGTGTTCGGGGGTCCCACAAATTATGTAGTCGGAATAATATTTTCATTACGGCCAGGAAAAACAGTTTCGATTCCCCCCAGCCCCTCGCAGACATCTGTCGCCTTCGTTTGCCTGTGTTGGCCGGCTAAAAACAGGTGTTTCCTAATTTATTGGCCTGGCCCGCAGACATTCATTCCCCATTCCCAAGTAATTGCCATTTCACCACTGCGCCATTTACTTGTACCTCCTGCGAAATGATTATTACAACGGAGGAGGGAAAGGCAGCAGGGCAGCAAACACTGTCTGCGGCTGGCAGACAAATCAAAGTGCCAACATTGCTTGTCATGTGTTTTTTAATTTCTAATATTTCACGCGTCACACTGCCACAAACGAGGAGTCTGTTAGCCACCCCAAAGTAATGCTAATGCCTCTGACAGAGGGCCTGCCATTGTTGTGCACTTTGCTGCAAATTATGCGAGACACGTCGCCGCAGCCGCATTATTCGCAGCTGAACAGATCGAAAAAGGCCAGGACTCTGGTGGTCTCGTGGTCTGCAGATCTGGAGGTGTGCCCGAGGTGCATTTCTCCGTGGAGCAGATGGAGGAGTTCCTGGCTCAAGGAAGGGGAGTTGGACTCATCCCCCGGGCCAACTGGCTTGGCCAGTCTACGTGTGATAATCCCAGCACCACTCGAGTTTTCTCAACTCAAAAAAATCTGCTTTGAGGAACTAGAAATACCTCTTTTATTTTAGTGGTTGTGGCACTTAAAAAAAGTTTCTGTTTGAGCACCAATAAAATATAGTGTTGCATACTTCTAGGTACTCTAGGTAATGTATTTCTGTGTTGCCCTAGAACTTTCAAGCACACATTTATTTGCAACCACTTTTGCTACCGTGTAATTGAAGCACTGCGATTGGGGGTCTGCTGCGGCGGCCGCTCATTTCGCCCAAGGCCAAGTGTGTGGCATTCCCCTTGTTAAAAAGCGCAAAATGCACGTGCTGCCTTTGTGCGAATCCTGCTGCTGTTGTTGTTGTAATTGCTAGCCGCCGTCTGTTGACAGGATACTTCAACTATTGTTTGCCAGGACCCCCGACTCCTGTTTAATTCAGCATGAAATTGGTTTGTATTATGATTTTGCAGTCGCTCTTGCCGCTGGGCGCTTCTGCACAAACACCTCAGCCAGCAAGTGTTGGCGTTCTTAAAGCTTTAGCCACACTCCCAGATGTTCAAAAAGGATCTAAAGTATAAAGTATTTCACTATATTCTCCTATATGGGTATTTACTGCGGGAAAAAGTTCGCTTTGATGCTGCTTTAATTAAAAACTGCGCGCTTCGCGTAACTAGCACTTGATTAATTTTTGGTTGCACGCAAAAGTAAAGCGAAAAAATGCAAAGCAAAACAGAGACACACGACCGCAAAAAGCAGCAGGAAAAAAGGATTCAAATTAATTATGTCCGTGCTGTGCTCCGGGGTTCCCTGTCCCGGCTTCCAATCCGGATTTTTGGACCCAACCGGATAGCTTCCACTTTACGTTATCAGCGCGTGCTCTGCATACGAGGTGGATATGGACAGAAAGGACCCAATTCAGGATGAGGACATTGCATGCTGTTCGCTGCCATTCATTTGGGTGAACTTTGCAGCTTAGTGGGCGGTTGGCAGCGATATTGAATTTCTGAATTTCTGAATTTCAGACTTTCCGCGAAATGAAATACGGACACTGACCACGGGCAGTACGGATGCTATAGTCCAGAAATGGGCGGCATTGCCGATTCAGTGTGATTTACAGAACAGGAGCATATTGCGCACTCCAAATGGTCGATGGAGGAGGAACTTGGCTCTGATTGAAAGTTGTACCAAAAATTCATTAAAGTCTCAGTAAATTAAAAGAGCTACTCGAGGTTAAGGACACGTTTTCCAGAAGATACTTTACCTTTCGCAGAGCAAACACGTTTTCAACGTTTGACACTTGATAAAGTCGCGACATGAGTGAAAATCCTTTCAGATTCCATCTGTTTTCCGTGCCCACGTAGTCCTCAAACCTGAGCACACGCACTCACAGATACACTTCACCACACAGATACAGATACACAGAGTCGCAGATACAAGTTCACACACACAGATGCAGACGCTCTTCATTTGGCTTCGTAGACAAAGGACACAATGCCCCTCCCCGCTGCTCAGATATTAAACACAATATTAATAATCTCACATGTGCGTGTGGGTGGTGCACGGGTGACTTTGGGTGGCTTTTCGGGTGGGTGTGTCGACAGCAGCCGCCAAGAGCCATCAGTCATCCACTCAGCCACACACACGCGATTTTTACCTTAGCGGGGAATGAATACTTCTAGACTTTGGGCCGCAGACTGGCGCCAGGCCAAAACAAAGAGCCATCAACAAAAGCGAGTTATATCCTCCCATTCCTGCCTTATAAATGCTGCAAACCCATTCCGAGAGCAGCCAACAATCGCTAATGTAAATGTTTGTCTGCTATTTGAATTTTAATTACTTTTCGCCGCGCTGGCAAGAACTATTTGATATCCCCGCCGAGCTGAGCCAAACCAAACCAAACCGAACTCACCTAAACGTAAACTTTTTAATGGAATTCCTGGCCAGAAGACCAGAAAAACTTTCCACCTCCCCACCACTCGCCGCCATACGAAACTGGAACTGGAGGGCCAATCGGTGGACCAGGCCCAAAGCCAAAGAGCCAAGATCGTAATGCGCCTTAATTGAAATAAGTCCCCAACCAATTGTTAGACGCGCATCCACTTAAGCTCGTCGAAGACAAGGTCGAACTTGCAGAGAGAAAAATAAAGTAAAGCAAACAAATTTTGGGTAGACAAACAATATCTTAAGATTTTAAGAGCAGAAGCTACCTCCTAGAGCTAATCACAACTCGCCTTATTACTCTTCAGTGTACTGCTTTCTGCACTCCCAATTGCACAATCAGGAATCAGCCTCAGCCTCCGTTTGGGTGGCATAAATTTTGGAATTGTTAGCCGGGGCCACTTGAACGGAAACGACTAATTCCCGTTGCCCAGATTGAGGTGGAGCCGCCCCCACTTCATCCTGCCCAGATGCCCAGATCCTTGGAGAGTTGGGAGTGGTCCTGGTGTCTGGCATCTGTTCCACAGACAGAGCACAAAAATATTCGGCGGGCTGCCGTGACTTGGAAATGCCTTTTATCGGATTGAGACGTGCGGTGTTCTTTGCACTGCGGTGAAACTTCGCAGGAAATTCAATCAAAGGTACAAGTTAATCCCGCGTGAGTTCATAAAGTTCACGAGGCAATTTATTTGCCAGGCACCATAAGTTTTTTGGCCCAGCCGAAAGTTGTAGCTTTAAAAAAGCCAACAAAGGTAAAGAAAACTTTTCAATTCGTTTTTTCTCCGCAATCTTTAGCCAGCTTTTAAAGTGAGTTTCTTAGACTATATGGTATCTGGAATATATGGAGTATGTACTTATGTTTACAGTCTGCTTTTAAAGACGCACTTAACTCGATTCTGGCATATTGAACTGATTTATCGAAAAGCACGCAAAGGATTTCTTTTTTGTGATGTGACTCAAAGCTAAGCAGCATAAATCACGCGCCTTTGAGCCTTTTGAAGTCACCAGAAGACTGCGAGCATTTTTGGCCGCTGAAAGACAAAAGAGTTGGGCAAACTGGCAAACTGGCAAACTGGCGGATTCTGGAGTGTGCTTCGATTGTGTCTTCAATTAGTGTTAAGAGCTTGTCAAACAAGCAGCCAGATTAAAGGAAAGTCGATTTCCCGGGCTCCCAATTTTCCCCACCATCCATCCATTTCGCTCTGCTAACATGCAACTAACCATGGCGAACACGTTTCGATTGTGGGCGTATCGAAAGGGCATGAGGGAAAATAAAGGACTCGCCACTGAGGACTAAGGACTCTGGACTCAGGAGGCAAATCGATGGCCAATAGCCGTGAGCTCATTTCACCTCCGAAATGGCAACTAAGCCGGGAAACGAGGGCAAACATCTAATTGCCTGGACAGAGCAAATAGAACCAGGCACTGGGGACTACTTAGGAGTATCCTTGGGAACGATAAAGAGGTGAAGGATTAATAGCAAATAAATTGATGTTGAAATGGCGATTACCGAAGAAGGACGACAAAGGATAAACATTTCATTTCGCTACTGCCACATAAATCACGACGAAAATTTACCTATGAAAAGGAAAATATCAGCAAGACAGGAAAGCTGCAAAAACGAATTCCCATTCAGACATTATCATATGAATTTCTTTTCTCGGTCACATACCCCCACAAAAAAGAAAAAAAACATAAACAACAAAAGCCAAATGTTGCATAAATTCGGCTGGCACTTGATGTGTGTATTACAACAAAAGGTGAGCCAAAATGAGGGATGAGACCCTGAGGGTGGACCAAAAAAAAATCTGAGGGTGACCAATGCTGGACAATGCAAATCTTGACCGAGCAGCAGAAAGCAATGCTCGCATAAATTTTCATAAATTTCAGGCTTTGATTTATTTAATATATGGATTTTTCGCTCTTCTGGGGTGGACCTGGCCATTGATCGATCTTTGGCTGAGTTTTTTCCCAAAGAACTTTAAGCAAAGTTTCCCCAAAAATCGCTCACTTTTCAGATTCATTTCCGGCGTGCCAAGCGGCAGTGAGAGTGGCAAGTGGCTGAGGCAAAAGGATAAATTGTTTGCATGTCCTACAGAAACAATCAAATCGCAATTTACTGGCTCATGGAAAACCGATTTATCGTTGGCGAAGTTAGTCGGTCATAAAACATCCATTAACTTCATGTCAATGTTGCATACGCACACCATACACCCAGTCCCAATATATATCCCCTCGATTCCGATTCCGATTCCAAACTCCGATTGCGATTGCGATTCCTGCCGGACAAGCGTTCATTTGCGGTATTTTCCAGGGGGCGGCGCTTTTCACTTGGGGGCGTTGCAGGCCGCGCTGCTCGGTGAAAATTGCTGGGACTCAGAATCAGAATCGAAACTCAACTGTGGCCTCTGCCACATGTCAGCGTTTTACTGTGGGGAAAGGTTAAGGGGTATCACAAGTTGGCTGGACCTAATCGAACTCCATTCAATTCTAATACAGTAATTATGGTTGGTAAATTCTAGTTACAAGAAACCACAAATGTGGAAAGTTGTTTAGAACTTTAATTTGAAATAAATAAGAACTTTATTTCAAATGATCATTTATGATCAACTTATACAGGGTACGTTGAAGTTGTTTCTTGGGTGCTTTTCGTGCTCCATCGGATCCTTGCCCAATGACACGTGATAAGAAATGTCGGGCGGTTGAACTGTCAGGGAGGTGTGTGTTGTAATTGAGGGCCAAGGGGCCAAAAAACTGTGCAAAAAACAATTGCACACGTAGGCAAAAGCAATTTGCCGATTGCCGCAAAGGAAATGTCGCCAAAAGTATCTTGCACTTTTTTTAGGCAACCGAATTTCTCACTTACCTCCACCCAATCCCCTTGGCTAGGAAAATCCCCATCCAGTGCAGCCAAAAAAGAGAGTTAATTGCTGGCGTCTGAAGTGAATACTTCTCGCTGTCATTTGCCATCCGAAAAAGGGGGGGCGGCGGAAAAGCGGAAGGGGGAGTGGCACTTAATGTGGGCCGCCTTGGCGGAAACTTTTGAATTACCTCAGTTACGCAGGAGTTTCGAAATGGCTCCAAGGATGGCGAGTCGGAATGGGAATTGCTACGGTTACAACACTCGAGCCTCGACGCCGTTTTCATTTATGCCGTTTCAAGTTGCTCAGCGAAGCATCCGAGAGTTTTCCCGGGGTAGGAAAATGTTTGTCTTTCATTTGGCTCATCCTCCTGGCTTTTCTCCGCTGGTGGTGTCTGCTTAACAAATTCTCTACGATTATTACCTGCTGTTAAAAATTTCATAATCTCGCAGATAATAATTTAATGCGTCGTTTTAGTGGCCAACATTAAAAAGTTTGCCAAGAAAATTCTCCCCAGATACGGAAAATTGAAAGGGAGTGCTTGGGGCCGGAGTTTGGCGATGAGGTGACGGCAGAACCTTGTCTGGCATTTAATATTGTTGTAAGCAGGTAATTCCGCATCCCCACTGCGGTTTCTGGGGCGATAAGCAGCTGGCCCTGGACTGGCTCCAATTTGAACTGCAATTCATAAGCCAGCCGATGGTGGGTTAAGTTGTCATGAGGTTGGCTAAGTGCTCAGCTCAATACCCTACCCTTTGGTTGAATGCAATAGATACAAAGTGTATCTTTAAAGTGGCTCTTTGCTGTTAGTTTTACTTCTCAGAATGTAAACAACTATCCTCGTTGCTTTCCAAAGTTTTTAGATACCGCATACAATTAGAAATATTTCCCCATTCAGCTAACTGAGAGTGAAAGAAGCTCTTTCAAAAATCTATTTATCCTGATCCCACGAAGAGTAACTGAACTTGGCCAAGTTGGCTCTCTACTGGTCTCAAATGTGCGAACATTAGCACGGAACATCGAAGTTTATCTATGACCAGGAGGACGACCGCCTCCGTTTCCACCCCACGAATCCTTTTTGCTTTTGCAAGGAAGGTATGTGTCCTTGCGCCTGTCTGCCCAGCATGTGAACTTTTCAAAGTTATGCGCATTTCTGCTGACCATTGGCATTTTGCAGCTTTTGTTTTTGGAAACAGGGAACAGGAGTGCCAGCAGCACAGATGGCGGAGTGGGAGTCCCCGGACAAAGACAAAGGTCGAGGACGGCAGCTGTTGCCCAATCGTTTTGTCTGCCGGCGCATCCCGGCATCGGTTTTGGGATTAATGCCTCGCCTGCTCCTTTCTCTTTTTTTGCCCAGGTCATGGCCAGTTTATTGAAAAGGTGACGTTGCCGCTGCAGCAGGAGCAAAACTTTTGCCAAACTTTGCCTGAGTTTGGCTCCTTTTTTTCGCCTGCTGCCGCTGTGCTGTCGATAATATCGATGCGGAACATATGTGAACATGTCGTTTGACACATTTGTCAGTTGGCTTAAAGTTTCCGCAGGAGCGGAGAAACCCGGGGGCAAAACCAATCGAGTTAAGCTGCAATTGGTTGAGCAACCCGTGTGCGGGAAATGTGCGGCATTTGAGGACTATTATTGGAGGGATTTCCATAGCAGAAGACAGGTGTATATGCCAAGGATATTATTCAAAAGCTTTGATAGGTGATAATGGTAAATAAACTGTAGGATTTATGCTCCACTACCTAGTAATAAATTTGCATACCTTGGGATAATCTTAAAGATACATGCTTTAACGTACAGTATTTACCACCAACTGCACACAGCCAAGATGGAATTTGCATCTGAGCAGGCACTCACTCTTGGGCGATTCAAGGCCGAGTTTTAAGCCACTTCACAGCAAATTAGGGGCTTTCAACAGCCTCTCACTGAGTGTCTGTGTGCTCACATCTGTTGACAAATGACTGGCAATGTTCAACGGTGTTTGGCAGCACTTGTGCGCCTCATTATGTGGCATTTTGGGCTAACCGCTTTAATTAGCCCAGACCAGCCCACGCACACAGATAGTCTCTCTCACACACATACACACTTGCACTTGCACACGGGCTGCAGGATGCATTGTCCTGTTCGCCGGCTGACCAACAAAGCCACTTGAGAGCCGCCGGGCTTTGCAGTGCAAATCCTGTTGAGAGCTCCAAACCGTGCGCCTCTAATTGAGTCACAAATCAACCAAAATATATTATGCACCGCAAATTGTGCGGTAATTACACACACACACACACGCACGTTCCCCGGGAAAGGGGGGGTGGTGTAAAGGGGGTGCGGAGCGGAGACAGTCGCTAATTTATGGCGCACAGTGTAGCATACTTTCCAGCACCTGCACAAGACATCGACTCCAGGACGACAATGGCGGCGTTAATTTGCCTGCTAATGAGCCACAAAAACAAGCGCAGCCAACGGGCTTAATTATGTTAATTTACCCCGAGCTGTCAGCGAAGCACTGAGAGAAATTGGGACTGATGGCGAAATTAATATCACTGACTTTTGGTGCATATATTAGAGTGCAACTTTAAGCGCATTGTTCCCTATTCTGCTTTAGTTTCCTTTATAATTCATATACCCGTTCCACACTTGAGTCTCATTCTAATATTCTTATTTTAACTTTATTTTTTATTACCATCGACTAACCGCATTAATTACTTATAGATCTTCCCCCCGCTTGCACTGCGACCACGCTGCGTATGCGTAATTTGGCTGCCATCAAGTTTTAGTGCGTGCACTTTTTCCGGATTCTTGCTCGCTGCCAATCGCCAAATCGTATCAAACGCAATTTTTGCACTGGCGCCAGTCGCAGTCAGGGGAATTTTCTTTAAAGAACAAATTATTTCGGCGAGGGGTGGAAAACGCGGGTGGAGTGTATAGTAGTATACTGTGTCAGTTTGTCGCTTCCTTTGCTTTCATATTTTGAATACAAATTGCTTTATTTGCGCTGCTGCGCCAATTTAAAAGTAGAGCTCCTTCTTCTCTAAATTTTCGGTTTTTTTTTTTTTTTTAACCACCAAGCAAGCTCCCTTTGGAGTTGTCAGATTTGCTGTGCTGGAGTTATAAACAAGTGAGTTTGCCATTTCATACCTTTCATACCCACTACTTTTGCAGACTGGTTTTGAATTTTATAACATGCCGCAGGGAGGTTTTTCCTCTTTTTTTTTTTTTTAATATAGGTGAGTTTTGAGTTTTTGGGGTTTGGGGGTTTGGGGGCACACAATAACGAATTGCTCCCCAGTGAGCGTTTGTCCTGACAAAGTTATTTGCATGCCATTGTGCTTGGTTTACATGGGGCATTGTGTGTGTGTATTATGTATTATGTGTACTCTGCTCCCACCCATAATAATTGAATAATATTTGATACTTGACAAATCGCCTGATTCTAATTTGACATGCTGACAGGCGAGCGAGTGAGCGTATCAAGGTAATAGGACACAACATTGTTGGCAAATGAATCCTATTGCTGCTGAGTTTTATGCGCGGATTAATGTCATCTGACTTTACGAGGCCCCAGCCTCCCTGATGCAACCAACCCCCTTCCCTAAGACAACTTTGTTGTGTTCTGGCCATAAAAAACGATGTGGAAATGGGGAAAATGGGGAAAGTGGGGAAAAGCGGCGGCAAACCGCAACCAAATTAGCCCTGGTTTATAGCTTCACATGCAGATCCGCTGCCGTGGAAGTTATGCATTGGAAATTCGCTTTTAATTAGCTGCTGACAAATGCGAGAAGCGCACTTCGCACATGGAATATAGGTTAGCTGATACTTTGTAGTTCGCCAGCTTCCGTCTGGCCCCTAAATTTAGACATTATACTGAGATCACTAAAATACTGAGTATTATGCAGATCTTTATACTCTGCATATGCTTACAAGGTTCAGTCCATCTATTTGTTTTGGTAATAAAGAGGTCATACCTAGATCTTATTGAAACACATAGAACAAGTCAATTGATTTCGAATTCCACATCAGGTGGCACTCCACCCAAGGATTCAAGGATCCTGGCATCCAGGGAGCAGAATTTATTGAACCCATATTGATAAACACTTTTATATATTTTTTTGGGTGCGCAAAAAACGAAAACATTTTTACGAGACGCCATCTTCAGCGCCGTAGGGGTTGTATAATTTTATGACAAATTAATACAATGGCCCGGCCAAAACGTATGCTATATGGTATATTCAAGGGGGGGAGGGGGCAATTTATGCGGTTATTTATCATTCGTGGCTAATATCGAACGAAACATATTATTATTATTATTATATTTTGCACATTGCGCCTCGTAAATGTGTGGAAAATGTTTACGCCGAGCGAAAATGATTCATACAATTACCGAGCGAATGTTAATGTTGTTTTTGGGCCGCATAAATATCTAATATCGAATGGAAAACCGAAAACCGAAAACGAACAGGCCAAAGGTTAACAACATTAAATGGGCTGGCCATAAATAAATAAGTGATTTAGGGTCCAATAACTCATGGCGCAGTTGACTATAAAAAGTGGAGCCGAAAATATAGTTGAAGCGTATTTGCAAAAGTTAATAAATAGTGCAAAATGGCGAGATGATTCCGTGGATAACCAAAAGGAAAATGCCTTCTTACGTTGTGATTTTCCGTTTTCCCCAATATCGTAAGGGGAAATGCTGCTCCACTAACAGCTGCTGTTTGGCCTCTGTTACACATTCTCTTGGCTGATTCGCCGGATGATGGCAAATTTTCTCTGGCCTTTTAGTCGCCATGCGGCCGTTGAAGCCGTCGAACCGCAGGCTTCGATATACTTGTATATATAAACATAGAGTGCACACCACATTCGATTCGATTTCAAAATGGAATGACACAAAGTATCTTTGTCATTTGTCGCCACATCGATGGGAAAAGTTTCGCTATTAAATGCTGCCAATTGCTGTGATTCATATGCTGTCAGGGGAGCTGGCAAGTTTTTATGACAAACGGAAGGCACTTGAGCGCAAGTTTCTTGGCCATAAAAAGTACAACTCGACCTGTGTCTCAGCTGCTGCCTTTCGTTAATGGCGATGTCTTTGAACTATTGATGAGCCATTTGATACAATTAGCCGCCCTTTCGCTGGCGACAAGTGCTTCTTTGATGCCCGAAAGTCTTCCGTTTTGCCCGACAACCGAGCATTATTTATGTGCTTATTGCGTTGGCTCACTTCAATACTTGAATACTTAATACTTGAAAAATAGCCACATTTCGCGCACCTTTTCCGCTCTTTTCCCGTAATGAGTTTTACTCCTTTTTCCCCGCTCGACGAACGATTTCACGATTTTCCCATTCCCGGCACGTTGCTGCATCCATCGACTTGACAGCCGGCCGAATGATTGAACGCGTGTCCATCAAAAAGTGCGTCTAATTGCTTTTCCCGCTCGAACACAAAAAAACGAGAACACGGAAAAAGGCGAAAAAACGGGGTTACATTTCTAGGCAAAGGTAATTTTTTTGGCCTGCCATTTGGCTGACTGCTGTCCTATTTCGTAAATTTGTCGAAATTTGTACGGGTTCCTAATTTGATTTTTTTTTTTTGGGGAGGCATTCGCAGTGCGCTGGCTTTAAAGGGTAAAGGATACTTTACAAGTTCAGCAGACGGAACATTTTTCGCTTTTCTGGAAAAATTGTCAGTTTTATAAACATAAATAATAAATTAAAGGAAGGTCAGAGACAGACCTTGAGAAATGGTGAACAAATTTATACATTTTGTATTCACAGGGTATTCTTTTTAATTTAAACTCATTTATATCAAGAATATCTTCATCTCTTTCTCTTTAAGAATATCTTCATCGTTTGAGTTATCTTAAATTAGGAAATAGCATCAAACTTTTTCCCAGATAATAAAGCTGCCAAAATATCCAATGCTCCCAACAGCTGCGCTTTATAGGCTCCTTTCCCTGAGGTCCTGCGTCCTTCGCTCCTTTCAGTGGCTGTGTTAATGTTATGTAAGTAATTTACCTCAACTACAATCTCCGATGCTGTGCCTGTGCGTGGGCCTAATTTACTGCCCTTTTCGCCCACGAGTTTCCCTCTCCGTGCTAAACACATTTACGTGTTATTCAATTTTGCAAACTAAACGTAAAAATATCATGTTTCGCCCACACCAGCCCCAAAATCCAACCAGAAAAACAACAACAGGAAATGGGCCTTGTGGAAAAGTGCGGGTGCGGGGGGGAAAAACACTTTCACTGCGGCAGAGTGTGTGTGTGCGTGTGGAAAAGTAAATATCAGGTTAATGGATTTGACGCCGCAGTTTGAGTTTCACTTTCACTTTGCCCGCTGCTCCTGCTGCTTTTCCCTTGCAGCATTTTCCACTCAATAAATTCGCTCGGCGGCTGCGGCAACATTTTCCTGCCGATAAGCAATTTCCCAGCAGCTTGCTTCATTTGTTTCTGCTCGGCACAGCCGGAAAACACCTTCGATGGCATTGTCTTAAACGCTGAAAATTGCTTAATGTGCCAGGAGAAATTGTTCCGAGGCAGCAGATGGAGGAGGACATCGATATTAGTAATGGGGCTTCAAAAGATTAATAGGGAAAAAATCCAGAAGATTGAAAACTGCATAAGAAGCTAAATTAAATTTAAAAAAAAACTATCTAAGAGATTTAAACAGGGGGGAGAGAAGCTATATTAAAGGCTTATCAAAAATGTATGAACATTCTATAATGATATTTTTTTTGCATACTAATAGTCTCATTAAATTTTTGGCACGCAGTGAATTCAATTGATTGCCGAACTTTATCAGAATCGCACACATGTGGTGCTTTCAATTTGCCTGGGCCATTCCTTCAATTCCTGGCATCGTAAACTGCGCTTATGTCTGGTCATCACCTACCATCCTGCACTCCCCGCTGCCAGGACTCCCATATGCAAAGTGGGAAAGGATAATCGGTGGAAAAGGGGAAGGGCGAGAAGGACAAGGTACAAATCACACGCGATCTCCTTGCGATGCGGAAAGGAGCAGAGGAGTCCGCCAAGTCGCTAAGTCGTTTTAATGGCCAATAAAAGCAAAATGTTGTCACTTTTTTCGAATTTGTATAAATTTTCATTGCCCCGGATAAGCCGTTCTGAGCGCACAATTCTCCCGCCTTTCTCCCGCTTTTCACCCGCTTTTCTCCCGCTTTTCTCTCGCCTTTCCTGATGCTGAAATACTACGTGCAATTTCCCCGTCCATTGGGGAAAACTCACAGAAGGGTTGCCCCGTTTGTTGTTGTTTACGATGTACAAAACTCGTTTTTTTTTTGCAACTTATCGCGTGCTGCAAGTTGGATTTCACTTCGAATCGAAGTCTTGGGTGGAAAAATGGGTGCTGACTTTTATGTTTTCACAGGCTTTGATTTAGTTTCGGCGGGCGAATCAATTTGTTTGCATGCGAATAAATAAATAGAATTCCAGGCGATGGCACAAATCGCCATCGGAGGCCAATTCGATCGGTTTAAGCAGTTTTTACGACTCTCGCTAGTGGCTAGATTTGTTCGCATTATGTCGCCATGATTATAATTTATTATTATCTATTGGCAGTGTGCTCTATTAGCCGTTCTCCCATCGGTTTCCATCGCTGCCTTGCCACTTTTCAATTGCCCGAAACCAACCGCTAAGCGGCGGTTCCACTTAATCCCACTGCATACTTTGGGGCTTGGGAAAATGGCCATAAATATCCACATATTACGTAATTTCATTAAAGCATTTAAAGCATTAAGGAAAGTTAACTAAACTGGTTGGTCATAAACTAGAAAAGGTAGAAAGGTATTCAATGAAATTGTTCCCTCCTATGTTTTTTTAGGTTTAATATAAATGAGATAACATAAATTTAAACAAGGTTTCATCTATCTGCTTAAGCGATTGCCTGATTTAATCATGTTCCCATCGTAAATATTACGCACACATCAATTCACCTTTGTTTAATGAAAGCCTTCCTCCCATTTTTTACAATCCAATCAACAATTTGTAACAAGCCTGCGGCGAAATTGTTGGTTATGCCAATATCCTGTGCATAAATTCCTTGATATTTTACCTTAAGGCACGCATAAAGGAATCTAGAAAACCTGGTTTATGGTTATCATAAATTGTTGTTTGCCGCGAATCTGCGAACCTGCGACCCTTGGGCTTTCCACATGCAATTTTTCCAATAAGGAAAGAGGGCAACTTTATGGCTTTTTAATGGATCGAATGCGAAATGATTTTTTCTACCGAGAAGGAGAACGAGACCGAGGGCTGAGGGATTGATAATGACGCTGCTGCATTTGGCTAAAACGAAAGCGAAATTAAGGCAAATTAAATGAGCATTTCTCTGCGCTGCTTTTTGCGTCTCGCCGCCGATTTGGCCGCGATCCAAAATGATATGCAAAAGTGTTTTTAATTCGCGGCAAGTGTCGCTGGCTGACTGCAATTTATGGAACTCATGAAACGGTCTAGGGGGAATCCTTATCCCCGCCTTCTGCTTAGCCAAAATGCTTAACCAAATTCAGGTTGTGGCCACCCTGGCAGCGCTTTTAATTGATTGAACCGACCATGTTCGCCAATTGCATCGCTTCGAATCCCTTTGAATTGCATCGATTCGAATGCTCTACGTTATCAATTAATGCGCTGCATTTTATTGTTAAGCACATTAACGCAGTCGCGCAAAGTTACCCTGTTTTCCCACCGATTTTCCGGGATAATTGCGCCTGGTCGGAGCGTGTAAATTTTAATCCAATTGTGTGCTGCCAAGCTTTCGCACACACACACACACACTCTCTCTCTTCGTGCACATGTATTTATTTTTCCTAGCAGCTTTTCCGGCCCAATGCACTTGATTGTATTTTTCACTGCGCCGCCCACCCACCTCAGGCCACGCCCCCCGCCTCCCGCGACTACATGGAGCTGTTCATTGCATTGGCCAACTGCAATTTGTTTTTCGGTGGTTTTCCGACCGCTCAAAGGTAAAACAAATGAGTGTGGTGCACGACTGAATAACGAATATTGAATGCTGTGTAGGGTATTAAATAACGGTAATATATGCTAAATAAAAAACATCACTTTAAGCTCGTTAGTTTAGCAAAAAAATATAAAGAAACTGATACACCCTTTATATTAACTTTCTATTGGCCTAATACTCCCATTAGCTTTTTAAAACACCCCGTAGAATAGCAGCACACACTTTCCGCTCGATTTTCGGCATTGTAAACTACATAATCACCAGAAGTTGCACCATTTTAAAGGATGAGCAGAGGTGAATATGTACATCTACCAAATGCTTTAGTCGCCTTAAATCTGAAACCTCTATAATTATATAACCAAGCCACATGGTTTTCATATGTCGCCGGAGCTCGTCTTAATATCATATCAATATCCTTTTAAGAAGTCACGCACAGGACACCTTCTAGTGCAGCGCACATCCCTGCCACATCCAACTCCTCTTATTAATAATTCCGCTTAAATGCTCTCTAATAATTTCCGCATAATTCATAACGGCGAACGTGGAACGTTTTATGCGTCACTTGCGATAAGCTCGTCCTTTTGTCGTCGTCGTCGTCGTCGCCGCAGATCCTGTCGCTGTTTGCTCCGCACAAATACAAACACCGCCAGCGCCACAGACACCTCAGCCACCTCTGCCACCTCTGCCACCTCCGGGATATATACCTATATTCATAGCCGATTGATAACCTTAATAAAATGCTTCGCATTATGCCAATCGATTGCACACCATGAATGTGTTTATCCTTTGCTCAGCTCTCGCTTCTCCTCATCGTACTCCCCTTTCCCCTTGAGGTCCTGGAACTGTGGGCGGTGGGGGAAGTTTGAGCGGGGCGTGGCACACATCAAAACCGGCTGTTGCCAACACAAGCGGAGACGATGAGGCCAAGTTGTAGGTGTACTGAACAAAATTATCAGTAGTGTGTTACATTCTTACAATACTTACAAATTGTGAACATAAATATACCTCATTCACATAAAATTAGAAGTTTCGAAACTAAAATTGCTTTACATGCCACTTATAATGCGATGCTTTTGAGACTATCATCATATTGAAATACTTTTTTCTCTGTGTACCAATGCTCCTTGCGACTACCTTGTTGGCCTAACCAGCGGCTCCCCAATATCCTGATTTCCCCTCCCCGACTCTTCCACGCTCATTTACTGCTCCTGGAGAGGGGGGTATAGAGGGGGGGAATGAAAGTGGAGGGGGCGGCACGGCAATTGTGCAAAAAGTGCCAATAAAGCACATTCTTTGTTCGGCTCGCAAAGTGCTCAACAAAGCGGGCAGGAGGATAACGTGTTACGCAAGCTTAGACCGCGTCTGTGTGCGTCTGTGTGGGTGTGTGTGTGTGTGCATAAGCGTGTGTGGCTGAGTGTGCAAGGATAATAATAATAACCCATGAATAGGTAACAACTGTGGGAGCGCTACTGGAAAAGTTGGAGCTCTTGATGCCCTATAAGAAAAATCAAAGGATACTTCCTTCTACACTGAGGATATTTTAGTTTGCTTCAATTGGAGGGGCTATGCACCCATTTACTTCTAAAACATGTGAAATGTATGAACGAAAAAAGTGTAAAAAGGATCGAATAACTGAAGTTTGTGCACATATCCTCATCTGCAATAGAGGGTATCTCTGTTTGAGGCTGCCCCTTATGAGGGGGGCGGTTCATCATGGCTTAGCCCCCATCGTTGATTGCACTGTAGGTGGCTCCATCTTCCTTACCACCACCAATCCGAATTCCCAGTCCAACTGCTGCCCCTTCAGCTCCTGAACCTGCGCTTGATTGTTTAGCTGTTGTGTCTGTGTATCCATCAGATACCCGATTGTTTGCCAGCCCCATGGACGAGGCTTCGGATGTGGATATGGATGTGGATGTGGATGCGGCCGAGGTGGAGGTGGAGGAGGAACACTGAGGTGCAGCAGTCAGACGCAGACACACCTCATTGATTTTATTGTGCTTTTTTCGCATTGAGGCATTGAAAACGCTCATAAAAATGCCCACACAATGAAAACGATGATGCGGCTGATGGTTCTGGGATTACGATTAGGGCGGGGGGTTAACCTGTGGTTTGCCTCTTCAATGGACAATGGACGATGGCCAGCAGACACTTATTCGCTGGCAAAGGAGTTCCACATCATCCACAGCAAATATACCTATTCCAGGGCCAAAGAAACCTGATGTCTATTTTAAGTAGTCCCCGAAAGCGGCAGCTGCTGAAAGAAGGCAAAAGATACTTTTGGCTGGCTGCCTGCTCCCATCGGATTTCGCCTGGCTGTTTTTGGAGATAGACTGTCAAAACGGGTACGTTTTAGTGCGATTCCCTTAATGAGCTAGCTGGCCGGGCAAATGACTTTTTGTAACTCGCACGCGGCTCGAATGGAAATGAAATGAGAAATGAGAAATGAGAAATGCATTTTCGAAATGCCAAAAAATGCCCAAAAAGCCGAACGCCGAACGCCAAACAACGCACAACCGAAAAAAGTTAGCATTTTGCAATTTTCCTGGCCAAATGAGTTTTTGAAGTCTAGACCCGCTGGCCTGCTGCAACAACATTGTTACCGTGTCTTGTTGCATCCTGCTGGCCCCTATTTACCCCGCACCCCCCTGGTGTTAATTTGTTAGCACGCTGCACTCGGGGCAGACAGTGATTAATTACACAACAAAATGCCAAAAATAGTGAGGCGAACATTCAGCAGCAGCAAATTCAGAAGCAAACTTAAAGTTAATTAGTTGCCGTGTCCAGAAATAACGCACTTTGTATTCCAAATAGTTTCGATACCCCAGACGCGTGATTTATTTCAGCACTTTCCGTTCAGGCTTTCAGACTTTCACTGGCCACTGGCCACTGGCCACTAGCCGCTCACCTGGCGGGCGGGAATAAATTTTAAATTCTGGCCCAACCGCACTTTCCGCATTAAATCATTTCCAGGCCATTTCACAGCCGCCGTTGCCACCGCAATGAAATGGCGCCCAACCACTGAGAGCCAGCAAATTGCACCGAAAGAAATGCAACTGCAATCGAAGCGGAAATGTTGTATACATCGCTATAAATATGAAAACAAAAAAGAATTTCTATGAAATCACAGTCGTATAAAATTGCTGTGATGATTGTCATATGATTTCTCCCCGTGCATACTCATGCAGCATTCAGACATTCATTCATCCATTCGCTCGTTCATTCATTCGTGGCGATCCGCAGGTGAGAGCAGCCACGTGGAATGCCCCACGCCGTGAATTTTGGCGCTTGGAATATGCAAAAATTACACAGTCGAGTGCATCAGGTGGTGGGATGGGTGGTTCGATGGGGCTGCTGCTGCCGTGAAGTGGAGTGGTGCAGTCTGGTGGTGCTGGTGGCCACTTCAAATATATCACGCGTGAAGCCTCCTGTCTGCCGCTTGATTGACAAACGTTTTTCCCCGCCATTTTCCCCCCCACCCGCCAAACGAAAGGTGCATCCGGCGCGTTTAGAAAAGATAAATTTAAGTAATTGTCAATATTTCAAGCGGTGTAATTGCTCTGGACTCGGTCACTCCTGCGGAGAGATGCAGCGAGAAAAGCGACAGCATAGAATAAATCCCATTGCAGAAGTACACTCAAACATTTTCGGCCTTTCCCCACCGCACTTTTCCACATTCCCACTTTTCCAGCTGCGGCTTTATGCAGTTCTATGCCATTTTACACTTGACGTTTTACCAATTTCGAAGTTCTTTTTATTGTGAGCACCCTGTAGTTGAGGAAAATGGCATATAACTCTGACAATATAAATCTAAATTCCAAATGGTGAATTTAAAGCTATTTTAAGTGACACAACAATAAATGAAAGTATTACCTATTGAATTTTACTTTTGATATGGCAAGCTCTATTGATATTTTTAAGACTACAGGGTATCCCTTTGTTAGTAATCACCATTACATGAACTGCACACAGTTCGATTTTTTTTGCTGACACTTTTCGTTTTTTATTGTTGGTTCTGATCGTTTTTTTTTTTTGCTGAGTTTTTTAGCTGCAGTGCAGCAGACAATTTTGTTGCGTGTTAACAACTGCAACAATTTAGGTTTAATTGATGCGAGCTGCAGCAGCAAGTTGAAGTGCCGGACTCGAACTCGAACTCTTTTTGAGCCCCGGGGATTCCCCTGCCATGTTTTTTGGCTTTTGTGCAACTTTTTCGAGCGCTTTTCCGTAAGGTTTTTCTGGCCGTTTCCGCTGTGACGAGAGCTGTTAGATAAAAGCTATTTACATGTTGTTATTTATGATTTTGCAGCTAAAATGCTCGGTGAATTATTCGTTTTTCGTCCGGCCTCAGCTTTTTTATTTATTCTCCACTCGCCGGCTCCTTTGCCAGCTTGTTTACACCTCGAAACTGGGATAAAAATACATATTAACAACATATTTTCAGGGAGCAGAGGGATCCACGACTTCATTGAGCACTAATCCATGTATGAGCATGTTACATTGGGGGATAATAGCCCGTTGGTGGAGCCCATCCTCTTAGGTTTCAGATTCAACTTTATTACTTTCCGCTGACTCATGAGAGTTCTGCACAGAGAATTGCGGAGAAAGAAAGCGAAACTCATGCAAAGGTTGACTTGATTTATCGCCACTCTCCACATGCGCTTTTTGGCTTCGTTTTTTTTATGACCTACGGGGCGTATGATGAATATGTAATGGCAGTGTGTTATCCACTGCGTTGAAACTTTGATTTACTAACTGCGAAATAAATATTAAATTTTCAATTACACAAAGGCGACTGCAGGACAACTTTGGCTTTCGCTTTTTCCATGCAATTACCTCCGGAGTCCAGACCGGGTTGTCCTGCCACTTCGACAGGACAATCAGGACATGCCAAGAAGCCAGGAAAACAGGTCCTGTCGAAGCGGAGCACCGGTTCGACTTGCTTGCAGTTTGTCTGGCCATTAAAGGAAATTGTCTGTAAAAATGTGGCCGTATTTCTTTTTGCAAGGTACTTAAAATTAAATTATTGGACACATTAACGTCTTGACTTTGCTGCAACAGCAGTAGTAGTAGCAACAGTAGTCGCAGTAGCAGACAAGGCCAGACATAGTGGGCGCTTTTGGGTGGTTGATGGACGCAGTGGGTGGTGGTGCACGTAAATGCCACGTAATGACGTCATTAAAGCTAGTGAAATGTGCTTTTATTATTGTGCCGTTGGTCGACCGACCAGACTCCGTAGAACGAACACTTTCCAATGCCCCCCATTGCACATGCTCATTAATCTTAATAAAGTTAACTGTGCGACAAGTTTATTAAAAGCGATCCACTGGCGCCAAGGCTCAAGGTGTTTCACAATTCTTTGATTTCAAAAGCCAGACGGGCGCCTTTAGAAGAAGCCAGCAAAGTGCCCAGTCATCGTGATATAGCTAGTTAAACCTGGATATCGAGGACAACACATGCTCATTAGCATAGGCTAACGAAATGATTAGGAGTTTTGTGTGCCATCCAGCTTTCCATCCACTTAATGTTTCGCCACCCCAGTGTCAATTTCCCCGTCTCCAGAATGGAAAATCGAATCAATCAAGAGGCTGAAAAAACAGGTTCGATTATTATGAATGCCTGGAGAGAAATATTATTTCCAAGAAGCAACTCCTGCTGACAAGCAGCAAATTAGGCGTCAATAGAATTAAATGGCAAATGCAAGCGCGAAAATTGTTGATGCCGCTTATTGGATTACAGCCACTTTACGTGTGCGTGGCCTTCGAACAATGTGCAAATTATTTAGCCAATTTGCGGAATTAGCTAAACGCACAGCGCACAGCAGCCAGCGACAAGTGACAAAGAAATTCGCGGATATCAATCGAGGAATTTCAATAAGGAGAGCCCACCACTTCGCAGGACTTCGCTGAGTCTTGGGTTGAGGCCTTTAAATCATCGGGTACTTAAAGCCTGCCCGCAGCACTCGAGAGTCAAACTTTCTCATGCATCCCTGTTTGGGACAGGACACGTCACACACACACAGACGTACACTCACACACTCACACACACTCCCACACACTGCCACACACGCGCTGAAACTAAGCAAAATGTCTGCAACTGTTTATTGTTGATAAATTGCTGCTGAGGAATTAGTGCGACTGCGACGATGATGGAAGACCAGGACCCATCCTGGAAGGCACTTTTCTGCGCCGGACTCTTGCTTTTCTACTGGCCTGTCCTGGACACTAACTCTGCACAGAGCGAAAAGTTAATTAAGTTACAATATTAGAGAGCGCTCAGTGTGACCAACGCGTAATAATTACATTATATTTCGTATACTACCAGTGTGACCTTGCTGCAAAATTGTGTGTCACAATTAAGCTATTATTTTTATAGAACTTTGTCGATCTGAGACCCAAGCCTTTTCTCTCGCTGTAAGCGCTCAGCCTTTCCCACCAGCTACACCTCACACTCGCCAAAGAGTTTTTAGAAAATGCAAATTTCGCATACTCCCGAAAGTGAAGAGATGGAGAACTGGAGGCCCGCAAATCTTTATGCCTGCTGGACTGCAGAGTGACACATGTCGGCAGCATAGAATCCGGAATCAGAGCGCTTTACTTTTTCTGAGCGATGGCCAGAGAGCCACAGATACGTAATATCCAGCCCAACCTCAGTCCCCCTGATCTCATAATAAAGTTAGCTATGCGGCCCCCCAGAGAAAGTTTTCGGTTTGTTTTGGCATTTATTTAGTTTTAGTTTAGTTTTCGGAGTGGAATGATATGCAAATTTGAGTAACTGCAAAATGCAATTGAGGTGCCTGCATAATAATCGAGTTGGCCACATCCTTTCGTCCTTTCCACAGAGAAAAGAGTCCTTAAAGTGGCTTTAAGTGCGGCCGCTTGTGTCCACTTAACCTTAAGTGATCAGGTATTAGCTGGGGCTAACTTCCTTCAATAAATCCCTGGCCAGCAAATCGTCGAGGGCATAAATCTTGCACTGTCCACTTTTGTCACTGACCGGAAATGTCCAATAAATTGTAATTTTTCCCTAAGCTTTTACTTGTTTGCCTGCGGACTGTGGATGGCGGACTGTGTGGGTTGCAGCTCAATCATCGTTTAATATTTATGTGCTGTTCGATTGTGAAGTTTATTGGATTTGTTGCTCTCGTCGGGCAGGACCTCTGCTACGATAATTGCAGCGTTTGTCCTTAGGAAGTTGCAGGTGTGTGCCCGGAATTTATTGAGGCTCCTTTTTGGGGGAGGCGATGGAAAAAGAGTCGATTTCTGCTCAATTGGCTTGTTTAGTTGTTATTTATGGGCTTTCTTATGGGATCTACTTGGGTTTCAGGGGATGATGGTGCAGATAATTGCCTGGTTATTGGTTGACATTTGTTTAGTTGGTGTTTTTTGTGCCCCAAACGAAATTGCGAACTCAGCTGGCTCTAAATAATTCTGTGTGATCTATGAACTCGAAATTAAATTTACAAAGCCTTTCGATACTTTCAAACTGTATATTGAGTTCCCAGGAGGACAAGAATCTTAACGATTCTATTTTATAGATATACAAATATATTAAGATAATATAAAAATCGATTATGTACACCATTGAACTTTATAGAACAGCAATTTACCCCCAAATAGTTATTTCGCTGTAAAACGAAATGTTCTAAATGTTATCAAATGCGAAATATGAACAATAATGGATATAATGAAGCCAATCCTGATTTGATGGGTTCCACAGTGGATTGATTGTACCTTCATTAGGCGGCAAGTGTTGCGGATTGCCTGCATATGTTGCAGATTTTGGGGACGGGCACTGAAAGCGGCCCACAAACGTGTCACATCAAACGGAATTGATTAAAATCTAAAATGAAATAGTGCTCGGACTTATTGTCGTTTCTGCGCATCTCGGATTTTCGTATTTTCAGTTTCAGTTTCAGTTTCAGTTGCGGATTCGTTTTTGTTATTGTCGCCGCAGCACGTACTCAACGATTGCCCCTAAAAGTATGCACACACCCACTCAAATGCGAATCCTTTTGTGCGACAGGGGGGTTTGGCAATTCAAATTTCAATCAAATGCGACCAATACTCGTACCTTTTGGACACACATGCTGACCACAAAGTATTGTATCATTTGCGAGGCTCGGGGACATCTATCCTCTATCCTCTACCCTTAGCTGCCTTAGCTCCCTTCAAACCCTTTGCTCCTTCGAAATCAAATCAAAGGCCAGAGCAGAAAGGGTGCAACTATTGCCAGAATCAGATAAAATTTTCATTACCTTATGGCCGCACATTATCGGCATGCGGCCATCGTCTCCGCCTCCGTCTCTTTGGTCCAGGACTCCGGATTTCGGTTCATACTTGGAGACTCTTTCGGGTCGGTTCGCCAGGACACAATGTGCTGCTGATGACGTCGAGTGCTCCTGCAGTCGCCGCCGCTGTTGTTGTTGTTGTTGATGATGCTTATTGTGTGAGCCATAAAAAACAAGCTGAAAAAAATTAAGTTGAAGAGGTCATTTGCAGACTGGCGACGTTAGAGGTACTTAGTACTATCGAAAAAATATAAGTTGTTTTATATATTGTATAAAGAACCATGTTCAACATTAAAGCAATTCCAAGAATTATGATTTTACCAAGAATTTTATAAATTTTATGTTAGGGTATGCAAGTATTTCTTTTTGGCACTTAGGAGTTAAGCATGATCTACCCCTTCAATGAGCATAACAGGGTATCGAGAACTCGGCAAAATGAAAAAAGTAGAGGTGGACCGACAGCGGCGACTTTTTATACAACAAACGACAAACGGAAAGTGTCCAACAGGAAATAAACAGGCGACGGCGACTCGGACTTGGCTTTGGATTTGGATTTGGATCTATGCTCGGACCACGTCTACTTCGCCATCGCCATCTCCACTGCCACCCATCTGCAATCTTCATCTGCTGAAAAAGAAGACCGACACGGATTCGAATTCGGACAAATCCCAGCGTGCAGCGGCGAGAATAAAAAGGGTAATAATTTTATCTAGCATTCAGATCAGACACACGTCTGTCCGACTATAAGGTCCTTTTTATTCCCCCTTTTTTTTCTACTCAGTTGCGGTGGCCACTCGAAACCTCTGTCAACAGCCACTTGCAATTTTGCATGAGCCAGCTTATGAATATGCGAACTCCCGCTACGAGTGACCATTTCCCCGGCATTTTCTGTAGATTTTCGTGGATTTTCCCAGTTCGTTCACCGCTTGGCATTCAATTACAAGTACCTTAAGCAGCGGTAAGCTACAGTGACAAACTGTGGCCACTGAACGGAAGGACCTTCCAAAGGACTACAACTATTTCCACTGCTGTACGTGGCCCAATCTATCAACATAATTGATGGCATCGATTAGTCACAAGTCGTTCCGTTTTTGGGCAAAACTGGTACGAAGAGTTATAGAGGGCTCAGTGCACAAATCGGCGATTAATTAAATATTTACTCGGCTGGCTCAGCGAGCCAATTAATCTGGCACGGCGATCCGTATCCGTATCCGAATTCGCATCCGCAACCGTGGAATTATTGTATATCTTTGTCTTCGACTAATGAACTGATGCGGTGGCGATAGATGGAAAACTTTAAAGGGTTTTCCCTGCTGCTCTTCGCTTTTCCAGCTTTCTGCCCGCCATTTGTCATGCATCTCGTGTTCAACTGCACGGAAAAAGAAAACTCTCGACTACCAAGGAGTTTTGCTTTCGGGCGGGGGGCTGGGGCTCTCCTTCCTCCAAGGATATAATTTATAATTTTCGCAGGCCGAAAAGGGGGCGGGTATGGGTGTGGTCGGCGTTGCAAAGTGCGTTGCTCATCATCTGGCCAACCCCCTGCACTCCGCCCCGCAACAGGGGGGCCATAAACACACCAGGGGCAACGGCGGCGTCGCATAATTCCGCCATAGCACCATGGCATTTTGGCCAGGACGACACTGCCACCTTGGAACTGAAGCTGCACTGCCATTGGGTAATAAAATCTTTGTCCCTTTAATAAATACTCTTAAAGGTATTAAAAAAAAAGGCATTCTTCAATTGATTGATTGTTCTGAAGCATGGCTCTCAGCCTCATTGCCATAAATCATAGAAATATTTGTACAAATTGCTACTGACTTGTGGTTTTAATATGATTAAAGGTTTTTTTTCAGTGTAGTCCCAGACACATCCGTAGTCATTGCCATTGTCGTAGTCGCTGTCGTCTCGTCGTGTACCTTGGTGTCATAAAAGGAAGCAGGCCAAGAACTGCAGTAGGAATATTGGGGGAACATCGGGGTCTGAGTACTGAGTAGTGAGTTCTGAGTTAGTTTCCATGTATCGCTGCCCTGTTGGCTGCCTGACAAAATGTAAAAATGTGGAAATGTGGAAATGTCCTGCTGCTTGCTCGCCCGAGTTCAAAGTCAATTGTAATTTTTATGGCCAAGTGCTACGCAATATGAATTACATCGACCATACACTTTCGCATATCTGGGGAAGCACTCGCCTGTCAGGTGGAAGTTCGTAGTCCAATGGAGCAGTTGTAGCAATCGCTCCTGCAGAGTGTTTTATAGTCGAATATTTGGGGTTTTCCTAGTAACGTTTGACTTCTTGGCTCATAAAAATGGCCACTGCAATGTGTGCGAATTTATTGGGCAAACAATGGATTGCAAGGAAGACAAAAACGTTGGAGACACTTCTTCTCCCGGTTGTCTTGCCCAACGTCACTCTTAATTATAACCCTTTGGTTCGGCTTATCTCCTCCAACAGACGGAATGGAATTAAAAACCTTCTTTTCACGTACTTTTATTAGATTAAGAAAAAAATTGGTCATGAAACTAGTTGAAAAAGGTGGAAAATGCAACCCCTTGAAAAAATCATGAGCGTGCTAATCCTTTTAAATGGCTTAAAGCCCGAAAAATTGCTGGAAAAATATTTCGAAGTAATGAGAAATCCGTGCCGTCATTATTTTGATGGCTGATTCAACCTGACGATTCCACGGGACCCCTTATCAGCCCATTCCCGCCCCTGCAGATGGAGTTTTGAGCTCTTTTTTTTTGGGGGGGATGGGAAAGGGGCATTTTTGCTCAAGAGTTTTCGGACAACACGTTGTTTTCATTGCTCATTAGCGGCGACAGCGCGAGTTTAATTAGCAATGACGCAGCGCCTCGCAAAGACAGGAAACCCTTTGAGAAGGGTTCGGCCAAATTGCTTCCGGCAGTTACCAACCCTCGACTCGGCCACTTGCTGGCCATCCAAATCTAAATTCACAACAACACCTAGGCGGTAAGAAAATTGAGCAACACTTTGATTCAATGAGCGGCCAAAGGTCGAAAGTTGGACTTCAAGTTGCTCGGTTTCCGAGGACGTTGGTGTGGGGGATTTCCTACACCGAGGGTTGCTCCAACTAATTGCCTTTTCGACATGCATTTAATCTCTATTAGAGCGAAGTGATAGAAAACTTTGCCAGCATGCCGACCCACATGTGGAGCGGTCTTCATAAATTATTAAGGGGTTCGGGGGAACTCGATTGTCCGGCCCTCACTTTTGGCATTTAAAACAAATTGTTGTTCGACGCAAGTTCGATTATTTGGACCCAGGGGGTGGCAGGAAAAGCGGAGAGCGGAAAGCGGAAGGCGGACAGGAAAAGTTTCCCTGCAGTCTGTCTCTCGGTGCGTTGATAATGATGGAAGTCATCACATGTGAGGAGGAGTTTTCCTCGGCTTTTTTTTCATAGAAGGTGTGAGCATGCTTCTTACATATCAATAACGTTTTAGGTGGTTGCCTGGCCATTTTACCCAGCAGCTGTGTCGACTGCTGATGACCTTTTAATCGAAGTTGAAGCTCTTGTTGTACTGGCATTACCATTTTTTCGGAAATCTTATTCCATCAGCTTTGTACTGCTAATAGCCTCGCCGGAATTTGCAGCCATGCACACAAAAATGCAAATAAACGCGACCGCTCGGCATTCAATAACTTGCGTTCTTCAGCGAAATCAAATTTTACGACGAGCCACGGGAATCCCTTAATAAACATCTGCAATCTTTGCTCGAAAGTAGCGAATTCCAACCCAGAAGCCAAAGGCACCACTCCCCAGTCAACCGTTAATTAAACCCTTTTCGGCTGCTGGAAATCTGTGGGAAAAGTTTTTCCATTAAAGGAAAACCCAGCCAAGGCGGCCGCAGGCTACGAAATCAAAAAGTAAAAATTTATGAAGCGTTTAATTGAATTAATTAAAAGCAATAATACCTTGAAATAATTGCGCCTAATAGAAAAACTTTGCTACCGATTGCCAGTGGAAGTGCTGAGATACAGATACACTTACAGATACATTTGCAGATACATGGCAATGGGAGATACAGAAACAGATGGGTTAGATCTTGGGTCTTTGTTTCGGGCGACTCTTGACTGACAGAGTTATGCGACAAATCCTGGCTCTCAGCCGCACCAGCCATAAGTCAAAATTATCAACAAGATGGCCAAGCCAGGAGCAGGACCAAAATCAGGATCAGCACCAGGCCAGCGGCAGCGGCAGGACCTCCTCCAGCCAGTCGTCCTGTCACGCACGTAGGCCACGCAACATTGCGAAAAATATGTCTTTGATGTCATAAATCAATTACGAGTGGGATTGCCGCCACGTTGGCAGCAAGTTTTCCAGTCCAGGACCAGTATGCGAGGATACACCAGGATTTGCGCCTTCATCGCAAACAACTCGGTAGAGGTGACTCCTCCTCTGAGATTTTTCCTCCCTCTTCCTGGTGGTTTTGAGTCTCGAGTTTAAAACGTGACTAAATTGAGGGAACGAAAAGTTCTGCGACTGCCAAGTCACCGAATTAAGTGGCGCAAATGAAGCGCATGAATTCCGTGCGCTGTTTTGGACACCAGTCTCTTAATAACACACTTGAGCCATGTGCTTAAAATAAATACAGTAACTGGTAGGCCTTGCTCTTTAAAATTCTACAAAAATTAGAATGCTATAAAGCAGCTCAGAGTAACTTGGGTAATTTTTTAAGTGTATTTTACCTATCCTATCGCCGCGCTTCCGAGCCTTTTGTCTCGTAATTATGTCGCACACATGGCCGTTGAAGGAGCAGGGGAAGATTCATCACCTCGAGTCCTGTCGAGTGCTAAATGTCAACGTGACATGTGTGAGGATATGAGGGGATTGGCATACAGGCATCCAGAGATCCAGAGGCCTGTGTTAGTTTATCAAACATAATTAAGAAGTTCGGCGAGGGTAAAGAAGAGCCGGAGAGAATAAACAGAAGTTTAATTATTTTGCAAGTTGCTGCGGCCCGGGGCAAAAGCAATTGAGCCATGGAGCTCACCTTTTGACTTATGATGTATTGCGTTTGCCATGACAGCTGACAGATGACAGCTCACCTCCTGACAAATAGTGGGAATAGCCAAAGGATTCACTCGGTTCTTAAAGCTCAGAACACTTCCTTAAAGAGCGCACCACTAATTACGAAAAGTTGAGAAACAAGTTTTCCAGAACATTTGCATAAATCAAATAATTAGTCACGCCGTCTATAAAGAGTAATTCGAATGCCGAAGGAGTAGTCCCAACTATTCCCAGCCCAAAAACTACTGTCCACTGCGAGGATTCTTCTTATTTTGGTCCTTAATGTCTCCCCGCGGTGTTGTTAGAGCCTCGTCTTACACGGTTTCCGGCTGCAAGAAATCCTGGGGAAGGTGTCCTGCCGGATTCCTTCTCTAATTTATGCGACATTTGCTAGTTTGCCGTTTTGGCATAATAACTTCTAATTCACCTAACCCGACTTTCGACCCTTTTTGGGTTGCTCTTGCTCGTGTGAAGTCGATGCGGAAGTCTCAACCACTCAGCACTTGGAGAGGCACTAATTTATGGTTTTGGGCATTGAAATTTATGGACAGAAAACTGAGCAAAAATCCAAAACACTCGTATTTGTTTCAAAATAACGGGTGTTTTTTTTAGAGGTATAGAACTTTAAATTGCAATAAAACAACGATGGATTATTCGATTGACATGAATTTTATTGACATGAAAGATAATCTTGTGGCATTACATTTTAAATATGATTTCTGGCATATGACCGCCACGGCTGGCTCGGATGTAGTCCAATCTGGACGTCCAATTTGCAATGACTTTTTCCAACATATTTGGCCGTATATCGGCAATAACACGGCGAATGTTGTCTTCCAAATGGTTTAGCGTTTGTGGCTTATCCGCATAGACCAATGACTTTACATAGCCCCACAAAAAGTAGTCTAGCGGTGTTAAATCACAAGATCTTGGAGGCCAATTCACAGGTCCAAAACGTGAAATTAGGCGGTCACCAAACGTGTCTTTCAATAAATCGATTGTGGCACGAGCCAGCCGTGGCGGTCATATGCCAGAAATCATATTTAAAATGTAATGCCACAAGATTATCTTTCATGTCAATAAAATTCATGTCAATCGAATAATCCATCGTTGTTTTATTGCAATTTAAAGTTCTATACCTCTAAAAAAAACACCCGTTATAATGCCAGGCCCAAGGTGACAAACACTAAAAGTACTGGACTGGTCTTCTGTTTTTGGTCGAAAATAGAATACTCTGAAACAGTATTTCTTACGATAATAACATGTATCGTTTATTGGCGTACCCTCATAAAAAACTAAGAACAAAAGAACATCTTTAAAGTCAGTGAATAATGACATGACAAAAATAACTTTTATCGAACTCCGCCAAGTGGCCCAAATAAGTTAAATCAATCTGGAACCGATTCCGCTCCATGCTAATTAAACTGGATTTTTACCACATCTGATTAATCACACAGTTCACTAACCTTTCCAGACACACAGGGTATCGAGAACAAATGCGGAACTTGTCGAATAAATTACATAAGCGGCTCAGTATCTTTTGCTCCTCGGGTTCTTTGTGGCTCTCTGGAAAGTTCGCTGCACTGGCAACTATAGTATATAATATTTTATTTATCCCCACGCCCCCTTTGAGAAACCCACCTCTTCGCCTTAGGAAATTGTGCAACTTTTTGTTTGACTCGTTCTAAAACGGAAAAACTCGTTTACAAGCCTCCAAAAAGAGTCGCTGTTTGTTGGCTTTGCTTCAATTTAGCACTTTTATTAGCAAGTATGAGCGTCACACCTGGTACTTCCAGATGCACTTCAAGAAAAGGTAGCTTAGATAAATATATGAATGATTATATATTGTAGGAATATACTCAAAACTGTTTGCTCCATGCTCTTTTTATTTGCCAGTTTTCAGATTTAAATGAGCATTGATATGTAAACCTCTTTAAGTGAATAGTAATTTGAAATCTTTGGTTAATTGTAGCTCTGTGTTCGGTACTTGCTTCTCAGCGGATTCTCGATTCTGACCGCTTTCGCTCGGCCATCGTATTTGGTAATCGGCGGCAGAGGCAGCAACAACTGCGATGGCCAAGTTCAGTGGCCTCCAAGTGTGTTGGAACTGTTTTGGCCAGCTTTTTGTGATTGGGCTATTATGATTTGTTCTTGTGCCTCGCCACTCGATGGGCCTGAAAATCTGGGTTAAGCGTGGTCAGGTAAACCCGTAGATACCAAGATTGCCAAACTTCATGCCATATCACCGCGAGGCTGTGAGGCAATGTACATCCCGTCTTCAAACGCAAGACCATCTGAGTTTCGGGGAAACGGGATTGCCACACTAACAAACTTAAACTGCGAGGAGTACAAGAAAATGCAATTAACCGGCCAGAAAATCAAATGTCAATCACGTAGTGAGTCGCTGATGGAAACCTGTTGGCTCTCTAACATTTCAATGACTTTGAACTTTTGTTTGCGCTTGTTTTCAGTCAGTTGTTGTGCAGCATTTACATATTGATTGTTGGCATGACCCATTTGTTTGGGCCCTCGAGAGCGGCCCACGCCACTTCCACTTTCGTTGACTTTCTTTGTCCATCGTCGATCAGTCGCTTAATCAAATAAAGCCTCCCTTCTGTGGCCCCCTGGGATCGCCAAGATTTCCTAACCAGTTTGGAGCTTCGTTCTCGCCGGTTCGTTCTCGGCTCTGGCTTTCATAAAAAGTCTTTGGCCAACTTTCTTGGGCTTCATTCGCGTTTGTCGTCACCATGAAAGCGGTTCTCTGCGCGATTTTTGTCACTTTGCTGGCCGCCTTTGGCCACGGATTGCCTACCCAGTTGGAGGATGAGAATCAGGGATCCTTTGCCGGCCAGGTTTCCCAGCTGATTGCTCTGCAGCTGCTGAAGTTCAACAAGGACATCGATGCCAATCAGGTGCACTCTCCATTGGGAGTAGCCTCCATTCTGGCCGTTTTGGCGGAGGCTTCCGAAGGCGACACCTACTCGGAGTTCCAGCAGGTCTTCGGCTACCCCAAGGATCGCACCAAGTTGAGGGATGCCTACAAGAGGATCCTGGGCAGCTACCAGAACAGAGATGCTGCTGTGGCCCTGCCCTCCTTCCAGACCTGGTTGTACATCTACCGGAATAACAGTGCCCGCGAGGAGTTCAAGGATCTGCTCGAGAAACACTACTACGTGGATGTGAAGGATATCAGTCGGCAGGAGTACGACTGGAATGAGCCCAACACCTCGCTGCAGCTATCGGAGGAGAAGGACAACACAGATGCCACCGAGGGCAGCACCGAACAAAGCAACAGCAAGGACGTCATTGGATTCGAGACTCTGAAGCGAATTAAGCTGGACGACGAGGACATCCCAGCCATACCAGCCGATGGCTATGGCCAGGAAATCATCGACAAAGAGGCCTCCAAGTTCGATCGCGACGTGGATGACAAGCAATATGTGGAAAAACCAGTTGCCCAGGCTGAGGCCGAGCTGCTGCAGAAAGAACAGAAGCAGCAGGCGACCACAGAATCTGAGTTGGAGTCCCAGCCCGAGGAAACGACCACTCTGGCTGTGGAAAAACAGGAAAAACCAGACGTGGCAGCCGAGGAAAATCCAGCTGAAAAGCAGCAGAACAAGCGCAGCGACCAGGAGGAGAGCCAGATCAAGAACCTCGAGGAGAACGAGACTGTGCAGGAGGAGGAGAAGCTGGCCAAGATCATGGCAGCCACCGCTTTGACCGCCGGTGAACCCGAGAAGGTGCGTCTGCCCCTCCAGAAGCTGGAAAACGCCGTGAAGTCGGCGGCCAAGGATGGCGCTGATGAAATCATGCTTGCCCTGGAGTCGCATCTTCCATCTGTCAGTCGGGTGAGTGGAAATCTTTAAATCTAATCAGTTTGGTATAAGTACAATTCATTAAAATCTCTTGCTTTACCTATAGGTCAATGGCGCACGTAGCTTGTTCCAGCTGGATGACATCACCTCGGCCCTAAGTGCCAACTCCGTTACGGGACGCTCGGCAGGATCGAAGTCCAAGATGCTGCTCTTCAACGGACTCTACTACCGCGGAAGCTGGGCCAATCCCTTCTACCAGCTGCGAGATGGCAGCGACGAGTTCTTCTTCATGACCAACGAGGACGCCATGAAGGCTCCAATGATGCATGCCCGTGGCAAATTCCAGGTGGCAGATCTTCCGCAGGTCAAAGCCCGAGTTCTAAGCCTGCCCTACGAAACCTCACGATATGCCTTGTGCATTGTGCTGCCGGATGAAACTGAGGGACTGAGTGATGTGATTTCCCAGCTGCAGACGAGTGACTTCCTGTTGGCCAAGAAGCAGTTCCAAATGAAGGAGCTGCATGTGTCGCTGCCCAAGTTCCAAGTGGAGGAGACCTCCCGCTCCGAGGCAATGCTCAAGCAGATGGGCCTAAAGAAGGTCTTCTCGAGGAGCGAAGCTCAGTTGGGCTTGCTGTCCGAGGATCCCGATGTCCACGTGGATGAGATAGTCCAGTTTGTGAATGTTCGCGTGGACGAGGGTGGCAGCAGTGCCAACTCCTTGTCAGCTGCCACCATGCAGGCTAGAACTCCCAGCGTGGAGTCCACAGTTCTCCCAGTTCCCGAACCCGAACCCGAACTGCCAGGCGTGGAACGCTTCGAGGTGAATCGTCCTTTTGCCTACTTCATTGTCGACTGCCAGGAGCAGTTCGTCCTGGCCTCCGGCAAAATCTACACGCCCGAGTTTAAGGAGGATCTGCCCTCAGTTTCCGTCGAAGTGGAGCTGGAGCAGTCTTAGTCTGCTAACTTAGTAACTCATAAGTTTCGTAACGAATTTTCACCGATCCATGCAATAAACGTGCACAATTCATTTTCCAAAACAATCACTGAGTTGCAGCATTTTCCCAGCGCAATCAAAACAGCAATTAATTCACTTACAGATGAGCAGCAACAACCCCCGTGAATTCAATTGTCCGTCCGTAATGTGAAATGTATCTGAGCAGGGCATCGCTAATTTTGGAAATTTGTCTTTTGGGTGACGAGTTGCGGATTCGATGCTCCCGAAAATTCTCAGGGCATTCGAGCATGAAGCGCATCCGTGCCACGTGTCCTGCGAACTCCTCGCCGGAACGAAAGCTGACAGGACTCTTCAAGTGGTCAATGGGCTGCAATTAAAATTCTCATTAGAATGCATGATGTCTTACTATCTGATTCTGATTCTGTTTCTGTTACTGGTCCTGGTTCGCAGTCTGGCCAGGAAGTGCGAGCCCCTTGTTTCCTGCGAAAACCACCGAAAACGCATGCGAAAAGCAAAACACAACACGGAGTAAATGTGTCTGGATGTCTGAGAAGCCATAGAAGAAATGCTCGAGTATATGTACCAAACAGGAGGGGGGGACATCTGGGGGACTGAAGGTCTGGAGCTGAAAGTGGCGCCGGCCAGGCGGGCGCCAAAAAGCAGAGGTAAAAACAGGAGTAAATGCGTGCCATGATTACAGCGATGACGACTTCCACCCCGAAGGAAAAGCACGGAAACTCAGACGGCGATGCCAGGGAGAGACGATGATGTTTCATCTTTTCCACATGAAAACTCACGTAACAAAAATTATGATAATCATAACTTTTCGCCCCCGCCACGCATCTCCACTGTCCACAAGTGCCTTTGTTTTGTTAGCCGGACAAAGGACCCATCGAAAGGTAGACCTTGGACCATAGAATGGCGTCTAGTTTTTCTGCCGTCTGGCCATTGCTCTATTTTTATGAAGTCTTTGCATATAAATCAATGTGGCCCGATATGCAGAAGAGCAGAAAAAGGTATAAAAGATTTATGACTCTGGTCCGCTGGCGAAAGAGCTCGTTTAAATATTGTTTAACATAATTTCGTGCAAACCCAAGTTCCAAACGCCGAACGGCGAACTCTTTCAGCGAAAGCTACACCCACATGGAGATATACAGATTAAACAGAGTGAACAGAGTGGCCATAAATCCATCCATCCACTTGCAGCAGCGACAAACGCACAAGATTTATGGCACTGCCTCAAGTCTAATTACAAGTCAAGTTTGTCGAATTGAGAATTGGGGAAACCAGCGCAACAAGTGTGGGAAATCGGCGAGCCAGCTGTTTTCTCGGAAAATCTCCAAAGGGAAAAGCACACCCCTTCTGGAATGGAAAATGTAGAGCCGTTGACATCACACATGTGAGCAGCAGCTGTCGCATATCAAAAGAATCGAGGGAACCTAGAGTATTATGTTTAGCTAATGCTGCCGAAAATTTACAGAGTCAAGGGGTCTATCTATCACAAGTACACATCTATCATGGCTAAAAGTCCGCGAAGGCTTCCTCGTGTCGCATGGTTTTGGCCTTGGGCCGTGGCTTGTCAGAGACCTTATCGAAGTTGGATATATCCTCGGGATTGCTGATGTTGGGCACATAGGGCGCGTTAACTGTCTGATTGAGGAGCGGTATCCACTCCACATCCTTGAACCACTCGTGCTCCTTGATGTCCCGGTTGCCGTTGATCAGGTTGCCAAAACTGAACGAGAAAAACATCAAGTTCCACTGATAGATCGCTGAATAACTATTTACCGCTTGGAGAGATCCACCTGCAGCAGATGGTCCACCAAATGGCGCAGAGATCCACTGAAGTAACTGGGCATCTTGTAGTCCGCCTCACAGATCTTGTTGTACATGCTCATCACATCGCGATTGTGGGCTGAGAAGGGCGAGTGTCCGGCGACGAATTCAAAGACCAGCACGCCAAATGCCCACCAGTCCACGCTAGTGCCATACGGCTTCGATTGGATAATCTCCGGAGGCAGGTACTCCGGGGTGCCGCACAAAGTCATCGTACGGGTCTCCACTTTCTGTGGGCCAAGGACAACGTGTACATATGTGTTGGGTGTTGGGAATATAAGATACAAAACCTTGGCAAATCCGAAATCGGTTACTTTCAAGTATCCGTTCTTATCCATCATTATGTTCTCCGGCTTGAGGTCTCTGTAGAGCAGACTGCAATGATGCAGATACTCCAGAGCCAAAAACACCTGGGCGGCATAGAAACGAGCCTGTTTTTCCGTAAACTTTCGCACCCTAACAATCGGGATATGGAAATTCTTTTGTGGAGTACAACTACTGGGAACTACTCACTTTCGGTGGTAGGTGAAGAGCTCTCCACCACCAATCAGTGGCAGGACGAGGTAGAGGCTGTCGAAATCCTTGTAGGAGGCAATCAGGTTGACCGTATTCGGGAACGTCATCGATCGCAGCACGTTCTTCTCGCTCATCACATGGCTCACCTGTTTGGTCTTCACGATCTGATCCTTGCTGAGCTGCTTGGAAGCGTAATAGATGCCGGACTCGCGCTCCCGAACCAACTGCACCTTGCCAAAGGATCCGGATCCGAGGGTCGCCTTAATCTCGTAGTCATCCAATCCCGTACAGGGCGATGGCGTGTTGGTGGCGAACTTCTTGTTGAAGTCCTCGCGCAACTTGTCCAGGATGAGGATGTAGTCCACCTTGGGACTGAAGTGCATATGACCTTGCTCCGGCTGGGGTCCCATTGCGGCAACAATTCGCTTTTTTGCGTACTTAGTATTTGCGTTTATTAACTATACCAGAATTTCGAATTTTTGTCAAAAGCATTACGAAAAGCTCGGATTGAAAATGACTTCACGCTCCAGGGTTGCTTAATTATATATTTAAAATCAAATTGGAAATGACGAGGGAAACTCGAAAGACAATTTATGAATGTAATAAGAGATCTGTATTCACAGTGAGATAGTTCTCACAGCGAAAACTAGTTTTACAAAATCCAATCACGAATGCACCCATTGACATTAAGTAAACACTAAAGAAAACGACGATTTCTAAGAACACATTGACATTTAAAAATTCGCAAACAATTCGGGATGGCGGTTTATTCGGGACTTGTACCGATCCTTGAACTCGAAGTTCTCAAAGTTGGACAGATCTTCGGCACCGGAAACGGTGGGCAAGTAGGGGGCGGTGACCTCCTGGTTAAGAATGCCAAACCAATCCACGCCCTGGAACCACGGATGACCCTTCACGTCGCTGGCGCCCTCGTTCGAGTTTCCTAAACTGAGAAGGGGTGGCATGAGCACCTCCTGGAACCACCTTTACCCACACCCACTCCCACACCACTCACCGCTTGGTGGTGTCCACCTGCATGAGACTCTCGATGAGACTCCTCAGCTGGGCCGTAAAGTATGAGGGCATCTTGTAGTCGCACACGCAGATCTTGGAGTACATCAGAATAACATCTCGATTGTGAATGGCGAAGGGAGAGCGCCCTGCCACAAACTCGTACACCAGGATACCGAAGGCCCACCAGTCCACCGATTTGTTATACGGCCGGAGTTGAACGATCTCCGGGGCCAAGTACTCCGGGGTTCCACACAGCGTTGAGGTGCGGCCATCCACACGCTGTGATTATACGAGGGATGAATGCAATGGAATCTAATTGAAGTGCTTGCCCCACCTTTGTGAAACCAAAGTCCGTGATTTTGATGTAGCCGCGCTGATCGAGCAGAATGTTCTCCGGCTTCAGATCACGGTACATGAGGTGCATCCTGTGCATATACTCGAGGGCCAGTGCCACCTGGGCGGCATAGAATCTGGCATGCTTCTCGTTGAACTTGCGAACTCTTTTTTTTAGGGGGAAGGAGATCCGTTGGAACTCAGTCTGTGAGCAGATGGAATCAGCACTCCATAGATGGACTACTCACCTGCGATGGTAGCTGAACAGCTCACCTCCATTGACCAGCGGGAGGATCAGGTAGAGGTAGTCGAAGCACTTCGTCGAGTCCACCAGGTAGATGAGGAACGGGAATCGGGCGGCATTCAGGACGTGCTTCTCGTTGTGTACGTGGGCCACCTGCTTCAGCCGCACCAGATCCTCCTTGCTCATCATCTTGGCGGCATAGTAGTTCTTGCCACCCTTCTCCCTGACCAGCATCTGGATGATCATTTCATCATTTCAATGATATACCACACATGTGGATGAACAAGAAGCCATTCAACTCACCACAGTGCCAAAACTTCCGTTGCCGAGAACGGCCCTGGTTATATAGTTCTCCAGGTTGGTGTAGGGCGACTGGGTCTGGTGGTTCCACCGCTCTTCGAACTCGCGACTCATGTTGTCTAGGGTGATGTTGTAGTCTTCCTTTGAGTTGAAAACGTACTGCGTAGTGTGCTGGCTCATAACAGCAGTCCGCTATCCGGCCAATCGCGCATCTTACGGCGCCTTTGCGAGTGCCTTCCGTTGCGGAGCTGGACTAGCGAAGCGATTTTGAGTTTGAGTTGCAAATCTATTCGGTAATGGGCGCTGGATATACTTGATATACTTGGAATTTGGATTTCAGCACTTTTACTCATTAATCAGATAATCGGTGACGGCTGAGTCAAAGCCATAATGCAAAGTCCGCAGTGAAGAGGCCATCTTTTGATCCCAGAGTCATAGCCATGAGTGCATTTTCAACATCTCATATTTCAGATCTCTTTTATTCTAGTGCAGGTTGATCCATAACTCTGCAGATTTTTGCATTTCTAGCCATGTTCTTCATGAGTTACTTCATAGATAATACCACAGCAAATTTGCAGCTTGACTTCAGGTAAAGTGAACTTCATGAATCTGAAGTTCCAGGAATGCCTAAAGTCAAGGACCGCTCCTTTCAATTAGCCAACTGAGTCCTTCTCGAAGGTATGACAAATTTACCTCCATCTCCTCGCAGGACTCACAGGACGACTACTGAGAAATGGCAATTTCCTGCGACTGTGACTGAGTCCACACACATGTGTTTCTGAGTCCGACTTCTCGACATGTCCTGGCGTCTGGACCTCTCGTCCTGTTTGCCGTCTGCCTCCTGGACGCAAAAGTAAGAAAAATTGCAAAACGTCCGCTTGATAAATGATGCTAACCAAGATTACATAAGTTGGTAATTTTCTAGTACATTTATTTCCACATGTCAGGCCAGTCAAGTTGGTAACTCCAGACCGCATCTTCATGTTGATGGACATGTGAGTGGTGGGCCTCCATGAGTTGAGATGGGACAGTGGTAGGCTTACGAACCGGATGCCAAAATTGTTGCAGGCTTTTAAGGTAACTGTCGACCTAACCGAAACTGAACCGAACCGAACCGAACCGTTTATTGGCCATTTCGGGCCAGTCTGTTGTCATTGTGCCACCTAAATTGACAATTAATCATTATCTTTCGGCCGGGTCGGCATTCAGATTGGCAGATTGGGTCAGCCTTGCTTGAACCATGTGAAAATGGGTTTCTAAATATGCCTTTGGTCTGGCCTAATGCCCTGGCATTAATTCTCGAGTGGCGGAGAACTTCATTATTGATTGGCTGGCAAAAGGGGTTTTTTTCGGGGGTGGAGGTGGAGTCTGACTCATCCACTTGGTTATATAGCCACAAATAATTTGGCACAAGCTTTTAATTCGCTTAAAATAAAACAAATCGTCACGTACTTGGAAACTTTCACTTGCACTCGAAACGACGGGAGTCGTGCAAAAACTAAACAATTTCACTTAGCCCATATGTGTGTATATGCCGTTTGAAATCCTGGCTCATTTAACTTAGAGCCCAGCCGCCAGATAAACTCCAGTTGGCTAAGATATGTTAACGACGCCCATAAATAAGCGGATAATATCTGGAAGGCCTAGTATCCTCCATGCCCTCCGAATACATACAAATATGTGTGCTAAGCGGGCCAAGAGCAGATTAAGTCGCACGCACACGTTTCTTGGCCGTTTCTTTTGGCCACACTTAAAATTCATTTGTTGTCTTGAAGGACTCAATCCCCCGGATTGCCAGAACTTTGGCCCGGCGCTATGCAAAGTAATTGACGCCTCGATGAACTTTTGACACACATGGCATTTGTCTTTGGCGGCCTGGCTAATATTTGGCTTAGTTATCAGAGGCCATTTTTTGGGCTTAAGTAGGTGATGTCCCGGCGCTACATACGAGTGAGTATACTCTGCAAAGGGCCAGATTCAATTATGCTGAAAGGTTTCAGTTTTCCCAACCATCCCAACCATCCCATCCATTCCACACCCCAACCACCAATCTGGCGGAAAAGCAGCTGCCGGAGGACTGGCCTCAGCCATTAGCGCTAATCTCCGCACAATCGGGAATAAATCAAGGCACGCTCTGCACTCGCTGGCCGGAAAATGCATTCGGCATTCGGTTTTCAGTTTACGGCATTTGGCATTTGGCATTCAATTTGGCTCACAGTTCACCGGGCAGCAACAATGTAGTAGCATCCGTGTCCCTGCCACCTCACCCTGCGACGTGTGCTCAGATTTGGATTCAGATTCTGATTCTGATTCAGATTCAGTTTCTGGATTCAGATCCAGGTTCAGGTTCAGAAGGTGTAACTAATCCGCTGGCCATGTGACTTTTGTCATGCGCCGATGTCAAACACTATATGCCCGAAATACAAAACACGAAATACGAAAATCGACGCCCGACTGCCGATGAACCCTTGCCAATCCGGCAAGCGAAAGGCTTTCCACTCGATTCCACCCTGAACACACGGCCGAACGGCCTTCCACCTTCAATCAGCGGACCACCAACTCCACCCCCATGAATCCTCCAATCCTCCCTCCGATTGATTCCAGTGTTCACTTCGAATTGCCGCTTGTAATCCCTTGAATTGGCCCTGCACTTGGAACAAAAACGGTAGTAGTAATAGGTAACATAGTACACAGATTGTTGGCCTTAAATCTAACATTTTGCCCTGATTTTTCCCTTAAATTTCGATAGTTTCTTCCAGTGCACATATGGAGTAATCATCACGAAACTGCTCGCCGGGTGGTCCGAGCTGACATTTCGCAGTTGGCAGACTGCCTTCATGCGAGGTAGGATGGGGTGGTGGAGTTTTCCACAATAATTTTCATAATTTCCCTACCCCAAAGGCGAAGCTACCTTGCCGGTTGGCTTCCATAAATCAACCGCGAACTATTGACACAGCCCGATGGCCGTAAATCAATGGGATCCGCGGACATCAGGTTCGCACAACGGCCAGGGCATATTCTAAACAAATTGGCCCCAAATCGGCGGAGACTATATCGATATATAGGAATGCATCCGTGGATTTTCCGGCTGCAAAATGCGCGAACAAATAATGGCAACAAAGGCGCGGAATAAAACAATTGCCACAGTTTTAACATTTGCCATTTGCCATAAATAAACATGAACCGGTTTTCGGGTAGTCGCATTTGGTTATGGGTGCTTGTTTTCCTTGTTATCCTTGTTGGTATTGGTCCTGGTCGCAGGATTTTGGGCATCCTCTTCCGCCGGCGAGTGCAAAATGCTCAACATTTTATTGAAATTCAATTAAAGTCGTATTTCAATAATTGGTCACGCATGGTACGCATTTCCGTGCCAGTCCGCTCCTAAATGCCGCTCCAGAATTTATGACTTTTCAATTTGATTTTTTTTTTTATTTTGGTTTGGAGCTCGGGGACAATTGAAATGCTGCCACTTGGCCAGCGTTCTTTTGTCCTTTGTCGCAATGGAAATCGGAAATTGTTGCAAATTTTGGTTGCTGCTGCATTAGGCTGCAAGTTCTTATCAGTTTCTGGGCAAACCCTCGTCACCCTAAGACCTCGTCTCTACATTTTCTATATATATATATATTTCCGTGGAGTATTTCACCCTCACGTTAAGTGTGCAGCATTTTTGCGTGATTTGTGCGAATTTCCCTGTCTCGCTGAGGCTGATAAAATTTGGCAAAAGGTGGCGGGGGGGTAAAATGGGAAAATGGGAAATGCGATACGGGGTGGTTGGTGGGTTAGTTTGGGCCCATTGTTGATGTTGTTTAGTGCCATAAATTCTTTTTTACTTGTCATATCTGACTTCGGTCTCTCTCCATTTAGGCACAGATCATTAAGTTTTGCACTGCGTCTATCTGATTTAAAGACGACAACATGTGTAGCTCTACGAGTGTGTTTCACTGCCCCATCCTCAGAACTTATCAAAATGTCAATTGCCCCGCAGACTGTCACGGATCTTTAGCTTCTGCTTCAGCTTCAGATTCAGATTCAACTCCACTCGGCAGGCGGGCATCCTCTAATTAACGAGGCGTTGATGCCACATTTTGGCGGAGTTATTTGGCGAAAAATCAATTGGATTCGCGGCAGACTGTTGCTCAATAAGCAAAATTCTGTGCAGACCAAATGAAATCTATCAAGGCATCAACACCGTCAACAAAAAGCAGACTAAGCGTTTGATTTTGTCACAATTTTGGTGTTTATGTAAGAAGCAATTCCATAAACTAATGAAATATTTTATATATTTATAAATTAGTTTTTTAAATAGGTTTTGCTTGGATCTAAAGCCTTTTACAGCAATTTTGATTAGCCACTAAAAGAAGAACTAAATTACTCTTTAAGCACATATTCTTGATATTTAATGATATGAATATATATATTCCAAAGAAGGAATCTAGCTTGAGTATCCACCCTCGCCCTCAATTTTCACATACTTTTGGTACGCATGAACATCACGAGAGATACAGTGGCATTCCGCGCGATCTCGGGAAAGAGTCACAAAATGCAGTGCAAATAATCAACCTGGGGCATGATCAAAGTGATGTTGACAACGCGACATCTCCTGGGTGTGTCCCATTCGCCAGGGACGAGGCCCTGCTGCTCCTCCTGTGCATCCCGTAGATCTTTGGCCATATTCCGTGCGTCTTTATGAGCGCCTTAGATCTCCGCTGGCTGCCAACATATTTTTACACGCTAAACATTTTATTTTGACAGGCATGCGATTTGCACGCTTAATTGAGACAGGTGCATTCCAAGGAGGGGGTGCAATAGGGGGGGCGGAAAAGCGGGGAATACGGGGGAGTTTTGGGAGGGAAGGTGGAGAAGGAAGTGCGGCCAAGCTGCGACATGTGTTCCCTTATGGTGTCGCACAAATGCGAAGATTTATCATCGTGCCACATGCCACGTGTGTTTTCCATTTCGTCGCCTCCGCTCCGCTGCGATTTTCGCAATTTTCACAATTTTCACGGGAAAAGCCAGCGACGCTCGCCAAATGCAAAATTAACAACCTAATTAATAGTTGGCCCGGCCAGGACAGGTCTCCGCTGCCATCTAAACTGATTCTGTGCCACAGCTCCCATTCCACCCACTGCTCCTAGCTGCCGCAGACAGCTGCTCCTGAAGTGCTGGGCATTTTTCGCTCAGTGCACTGCAGTCGGGAGGCAGCCACGCCCACCCAACTTGTTGGCAATTGCAGCTGGTCGAGTGCTTTTAATGGGTTTTATTCGTGGCATGATGGGGCGCAGAGTTGGTAGATGTTTCTCCTCACCTTTTATTACTTTATGCTACACTTTCATATACACTCGTGCATTGCCAAAGAGACCGCCCTAAAAATGTTTGTGAAATTCACGAAAATTTTAGGGTATCTTCCAGTCGGATGTGCAAACATCTCGTGCATGTCGCTGTTCGGTTTTTTAATTGGACCCATCTCGGATGCCGCCAATATTTCGAGCAGCGGAACCGCAAACTAGGAGTAACTAACGGCCAGCGGGCGTCGCTGTCAAAGTCAGCTGCTATATCCTATATTCCATATCCCATATTCCATATCCATATCCCCCGATTCTCCCGGTTCTCCCCCCACCCCGCTGGCAATGTCTAAAACGTTGAAAAATTCCAAATTGACTGCCGGACCCCTGGATGTTCGTAGCCGAGTCGACCATTGAAGGCGTTTGCGGTCCTCGGACTTCTCGTTTCGGGCCGGACGTTTATTGAACATTTTTACTTGCGGTCGAGGAAAAATGGTATATGGCAGGAAGGCGGGAAGGCGGGAGGACTGGGGGTTCCTTTATTAATTTTTGTGTGAGCTCGTCTCGAATTCACGGACGGCCTTAAATGCAAATCGCTGCAAATGGGATTTGTTGAAAAGGAGGTTTACGGCCCGGGGAGCCAGAAGCCAGCAACCAGCAGCCAACAGTGAGAAGCCAGCAGAAATCTGTGAGCTGGCGAAATTGGCCAAAAAATGCGTTAAATGCAAATTGGATAAGATGTCGTGTCAGAGGAGCGAACACTTGCATGTGCCTGCCAAGGCGGATATCCTTCGCATCCTTCCCATCACATGAAACGAGCCGAGCCGAGCCGAGAAATCCGAGGAGTGGGGAAACTTTAAAGTGGATTATATCTGGAGGATGTCCTCCGGAGCGGCCAAGTGCTATCTCCTGCGCTTTGGAAACATAAATCCGTGAGTTTTTGCCAACGAAATTTATGGCGCTCGCGACACTCGCGAAAGTTTTTGGCGGCGGCGGCGGTGGCGGCTGTAGCGGCATTGTTGTATTTATGACCGCGACATGACCTGCTCACATAAACGGACGAGTCCTGAACGAGTCCTGAATCGCGAATCCTGCCTGAGATCCGAAAGTGTTGCCCGCCGTACGTGCGAGTCCTGCTCGGAAATTGGATTTGCCGGAGGACGCTCGAGCATCCTTGGCGCACTAAGCTGCGCCTCTTAAATCTACACGCCTGTCAATTTACGCTTTTGATCGAAATTTATGTCCTAATGAGCCAAATGCAGCGCAGAAATTACAGAGTTACAAGGAACCCAGGAAAATGCTCGGCTTCAGGAAACGACAAAGGCAAGAACAGGAGCCTGGCACTTTGCCCCAATTCCAATCAAAGTTAATTACGTGGAACATTCACAGTTCGAGCCGACCGGCGATTTACATTCGCCAGCCCCCCAGAGCAAAAATATCGGAAGCCAAATCCATTCAGCCGGATGCAGAACGTCTGGATTCTGCTTATGAGTGCTCATCTATTGAATTTGGAAGTGTGTTTGCCGAATGTCTCCAGGCCGAATCTGAATGGTCAGTCCGGAGTCCAGGACGTGGCCATAATTATTGTTATGTTAATGGCGACCATCGACCATCGGCAGGGGAAACTAAGAACAGCTTTCGGGGTTGATTGGTCCTCCTCTGGGCCATAAAGCCATCACCATGAGTTTGGCTATCGACGAATGTTGTTTATCCATGGGTTCTGTGTTTGCCAGGCGACTTTGCATAAAAATGAACGAGTGGTTGGCGTCTTGGTTCGGGGGAAATATTTGTAAAGCCTCCGTCAGAAATCAAAGTCAACTGTTTGGGGCATCGAGGAAAAAAAGTGTATAAAAATATTTACTATTTCACTATACCATGCTAAGCAAAGTTGTCTTTCAAAGTACTTTCTTTATAATTTTCAAACTTATCTGATAATGAGAAGCGTGGAAAATGCTTTTGTTTTTCAGTTAAGTGCCTAAAAGTGTGCCGCATTTTCACTGCCACTTATCCTGGAGAAAAGGGGCGTGGCGTGCGCACTCCTTTTTTACGGATTCGCCATAGCTTTCGGAAAAAGGGGGCGATCTGCATCTGATGCACAAGTCAGCGGTCCTGATAGGTGTGACACATGCCGTGATTGATGAAATGTTTGCCACATAAGCCCAACCGAAAAGAGGAAGAGCCCGAGGAGCCTGGACCGCCAACTAATTTCCACATTTTTCACATTTACGAAGACAAATTGAGGTGCGAACTTGGGTCGAGGCAATAAAAGTGCCGAATATCAAAACAACCAAATCTCAGCCATAAAAAAGAGGTGGATATCCAACGGGGGAGGAGGAGGAAGGGTTGTTCCTTTGACTGCCGGTGGCAGGCATGCGAAATTCCCGAATGCCAATTGTTTCTCGATTCTCGAGGAGATGGGCATCCGCCAAAAATCCCAGGGAGCTGGAAGCTGGGCACTGAGAAGTCGCATTATGAGCCTGGCAAAATCAAAAAAAAAGAAAGTAAAAGGAGGGAAAGGGATTGGAAGCGGACCACTATAAAAGTCAATATCTGTGACAATAAATTGTGACTCCTTCGATACAGTTCCACTCTGCGTTTGAGTTAGAGTTCGTGGCGAATCGTTCGCCATTTGAGTTTTCCGATTCCGATTTCGGTTTAGTTTTCCATTTCATTTCGTTTTATATGCCCGGTTCGCCAAAAGTTGTCAACGGCCATAAACGCGCCGGCCCACCGAGTAAAACCACCCACTTTCCATTGACTTTTCAATAAAACCGAACACCAGCCGCAGACTTTTCCCCCCTTTTTTCCTGCTTTCCATTAGCATAATGTCTGATTCGCCGATCAGATGCGGACTTTGATTTCCCTGGCCGGGGCTCTCACTTTCGATTTGCCACAATTCTATTTTATTTATTTGCCGGCCAGCGAAATTACATTTTAAAAAGTTTGCTTCTCGTTTGTTTTATGTATTTCTCTTTCAGGGGGGTACTACAAATTTTTATTGCTAATGTATGCGCATGGGAAATTGATTCGCACACAGTCCGAGTTTTCCTCAGCGAATCCCTACTCATTCGAGATTGAGATTTTCCATCTTAATTCTGCGCGACCTTGAGAGCTGCTGCCTTAATTGTTAATCGAGTGCCAATGCCATGTCAGCGGGCGACCTTGGCCAAAAAGTAGGGAATCCATTATTCTCGACAAATGTGGTTCAAGAGCAAAAGTCGAGGGAAAAGAGCTGCGAATTTCGAGGCTCAGCACCAAAATAGACTGGCCCCGCAACATCTGGTTCGTATAAAGGCGAAATCGAAATGGAATCACTTTATCTCAACTTGTGAAAATGCTCACGAACAGCACAGTGATCTTCGGGATCGATGGCACCGCTGGCCACCTGGTACAGTAGAGCCTGCAGTATGAAGGGCATGCGCTGGCAGCGATCTAAGTTGCACCACGCGATTCTTTGCTCGTTTTGAACAGTCGTACGTGAAGCAAAGGGAAAAGTCTTGAGGAAACTTCTGCCGAAACTCAACGTGAAATTTTCATAAGGAGTTTCCATTAGATCGTCTCCTGTGAAAGCTTTCCACTGAAAGCGCAGCTTTTGCGCCGGTTTCAGGCTGTCCCAGGATGGCGAATCCGGAAAAGATTCGATGTATGCTTTGTAAGTGCACCTGGCTTGATCCTCCAGTTCCTGGAGCTCCTCTTCGGTCGGCGAATCGTCTTCTAAGTCGCATTCCGCCTTTCCACCTGGTAACCTGCAGTTCTGCACACTCTTTCTAGGTGCAAAGATATTGTTTAAATAATACAAAAGCTTGGTTTTTAGACCCTTCTTTTCTTTCTCGTCTTCCAAATACACTTTAGAGCGACTTTCTTTGGGTATATTTGCTTGGCAGCCAAAGTTTTTCTTTGACTTACTACACTTTGGCTCCTCCTTCTGCTCGCAACTATTTTCACGAATTTCAAGCTCCTCTTCAAATATTCCATCCATTTCGTCTTCATCGTCTTCATAAGCCTGAAAGAGGAGCTCCATTGTGCTCCGGTTCAGGTCGAAAATGCGAATAAAACGCGGTTCACATCGCGCCTCGCCATCGTAGGTGACCAAAGGACCTGGATAATGGTGCCTAATTGTATAGCTAGGATGTGTCACTAGGGCACTACAGTTTTGGCCCCCCACTTCCACGTTTTGCTTCACTCTTTTCAAGGCCAACGATTCATCTGAACACGATTCAAGAGACGGGGATCCAAAGAGAAAACTATTTACCTTCCCTTTTATATAGCAATATAGGTCGGTATTTAAAAACTGGCACAGTTCATCCATGGTTTGCAAAACTTAAAAAACGTATAAAGTTATTTGATTTATTTGATAAAGTTATTTAAAATTGATTTTTGTAGATTTTTACTTCAAATTTGGTTTTGATTGCGATGTCAGGGAAATACTGTTTATAGTTGTATTTGTGCATTAATAAATACACACGAAATATCATGGTTATATTTTTCCCGTGATGGCCTGCTCAAAGGAATCCCCATTTTACCCTGCTTAATTTAGTGTTCATGAAAATATATGGGTCCGCATTATAAATGCGAAAAATACTCATTCACATAAAAATCGTACAGGGAGCGGGTCCAAATATGACAGCGAATTTTGCTATATTAAAAATGCTGCTGTAGCTGCAAAAAAAAAAAATGGGAAAAATATCAGAATAGAAGCGAAATAAAAAGATGAAACGGAAAGAAAAACATTGGCATTTCCACATTTATTCGCTTTCCTCCTCGTTTATTTATGTTTTCTGCTTATTATCGGAGGGGTGGGCGGAATCGCAATTGGAACGTTCATATTCATTCTTCCGATTAAGCAGTTTTCATGGCCATCGCCAAACGTTGGCGAATCATGGCCAAAATAAAGTAAAATAAGTGGCCTAAATAAAAAGACAGCTCGTGGTGAGGCCGAAATAAACCTCTCGCCCACCGATTCGGATACCGAATAGCTGCAATTATTGAAATTAATTTCATTTATTACATCATGAAAATATTTCCCGGCCAGCGAGCAAAATATTTTCGCCACACGCTGTCCTTTGCAATTAAGGCTTTGGGACATTCACTTGTCTGCCCCCTTCGATTGCCCAGTGTTTTTGTGTGCGTAATTTGGAGTTAATAACGTTGAAATAAATTCCCCATTCGATTTGTGTCGCCCCCATTTAGCGGACCAACATTTGCCAATTGTCCAGCCAAAACATGAACAATCACTGACAGAAAATGTGCAATTTACACTTCGTTTGGATCCTGAAACATGAATTAAAAGCAATCGCCATTCAATAGAAATGGCTGCAAGTAGAAAACCTCACAAATACATATTTCGTAAAATTATTTTTCCTATCGGTTAATATTTTTCTCACTGTATAATTATTAGGGGTCAGGAGCATTTCGGCTTACCACCTATAAAGTCTGCACTTAATTGCTTTGAATACGAATATTTGTTCGATATGACATATATGGCATCGTATTTTTCGGCAAATTTATGAGAAGCGCTTTGAGATATACATATGAGGAAGGAATAAGATTTAATAGAGTTTTTCGTATGTGAGCACGGAATGTCATCTCTGGAGAGGCAACCCACTTATTCCTCAGAAAGTCTGCATTATCAAGTGGGATTCCCCTGCGAGGATGAGCTATTTTCCCATTTCTCTCATTTTTTCCGGATTTACGATGGCTAGGTGAGCTGGAGCACCGTGTTGCCGGCTAATGGCGATGCGTCGGCCACAGCTCCCAGAACAATAAAATTCCCATTTAGAAGTCGCGTGAAGCTTTCGCACTCGCTTTCCCGAGATTTTCCCAACGAAGAAACCGCCGGAAAAGTGTGGCGGCAGCAGTTTTCCTCTGGCGCGAATGTGTGTGCTGCGTGTTTACGTGGAAACCATTTTTATGGCATGTCAAAAACCTATTTTAATGCTTTTAATGAAAGCGAATTTTATTGCATTACTTTTCGATTTTACTGCCCCGCCACCCCGAAAATCGACAGGGGGCGTAAAAATGCACTCAACTCAAAATGTTGACAAGATCGTAAAAAGTTTTGCTTCTGCGGGGAAAACAGGAAAAACAGGTGACAAAGCAAAAAAAAACAGAAGCCACCGCAAAAATGGAAAACTTGTTCATAACAAAGGCCACTTAAACTGCCAATTGTGGTGGCTTTTCGCCGAGATTTCCATTCTGCAGAAAAAATATTTTTGCATACATTGGAATTTCGCTGGCGACGGCTCCCGAAAGTATGCTTTGCATTTTCCGAGCTGGCTGCTACCTTTGCCAAATTCATTTGACCAGAAACTTAAGTTATATTTTGGCGCCCGGCCAGTAGTAAAAAGATCGGGCATGCAGGGCCAAAAACGAGAGACATGTTTAGTGGCACGGCAGCAGCGACAAAAGCTTTCAGCCATAAAGGATGCAGGACGCAGGATGCAGGACGCAGGATTCGGGGCGAAGACAGGGGAAACCCTGCACACGTCGCCTGTCGGAGCACTCAATGTCAGCAGATTCGGTCGGCAAATGCAGTTCCAGTCCGGCGAAACAATGACATGAGTTTTGGACGCACTTTTGCTCCCCGATGCTCCCTCCATGTTCCCCACTGGCTCGCGCCCGGAAAAAAAGGAGGAAAAACCCCTGCGACAATCCATATTGCATGCATTAAATATCTCATACATGTGTGGTGGGGCGAGAGCTAGCAAATGGATTCGGGGTCGCCGATATTGACAGGGTCAGTCATGCATTGTTGGCCGGCCAAAAAAGCGGTCGGCATGTCAACTGCAGGACATCTCACAACTTTTGGCCCGGCCAACTGATGCGAGGAGGGAGGAAGGGATGGGCGGTGGTGGCCTAAGACAATGGAAGACTCCAGCTACGTTTAGAAACACTTAAAAATTAAACTTCAATTGTGTTCTGGGAAAATACTATACGGTTTGAATATCGCTTTAACATTTGCTATATAACGTATCATAGAACTACAAGAGTATTTGCTCTAGCTCATCCCAACTTTAAATAAACTGGTTTATTTATTACTTTGAGTGCACTTCTCGGGGTGACTGGGAATGGAAACCCAATCGCAGTCAAATGCTTGTATCTCCTCAGCTGTGTGACGAATCCTCCTCCCAGCCAAGGGAAGTGTCATTAGCCGGGATCCGTTCATAAAAAGCAATGGCAAATGGCAAGTGGCAGCCGCAAGTGACAAAGTTAGAGTACCAAATTCGTTTCATTGGCCCATAAAAAGTGGCGAAAAACAAAATGCAAATGAGTTTTGAGGCCCCGCGAAAAAAGGTGGAACACTTTTGCAAGTAATTCTCGCCGGCGCGCCGGAGACCCTTGACATTAGACGCCTCCGGCTCCGTTCCCTTTTCACTTTCCGGCGCATATAATTACACTTATTTGTGTAGCTAATTAATTGCTAATCAATCATAGGACGAAAGCGAGACGGACCCATAGACCCACAATAAAAAAAGGACGCGCCGTTGTTTGCCTGTTTGCCTGTCACCAAAGGACATCTCAATCCCGGGACTTCTAAGTATTCCCCCATCATCATCATCATCATCATCATCATCATCACCATCTCTCCATCGGCGACCCAACTTTTGTCCAGAGACAAAAGCCCGGCGAAAACAAAAGCTTAGCAAAAGATTGATCACAGCAAACTGGCGAGCTGCACCTGTTTGCTTACTCACGGTTATTAGCCAGGACACGCAGGATCTGCGAATCTGCGTGGCAAAGGGCGGGTTCGGAGGCGGCGCCATGCAAATGGCCAGCGGCGAGGCTGCACTCGAAGAAAAACTGTTGTGCAAATTATAAAACAATTTAAAAGTAGCCAGAATTCACTACTATAATCTGTGACTATAGCAGATTAACAACAATATTTTGCACTTATTTTTCAGCATAATTTTGGCAAAATATTCTAGTCACTTTCTCTGAGTGCATCCTTTGAGATTTTGAGCGCAGAAAAGTGTCAATTCCGGCTCGCTTTTTTGCACCTTTGCCAGGATTGTCAAGTGCTCGGTCGAATCCTTCGTCGAATGCCTGCCCGATGTCCTGCTCTTGTCACCCGTCACTCAGCGCTGACGTCAGCCCTACAAAATAATAAAAAACAGCAAAAAAAAACCCCATCCTTTATCCTTTGGCCTGGCTTTGCTTGGCCTTTTTTGGCGCACATTTTATTTTACATAATTTGAACATTTAAGACGTGCCTGGGCATAGACAAGCGGCTTTAGTCTTAGTTTATGCAGCCCAGTGCTGGTGCGTCCTGCTCCTGCTCCTGCTCCTGTCCAGCTGGAAGAGACTGGACGCAGTTTTCCTCTCATTTTATTATTAAAAGGCATTCGCATCCTTTACGCCCCAATGAGTTTTACGAGTACATCCCAACCCCCACCTCCGCCCCCGCACCACACTCTTGGCCTGTCAATCCGGGATGTCTTCATCTTTTCGTTTTATATAGAAAATCTGCCAGTTTAGTGTTCGCAATTCACATTTGTATTTGTCAAAACTTGCACGTTTGCCGTTTGCCGTTTGCCGTTTGCCGTTTGATGTTTACTGTTTGCTCTTTCGGCCTGCAGAAATTTTACAGTTAACCCAAATTGTCGGCAATTTGGCCAAGATGCTGTTCAAACGGCTCCTCCAGCCAGGACTCTCCATTTGATGATCCTTTCAATTCAATTGTTCGGCGGCGTTGGGGGTTTTGCGTAAGTGATAGTAATGAGCATTCATAACGAACATTGATGGCAATATATGGCTGGGATGCTAGCAAGCGTGCAAAGGATATATATTTAGTTTGAATTGAAAAACTTCAGCTATTAGTTGGTCACTTAAAACGGTTAATTGTGGGCTAAACATACTTGAATGAGCCAGTTCCACTGCCAGTTGAAAGAAAGGTGATGTCATGCAGTGCACTGGGTGCTTTGCAGGGGGTGGTTGGCATAAGGACATTAGTTGATTGGGTGGGGGGATGCGCTTTGACCCTTCGCCAGGACACTATTGTTGTGCTGGCTGATTGGTAATTCGATACAGTTGTTCGATGGCAGTTCGCTTTGTGTGCGAATCTTTGGCATCATTTGAAGCGCATCGCCAATTGAGGAAAACTTCGCCGCTTTCCCGCTTTCCCACTCGCCACGAGCATCCCCTGTGCGATTTCCCTCGTTGATTTTCCATTCGCCCTCTGTTTTCGTTTTGCTGTCTCGTGTCTCGTGTCTCGTGTCTCTTGTCTCCGGTTGGCACTAATTTTCCTGCTTGTCGCCGTGCGAAACGTATAAATAATTTTATTTTATTTTTGTTTTCATTCCATATCAATACTATTTATGGACTAATGGATTTATGGCTTCTGCCCTCTCCTGATCCCGCTTCGATTGTGTATCAATCGTTGTCATCGTTCGCGGCACGTGTGTTGTCCTCGTTTCCGGATCCTTTTCTGCAGGGATGCACATCCTTAATGTCCGTGCAATTATGAATATTTCGTGTGGGAACCAGTGCCTCTAGGATTCTGGCTCTGTGCTCGTGGAGAGCGATTTCTTGGCGGCTTCTTCTTATTATTCTTTCATTTTGGCAAATTGTTTTCGTTTTATTAAATTTCTTTTCACTTGATAGTCCCTTTTCGCTTTTTCGGTTATTATTATTCCTACGATTGGCCAAGAGAGAAAGGTTTTGCATTTCGTTTCCCTGTTTCCCTTTTGGCCAAGAGCAACTCCTTTCCGCTTTTAATAAATGTCCAGCCAGCAGCTGAAGCCGCTCGTATTTCGTCTGCCAGCAGCTCAAGAAATATGCACAAATTAATTTTCTTTTATTCCAGCAAAGGCAAAATTTAAATCAACCAAGTCGGGTGGCGAGTGCGTCCAGGAAAAGGGTTTCCCTTCTTCCCCCTTTTGGGCCCTGGTGTTGTTGTTTTTTGGGTCCGCAGGACACAACTGCTGGCCAAAGTCGAGGAATATCCTTACAAAGAATACCCTTCCCCGCCCCTCCCTTACTCCAGTCTGTTATGAATGCAAATTAAAAGTATACAAATCTAATAAGTTCCATTTAAGTTGCTTTAATTTCACTCGTTTGCCTCCTCTGCATTTGCATTCGGAAATGGTTGCTAATTGTTGAGCTTTTAGACAGCGAATTTTTAATGCAAAGTGCGCCATTTTCTTTCTGAGACGTTTTATTAAATTCTCTGCAAAAAAAAAAAAAGAAAGGCATCTTGCATTACGCATTTGGATTTGCTCCATGCATTTTCCCTCAGCAAATTGCGAATTAATCAGAGGCGCTTTCAACTCGTTAGTTTATTTTGGGAACTCATAATCGAGGCAGATACCATATTCACAGAGCGCATTTAGCAACAGCAAGATCAGAATTTTAAAGTAAACGATGTACTACACATTCAACTCAGCTATATATTCACCCCTAAGAAGCCAACTTAATTATTTTGCACTAAGGTCATCGAAGGGCTGCAGTCTAATTTTTATTTTGCACATTTGATGTCTGCAAATGAGATGCGCCCCCAAAGTATCCTTTGATTGACTAATAAAACGATACGTGAGCTGATTCCAGAAGGTGGCCCAAAAAAATGGCCACTCGACCAAGGTAATTCTCGCCTCTCTCTCGTTTTTCTGCACCAAAGGTAATTCGCCGCCGGAGGAAAACCAGGAGGCTGGGCGTATGTGACGCACATACTTAAGCAACTCCTGGACACCCTGGGGCATCCTGGACACAATCGACTGCCCCGAGTATCCAGCATCCAGATGTCACCCGAGAATTGTGACGACTGATGATGATGATGATTCCGATGGCTGTTGATGATGCCAAGGCGGAATAAACTTTGTAAAATGTTGCGACTGGCATAAACAAAGTGGCTGTGCCCTTGGGTGCTGCGATGTGTGGGTGGTTTGGGTGGTTTAGGTGGTTGGGTGACTGCCACCCTCGTACCTTTCGCCCTCACTTCTGACCATATGCTGCCAGCTTGCCCAGGGCTGTCGTAGGTGTAACTGCGTGCGCCATAAACTGCTGTAATAGACTCTGGGCATCCCAGAAAGGGACACCATGCGGATTCGGTGGCCACACCTTAAAGGAGACGGAGCCAAAACCCGGAGACGGCCATCACCTCAGGCCCTCGATTCTGCTGAAATCTGCACAAATTTTCATTGTCGACCGACAACCCAAAAAACCAAATCTCCGTAGATGTCCGCACATTGTCCGGATCCCTCTCCCTTTTTATACACTCGGAGAAACAAACATAAAATATAGGTACAACACTTTTAAGATACTGCAAGGTGCACTTATTGAATTTACAAACAGAAAGGTTCTACATAGTGTAAGTTCATTCCTTTCTTTCTGTGTACAAATGTGTGTGTGTGTCCTTTATAGTTTTGTTCATTCCATAAATATGCGTTTTGTCCTTTTTTGGGGGGACGGAGGCAGCCTGCGGCTTTCATAACTTGAAGGAGCTGGGCTCACCTTTTAGCCGTCCCTTGTCCTTGTTTTGCCCATAAGCAGATTCATAATTTGATCCTGGGGTAAATACATTTTATTATGCTTTTATGTGTGAGCCATCTTGGAGTGGAGTGTCCAACCTTGGGACAGGTTGGCCATGTCCTTTAAGTGCAAACTTATGAATTGGTCAGGGGACATGTGTGGCAGAATGTATACGAGTATGTGTGTGTGTGGGGGTGGTTCGGTGTTTGTCTTTAATATTTTTGCCTATAAACATATTTTTATTTATTTAGGCCGAGCAGGGAACGCACTAAAATACGGCCTTACCTACCACAGCTGCACTTGATGGCCCCTAGCATATCGGCTATATATAGTCTAGATGGTATACTATATGCCCATGTACTTGAAGGTATTGCCAGCGGCAGCCAAGCAAATCACTTAACACTTTCACTTCAACGCTAAATTAATTAAAATTTATACTACCGCGGCGGCGAGAGCGCAAAAACAAATAAATTAAGTAGGCGTTAAAATAGTTCATATTTCATTTGGCCTCCGGTTCTGTGGAAAAGTCCAATCGCAAACGTGGCAGGAGACTCGGCGAGAACAATTGGCCAAGTGCTGACAGGCAGAAGCGTAGCGCCCAGCTACAGATACAGATACAGATACATTTACAGCAGATATAGATACAGCAGATACAGATACTACTTTCAGATATACAATGTATCTAAAAAGTGAAACTCTGGTCACGCCTTCGCGACAGCGGCAGTTCTGTTCTCTTCTGGGGAAAAACTGCATCTGGGCACTTGATTAATTTCCTGCAGACAGCGACAATGGGATAAATGAGGTAGACCAATTAGCCAGAACAGGCCGTCTAATTGGCCAGTGAAATAGAGCCGCTTACACCCCCCTACCCCTCTACCACCTACCACTCACAGAAAGAAGTATTAGAAGAAGTCCAATGGCATCACGTAGCCGCCCGCATCGCCGTATGATTTTGCACTTTCGGTTTTTATTTCACTCCGGGGAGCTTGTTAGCCAGCAAAACGTGAGCGTAAGCTGATGATATGTGTTTGCATTTTAGATGCCGGCTCGTGTTGCGTAAGTCGATAAAAATTTCATATTTATTGACCATTAGCACCTAGGGCCCAGCTGAGTTATCTGACTAAGCTCGTCCGTCGCTGGGGAGCCACTGCCTCAAAACCAACGCCCAAAACCAACACCCCCAACCACATCCTTCGATTCCCCCCTCCAACGTGCAACGAATGCGAGTGGCCACGAATGCGAACAATTCGCGTCGACATCTTGTCTGCATAATTGCAACACATACTCGCCGGTGAGATCTGCGAATAAATAGCTGCCAGACGATCTATATGGTCTATATGGCTGGTAGCGGTAGTCTGCGGACCACGAAGACTGACACTGACGCCAGCATGTCGGCCCGCCTCCTGCCACTCCCACCGCCGCCCGCCCGCTCTTGCCACGCCCCTGCGCCCTTTCGCGCACCTCGGCCGTCAAACTCCCCCTGAGAAAGTGGCACCTTTGGGCCGCCGCGTGCTTAGGTGGCGTCAACCCACTTCGCCGCACAGTGAAGGTTGCGTAAAGGAACTTCGGAAGACACTTAAATGTCTAAACGGATCAAGGATTCTTTATTGGTTTCTTCAATTATCAGAATAGCAACCTTAGAATAATAAATATGTTTAAAGGCACACTTCAAGTTGGTTTTTTCCAATGTCTGCAGTCCACTGTGGCCATTCCTTGGTCGAAAATAGTTGCCAAGACGGCCCACAAATTATTGTCACTATGTCGCACCTTTCGGATTGTGGCGCTTTCGACATTCAAGTGGCGCTGCGATAATGCCGATGTGATGTTGACAGTTGCAACAGCAACAGCAAACAACAATTGCGGCAACTGCAACAATGCACCTTGCTGCGGAAAGGTGCAACCACTTAATGCCGCATTACTTGGCACATTTCGACGGGCCGAAAAATCGGGACAATTTTCTAGGTGCGAAATTTTCCCCGAGGCGAGCGACAATTTTCCCCGGCATTTTCCTCATTTGCAGCGAGGGGCGGGGCCAGCGGTCTCCTTGGCGTCACAGCGTCGGCAAATAAATGAAAAATCATTTCATTTCAATTCATTTTCACTTAAAAATACGCCGTACACTTTTCACGTACACAAATCGAGCGAGATCGCGCATTGCATATATAGTATATGGTGTAGTATAGAATATCGCATTGACTTGCTAGACGGGCAGGCAATAAATTAAATTTTCTCTCGGCTGGCGAAAAAGCCAAACGCTGAAAAACGTGGAAATGCAGCCCTAATCGAAGATGATGTGGGTTTCCCTCGGATTCAGCGATTTCCCCCGCTTTTCCCCAGCTTTTCACCGAGTGAACGCACAAATGAAGCGCGCCGTGTGCCACACTTTGCCACCGAAAGTCGAAATGCGTTTCCAGTTTATTTTCAAAATGTTCAATGTTCAATTTCAATAATTTTTTAATGGCCCCAACGCACGCACGCACGTCCAGGCAACTCTATAAGGCACCCACCCACACAACCATTTTCGATCCGTTTCGATCGCATCCTATGCGATCCGAGATGAACTGAACCGATCTCAACTGAACTGTACTGAACTGAACCGTTTGGCCAATTAGTCGAGATGTTTGCACAAATGCCAGACAAATGCAGTCGAGTACAAAATGCAGAGTGCCGGCGGGATATAAAATTTCAAGCTCATCGCGTCCACTCGGCGCCATTGCGCAGATCATGATCCTAATGGGGTTGATCTGTCCAAAACACCGGGAAAAATGCTTTCTATCTTGCTAACAAAGTATTCTTAACAACAAATATCCCTAAATATCCTTTTTAATAAATATCAAAACTGGAACTGAGTTGCCAAAGGCATTCACTTTATAATACTCAAATGGAGCTGTAAACAATTTGGCAAAAATAAGCGAACTGAACAGTGCAGATTTCTATCTGCGATCGGATCGGAATGCGCCTCGATTATTTGTTTGTACAGGGGCTTCAAAGGAGCGTCCCCAGTTTTATATTGCTCGATGTGCGCTAGATGTTTGCATCTGCATTCGCTTTGACATCTCGAAGCAACATAAACTGGCGAATCGGGCAGGGAAAACACCTTTGTGCCGACACCTATAAAAATGTCCGATCTTTACGATCTTTACGATCTTTACGTTTAGCCCCACCACGTCGAATGGCAGAGCGGGTTTATATGTTTGGGGAGACTTCCACGAATTCCACGCCGGAAATTATGAGGTCGGCCTTTTGAGGCGACAACAATGTTGCCAAACATTAAAATATGAAAATTCACTTAAAAACGTAAACAACACGGACTCGTCTCCGTTCTCCCCATTTCGACATAAAATCATCCGCTGAAAATTGAAAAACTGAAAAACAAAATAACAGAGTAGCAGAAAAGCAAAATCCGAGTGTCCAAGGCGGCAAACGCTTTACGATCGATCGTTAAATAAATTGGCAAATAAATGTAAATGAGGCATGGTCAGAACTGAACCACCGCACCATCCCGCTCCCTCGACTACATCCATCAATGGCGATTTTGGCGGAACAATCCGCCGGACATTTGGGCAGGTCAGCCAACCAAATGGATCCTCGAACGACGCTGTGGAAATGTAAATTATAACTGAATTTGCGCATCATGCAAGTGTGTGCACTCGCATAAATCACAGCTCTCAATGGGTTTCTTTGAGGAATTCAGTCAGTCAGTCAGTCAGAAGATGGATAAGTAGCTGCCTTTTGGGGCCAAGGATCAGTGTACTACTGACTGCCGATGGGGTGAAGGTGCAGATCTTGTGGATAAAATATTGATTAAAACTGATTAAGTCACTAATAACATTTAGAAATTCCTTATTGCTGTTACGGTCTATCAAATATGAATAAACGAAAGTGAAACGTAAGCAGGCTTGGAAGTATCTAACAGATACATTTTCCTCCATGGAGCTATCCAAGAGTTTGGGGCTTCGCTGCCAGCTGACAGCTGCTCATCGAACTTTATCTGCGGCCGTAAATGGCAGGAGCCACTAAACGCATATAGTTGAATATTAATGAACCCGATTTTTACAGCGCACTTGGCCGCTTTTATCGCCGGCAAGAAGGAAACACGGCTAAGTCCACGGTACTCGGGCGAACGACTGGAGTCGAAATCACTGCAGCAATTAAAGTGGATTTATGAATCCACCGATGACAGATTCCAAGGAGGAAGTGCCATCTCGGAGCGAAGACCGCCAATATTGTATTAAAATTTTGCCATCATAAAGATTATTATTTTATGGCGGCGCACCCCCGATATCCCTATACATATGTACATATATCCTATGTAATGCCATATAGCCACGCGTCGCAGGCAGATTCAAATAAATTTTTAATGCACTCGTTCTCGTTTTTGGTCCTGGCGTCGCACTTTTATTATTGATATTTACAGCTCACATATCGACTGCCATGATGCATTATTCATCGGAGAGCCGCTGACGTCAAGTCAAGGATTGTATGGATGTGTTCGTCCCCTTGCAGTGTTTGGTAATTAATGAAGCCATAAAAACTAAACCCAATTAATTAAAAATGCACACACACTCGACTTTTCCACTCGAAGGGAGGCGAAAAACGAACCTCGAACATCAAGCATCGGCCATCGGCCATCGAATCGGGCCATGGAAATCGAGCGGTGCCAACTGTAAAATGTCTTTTACGACGCGATCTGCACTTGATGGCCATTACCCATTACCCCCATCCACATCCACATCCACATCCCCATCCTCATCCAAATCACCATCTACATCCATTCATGTATCCAGTCTGAAGTTGAGTAGTTCCCAAGTAAAATGGCGTCGGCCATTGTTAAAGTTTTTATTACAAACTCGTAAATGTCGAATGTAATTTAGACAAACATGTGTGCGATGTGTCCTCGTATTAATAGTAACTTGATTGAGCCCTGACCACATTGCCCATTGCCACTATTTTTTTTGGCCAAATGCAACATGTTCCATCGGCAAAAAACAACTCACTCGTGCTAATCAAAATATTTGCAGAGAGGCAAAACTAGTCTGAAAGGTGCCAGAGCCGTTTTCATCGCACATGAAACACTTGCGGGCTGTCAAAGTCGAGGGAAATGCGGAAAACGCAAACTCAAGAGCAGCAGGAAAATGACAAGCGAAAGGGGAGAAAAGTCAACCTGACTTTTGGACAGAAAAAAACAAAAACTATGTTACACTACATTTCAGACGATCCAGCTTAAAGTAATAAACGTCTATAAGATATGACATTGTATTTTGATGCATTTATATAAAGATGCAACCGATGGGATGAAAATTCCTCCCAGGGCAGAATTCTCACGATGCCTTTGCGTTGAAATGAAACGGGTCGTAAGCCTGCATATTTATACATTAATTAAATTAAACTACTAACAACAAAGTCGTGTAAACAGTGTGCCCTGGGGACAAGCACCACAGTGGAGACTCTCGAAAACACTCGGCGGACACCTTCCGAGTCCACTGACACCAACACGGGGATGTGGACAAGGACACGTGGCGTCCAAATTAAGCATCTCTGCCACTCTGCCACTCCGCTTCCCTGTCTTCTCTTCTCCGGCGGACAGCCGCGTGTTGATGAGCAAAGCAAACCGTAAATCGTCACTTGCCCCAACCCTTAAAAAAATGCGGTGAAAATTGGCTTAGGTCTCGAACTCAAAATACCCATTTAAATGACATTCAAGAGCTGGGATGAAAGTCAGTTGATCAATACATTATATATAAACATATGAAGTAAAAATCAATTTGCTTATCAAATATTGTTATGTAAATAAAAGATTATTGAAACTATTCCATTTTCAAAGATTTTGCTTTACTTTTCCTTCAACTTATTTGACATTAGACTAATGCCCAATATACCCCTTGTACCGATTCCCAACACATTATCCAGAGACACGGCATGGATTTCAAGAGACGTGTGCCATTTGGCATGTGACCTGACCCACCCATTTTCCATTTCCCAGCATGGGTTTTCTCCAGAGAGCAGTTGATTACTCGGCTCGATGACAACTATTCGGGATGCAGAAGCCGCACCTGCCGCAGCAGCCCGCATTATCAATGCGTTTTCTAATGAAACCGGGGAAAGTCCAGGGAAAACCCGGGGAAACCCCAGAAAATGTGAAAATAATTTGAATAATTTCCCGAATATTTTCGCACGTGCTCGGGCCACCCTTTTCTCGTGGATGATAATGAGTCCTGGTGTGCTGGAAAGTAACCACTTTCTGGCCTCGAATGGCCAACTGTCGTCGCAATGACGGATATGCATTGACATGGCAAATTAATATTAATTTCTGACACACGCGCCAGTGACACTTTTCCAAGTTTTCTAAGTTGCCAAGCTGCCGAGTTGCCGAGTTGCTGAGTTGATGCTGAAAAAATAACACGAAATTATTCTGAAAACATTTATTTTGTCTGCGATTTGCAGGAGGCAATGATGAGGCTGTCTGGTTGCGGATGGGAGTGGGAAATGAGGACGGTCCTAACTGGCATCCTGTGACAGGACAGGATATCAAGTGAAATGATGCGAGCGTCCGACGGAGCGGCTTGAGTAATTAGTTTGGATTTTGTGGCATTATAAAATCTCCTTTTTCGGGGCGGCTGGCGCACAAATATTTATTCAAGTGTTAAAGTGTCTGCCGCGCAAAAAGTGTTTTCTTTGAGCACTCACTCTGCGCTCTCGAATGCCCTTTCCCCATTTTTTATTTGTTCGTTCGTTCGTTTGTTCGTTTTTCGTTTTATATTTAAAAATTTCATTGGCCCCGGCGACAAAGGCCGTCAATCTTTGCGTTCTGTCTGTTCCGTCCGTCCCGCGGAAAACCCTCGCGAGTGCCATGAAAAATTAGACACCTTATGCATCTTTGCATTGAAAAGTTCTCGCAGCGAGGGAAAACATCATTTTCATACACAATCAATCCTTGTAATTGGCCGTTCTCGCGCTGCTTTTTTCTAGTTTTTCCCATGAAAAACGTAGCGCTAAATGAAACTGCAGAACGAAAAAGGCAGGAAAAACGCAGAAAAGAAAAGCGCCGCCATTTTTTCCGCGGCCAAAAAAATCAAAGAGCAGATGAGAAAAGCACAACTCACGCACAGCAAAAGGGAAATGCCAGAGAAAAGTTTAATTTCACTAATCACAGCAGAGTAATTACGTGGAAAATGAATTTTTTTCTTTCCGCCGCCAAGGAGTTTTGGAGTTTCGAGATGGAAAGGTACCGGAACTTCGGGGCAAACAAATAACTGGCAATTTGTACGTTTTAATTTTTGTGTGCATTTTGGGAAAAATTTCAATTTTACTTTGCTTATTAATCAAAGCCAAAAGTTGTCAGAGGTCGAAGGGTTTGGGGGTGGCAATGATACGGGGTCAAAGACCATTTAAATATGCACTGCTTTTCCTGCACATCTAAGAAGTGAATTCATTGTGGTAAAAAACGATCAGGAAAACATGTTAAAAATATTCAAGTATTTTGAGACCTTTCTTTGTGCACCAAATACATTCTTTAATTTGACTTTATTTCTGTGTAACCACTAAAAAATCGTTAATTTAAAGTGAAGGGCTTGCAAACATTGGAAATGTCTGCTAATTTATCAGCGAAGCTGTCAGAAGCACGAAGGTTTCTCAAGAGGAAAACACAAGACAAATGGAGAGAGGGGTCAGGCAAGTTTGAGCTGCGGATTGTTAGACACTTTCGAGTGATCCGAGGTGGAGTGGAAGTGAGAAAATGCGGGGGTTTGGAGGTGTGGAGCGGGGGAAAGACACTTGTTAGGGAAAAGTCTGCGGCACACATGGCTCTCCGATGAGTTTCCCACATTTTCGTCACCCGCTCGGGACGGGCTGCACATACATAAATCGCTCGGAAAACTAAACACGCAATTCGAGAGTCTAATAAAGTTGCGCAAACAAATGATGCGGTGGCCCCTGGAACACCGAAGTGGAGCATCACCATCAGCATCAGCAGCCAACATCCCACAGCCCCACATCCCATACTCATGCCCATGCCCATGCCCATGCCCATCCCATTTTTAGGCCCCTAATGCACAAAACAGGGACAAAGATACAGATACATTCTGCCACTTCCCCTTCAATAAGTAGACTTTTTTTTTTAATTGCATCGAGAGGCAAAGTGTTAAAGAGTTTATGTGCAACATTTACGGGGGGGCGGGACACCATTTCCCAGACACACTCACACAATTATAAATGCAATAAAATACTTTTCAAGCGAAACTCATAAATTTCCGAAAAGCATTCGTATAGTACGCACAAACCTCGATGGCGACACACAAAAGACCCGGATTCTGTCTCCGAACTCCGAAGAGTGCACCATCACCACACATTGCCCCTAGGTGCCCCTCGTCCCTTCCGGATCCGTGAGAAATTCCGGGGCACAGGAGCAGCACCCCTTTCGGAGCTTAGAGCCCGGAGTTAATCACGCCAGATGGTAATGGGTTTATGGAGATGTTTGCTTTATGGCAGGGGATATGCCATTCTCAGCAAGGTGACATCATCATCAATGGCACACAAAGAAAAGTGCAGTTTAAGAATTAAGCTAAATATTCAATGCAAAATAGTTCATTAATGTTGAGTGATTGTGGTAGCATACAGTTCAACAGGATAATATATTTTTGATTTTTTTTTTCAATAATTTATTATGTATTGCTCTTAAAGGGACTCTTTTTTTCCAGTGCACCCAAATGAGTTAAACCTTCTTGTGCGACTTCGCTTGTTTATTTGTTTTCAGCGCTGTTGAATGATTTGCTGGGGACAAAAACTCACAAAATGGCAATTCCAGTTTGGAGTCTTCGCTGTTTGGGTACCTCTATCTACATAGCATATCCACAGCTGTGCCAGCCGCGATCTGTGATGATAATTAACCATTGAATCGCAACTAATCTCCCGGGAAAGCCGCTCCCGAAGTGTCTGCGTGTGAGTAGTGAGTAGTGCCATCAATTACTGGCCACAATTGCCGGCGTTGCACATGCCACATAACATATAGAGCAGTATCCAAGTACTCACCCAGCCAGTGTACAAGTGGTTCCAAAAATAAAACCCAACAGTCGAGAGCCCAGAGCGGAACCACTCCTCAGTTTCAGGTCCAGTTCGATGGGTCTTTGCTTCTGCCTCTGCGCACATGGTAAATAAATTGCCAAACAAATATCAACATGACAAATTGATTAATTCATGTTATTATTCCACTGATGTGCTCGAATGTGTCCCGGAAAACAGCGGCTGAGAATAATGCGGCCGAGGCGTATTTAGTTTTTAGTTCTAGTCACACATTAACCAAATGAAAATTCGGTGTTGACGCATTTGTTTTTCCCACTCTCCGGCTCCCAAGGAAACGGCGACAAATGAGCCAGGCGGTCGCTCGGCAGCAGCTGACAAGAAAAACAGGGACAACAAGTACACCACAGTGAGATATGTGGAAATGAAAGTGAATAAGAAAATGAATAGGAAAATGGAGACATTGAGCACGTTGCTACATTTGTCAACGATTTCCATATGGCAAAGTCCGCCGACCATCTCTTCTATTGGAATTTTAATGATGCGCGAAATGTTAATTTTTCATCTTGATCGCCTCGCCTCGCCTCCTCGAATTTGCTGCGAGTTCCGTCAGCCTCCGTTCCCATTTCCCAGCCACTTAATGAGCCGGCGGCTGAGTCATCCGCGCTGGCTTTCAATTAACGTTGATCACCTCAATTGAGGCACGTCGCCGTTAAAGGCACTGCGAGAAACTATGACCAGCTAAATCGATTTTTGTAATGAAAATCCACCTCTACGATCATTAAGCATTAACCATCAATAAAGATCAATTCCTTGATCTTCACTCTGAGTGATCTTCATTTTGTTTTGACTTTTCTATCTATTGATGTTAGTTTTTCCTCACTGTGCGATTGCCCCCCTTTATATCGGCCAATTAAGGAATATGGCTTCTCTACCTCCTCCAACTTCGGCATTCGGCAGCAGCAGTTGGCCCGAGATGTGGGCACATTCCTGTGCAGGGTACTGGGCACTGGGTGCTGGGTGCTGGGTGCTGGATGCATTGCAACCCGACTTGGCCATATAATTCCTGCTAATTGAAGCGAATGGCTAGAGCAGATATTAAGTTACGCCCCTCGTGGCGGCGACGGCGAGGTGAGGTGAGGAAGAACTTGATGGCCACCTCCCCGGCGAGGGTCGCGTGTTTAATAATAATTTCTTTGGAATATGTTTATGGTAAGCCGTGGTCTAATTAAAATCAATTGCCTTAATTGAAAGTACAACAATGGCAAGCCAAGGAACTCTGTACTTCGACAGCAGCGCTCATCTACTTGCCACACACTATCGACACATGAAGGTAGCAATTTGATCGCCGGCATTATTTATGTCTTTATGGCCGCGCCGAAAGTTCTCTGAAGCGTGGAATCCGAGTGGCCATAAATCAGCATCACTTGGAGTATCAAATTGGCATAAATCTATGGGACTGGCCGATACAAAGAATACTGCGAGCATAGAGCTGGCTTGCATGTTCATTTTTCAAAACGCCGCGACAGTTGCTGCTGGTAATTGCGGACTTGGCAAGGGCCCATATATTATATTATTTGGCCAAAACACTTGATATATGGCCGGGCCAATGATAAATCTCAGACGATAGTTGCGCTTTATTCTAAACCCACACTTTGTGTGGGCTTTGTTCTCGGCCATAACGTCGCCAATTTGGAGTATTTGTTGTTTCCTTATCTTGGCCCGAACAATTCATACTTTCAAATATCCCCGGCATTTGGCATTTCATATGCAATTCTGTTTATTGGCCTGCAAGCCTTTGCTTTTGACTTTCTCGGTCTCCGCTGCCAATTGTCTTGCATCGTAAATTATGTAAATTGTTTTGCAAATACACTCCGTTGGCAGTTTAATTAGCTGACATTATGTTGGGGGTATTGGAGCCAAATGGAGTGGGAGCTCTGTGTGTCATAGGCAAAGAAACTGCGCCAATAAATGGTATAATTTGCAATGATTTCTTTGATTTATCATCAAAAAGTTAACCTCTCAGCCTAAACCTTTTTATAACATATATTTTAAACAAGTATATTGAGAACTGAATAAACAAATAAATTGTACATTTAGGCAAACACATAAAAGCCTGCAGACATACAAAGTGCTTGCCCATTACACTTAATATTTCATCGCGAACTTCAACCTCAATTATGAAAATGAAAGGGAAGCGCCACTCGCAACTCGTATCTTAACCTCACCCACCCCAGAAAACTGGAAACTGGAAAAAACCCCAAAGGCAAGCCACTTCACCCCGTAGGCCGAGTTTCGTGGACAAAAACCAGTCGAACATACCTCAACTCGGGCATTTTAAAATGGTTCGACGCACTGGCGGATATGAGCAACCAGAATGTGCACATAACATTAAGGGGGGGGTAGGGTTTTGAGGGTTCAAAAAAAGTGATTTTTTTTAATTGCATATTATGAAAGTATAGTAACTCAAGATTGTTGTCTGTAAATAGGAAGTCAATCGGAGCAAAACTCACAAAGATATAGCTTTGGAAGTAGGCGGGTCTCGAACGACTACCTGAGTAATCCCTCAGCGGGGAAGACAGCAACAAAAACTTTAAACACGTTTTTCTCAAATCGATGTTTTTTGAGTCGGTGCACTCTGTATCTCAAAATCTATTCAACCGATCGTTCTCAAATTTTTTACAGTATTTCCTTACATAATTTATGAGGTAACCCTGTCGAGATTTTTTCGTTTTTGATTTTAATTTTTTTATTATTAACAACAATAGTCATGAACTTTGGCCAAAAATCGGTATTTTCACTTTCAAGTTTTGTAAAAAGTTCAAAAATTATAATAAATGGAAAAACTCGACAGGGATACCTAGAGGGACATAAAAATTGATGGAAAAACTTTGGGTATTTCATATCAGATTATCCAGTGCTGAGGTATGACGTGCACCGCAAAATGTATTTTTTCTGAGGCGCCTGCGAAGAATTGCTGCCATTCGGTCAATTTTCAATATTTTTCAACCAATATTTCACAGAATATAGTTCAAATACTACTCTTTAATGTACAATAATCAGAAATAAATTTACTTTTACCGTACGCCCAAAAAAAAATCTGTAAAAACCTGTTTTTTTCTCCCTTTAAAACCCTACCCCCCCCTTAAATGGGTTCACTTACGGATACGAGATACAGGATGTGGGATTACGGGGATAGTGAGCACCGTATGAGCATCGTATGTGGCAAAATGTACGACAGCGGGGCAAAAGGAAAACAAATTTCAATTTAGCTTAAAGATTTTGCACATAAAATTTGTAACACTCAATTAGTTTAAACGACAGCGAAAAATGTTGCCAGACCGAGTCACAACAATGGCTAGATGGAAGCTACCCCCTATATGTTTTCAGTTGGTTTTTGCTTATTTTCGGGTATCCTGCGTGTCCTGGGTATCCTGGGTAAATCGCATAAATGCGGCGACGTATGAATTTCGCTTAATATGATTAGTGAGCGGTCCATGCCCCGACCACCGAGTTATCGAATGATATGTGAGGTACTGGTACTACAAGTGCACTAATGGAGTGAAACACTTTCGCTGCATACTTGCGGCACACATCATTATGATGATGAGCTCGCAAGGGATGGTGGATGGTGGGTGGTGGGTGGTTCTGGAGCGGCCTCGAAATCAATTTCATTTCGCTAATGTCGTGTAATACTAAAATCGTTTACGCTTCTGTGCCATTCAAGTGGGATTGCCCGATTAGAAACAAATGCTCTATTCCAAAGTTTCATGAGTGGGGGAATGGAAAGCGCAGCTGGTCGAGGTGGGTCAGTCAGTCAATCACCGAGGACCAAATCTTTATTAATTCTGATCGATGAGCCAGCCTCGCCCCGAGTCCTTCGCAGTTGCAACAATCAAATGATGGAGCGCTTACAACAAAAGCTCTTGATTCGCTGCGAACTGGAGACTGGCCACTTTCATACACTCATACAAATTCGACAGCTGAAAGCGTTTCCGTTTCCGTTTGCTTGTCTCTGTTTGTCTCTGTTTGTCCATACATCTCCCTTTGGCTCCCTTGGCTCCCTTTGGCTCCCTTCATTTGCCACGCCCCCCATTTTCCACCTCTCCAGCAAAGGCTATACTGTCCATCGATGGTGCAATGAAGCGCGTTTATTTGCCGCTCGTAATTTATTTACTGCCCAACTCCGTGCACTTCGATTCCATTCGGATAGAACCATTCAAACGTCTCCACTTGCTCACTGCAACTTGTTAGTTAAATATTGCCAGAAGCTGCGACTCTTCTTCCAGATGCACTGCGAGAAATGCATAGCATTTCCTAAAAATAAATCCCTGTGTACATATAAAACTGCGTTTGACATGGCGATTCTATTGAATTGAAATGAAAGAAAACCATTTAAAAAACTTCCTTAAAAGGAACTACAAGTCCATGAAGACAGAAGATAGTTTATGAACAATGCTTTCATTTATATTAATTATTAGTACTCAATTCCTAACTAGGGTATAAATAGTGCTATAAAGTGTTCTCAGTGCAGTGCTTGCAAGTGATAAATTAATCGCTACATCAGTTTTTAATTCCGTGTTGCTGGCGATTTATCTTGGACTCCATGCGTTGAGTCTTTCGAAACACTGGGACAAGGTTTTCCTGAATAGAGTGCAAGAGAGAGAGAGGGGAGAGATGGCTCGGAAAAGTGGAACGAGACAGGGCTTTCAATAAAAGCCGGGCTGTGGCTAAAATACAGTGATCCCTCACTCTGCTCAACCTTTAGCCCTCCCCCCAGGCGGCACTGTTTAAAATGATGTATGGCACACATTTTGACAAATGTACAAAAATGAGTCATGAGTTCGCGGGGCAAACAGAAAGCGCTTCTCTGCTGCTGCATCATGTTGCTGCTGTTGCTGCTGCTGCTGCACTATTTTCTGTTGACTTTTTCATGTACTGGCTGTTGCTGCTTTTGTTGGCATTATCCATAAAACAAACACAAACTGGCGGAGAAGATGGAGCTGCTGCTTACACATGTTTTGCGAAAAAAGGGGAATGGGTCTGGAGCCTGGCGCCGTAATTAATCATTTATGGTTTACCTTAACTCGGAGCTCTGTGCTCCGCATGCAGCAGATTTTATTCAAGCTGGGCTGTAAACAGACCTCCGCCATTTGCGCAGTTTCAAACAAGTTGTATACATTGTATACATTTTAAATGCGAATTTACTTATAATTAAATTCGTGCAACTTCATATATATTTGAACAGAATTCAATCGAGTGGAGTTGAAATTAGTGTCACCGGGTTGTCAGAAATCTAAAGCAGCCCTGTAGCTCCAAATCCAGTCCCTCGTCTCGCGTAGACTTATCAACAGCGTCTGGAATATCGAGCTCCAGACTTTTCTTTCAGCGTTTGGTGTTCCGTGTGTCCGTGGTTAGAGGTTTGCGTGGCTACTACGACTAGGTACATATATTTTTGTAGGATCGGGACTAGGACTAAAGAGCATGGCCAATCGCTCCAGCCAGCGGGACCGAGAGTTCAGCCGCGACCACACTAGCAATTACAATCGCGATAACCGAGACTATACTCGGGACAATCGGGAGAATCGCGACAATCGCGACAATCGCGACAATCGCGACAATCGTGACAATCGTGACAATCGGGACAATCGCGGCAATTTCCGCGACTATCGCAATCGTGACAGGGATCGCGATAGGCAGCGTCAGGTGCCCACGGAACCACCGTTCATCGCCTATGTGGGCAACCTGCCCAAGGGTCTCGTCCAGGGCGATGTGATGAAGATCTTTTCGGACTTCGAGGTGAAGAATGTGCGCCTGATCAAGGACCGTGAGACCGATGAGTTCAAGGGCTACGGCTACGTGGAGTTCGAGACCTTGGCCCAACTGAAGAGGGCTCTCTCTTGCAACGGCCGCATCAAGCTGGACAACTTTTCGGCCCCCCTGCGCATCGATATAGCCGACCATCGCCGGCAGACGCCCGGTTCCAGCGGAGCTGGCGGCGCTCCTCCAGTCGGTGGCTCCCAAAGTCTGGGCGGTCATGAGAGAGGTGGTGGCGGCGGAAGAGGAGGCGGCGCCGGTGGTGGAAACGGTAGCAATCCCTACTACCAAAGGCGCAACTATCGGCGGGACGACAGTGTGGGATCCCATCAGTGTCGCCGGAGGGAAGCGCGCAGCAGCAGCAACCACCATATGTCCAACAGCAGCCCCACCCAAAGCACCACGTCCATCAACTACAACCGCACCACTCGCGGTGGTTTCAAAAGCCGTGGTGGTGCAGGTGATCGCAGTGGCGGAATGGGCAACGGCCATGGGAATGGTAATGGTAATGGCAATCGCTACCAAGGAGGAGCTCCACGTCACTACGATGACCGCGAGGATCATCATTCGTCGAGCAGTGGAGGATACCAGCGCAATCGCAACTACAACTTCAATCGGTAAGAAATGGAGTGACAATCGAGCACTTAAATCAACTTGACTAGCAATTCCAGCTCCTTGAACAGCGGGGGCGGAGGAGGTGCTGGAGTGGTTAGGGGCGGGAATCCGCAGCGGAACTTCAATGGAAATGGAGGCGGTGGATTCGGGGGCATAAATGGAAATGGCAACTATACCAATTTTGTGCAAAATCGCAACCGCGATCGCCGAGGACACTATAATCCCAACAACGCTGGCAGTTCTGGCAGCTACAATGGCAATGGGAACGGCAACTTTGGCGCGGACAACAGTAATCCTGTCCACGGAGTATCCGAATCGGGATCATCTGGTACCGGTCCCACTTCGAGCAATCAGTTCGGTGTACTCGACGATGATGATCGACCCAAGCTGGTGCTGAAGCCAAGGACAGTGACTGCACCCATTAACTCGCTGGCCGAGACCAAGCAGGCTGCTCTGATCTTCGGAAAGGCTAAGCCCCGCGACGATAGCTCCACGCCCGTATCCTCGCCACGCCAGGACTTGGAGGCCATAACCGTTGCCATGAGTGCGTCTTCTCCATTCGCTGGATCGACAGGAGTGCCAAGTGATCATGAGCCAGTTGTGGGCGACAACTGAATCGGGTTCAGCGTGGCGAGATCTTTCAATAAACTTTTCACAGGTCTCTTATATTATATTATTAGATTTGTATCCTCTGATGTTCGTACACTTCGTCCTCGGGAATCAAGACGGCAATCGCCTTGCCATTTTAAACGTATTCCAAATTCACATTGTGTAATTCATTGGCTTATTTCTTACGCTTTTGTTAAATTCCGTGATTAGGCGAAGAAATAAATAAATCATTGACCGAACATATACAAAAGCAGTTTACGCAAAAACTTTTCTAGATCAGTTCTAGTCTGAGGAGGAACATTATACAAATCACTATGCCTAATTTATTTCTACTCCAGAAAGTGGAAAAGGTTATTTCCCTAATTAGAGGCTGATCAGCCCCGGATAACCATAAACATCAGGACGCCAGCTATTCAGCCATTCCGCTTGGAGTACCCATAAATTGCAAAAGTTAATGCTCGGTGACAAAGTCGGGGCAGGAAGATAGCTCACCTCCGGCGGACAAAAAGGACATTCGCGGACACTTGGAGCGGCATTAACTAGTCAACTTGAACTAATTGAATTGAACAAGATTAAAGAATTTTACGCCGGAATAAAGACGTTTGGCAAGTGAGGCGAAAAGGAGCAGAAGGCCCTGGTATTTATGGGCCAAGATTTACGAGCCACAACAAGTCGCGGCCACTTTTGGCCACGGCTCCTGAAATTGAGCCGCACATCCTGGCTTGTACAGGCAAATTGGCTTAATTTCTTTTTAATTTGCTGCCGGTTTTCCCTGCTTTTCCTCGCTTTTCCTTTGCTTTTCCCCGCTTTTCCACGCTTTCCACTTTCACTTTCCGCTTGGCCCGCTCAGGAGCTCTCGAAACGAAATTCAATTTGAAAAAGTGGAAAGCACTGCGGATGTGAGGTGACCTGGCCGATATGGAGAACATCCCCGGCCCAAAAGCCAATTTACGCACGAACATTTTTTCAATTTGCGCGGCTGAAACCGCAGTGACCCCCCATCTAATTTCCCCATCCCCACCGCCCCGCTGCACTTTATAGAAATCCCGCGGAAAATTCACGGCATTAAAGGACTTTTCTTTTCTTTTATTTTCTCCTCTCCTCTCCTTTCATTTCTTTTGAAGTTCGCCCACTGGCCGCGAGTTTTATTTGCCTTTTTTTCCCCTGTCTGCCAAGGCTTTCCCGCTTTTCGCGCCGGACTTTTCCCGTTAATGTGTCACACGCACTTTATAAGCAATTGTTGTTGCCGGAGATGGGCGCGGAAAATGGGGGCGGCGTTGGCGTCTGGAAAAGTTGACGACGCTGTCGACGCCCATGGCGCAATTATTATGATTATTAGGTACAGCTGCACTTGCCCAGCGGCTGCCACTTATAAGCAAAAATTGTAATTTACCTCAGCGCTGTAGCACACTGAGAGAAAATCGTTTTAAATCACAGTCTGAACAGTGTAGTCAGCAAAAGATTATTTCTCAAAGCGCCAAGAAATCAAAATTTCAAAACGAGAACATCCGAAAAGCAGCGACTGATATAATTTCTATGTGTTATCGCTTCAAACTTGACAGCAATAGAAACATTTTCTGTCAGTGCACTGAAAACTGTTCGCCAGCTTTGCTGCTGTTGTCCATTAGGGTGGACCTGAACTTTGGTCCGCTTTTGACCGTTCGCTCTGGCTGCTGTGCATCGCCTTGGGGGTCACGCGTTAATAATCGCGCTGAATGACTTCATAATGAAAATATTAAAGGTGTTTGTTGCCGCTCTTGTTGTTGTTGCTGCCAGCCGCCGGCCGGGACAGGATAAGTATATATACATACCCAAGAAACGGAACACCCGCAGGACTCGCTCACACAAAAGGCGCTAAGTTTATGTTTATGTCATGCTCTCGAATGGCAGCAGCGCAGAGGTGAGAGAGGGGGTTTTTTTCCCGGGGTATAATTTAATAATAATGCTCCTTTTTTTTCATTAAATGTAAGTGCACCATGAGCGGAGGCTGCCTCAAGTGGCAGGTTGAAATGAGCGAAGAAAATGTTGGAACTCAGTGCTGGGCACTCAAGAAGATAATATATTAAATGCTTATTTAAACAAAATCGTTGGTACAACGCAAACAATATTTTCCAACATTTATTGATAAGAGAAGTGATTAAACATATATGATTTATATGATTTATGGTCGCATAGTCTCATGGATCCAACTTTCGTAGAAAATAACATTTGTGTAGACACCAGGATAGTAGACAGAGGCGCAACGAATGCCAAAGGACACAATGCCCCCAAGGACCCAGACGCCCTCTTGAAATGCCATTAGTGGTCCGCCGGAGTCACCTTCGCAGCTGTCGCTTTGCCTTCTACCACTGGCGCACAAGTGGGAGTTGCCCAGTGGAGTATAGTTGACGTACAAGTGAGCACACCTATCAGGCTCCACGTAGGTGACCTGTGCTTTCAACTTGACAGGACTACTCAAACTGGTGTTGGTCTCACCCCATCCTGCAACGGTAAACGACTGGCCGGGTTGCCATTGCCGCACACCCACAGTCGAGGGCAAGCAAACAGGTCGAATGCTGGGCGAATAGAGAACATCTCTCGCCAAGCGGATCAGACCAATGTCGTACCAGTTCCTACGGGTTCCGTAGCTCTCATGCATGTGGAACTTCTCGACCGGGATGTGCACAACGCTCGATAGGCATATTCCATTTTGGCAATCCACCGCGGTGCTAGTGTCGTGCTCGCCTAATCTCACAGAGACTCTGAGAAGATAATCGTTAATCATAAAACCAAAGCAAATGATATTGGGGTGCTTACAGGTTGCCGTTTCGGTACATGGTATCTGCCGAAAGGCAGTGAGCTGCTGTTAGAACATATCGGTGATTGATCAGTGATCCCGCGCAGACCGTTTTCAATTGCAATCCATTCGCTGGCTGGTACTCTAGTAGCGCCATCCAAGCGTATTCCGTGAGGACAGCTTCCCTGCCACCTATGATCTGCGCGTGCACTACGTCGCCACCACAGATGGACCGATCGGGAAGCAATCTGGCATCTCTCGGAAGTATTTCACCACGCCACCTGTCGTAGTCCTTATCCGCAGTGCAGCAGACGACTGGCGGGTCGCTCTGGTCTGATGCGCAACGGGACTCTCGGATGAACTGATTCTCAGAGTTTGTAATTACACTCTTCGATAATACATAATACAGGGGCACGCACAAGTCAATGGACACACACATTCCACGTCGCTGGTTGGGATTCCGACATTCTGGGTCTGCAAACGACCATAAATATGTAAACCGATTTCTATTATTCGTCCATTGAGTTGTCTACTGATTTCGGTGTTTATTCCGAATTATTTTTTTATTTCGGTGTTTATTCCGAATTATTTATTTATAAAAAACACAATGTTCGGTGGAATTTCCACTTTGTGCACTTACACTGTGTACCGGCCGTGCGGTTAATCAAAATACAGAGCAAAACCGCTGCGATCACCTTCATTGCGATTGCGACTGAACTCCGTAAGCATCGACTGCGATCTGTTTGATGGACACGAAAAATATGCCAGAGTCTTTCTCTGCCAAAAGTGCGATTACTTGCTGTTATCATTTCAATAAGTTAAAGATCAGACCATACAAAATATATGCGAGTTTACTGCCAAAGTGAAAAATCCCAAATAAATAAAGCAAGCAAAAAATTCTTAGAACCAACCCAAGATACAAAAAATTGTTAATTAATACTTGCTTGAATATAGTTTCGAAATCAACATGTATGCCCCGAAATGAACCACTGACTCGTTGTCATTCTCGACGAATAGTCAATATTCGGGATATCAGCAATCCGATTGTGTTTGCACTTTCGACAGACGACCCCAAGAAACAATTAATGCTGGCAAAGGACGAGAGGGGCTACAGGATACCAGATACAGGACACAGGAGCAGAGACTCGGAGGACCACAAGTAATATTTTAAATGTAGTTTCGGGCTAATTGTCATGCCATCGACGGCGTCTTATCGGACGGTAGCAAAACAATTTGGGCAAATTTATGCAACACAAACGAGCTGAGAGTGCCCCAAAGGGGCACGAAGGACACACAGGACCACGCAGGACATGCAGGATGCCCAGATGGAGAGATAAGTCAAAAATGCTGCCATTAAAATGCTGGCATTTGCAAGTCTATCTGGTATCTGGTATCGACAGGGTTTTCGCAAAAGTTACGAAAGGAGGTGAGCGGAAATCTAGCCGTGGTGGTCATTAATGAACATGGGCCAGTGTCCCCGTACAGTGGAGTCCATTAAAAAGGACTGAATGGCAATTAAGCACTGGAGTCAAAAGGCAGAATCGGAGTCAGAATCAGAATCAGAGGCTGAGGCAATTAAGGCGCCCCTTTCGCTGCAAGGACACTGGGCAATTAAGCCGGACCAAAGTTGGCCAATCCCTTGGAGTCGACCTTATCCTTTTCACCTATCTCTCTGGCCGAGGAAAACTTAAATGAGTTTTCCGGCAGCAGAGAAACAGAGAGAGAGAGAGCGTCCCGCTGCGAGCATTTAAGTGACTGCAACTTTGATTGGCTGGCCGCTTGAGTGGGCAGCAGATTTATCTCCTATTTCCGAGTCCCCCCCAATTGCACATAAATCCCTACGACGATACCTACGCCCGGCTCCAGGGATTCAGGGATCCAGGGATCTAGCCATAAAAATATTTGGAATATTTGTAGCCAAACGGCGACATGTGTGTGAGTTGAATTTTAGAGGGCGACACATCTTCGATATGCTCGTTTAAAATAATTTATTGCACTGCCACTGCCACTGCCACTGACAGCCATTGAACGTCTGCTGGTCTGCCACCGGTTCGGTTCCTAAGTAAAGTGTCCCGGCGGCACAAGCTCACAAGATAAATTGCGCAAATAGAAAAATGTTCTAATTAAAATTATGCACAAATATTTTGGATTTCTTCTCGCTGTCATCCATCGATGGGGTGCCAATTAAAATTGATTGGAAATTCCGGGACGGCATTCCCGGCATTTCTACAGCATTTCTACGGCACGTGGGCGTTCCTCAGCGCCAAGTAGCAGCTGCCCGAATCCTGTACGGTATCCTTTCACTCGGCATTTGCATGCAGAACCTTTGATTTTGAGCTCGGAAATGAGACTATCTGCGTGTGCTGGCCATTCTGACCATTCCGCATGACTACCCACTCCGAAAGCAATAAAAAGAAGTCTCAATTAACACTCTTGTACTGGCGAAATGCAGCCAGATGGCTAAATGCATCCATTTAAGTCGCCACCCCGACCATCGCTAATGTAGCAAATAAAACGGTCACCTTAATGGATTTCTGTTACGCGGTCTAGCTTCGATTTGGACAGAAGGTGGCGAAGCACGGGCACGGGCACAGGACTCCCAGGACTCACAGGACTCTCGTGCTGTTCCATTGATTGTCCTTGAATCGCAGTCGCTCGCCACTTAATCCAATCGCGCACATGTTGAGTCCTAACAATGGACTCCTGCCTCGTCCTCGCTTCGTCCTTCACCCCATCCACATCCACCTTAAGCGGCTTTCACCTTGACGTTGCCACCACCAACAAGGGCAACACGAAATTGAAACAACACCACCAGGATGTGCCGCGGATTCGGGATGCGGCCTCGACTTGATTTTCGCACTAGCCTACACTTAACAATTTAAAATAATTTTCACATTTTAAATATGAAATCTGTGCAGTCCGATTTAAGAGCTTGGAGCTAAGAGATAAGTGATTTCAAAATGAACAAAAATAGTTCTACAAAACACTTCCTATAAGGTGATAAGAAAATAGAAGAAGAAGAAGACATGTCAAAAAAATATTGATGCATACTTATACTTTTGGAATGCGCCAAAAATCAAAGAATTTGGCACATTTCTCCCAGTGTAGTTATCGTTTTGGGATGTGAGGAAATCAAGGCGAAAATAGGGGGTGCCCTGAGGGTTGTGTGCATTACCAACTGTTGTGAAAATTAGAACGTGTAGTCCGGCGCTTTCCAGGACTTATCACACACACGCACGACCGCACCACTGAGCCACTGAACCACTGAGCCACTCAGCCACTGGCCACTGCACCGCACCACCTTTGTGGGTCGCCTGCATTGACTTGTGTTACGATGATGATGTATTAGCCGTGGAATTAAAATTAAAAAGCCCGATCAGGTTGCCCCCTTTGATGAGGTCTTTTGTTGTGCGAGTGCACATAGTGCGTAGTGGCAAAGAGCCCGTTCCTAATTAATCCCACAGAAAAAGCAAACCGAACTTAAGCAACATCTGGACTCTCTGCTCTCTGACTGACATTAACTAAAGACCGACGCCACTTGAGGCACAAATTCGGCCGAATTTTACCATTTCAGCATTTCAGTGTTTTTAGTATTTCAGAATCTCAAATTGGGGCTGACAGGCGCGAACTGAGTATACGAAAACCACATTTGGGCAACCCGAATGAAAGATCATTCAGCTGTCAGAATCATTAAGAAATGTGAAATCGTTTAAATGTGCTCCGCAAGAGGCTCCATCATTTTTCTACCCAAAACCAAGCTTTTTTTTGGGGGGAGAGAAGATTGAATGTGGAAACACATGGAGATGGGGCTTCAAACGTAGTTCTGAGACGTGATTATTTCAGGGAGATATCTCTAGTACTGACTAATTTGTGAATTATGCAGAAATTCACTTCAAACCTAAAGGCTTTCCTGCTGATAAAACAAAGCTGTGTATTACTCATCCAAAGCCAAATATATATATTTTTTTTTTTAGTAAACACTTGTGAAATGAGTTCAACTTGTTTCCCCCAAATCGGCGGCACTTCCTGCCCCCGCAGCACTCGCTTCATTTTGGGAGGTAAATAAAAATTTTCAAAAATTAATGCCTGTCTTTCATTTGCAAGGCCTTTGTGCGCCTTCCGCTCGGAACCATTCCGTTTTCAATTTCGCTCCCCAAAAACAAAAAAATCCTCACTTCTGGCCACACGACGTTTGGCAGTGCGAATCATTTTTATTACGAATTCGTGAGTTTTGCCGCAAATAGCAGCTCGCCATGGGCAAATATATAGCCGCTCGGGAGATATATGTCTAGTTTTACACTATTATGCACGGAATACGGGATACGAAATACGGAATCGCGAGCGCGGGGCACGGGCAATAAAAATACCCGAGCATATCAGGCAATACCCATTGGAGGATGGGGGGCACTAGAATGGTGCCGATACTCTAGGCAGTCTAGGCAGTGCAACCAGCTGCCTCGACTTCGTGTGCCATTCGACACGCCCACAACATTCGATTGTCTTAGGCTCACGCAGATAAGCATATCTTCCAATACACCTGAAAAAAATCTAGTAAAGATCACAGAAGTAGAAAGTATAAAAACTGGCAGAGCAAGTCATTTCTGCGCACTCATCAACTTTCTAATTACACTTTATTTATTCAATATAGTTTTACTGTGTAATAATTAGTATAAATACTTTTTCCCAGTGCAAGGAAGCATTTAAATTTCGGCGCGTTCATTGAAATTTGAACGATGAGCTAGCTGACGATAAAAGTGGACGCCACGGGCGGGGCTCGGAAATTTTCATATAAAGTACCTTTTGTTGGCATTTTAATGGCGCGCTTTATGGAAGGATTAAGCACATAAACTTGTCAATAACTCGAGTGCCGCACACACTCATATATTTATACTTATGCTTATACTTATATACCCAAATTGCCAGCGACTCGGCGACTCTCTACCAATAATAATGTCACCGCACTTTGACTAAGAAACCCTGAAAATGGAGTCAAGTCGCCGAGGGGACAGCGATTTTATTTATGAGCTCAACGTTAAATTGTTGCCGCATATGTCGAGCGGTCCTGCTGAACATGGGGGTGAAGTGCGCGGGGCAGGGGGAGGGGGGCAGAGGGCAGCGACTTATTAAAAACAATCATGAGCCAAACACCAGAAACATACCCGAGATCCAAGCCCTTGGAGCACATTATTGATAAACACACAAGTCTGAAGTCTGAAGCAGGAGAAACATTGGATAATGGATTGATGGGGTGAAGGGGAAATTCTCATAACATTAAGTGAGAACCGATAACGAGGACTCTTACGTTTATGGCTATTCGTTGTGGATATAATATGAGGGATTTAGAGGGATTACGCCAGGAGTTAGCTCACAGGCAATAGCGAAGAAAGTGCTGAATAAAAGTCAAATAAATATTATTTCATTAATTTATTCAGTAACTTCGCAAGCTAAAGAAACTTCATTTCATTCCTGTAAAAATATTTAAAGGCAAGCACACCTTTACGTGATAAGCAATCGATGAAAATTCCCTAATGAAGTCGTCCATATCGCCAAGAATGCCAAACATCCATAAATATGTCCCTGGCGTAAGGCAGCGTTTGGGAAACCTTTTAGCTGCTCCAAAAAATGAAATCACTAAAAAATGGTGAGCCAAATTTGGGCGAAATGTAAAAATTGCAAGCCACCCAAAAGCCAGAAGATTACAAACCCCTGCGGCAATTATTTTACGATGCACAAAGGTATTGTTAAATCGCAGGAAGCAAGAAAAGCGAGGAGCAAACAGCAAACAAGCCGGCAGCCAAAGTAAAGCCAAATATGTTGAAATGCGGCCAGGACCGAGAGCAGAAGAAGGAAACTGCGAGTTTCAGGGGAAACGAGGGGAAGGTCCTGGATGCGAACGACGCCGCAGTTCAATATGCAGCGGCAGGCAATATTAAAATATCTTAAGGATATTATGTTATTACGCACACATTACACAGCAGACTGCGGGCAGGATATCGGGATGGATGGCTGGCAGGATGGCAAGGCAGGGTAGGGCACGGGGCAAACTCCACTCAAATGAGATAATTCCCTGTAAAATAATAATAAAATAAGCAACCTTCAGACAATGTTCAACATCCCGCCCCGCAACGCCCCGCCCCTTCCAAAGGTTTTTATGATTTTCATATTTTCGCAACCCCCGCCGTTTAAGTGCTTTTCAATATGAGTAAAATGCATTAAGGTATATCTCTCGCATTTTCCCTTCTGCCCGCCGGCTAGGCAATCTGAATGCTGGGCGCTGGGCGGGGGGCGTGGCAGATTGGCCTGGCAACTCTGGCATTAAAACAAAACACACCCAACACACAATCAAGCTTCGGGGGCCAGTGGCAAAAGAAAGGACCAACCCAATCCTGTCGAGTCAGCAGAAAAGAAAGAAGCCCGTACAAATGAGCCACATCGCCGCAGTGGAATAAGGCAAATGGGAGGCAATTTTTAGTTTTGATCTAAATGCGTCAATAAATTTTAACACTTTCAGTCGCTCGGGCGACAGAAACAAAAGTCGTTTCGAGGCTTACAATAAAAAAGGGGCAGGCAAACGAGCGGTTAAGGATATCCTAGTAAAAATCAGGGCTATGGGCTTGCTACTTTGCTTAAGACAAAGTAAACGAAAAATACCCTAGTTGTCCTAAAATAGCATTTCAAATTAAATCTATTGGTTGTAAAATGAAACATTTGGATCATATATATGAACTACAAAGAGAATATAGCATATGGTCAATATGTTTTTTATGCTGAGTATCGGTTAGTCGACCCCTTGGGTATCAAACACACGCTCCACTTGCTTTTTGGCCACCTCAGCATTTTCTTTAACTTCTGTGCCAGCTCGGTCTTATCAATGGGCTCATTTTAAAATCAACGCCTAGTCCTGCGACTCCTGCGAGTCCTGCTTATTTACGAGAGATGTCAATGACTGGGTTTTTCCAAGTTTTTCATTCCATTTATGGCTGCGAATCTGGGCCGGGCTAACTTATCGCTCCATGTGCATCTTCAGTGGCACTTTCAAAGGCCTTTCTTCGGGGAGGTGGACAGCCAGTCGTTCCCTCAGTCAGTCAGTCAGTTTGTCAGTCAGGAACTGATTGTCCTGTGGCCCAGAAGTAAAGCATCCGCAAAGAGTTGGCACAGAGTTTTAGCCCTAATCCCGCAAAGGGTAGCGTCATCGTGGCACATGGGCAAACAGTGCTGCCATGGCAAATTTATCGCCGCTGATAAGCGTTAATAAATTAATTAGAATTATTGAAATGCGTGGTCTGTCGAGGTCCTGCTAGGTCCACCGCTACCGCACATCCTTCCGCCACTGTTCCTGTTTCTGCAGGCAAATGCAAACACAGCCCATGGCCATGGGCATGAATATGCCACTGGATCGGCATCGCAGTGGACATGGAAGTGGACATGGATGTGGACATGGATGTGGACATGGATGGCAGCCATTATGCGCTGATTTGTGTTGCATACTTTTGCGGCGCACAGGGCAGAAACAGGACGAAAACAGTGCCACATCCGCAAACGCACAGGACACGCACTTTTGAATTAGTTTGTTTGAACTCTGGGGCCTTATCTCAAGTTGTAGATTTCCAACATTTTGTAGTCATTTCCGGTCGCACTCGGTGCAGTCGGTCGCATTTGCATTTCGTGCTGCAAGCTTTTATCAATTCAATTTACGCACTTGCATAAAGAGGCTCTTGCAAAAATGTTACGAACATTTTATGCGAACAAGAAGATCATCGTTGTTTATGGGCGCTGTCTAAATGGCGCTTGCCTTTTTAGCACTTACCATTCGACATTCAAATATTAGTATCAAATTAGGTATAAGTACTTCTCTTTAAAAGCTGGTCGAAGGATTACGATAAGTTTACGAGTTAAAGAACTTGTATTTTTTTTAAATATTATTATTTTGTTTAGATTGTTTAATAACGAATTTTTCCTGTGCAGTCTGGTTGGCCATTTTTTCCTTCTCACCTTTTAGGCGGTGGCAAAGTTTTCACGTCTTGTAGCGCCGCCGTTTTTTCCTTCTTTAATGGCATTAAAAAGTTTGTCCGCCACTGGCCAAAGTTCTCAGCACTAAGGTGCCTTTTTTTATTGGCGCCAGGACGTGTTTTCCCCGCAGGAATTCACCTCCCCTTCTCCAAGCCCCAAGTCCTTGAGCTCAAGGTGCAGGCGAAAGGAAAAAAAACCGGAGGAGAAAAAATGAAATAAAACTTTTTTAGCTCACAAATGTTTTGCTGCTAATTGAAAATATCTGTTGGGTTCAATTAGACGATGATGCTGCACCGTGCGGCGGCTTAAGCGGCTGACTGGCCACGCCCCCCACGCCTCCGCCCCAAGTGAGCTAAACCATAGGACAAAAAAAAACCGCTGATTTAAGCAATTTTTTGTGCAACTTTTCGCTTGTGTGGCGAGACTTTTCAGCTTTCCAGCGAACAACTTGCAGCTGATGGATCGAATTTGTGGCCAAGGAAGGAGGCATTTGATTTCACACAATTCTTAATGCCCGGAGAAAGTTTCTCCACACAGTTTAGTGGCATACAAATGAGGACGAGCTTCACCTGCAGCTGAAGTGCTCCTTTTTCGATGGAAACTAATCCGAAGAATTGGAAAACTTCTGACCGAAGGTTAATTGGATAGAGAAGCGAGATGAGAAAGTTTAATCGAAGGTGGTGCAGCCTGAAAAAACTTTAATACAATACAGTACAGTACAGTATATATATCACGTTAATTATGTATTTTGTAGCCAGAAGATTAATTGGGGTTCTCTTCACTGTTTCGGCTTAAATACATTTAATGAGCCCGCCCACACACACAATAAATAAACGAAATCAGGCATCAAACGGCCAAACACAAATTGTCAATTAAAAGGTATTTAAGCTTAATACCCAGGTCACACACTCACGTCGAGCGCTTAATCCACGTAAATTAGTGCAAAAATCAAGTGGATACCTTGATACCTCACTGCCCCCTGCCCACCACACATAAGCCCCCAAATTTGCAGGGGCAGAGAGGGGGGAGGGGGAGTGGGGAAGGGAGGCCAGAGAGCAGAGGGCAACCGACACCAATAAAGCCAACAAAGCGTTTTTAGGGTTAAGTCCATGTCAAAGTGTCAGTTTAGTATCGGTATCATGTCATGTTGTCTGTTCGTTCATGGTGGGGATGTTGCTGTTGTTGTGGCTGATATTTCGGTGGCAAAAGGCGAGTGAAGGGGTTGGGGCACGGGGAGGGGGGTGGCTGCTCATGGGTGGTGGGGTAGGTTTTAATTTCGTGTGCACTGTGTACTGTGTGGCAACATCAGGCGAAACAGACGTGTGCTCCGGACCCTCTATCTCTGCCTGGAAATTGCGCTGAAGGTGCAACGTTTTACTAATGAATTTAACAAGGATGCTGGCTGCCGAAAAGTGGGTGTGAAAAGTGGGGTGGTGCACTGAGAGAAACAAGTTGATATACTTTCTACCCAAATACTACTTAACTTTCGAGTACTGACTTCCCTTTGTGTGGCATACTTTTCAACACCTTTGACAGTGCTTTCCATTCCGAATTTCCTTCGCTCTTAAAACCACATCCAATTTGTTTTCTGTGTAGGAAAGGGGCACGTTGCAGCGTTGCATGCTCATTAAAACGTCAGGGCGGCAGAAAGCTGGCGAGTCTGGAGAGGCCAGTTCGTCTGGGGGCATCAGCTGCACTTTGTGGCCCTGCTGTTTATCCTGCCAACATATTTTTCAAATGTTCCGTTTGCATAAGTGAAAAGGCCAAAAAAGGAAGATAACACACACAACACACATGGGCGGGGGAGGTGGAGGTGGCCAACATTGGCGTCAACACAACAACAGGGGCATCAAGGGGTTAAGGAATTAGGGAGTTGGCAAGTTGGGGAGTTGGGCCAAATCTGCCAACAATGGCGCGTAAATTTACGACTCACCTACGCGACTAGACGGCTTTTGACCGGGCCAACAGCTCCAATGGGGTGGACCAAAAAAAGGCAGGGAATGGGCGTGGCTGAGGCACATGTGTGTGCGGCATATTTAAATTTGTTTTTATCCGCATTTCAGGTTGCGCCCGTTAATCCAATAAAATTGCGTAATTAAATTTGCGCTTCATTTGGCGTTTGTCATGTTTGTCGTTGCGGTGACAAATTTAAAACCTGTTGTCTGCCAGCCTAAAAACTCAACCCTTTTTCCCTTTCTCCAATTTTTGGCCCCCACTTCGAGGTGCGAAAAAATGAACTGAAACCGAAATTGTTGTACACGTAGTAATTTTTCAATTGCTGCATAATTGAAGGAAAACCAGCGGAGTAATTCGCACAGCACCAGAAAAAAACTCGCAAAATATTGGCAGCAAATTGTCGGCATGACAAAGTGGACGAGTACCAAAAAAAACCCCGACTCCTTTATTTCGGCCTGTTGATGTGTGGCTTTGTTGCCACTTTTTTTTTTTGTATTTTGGCCATGGACTCGTGTCCTCTGGGGAAAATGGAAAGTTGACTAGCAATTGTGTGAACGGCAGATGAAAAATGATTTTTAATTGTTGGGCGTTGAGCGCTGAGTGCTGAGGGTTTTGTGGTTGGAGAAAAAAGGTTGAAAATCAGTGAAACAGTGAAACTCCCTCACATTTAGCGGGCTTTTTTATGCTGGCTGCAGATAAAGCCCTCTGCAATTGTGAAATTGATAAGACCAAGTCGTCGGCGACGACAACACACGGCACTCATTACTTCCGGCCTTTCAGAGCAGGGCCCTCGAAGGAAGTCAAGAAGTCGATAAGGTCCGCGGACCGACAGACCCGATAAGAACACTGCATCAATCGCCTCGGCGATGTAGCGAAACTACGATTAACGCAAACGCTCCTCAGTTGGCGGGCGGCAAACTTGAAAGGCGCTGGCAATCTTTAGCTAGAAATGCATCACACTTGGAGAACAATTTGTAACTCTCAAGTTCTTACATATCAGCAAATTATGCAAAACTACAAGCTGGATATCCCTACCACTGCAAACTTTCTACTTATTCCACTCCGCATTCTAGTAGACACTCTATTCAAGTCAAGCGGACATTACTCACTAATAACACTATCAAAATTTCTTTTTTGCCTGCCAAATATACGCTGGAATCACATTCTATTTCCGGCAGTCTTTTTTCTAAGTGCACGATACCACGGGGTTTCTCCTATTCGACAGCCGTGCCAAGCACAGAAAGTCACTTTTCTTATCACTGCGAATTGCGACTCGGTTTTTAACGGTTGGCAATGGGATAATGAGGTTGGTCGGTTCCTCCATAGAATTTCTTTCAAGATGGCGAGTCTCCTCAATCCCCTGGTCATTGATTTTCGCGTGTGCCCGTTTTACTTCACTCAGTATCTGAGTTATATGCTCGCATTCATGTGTTGCGTAGTTTTTACAAAATCACGAGTTTGTTTAATCTTGTAAAATATTATAAAATATAAAAGAAATACCCTTTCATACCTTCGTAATTTACAAGTTTTACATGCTTGAACAAATACATTCGTAATTGACAAGTTTTACATGCTTGAACAAATAGGCAGTGTTTAGAAATGAAATTCATATCATGACACTTTTAAAGAACACATTTTGCCTTTGCAGCAGAAACTTACTTATATATATTAATATATATGTACTATTGACTGTAAGAGCATTTTGCGATTCGGATAACCATTAGCAGGCATTCTAGGGCGCCATCTTGTCTCGGAGCAGCGCGAGTTCTTCAGTGATAACTGCGAAACGCGTCAAACGGCGGCGGCTGCGGCTGCGGCTTGTGCCACAAATTTGGCGATTAAAACAGAGGGGAGAGTGCCCCGTATTGGGGGCAATATGCATCTGCATATAATGTGTATATGAATGATGCGAGTGTGTGGACGCTGGCTATAATGACGAAATGTAATTGGGAGCAGTGAGATGGCGGGGCTGTCGCGCTGTTATCGCTGTCGCTTTTGCTTTTGCTTTGAGTTGCTTTAATTAAAAAGTTTCGCTCTTTGTGGCAGCGCAACAAACAGCCGAAAGCAGTGCACATTCAAATTCATATTTTGATTTTGTGTTTTTTTTTGTTTTTTATATAATTAAAATGCGCTCCCGAATGCATTGCGAGGCCGTGGCTGTAGCCAGCTTTTCTCCTGTCCAGCTGGCTGAGATGGCCGATGGATAAAGCGAAGAGCAAAGGATGCGATATTAGTGTGTGCAAGATATTAACAGCATATTTGACATAACAATATGGAGAGTGTCCTGCGAAGACAGCAGCATCGCCAACAGGAAGCAATTTCTCATCGTTTACTAGTTTTTATTAGCCCACTCAAACCACTCAAACTCAAGAAACTCAAACCATTCAAGCCACCCAAACCACACGCATTCACATCCGCCCACCAAGAAGCATTCATGGCATCCTTATAAGGATTCTTGGCTGCGGCCAGGACATGCCGGGCAGCTCATAAGACAACATAAAGTATGACAGACATTTTGGCAACACTTTGCAGACCGTTAGCAGCCCCGGCTTTTTAAATTGTTAATGCCAATGCTCGGGGGAGTGGCGTCCCATTTCGGCAAGACAAAGGAGCTGTCATAATTCGCTGCAAAATATTGTCACCCAACCAGATGCACTCTCATATGGGGCCAATTTGCCTTGGCCTGGCACTTCTTGGCTCCGTTTTCTGGCACAGCATTACTTGGCCATAATACGGCTCCCAAAATCCTCTCCAGCTGCCCGGAAGTACGCGCCATTTTCTAATATTGTAACGGAAGCAATTAATACGATCGTAACAATGCGAGAAGTCACAGTCACAGCCGTCTTTATGGTAATGCTCTTCATCAGGCTCTCGTTATGAGCTGCAAGTGCAGAAGATACAGGATACATATCCTCTAAATCCTGTACAGATACAAGGATTCAAAGCTTCCCCCATTAGCTTCTTAATAAACAAAAAAAAAATAAATAAAATATTTCCGAAACGAAGCAAGCACTCCACACCTATTGTGTTTCTTTTTGAATTACCTTAGTTGCAATAAATTTCATAAATAACACAATAACTAAAGCTGAGTTAACGAGACATGTCCTCGCCCACCACTTTCGACCGCGCCATGCTGGTGGAGTACAGTGCCGCATTTATGTACTACATTGAGAAGCACAAGCTGATGGAGGTGATGAGTCGGCTGCTGGCAGAGATTTCCGTGGCGGATGGAGTGACGGATGTGCGCAGATGGATGGGCGAGAACATAACCAGGATCGGCGTTGAGATCTACACCAAATCGATGGACGCCTTCCATCGGGGAGTGAAAGCTGATTTCTACCAGCTGCCTAGGAACTTCTACCACCGCATAGTGCTGCACGGCAAGCCGGGATCAGGACGAAGGTCCTTGGCACATGTGCTAGCGCAGCGCTGGAACCTCCTAGTGCTGGATGCCGATGTCCTGGCCTACCACAGCATCAACAAGCCAGACCAGGACGAGCACTCCCGACTGCTGCAGGAAGCCATTGAAAAGGATTGTGTGTACAAACGGTCGCAGGCAGTGGGCAATCTTATCCAGAACAGACTGCTCCAGGAGGACGCCCTCCACAGGGGTTGGTTGCTGATCAACTACCCCAACAATAAGTGCGAAGCTGAGGAGCTCTTCGAGGGCTTCACTGTGCCCCCGAATCGATTTGTCTTCCTGCAAGTCGACGAGCGCATGGCTCGCATGCGAATCCTGCTCAATAGCTACTCGCCAGGACCTCAGGCTCACGTCACTTTCCTGGACCGTCAGATGGCCCAGTTCCGGAAAAGCGAACCTGCCCTAAACGCCTACCTCAGCCAGCGGAGGGAGGTGGTCTATGTGGATGCCTCACCTTGTTTCGAGCAAGTCAAATGCGAGATCATCTCCGAGCTGACCAAAACTCCCTATGTGCTGGGTAAAAAGTACGGCGAGGCAAATGCCAAAATCTGAATTTGATTCGCAGCCAGCCACTCTGCATCTAAATTGAGTAACAATGTGTTCTTCAAGTCCTTTCTGTGATTACTCTCGTTATTATTATTCTTATTTGCTCAAGTGTCGTTGCTCGTCTGTCGTTGTTTGTGTTATTATTGCCTTGCTTTTTTTGGTTTTTCTGGGGTTTTTGGGGTCAGGCCTATCAGACTTCTAGCCGATGCCCCGTCCAACGAGAAAATATGGCTACGTTTTCGTTAGGTAAACAGTAGAAGCAAAAGAGACCGCAATGCGAAGCGTGTGGAGAAATATGCAGACTATAAGATACCCATTTCACTTCATTATATTTTATTCAGAAACCTAGTAAACAAATCTCCAGCAAAGCAAAGCAGCATTCTCCCCTCGAAAACGCTGAGTAGCAAAAAATGATTTTCTATTTAAATTTCCACCACTGGAAAATGTGAACAGAAAAACAATAAAACGCAGGAAAAAACGAGAGGAAAATAAGGGAAAAACAAATGATTTTATGACCACAACTTAAGTGCTCAATTTTTAATTGTTTGACGACGCTGATAAGACCCGTGGAGGAAAGCTGCCGAGGGCGGGGAGACTTTTTAATGGCACCCAAAAGTTCAATCAAAGTTTTATACATTTTCGTACTGCCCGAGGACTCGGGGGTTCAAATTAGTCGCCAGCAGGTTGATGATTATTGGAGTAAATATCTTTATTCCTCAAGGTTTTCCCCAGTGGGCCGTATCCCGGCGCACAAATAATTAAAAAACGCACCAAATCGTTAGCAGAAAATAAATATATATACACCACAATCAGGGAAGCTTATATTATAAGAAAGTGGCTGTACATGTGCATCATTTAAACGTCACGGTAATTTATTTTATATGGGAAAAAAGGTTAATTTCACTATTTAATTAAGTGCACATGCGGCGATAACACAAATCAAAGCGATCAGCGCACCACCTTGATGTCAATGGTGAAGCAGCAGCGCTTCTGCGAAACCGGATCCTTCAGAGCCCAACGGATGGTGTAGGGACTCAGGGGGAACTTGGCCTCGATGGGCACCTGGGTGGTGTAGGTCTGCTTCACTCCGGCTCTCACGGGACAGGTGGTGTACTTGCAGGCCTCGCGGTCCATGGTGAGCAGGGGCAGCTCCACGTTCTCGCTCTTTGCCCAGCCCAAGCTGGCTTTCAGGGTGTCGGCATCGAAGTTGGGCGTGAAGTCGAAGCTCATCTCGCTGTTGTGCTTGCGCCGGATGTGGCAAGCCGCATTGGAGACGGCCTCGGGGCAAGGGGAAACCCTCACCTGTTGGATGGTACAGGTGTCCACGCTGTCGGCACAGGGCTCGAAGTTGACCACCTCGGCGAAAGCGGATGACGAGATCAGGACGATGGCGAAGGCGATAGCCTGCAGCGAGCTGAGACGCAACATGGTGGATCGACAGCCAGACACGGAATGCAGGCACTTCCAGCACGGACTTGGAATCAAAGCCGGGCTTATCTGCGTACCCGTTTGACCCCTTGAACTGGGACACATCTGTGACCACAGGCGTGCATCAGCTGATTAGATTCGAGCGTCTTATCGGAATGTACTTGGAATTGTAAGGGTGTCGGAGGCGGCATTTGAAATTTTTGTAACATTCTGATCAAATATGTTGGGAATTATAAAAAAATAAAACAAACATGTGGCTGTTTCAAAAGGATTAGTAATTAGTTTATTTTTATTTAAATTTTAAACTTGAAACAATTGGTTAGTAACAACTCAAGTACATAACCCTTCATTTGATTGGCATGCTCTACCTAATTAGTCACTTCAAAATGAAAATCCTTATCAGCCGCATTCCCCTGTTCAGTTTCATCAGCCTGACAAATCCAAGGTCAAACGAGTTCAATTAATGGGTATACCGCAAGTCTTCCCTTTACAGATAATGAGCAGGTGCCGCTAATTACAATAGCCAGCAAGAAATTCAAGCAAAACTATACACAACATAGTTTATAACCCACATAGAAAACACTTTAATTTCGTAAATCCTTTATATATAAAAAAAAAGAATACGAATGTAGTAATCCAAATATTTGGTGGTGCATCCCTGGCAGAGCTTCTTCCTAGCGCACCACCTTGATGTCGATGGTGAAGCAGCAGCGCTTCTGCGAAACCGGATCCTTCAGAGCCCAACGGATGGTGTAGGGACTCAGCGGGAACCTGGCATCGGCCGGCATGGTGGTGGTGTACGTCTGGGTGACTCCGGATCTCACGGGGCAGGTGGTGTACTTGCAGGCCTCCCGGTCCATGCTCAGCAGTGGCAGCTCCACATTCTCGCTCTTGGCCCAGCCCAAGTTGGCTTTCAGGGTGTCCGCATCGAAGTGGGGCGTGAAGTCGAAGCTCATCGTGAAGCGGTGCCTGCGGCGGATGTGGCATGCGGCATTGGCAGTGGCCTCCGGACAGGGCGTCACCCGCACCTGCTGGATCGTACAGGTGTCCACGCTATCCTCGCAAGTCTGGAAGTTGACTACCTCCGCGGAGACGGAGACGGATGACAACACCACGGCGAAGGCGACGGTCAGGAGCGAGCTCAAACGCAACATGGTGGATCGAAAGCCGGACTCGGAATGCACGAGCTGCTGGAATCAATTGGATTGTGGCGCTAGGGGGCTACACTCTAGAAAATGAAGCATGCCAATGTTTCTTAAATATTTGGAAATATTCGAAATGGACCTTACAGAGAAAGTTCCTATTATTCTTTTGTAAAGCAAACCCAAATTTGAAAATACCCGAATTCCAAGTTAATTGTATGCCAATCAAAACCAATGGTTAGAGTACAAAAGCAAAGTTTTCAAAATCTCGAGTCCTAAAATAGTGCTTATCAACAGCTGGGAACTAAGTGCTATCAGCAGGCAGCGAACGTCGTGCCGTGGAATATAGAAGATAGAGTACAGAGTATAATTAATTGTTTTATAATAGGCAACTAGACCATAATGGAAACTCATTTGGTACCGCTGACAAGCACTAGTCAGCCTGCAATTTGAGCCCAGCAGTAGAGTGGAATATGTATAGAGCAAATGGCAATCGCATCCAGAACAAATGAGGTCCAGTTGAGGTTGTCAATGCCCGTGTCGCAGATCTAAGGCATCTGCATCTGCCGGGCACAAAACCAATTGATTTCGGCACCCCGCGCCACATGACAAACAAATCGTCACACTTTTCAGTGTCGCAGCCCCGAGATGGCAAACGACAGTTGTCAGTCAGGGAAGCCCAGAGATGAAACTGCAGGAGAAACTCGAGACGAATGCCGCGGGTCTAAGGATGAGGTCCCGAGATGTACAGTGTGTACATACACATGTGCACTTTGACTATCGAACTGGGAGCTGTCAATAGGAGGCAGCCCGACAATTGCACGGCTCATTTGCGGGAATGCATGTCAACAATCGGGGACAACAAACAACAGGCGAGGCGATTGACAACCTGACACCCCCAAGCCAACCCAAGCTGCACTGCGAGAAATTGTCGAGAAATGGCCAAGGGCAACTTAAATACACAAGTGCAATTATCAAATTGAGAACCCACTGCAAACCCATGATAAGGTATGTGGTAAAAAAACGGTTAAACCTTTATTATTACCTTACTTATCATGCAATGCGATGCGGGCGATTTTTCAAGTTTTATAGGGGAATCCCCAGGAGAATGCAATTAGCCGCCGAGGAAAACGACTGGCAAAGCGCAACATTTTCCCTGTTTTTCTCCAAATTTCCATATCTCCGTTTTCATATGCAAAACATGTTTTTGCGCTCTCAAATTTGTATTCTCAAAAATTGATAGGAAAGTTTTGCAGCCAGCCAGAGCATAATTAACACTCAACAAACGCGTTCCTCCGTTTTCCCTAATGTTTTTCGCATAAATTATACAAAATATGCTACCCCCTTGCCCCTCATTTATGTATGTATATTTCCGCGGCGACTTTGCGCCTTCTTTTTTTTTATCAAAGTCCAGTGAACGGTGAATCAACAGAACCGAAACCCAAAGCGAAACCAAAACAGAATTAATTCATTAAAGAAATATGCAAAGCATTAAACAAAAAAAAAAGAAAAAATAAAAACAGCAGCGAAAAAATGGGAAAAGTATCAAGAACTTGATGACGACGGGGTGTTGAGAACAAAAAACTGAAATTTATGTTTTATTACTTAATGAACTTACCGCAAATTAAGCCAAGGGTGGACGAGGTTACTGGCCAGGGGAAAGCGGAAAGGGAAAGGGGAAGGAGAAGGGGAAAAGGGCACTGAAAGACGAGGCCTTGTCTTCAATTAATATGCAAAAAATGTCAACATGGACTGCTGCTCATCAAAGTGGCAGCAGGAAAAGCAGGAAAAGCGAGAAAATCGGGAAAGTCCAGTGGCGAACACTTGAGACAACAGCAAGGAAGTGACCGGACTGCAAATTGGTTAGCAATTAATGGTGACCATTTTTTAATTGAACACACGAGCGAGGAATTGGATGGGGTATGTTATCTGAATGAGATAAAAAAAGGGTTGATTCTCTCGAGCTTTAAATTTAAATCTATATATATATATATGGCTTTGTATAAATAATTGAATGCAAATATATAAGTAACCAAGGCTCCTCCTAATTCGATTTCATTAACCAGATTTAGCGAAACTCTTTCATAAATTGCAGCTGAGCCAAAGCCGGCCATCATTTGCGGGTTAAATGTAGCTTGTGATTTGGCCAGATTTCGGCTCCACTAATGTGCAGCCCCCTCCGCTTTTCCTCAAGTAATCCCCTATACCCCTGAGATTTTCCTCGAAATGGGGCCGGCGAACTTGAGCAAATCACCTCAAGGGGCCATAAAAAGCGAGCGAATGGAAAATACAAATACAAATAAAAACAAGCGCCAGGCAAAAGCCGCCACCAAAACGAAAAAATAATGAGAGTATCTCAGGGTGCTCTTGTATATATCTGTATATCTGTTGGATTTTTATTTCTTGGAATAATCTGGCGAGCACACGACTAATCTTCGTTTAATTTCATTTGCGCCAAGCAAACCGAAATTGAAATAGTCCACGGGGTGGCGGGTGGCGGGTGGAAATACCTACATTTGCTCCGCAAGGACAATGTAAGGACATTTCGTGGAGCAGTGCAACATTTCATTGGCTGACGGGGGAGATCAAAAGTATGCGACACCGTGGCTTAATTCGATTTTAACAATTGCAGCCAGCCAATGGCAAATGCCAAAGGACTCGACGAGGTCCTGCCATTCCGCTTCCACTTCCATTCCAGCCATCTAATTGAAGCGAGGACGAAGATGTCCTGATGTCCTGGAGACGCTTCTCCTTGGGCCACATAAAATTAATCCGACGTGTGGCGCCGCTTCTTTGTCAGCGTCCTCAGCGATTTGAATTTAAATGTGGCTCTTCTTTTTTTTACTCGCCTTTTTTATTCCCTCTAAGCCAAGCCAGAAAAATATAAATAAAAAGAAGAAGTCGAGTCAAGGAACCTTCGCGAATTGAATTAAACGTGTCCTTCGCCTCGCGACGCTCCATTTTCCCTTCGAGGTGTGGACAAAGGGAGCCTCACAATCATCGTCATCATCATCATTATCAGCATAAGCATCAGCATCAGCATCTGAGTGTATTGAAAATTTTATTGCCTGGAATAATTAGGCGAATTAAGCACACAAATTAATTGCCACTCGCAGCATATGTGAGAGAAAAATACAAGAACGCAGCGAGTTCAAACTGATTTACTTTTATAGGCACAAAGCCCTGGCTCTGAAATTTACGAGTGGCTCGTTCTTTTGCGCTGATAAAAGTGGACTAATCGCAACACAAGACAATTGCACACAGAGGAAATGAGCCGAGTGAGCTCACTAACCACAGATGTCTAATTGTTCTCACCCATTCACATATGGCGCACTTTGGGTTAAGGTCTTCTACCCGCATCAAGAAACTCACTTCTTATACTATGATTCACTACAAGAAGATAAAACTAAAACTTAGTTTTTCTTGAACAGATTAAGCAGCGGACTCAATTTCCTCGATCGCCAAGTAACTTGAGAAACACCCATTGATCCTAGAAAACCCCATCTGTTAGCAGAATCTAAATCCTCTTCAAACCCTTTAATTAATATCCAACAGTACTACCCTGCAATAATTTCTCACTTAGACAGCAATGTCCAACTTTTGCCAAGTCTTGTACGTACAATGTAATACTTTTAGCCCAGTCCGCTCATCCATTTTGCCAACGAAACCCCTGAATTAGTGGAAACATATGCATCATGCTTGCAGGCAAACAAAAACATTTCATGCAAAAAAGGTTTTTAATTTAAATTTCTTGACTTGACGTGTGGCATGTGCCGACGTTGTCGTCTTTGTCCCCTGATGTCTGAGTCTGAGTCTCAGTCTCAGTCTGAATCTCATTCTCAGTTTCCGTCTGAGTTCTGGAGTCTGCACAAATGTGGGCAAAAGGGCAAAGTCTCGAAGGGGCAAAGAAACTACCCACATACTACGGCGTACATTGGCCATGCACAATTGACGCTTACATTGTTCTCAAGAATTATTATGCGGTTCCCAGCATGTGTGCTCCTGGTTTCAGTTCCTGTTCCCCCAGCTCCTCATCACTCCAGCAACCTTATCACTTTACCTACAGGCAAGCAGCCGAAATTGGTTACAATCTCACTCAAAAGAATGGCCATTTTATCTGGGCCATCAAGTCCAACACACATGTGGCAGGCCCTCAGACTCAAATTGAATCCCTCGGCGAGATGGGGCGGAGGTGGGTGTGCTTCTTAACCCACTCAGCCACTTACCTCATTCCTTTCTAGCGCACTGGAAAAAAATGAGAGTCACCTCTTAAAGTTGCTAGCATTGGCAGCTCACTTTAGTTTCTTTAAACAAATTAGTAGTTCTTTTCAGTTTCTTGAAAGTTACATTCAAATGCAGGCACAGTAATTCCGTACTTCCACCCCTTTCTCTCAGTGCAGACGCCTTGACTTGCGGTCCTCGGAAGGCAAGACAAATTTGCCCTAAGCCTTTAAGAGGCGACCACTGCCGTGGCTTCTGGCAACTGGATAAGCCGGGGCCAATTAATATGGCTAGAAAACGGAGGCACACATTTTCCTCGGGCCGCCGCTCATGTGTGACCCATAAATTTTCATTTTATTGGCCAAGGTGCGCCCGCTTTTCCGGCAAACGGGCCAAAACTTTTAATTGTAATTAATTTCGAAACATTTCTCCGACGGCCGCACGGGTGGTCCCGACTTTTGGGATTCGCCAGCCGACTTATATGCTGATTCGGTTTTGGATTTTTGTTTTCAAGTGCTGCCAAAGTAAACACCGTCGGACACGGCGCACTATTTTTGCCCAGCATTGAGACGCTTCGGAAGCGGATAATCATTGTATATACACAGGGAGAAATCACAATTGTTGATTATAAAAACCCTGTTTTAAAAATCAAGATATAACTACGCGCTGCAAAGAGCTTAGAAATATGCAATTTATCTCAGAAAACCATATTGTTTGATTAGAACGTGCTTAAATATATCTAAGGTAAGTATTTGTTTCAAATGCGACTAAGTATTTTCTGCCGTGCAGTGAAATGTAAAATGCAAGGCAGCAGTTCGCGGTTTTGCCCCAGTCTTTCGACTGACTGACGTTTTGTTTGCGTTGCAAAAAGCCAAACTCCGTGGGTGGCCACTGAAATGCAGAGAATGAGATATTTGCGAGGGGAGCACGGTGTCGCCACCGAATTTCAAATGGTTTGGGGCCTTACCAGGTGATGCTGGCACTTGAACTTGGTGCAGAACGAGGAATGTGGCCACCAGAGATGACAAGGACACACGTTCAGTTGACAGGCAACCGAGGTGAATGACAGCCGACTGAACAAATAGAACAAATGGACAAAGTTGCACGATATACCTCTGTATTTTTTCTCCACTGTTTACCATATGAAACTGGGTATCATATCTCTGCATTACTTCTCGGAGCAACAAAACTTGCCAGAAACTTTCGACCCTCGTATGCAAATGTCTTGCTTCTTTATCGGGGCACAAAGTTTCTCATATCCCGCAGGACATAAAGGACGCACAACATTCAAATAACAGGATTATAAACTAAGAGCTCGAGGAACGGACAGCGGACAACGGACAACGGACAGAAAAGGCGACAAGTGCGTGCCGTGTCTACTAAGCACTGTAAAAAATCAGGAACACTGACAAATATCGACTAACGATTAAATTTTCTGATTAGTTAATTACTAAGCGATTTCTTTTTTGAGATAAGCATCATAACAGAAGTAGTTGATTACCAAGAAGAATGCTTTGAAACATTTAATACAATTCACATATGCTTTTTCCGCAGTGCATCGAAAGATGTCCATTCCAGCTGGGACTGAGACAAATTTCTTGGACTCCAAGGTGTTGCACGCACTCTCCGCCTCTCGAAAAGCCCCAACATTTGAAGACCCTTTGCCAATTTATAAAATCTAACTGGCCGACATTCGAGCTCATTAAGGAACGAAACCATAGTTAGTCGTTAAACTATTAAGACTAATGAGGGTTGCCCTCTACTCCATGTGCCCATAACACGCCCTCCCAAAAGCCGAACCCTGTCATTTATAGAAACGCAAATTTATCAGCCGCATGATTTCATTGCCGTCCATTGCTAAAAGCTGCGCAGCTGAGGCCCTGAACCCGAAAATCTCTATCTGAAACTGAAGCTGAATTCGAATCTGAATGTGTTTGTGGCCGAGTCACGTAAGAAATGTCGCATGTGGGCGGTTCGTCATCGTTCTCCTGCTCATTTCGAGATGCCGAATATATATCTGAATCTGAATGTGACTGTGAATCAGAGTCCGATTGCACGCCACCATCTCGGTATTGCCTTCACAAGGTGCCGCCTTCAAAAGTCGAGTGTTGAGCTAGCAGTTTTCAGCACGTTTCGCATTTCGGGGCTGTGTGTTTGTCTTGTGCTTTCCGCGAATCGCATTTTGGGTGGCCGAAAACAGAGGTTTTCCTGTACAGTGATCGCTTTGGCCTTCTCAGCCCAACAAATTAAAATAATGGCATATTTCGAGGACAATGAAGTTTGTAGTTCGCTTTCGGACCTACGGGTTTAATTTTACCAAAAATCGTATGCATTTATTAAAGATTTATATTTCTATTTCACTAAACCCACCGAATGCACCAACCAAACTCCAAAGTATCCACATATCTCAGCGCCATCAAGTTTGACTTTTATTATTTGCCTTTCGCCGGTCGCGTCCTTGTCGAGCTATCACCTATCGAAAGCCAAGTCTTAACCGCAAAGTGTTAAAGTTCCTATACATATGGCTTACGGCTTACCTTCCCCCGCAGATCCTATCCCCAAAAAGCAATTTGCGGACGTGCATGAAAAACTTTTACTGCCAGCAAATTGAAATTAATGTGAAGTTTCAGTAAAAGTGGCTTAAATGCACACACGGGCCGCATTTGGGGAATTGCTGCAGGACAGGACAGGATGGACTTGGATGGGATAGAAAAGTTTCTCCGGGAGGGCGGAGAATCCGAAAGATACTTATGTTATTTTGAAATACTTAGACGCTCCCACACATATTCAAGATAGTTTTGTGCCTTTGGCAGTTGCTGAGCCGCCAAAGCTGTTGATTATAAGTTTCTTTTTCGTCGGGGACACCTTACACAACTTCTGGCAAATGATATGTTGAGGGAGTCTCTTCTTAACCCATTACTTGACATTTGAAATATCAGTAACTGGTTATAATAATATTTAAGTATAGATAATCATAAATTTGTGAAAGATATACTTGTCTAGCTACGCAAACTTTAATAAGGAACATTCAAAGCCTAAGCTCTAAACTTAAGTTAAGAATAAATTAGAACCAATTAAGAACCAATTTTTAATATAATTATATTACTTCTAAGTTAATTTTCTTAGCTTTCAACAATCTGTCTTCAACCCATTACCATGCCGAAAGCCGCCTTTAATGGGTTAAGGCTTTGCCCTTCGATTTCCCCGAAGTCCTTCGCCTGAGCTTGAGGTTGAGCTAACGATTTGTGAATTGCACTTCCTGTCGGTAAATAAGAGAAAACTATAAATTCCTAAAATGTTCTCCGCTCCTCGAGAGCAATTTGCATGCATGCGTGATGCCTCTTTGGGCTTCCTTTCTGGGGCTTCCTTTCTTGGAGGTGCTTCTACCCACGCGCATCTGTATCTGCAGCTCCATCACCATCACCATCTGTATCTGCATCTGTATCTGCGTCAGTATCTGTATCTTCATGTGAATCTGGCCTGGGTTGCGTGTGTGTTTGCCTGGCATTTGTTGGTTTAACTGCAAAAGTTTGTCTTTCAAATCGAAAAGTAGAAAAACGCTGCGTTCCATGCGAGTGAAGCTGCAGTTTCGGCTTCTTCAAGGACCTTAAAGGCAATATCCTCGAGTGCAACTTCATCAATATGTATATGCGCTGCCGAGGTTTTCTTTTTCGCCAAGTGTTTGCCTTAAAGTTTGCTTCGATTACTCAGATATATGGCGTCCGTTGCCAGTTTACCCCCACCAACTCAGGTGCCCCAACCCGCAGTTCACATACTAGTATATTACCCGATAAATGCCCGATATCGGGCGCAGTCAACTGATCCCAATTCGTTTTCCCTGCCTTGCATTTGTATTTGCATTTGCATTTAATATTTGCTTGTTTGTTTGCCTTTCTGTGCAGCGCCGAGAATCCTTTGTGCGGCGTGTTTGTTTTAAGTGAATGATGCAAATTTGATGCTCTTATATAAGCGCAAAACTTTTGCACATGAACATGAATAGAAACTGGAAAGCTGAGAAACTAGGAACTCGGAACTGGGAAACTGTGAGCTAGGAACTGAACCGAGAACTGGGAGCTGGGAACTGGGAGCTCCAAACTGGGAGTTTCGAGAACGAATGGAGCATTGAGGAGATGCAAACTTTTATTGCAGACTAAAATGAACTTCCGCTCGGGCAATGGCAAGGAAGTTCATAATTTCAGCTGATTTGCGAAAACTTTCGCCACATTCGCTGCTCCCCCACTCAAGTGCACATACAGTGTAGTACGGTATGGTATTGCCCCGTTCTTTGGCTGTTTAAAGGCAATTTGCCTGACTTGGCTTTACTTGGCTCCACTTGGCTCACTGCGGTTCGGGGCTGTTGACGCTTGTTGACAAAGACATTTGCCGGGTCAATTCCAATTCTGCGATTGTTTTCAAGTGCTCCTCGCACTCGAACAAAAACGAAGTAGCTCTTGAAACAAAAAATAACTTCTTATTACATTATTTTGCAACCATTCAAAGCTAAAGCTTAAACAAACAAAGCTTGACAAACTAGAACCCCGTCTTAGTTGATAACTATCATATGAGGCATTTTTTAATTGCCAAGTTTGTTTTTTCAAGAACTATGCAAACTGTTTTCGCAGTGTGCCCTTGTTGGTCTTCATCGTTTGGCGCGAGACAAAACAGCAAACACGCAGAACATTTGATTTGTTTACACAAAGGATGGCAGAAGGATTCCCGCGAGGGGCGGAGGATGTGCGAGGGCTATGGAGTATCGGCAGCAGTGACCAGAAGGCGTAGGTACACACACACACACACACACTGTATCTGCACAGCTGAATGCCCGAGTATCTCACGGATACGCAGCCCAAGCCCGACTCACGGATACCATGTGTTGGCCAAGTGTTTGCCACGGCATGTGAAAAATCTACGTCCCTCCTCAACGAAATTCCTCCATCTCTGAAACGCGCTCTGAAATTCTCGCCGTGAGGTGTGAATCCGCATGGAGCTGGAAACCGACCCGAAATTTCGACTTCGACCTCGCAGAGCAAACGGAAATCAAATGCAGACACACACCGCACATCCCTTTTGCCGCATTTTTATTTTAGGTACAAATTTCACACTTTGTTTATGCACGAGCCCGCCTGCCGTGCGATCTTTTTGGTTTCGAGACCTCTAGGACCTCTAGAAAACGCTCTTTTATCCCGCATCTCGTGCCAATTTCGCCAGGCGCACCGGCGCTTCCTCACTGAAAAATCTAAATGTCTGAATGGGCGTTAACGGCGCTGTGTATCCTCGAACCTCCCACTCCTTTGCACTCCTGAGTTATGATTTCACACATTTTCCGGCCACCACATGAATGGCAGCGGGTCTTTAAAGGCCAATGAAGGCATTTAACACGTTTGCTGCAAGAGTGGAAATAAAAAGAGGTTGTTGGACGGGAAGCATCTATAGCAACTATGAAATGAGCTCCATTAAATCTGATTTCAGTACTATTAGCGAGCTGAAAACGTGTGGGAAAATACTTCGTATCTGGAGTTTTGCAATCTCAATCTAGCTCCATCGATCATTGAGAACTGAGTCTGTGACCCAGTCTCCTCACCATTTGCACTTCCCGTTCAACTGGGCAAAGTCCAAGTTTTGCCGCTTTGGTATGTTGCCTTGTTAATTAGACAAGATGCACCAAATGCAGCAAAATGCAGCATTGTGCTCATTTGTCTTCATCAAAGATCCGTTGATTATGTCACTCGTAAGCTGCATTTCCATTTCGAAATTCACTTCGGCAGTGCAAAGTTTGTTTAGGCGCCAGCAAATGCATTAAGTTTTCCTAGCCGATCGCCTGGCGCCTATTTCTAGTTAAGCAATTAACACTGTATGCGAAAAGTGACAAGTGGACGTCGCATACCTCAATTAGCTGCGAAAGGAGGAGCTTCTACGCCACACCACCCCCTTGCGACCTTACCACCCCCTGCCCCCTCCCCAACCACTCACTCTACTGCTAATTACTACGGTTACAAAATATTAATGCAATTGACAACGGCTGTGTTCTATTTTTAGACCCAAGATGACGACATGAACAAAGTGTCAAGCGCTGCCTCGCACTGCTGCACTGACAAAAAAAGTGCTGCACCTCACTACAATAATGCATTTTATGCTGCGGATTTGGGAAACCAAAGAAAAAACATTTTGCTACAACTTTTATATATAAAAAGTGCAATTATTAATGGGCATATCTTAGTAAGTGAAACAAAGCTCTGAGTAAGCATCGCATCAAGTTCATTTCGCAGTGCCAAAGCGCTTAATTAAAGTCAATCCAGTGGGCTGAGCTGCAGCTTTGCCAGGACAGGACATTGACTTCTGGTCCGCTTGGAGGGCAGCTGCTCCTCAAACTGCGGAAGGGCATCTGAAGTGGTCGTGGTCGAATGCGAAGTGTCGCGCGGAATGCGTTGCGTTTGGAGGAGCGACAGCGACACATTACACAACAGTCAATTAAAATTAATAACTTTTGCAGCGGCGGCACGGCTAAAAAAAAAAGTGAAGAGGAAAATCCAATGCCGCTTTACATGTGTCACAGCAGGCCGAAAAGCCAAAAAGCCGAAAAGTCGAAAAATGCATCCGACAGATACGATCTGCATCCGAAAACGCCGCTCAGAGGCTTCAAAAAGCACGCACACGCGTGTTTGCGCCTTTAACAACACATGAAACATGAAGTTCTCGCCCGCCTCTCATTTTATTAATTTTGACGCGTCATTTTTATGAACTGCCGCGCAGAGAAAGTTACAGCAAATAAACCAGAAGAATTCCCCAAGCCCCCAGTGCAAATAAAACAAGCATGTGGCGGCTTATTGACGTTGAGCGCTTTATTGGGCCCAAGCGAAATGCGAAAATCAAGCGGGACGATAAGTCACATGGCTGGCATTTCTCCATTTAGTCTGAAAGTTACGATCGGAAGAATGGTGGCAAAGGTTATGTTGCGTTTGTACCTCTACAAATCGTGTGCCTAAAACATAAACTCCTAAAAGGGTGCATTTAAAGCCCTTTGAATTAAAGCTGTAGCTCAAATAAATGTAAATATCCCGGCAATGGAATTATTTTATGTTCACACTTCCTACGGCATTCAAATAGTTTCTATTAAATTACCCGCCCATGTGCCATAATCCAATACACAGAGTGCATTTCAATGCCATTCTGATTGAGCCACTGTAAATAAAGGCACACAAGGAGCAGCTCACTGAAAAACTGGCAGATGATGACTTTCGCTTGGTTTAACAAAATCCGTATTATTTACACCTCCGGCAACAAGGATTCGCGTCCCCGGATCCGGGACTAAGACCATTAGAGCATTGGTTCGTGCAACAACGGAGGCGTAGAAACACGCCGTGCAACAACTGCGACAATCACCCCAGACTGTTCGCATTTCAATCAATTAATCTAATTTAAATTTTCCCTTTTGTGGCGCACACTTTTTTTGCATTTTTCTACGCTTTGCCCTTTGTAGCCACCACCACCATCGTTGGGCGAGTTCCTTTTTCAATTTTGCATTATCATGCGCTGCCAGGTTGAGTGTCATTAGCGGATTCGAGTGGCCAGGGGTTGTCTAACCCTGGATTTCGACAATCGCTTTACCTCTAACGCAAAAAAAGCGCTCGAAGAAATCCAACCAAATAAAAACCAATTGAGTTATGCCCAGCCACCGAAGCAAGTAGCAGCAGCTCCTGCCACCGAAATGAAAAAAAAACCTCAGAAGGAAATGCGCATTAAATGCCTTTTCAGTGTAGCCAAAGTGCAATGAGCCATTTCCTGCTTTTCGCCGGCAAAAACTTGGCCATAAATGTTGAGCACAACCACAGACATACCAACGAACCGTTGTTTGCCTGGGAACCTGGGAACCTGCTCTCTCTAAAAAAGTGCAGACGAAACCAATCTGCTATCCGCCCACTCGTTCAACTGACAGCGACCACGCCCACTGCCCCCCAGAAAAAAATAGGTGAAAAATCTGCAAAAACTGTAACGTGTGCCAGCAACAAGGATGCAGTCGATGCGTATCCATATCCACAGCCACTTTCCCACTCCCATTTTCATTCCCACTCCAACTCACACTCACAGATCCACATCCAAGGGATTCACATCCACAGGAGCCGGCTGCAGGACATGCCATCTGTCAGCCGGCATTTGAGAAGCCAGCAGAGCAAAAACAAAGTCAAAGGATTGAATCTGCCACAGAAAATATGGGAGAAGCAAGAATAGAGTGCGTTGCGATGTTCGAGGGGGGAAAACGCATCAAAACCTCACTCGAGATACAATTGTATCTTTGAATTTCCAACTGATACGTATGCCCTTGCTTTGGGTGGGTCGCATCAGCTTGGAAATACCTTTTATAGTAATCATTAGGGATTCTGGGTGCATTAAGATACATTTACCTCAGTTGGGAATCCTTGATGCAACTTTCTTTAAACCTCAAAGTAAGGTCATTATTGAATACTTAACTTTAATACCTTCATATTTCTATATTTTTAAATTTCGAACCACAGTTATAAGAGTATTTCTGGCTTAACAAAAGTTATGCTCTAATTTCCAAAGCCTGCCCACTTGACTTTCCGCTCGTGTGCAACATCCACACCTTGGTCCACGAATATCTCATAATTCAGAGGGCGCAACAATCGCGATGTGGCAACAAATGTGCTCTGCTGCAGGCAGCGGGAATGCGAGACTACCCTCAGCAGGGAAGTCCTGGGAGTCCTGGGGGGACCCGAGAGTCTCAGTCTCAATCTGCGGCATGAACAATTGAACAATTGCGAAAGGGCGAGGGCCACGAGAAGGATTAATGCTGGTCGTGCTGCATGCGTCGGGCATGCGTCGCTTTATCCTCAGTGCGCGTACATATACTCATACTCGTATATCCCATTTCAGATGTTCCTCCCTTTCGGTGGAAAGGTGGAAAGGTGTCGCCTTCGAAAACCCCCGTGTCGCTATATCGCATCGCTTTGCAACCCCAAATTGCATTCGCTACCCATTCCCCGCTGCCTTCATCATTGGCAACTTTTCATTATGCTAAACCGTAAATGAAGAGGGTTGATGGGCGATTCGGGCGCGGAGGGATGAGGTGGTGAGGTGGTGGTGCGCCAGGTAAATCCATCCGAAGGTGGAACAAAGGACGAGGGAACAGGGAGGGGAACAGGGAACACCGAGCGTGACAGATTAGCGCATTGCAAAATGCTGACATACGGGCGAAGGAAACCGGAGTGCGGCTCAGAGCCATGGAAAGCTGTCCAAATGCGGGGCAATCTTGAATGCCAAACTAGTCGGCAGACCAGGTTGGTTCGCCTGCTGGGTGGTTCCACACTTCAACAAAATCTCTATGCCTTTAAAGCAAAATAAAAACGATATTTAGGATTTGCCATATAAGGAAAGTATCTTTTGTTTAATCGCTTAGAGTTTCCACTGAAAATACAGCAAGATCTTGACTTCTCAAGTTTCCGAAATTTTGGAAAGTGCACCGAGTTTCATTGCATACTTTGCGGCAACTTGCGCACTTCCGGCACTTTGGCCAACTTCCGCTGCCAACGTGCGTCGCCTCAGCTGCAGGGGCTTACCCACCTCCCCCCGGAAAACAGCCCCCTTCCCACAGCCAAACACTCGCAGATAAACCGAGATAGAGAGCGTCCAGTGCGGCAGACGCGGATATTTATTTACCTTTTATATCAGACAGACAGACAGACAGACAGAAGTGCATATGAAAATTATTTTTATTGCTTTGCTACCCTGGACAGGCACTCCATGAAGGATCAGCTGCAGAAAATGAGCAGCATTTACCATAAAATAAAATAACACTAAAAATATTTATATATTTCCAGAATAAAACGTTTTGGTTTGATCGTGTTTAATAGCTGAAAATAGATTTTCTGTTTCTCCACATTTCTGTACATTATGCATATCTGCTTTTTATCAAAGAATTCTAAATCCCCAGTGGATTTCCAGTTTTTGAGTGGCCCGATTACCTATGTACGAGTATAATCCTATTCCAATTAAAATCTCACACATATATCGGTGTTTCGACTTCAAGAGGTTTTGCGTCAATCAAATTCTCTGGGGAGCCGATAGCAAACAAATAAGAGAGAAAGACACAAAACATGTTTGACTTTTTTAAGATATTTTCACATTGACCTTGGCTCGCGTAGGTTAAATTATAAAGAAATTATAAATTGAGATTAAATGCCGTAAACTAGATTGGTGCAGAAATATTATTACTCATAACTTGATTTTATAATGCGGGTGCTGTAAAACAATGTAATGACACATTTAGGAACAGGAGAGCTCAGCGAATGAATGTTTTGAAAAATACAATCTTGCGAGAGTAGAAGTATTTCAAAAATTATATTTTGTTAACACAGTCACCGCCTGAAATCTCCAGGGTATCGTTCAAACGTTTCTCTGCCACTCGATTTGCGCATTTTCCTCTCTATTTATCTTTTGTTTTATTTTTGCAGCCCTTAAGTGGACAGCTCCGCAGTGGCTCCAGCGTTAATCATTAAATCTCGGCACGCACACATGGCCCAGCAGCGATAAAGGTGAAAAATAAAATCATCCACATTTCATTTATTTACTGGGGAACAAGGTGAAAAAGCTACCCCCGGAGGATGGATGAATGGATTCACTGGTTATAGGACGCCTTCCCACGCCGCCGATGACGACAGCACCCACGGCGAATCTCCTGCGCAATTTCGCAAAATATATACATTTTGAGCCAAAAGAAAAAAACGTGGAAAATCGCTTTTGGGCCAAACCTAATGAGTAAACGTGGCGGCTTCCACTGCGATGACGCACATGTTGTCGCCAGTTGTCCTTGACGCCCGCCCTGCCATTTTCCACCCATCGATGAGGCTGATGATGATGATGACGGCGATTACTTACAACAAACTGAGGTAGCTGCAGGCCAAATGGCCAAATGAGGGCTGATCCTGGGCGGAAAACTACCCCACAGTGCTTTCTCATTTCGTCCCTTTCGCGATGATGTCAACAATGCGATCTCGATTCCAGTTCCTGCTGCAATTGAGGTGAAAGAACAACAGCAGCAGCCGAAAGGTGGAAGCCCTCGCCTCTCCGCATCCCTCAAAACGCCGTGTCCCATGTTCCATGTGCACATGTGACTGACTTTTGTCTTCTGTCTGACTGCCAACCAAAGAATCCACCACCAATCACAGAAAAAAGGTGACTGAAACTTGTTTTTTTCGCCCGTTAGCTGGTTGCTGGTCGGGTACAGTGGACACAAGTTGATGCAGAAGTGCAATGAAATCATTAGAATGTTCAAAAGTACGGTGAACTTTATATAACGTCATGATATATTGTAATAAATATTTCAAAGAATCGACTTCATGTGCAATGGTCAATAAATATACCCAAATACTACGAGCTTTTCTCGGCAAGCTCAAGCCGAACTTTTACATTCTTCTGGTTCTTGTATTAAATCCAATCGTATAACTATCTGTTTTTTGGTTTGGCACCACTGTGCGGAGTCTGAATTGTTCTGATTTTGCTGCTCGATTTCTCTGCTCGCGAGTCCTGGATTTTTCCTTTGTCCTGTGGTAGGTCGTCAGACGCGTGCCGCAATCTCGCTTCCCACTGCTGCTTGCTTGATTTTGTTGTATTTTTTATTATTGTGCTTTTTCGGCGAGCGTTCATTTGCTTATTTGTTTGTTCACTTTGTCCGCTGATGCGGCCGCATCAAGGTAAACTTCGCTGGGTGAGCGTGTCCTGATCCTTTGGCTGTTTGTTATTGTTTTCATTGAACGGGCTGCCGGCGGCCAAATGGGATTTATTATTATTTTTATACTTTGAATATTGTTTCTATAGCGGAGTTGGCAGCAATTTCATTTTGCATTTTTTTTTTATTAGCTTTTCGAGATTTTCTGGCCAACGGAGTGTTTAACCTTTTAGCAGCTAATGTTACATCTATTTGAAGGACGTGTCCTCAACCTTTTCGAAAACCGACTGAAGTATTTGCTCAGCTGAGCGTGAGTTCTGTGACGTGTGCCCTAGTATCTGTTTCAATTTTCCTTAATTTTCCTCGAACGCAATGCAAACAATTTTTGCGTAAAATAAACACGGTCTACAAAATATTAAATTACCGTATTCGAGTGGGGAAGCGGTAAAGTTTTCCAAACTATGCGGGCAAATTTCGATCTCTCTTTCGCTCGAGACTCCCTTTCACTCGGAAAACTAGGAAACTCACTCCTCTGCATTTCAAGCCCTTACCATTCAGGTAAACCGTTAGGCTGCTTAGGACTACAAAAGGCGAACCACAAAATCACTGCCATACAACGCACACGTGCCCAAATATTTCCAATATATCTGCCCTCTCTTTCCCGCAAGGACCTTTTCCAGCTGCTTTTCATTTTGGTGAATGAAAATGGGCACAGACATTCAAATGCAGTTCGAAACAAAAGTCAACAATTGACAGTTATGAAAGCAGATAACGATGATCGCTCTGTAAACGTTTAGCATGCTGATGATGTTGTTAGGGTTGTCAAGGATAACAGTTGTTCTTGGCACACTTCAAGGATCAACTGAAAGGATTCGGAGGAGAAAGAAAGCAGGGAAGAAGGCCGCCAATGTGACTCAATCAAATTGTCTTCGTGAATAATTCAATAAAATTTACATAAATTATAAGGTTAAAGGTTTAGTATTAAATATTTAAGACATGTAATTAATAGCCCACATTAGAGGCAATTGTAACCCTCTCTGCTTATAATATTTCATTAATTTCCAAGACAATAAGCAATCAGTTGGCGCTGCTTTCCACGAAAATCAAACCAGGAATCGCACTTTGCGCCTGCGACGAGCACTTTTCACGAGGGGGAAAATCTTCCCACACAAGAACCACACACTTGACTAAAGCCACCGCCCCAATCAAGTTCTAACCCTTGAAAAATAGAGGGGGAAAAATGGGGCTTAGACCGCTGTACATGTATTTTGGGGACGAGGAGGAAATTTGACATTTCCCCGCCGCCACTTAAATGTCACATAAAGTGTTAAACGAAATGAGGCAAAGGCGGCCGCAGAACAGAGGACACTTGAGACTTCGATTCCGAGAGTCCGATGTTTGTGGCGACCCCAAAATGTGCATCACTCTGCACCACCGATGCCAGCACCACCACCACTACACCACTTTCTATGCCATATAGAACCACCACATTGTGAAAAGTATTTATGCAGTCATTACTTTTCGGTTCGGTTTCGAATTGAATTGGTTTCGGGTTCTTTTGTTTTTCGGGGCCGCGCAAAGTTTACTGCTAATTAAAAAATGTGGAAAAACAAGAAACATGCATGCAATACAATCCTCAGGAGTGGTGGTGGAATGAGAATGGGAATGGGATGACCCATCTGGAGATCTAAGATTTACAGCCAACACCCCGAAAAGGATTGCATTTTCCCAGAGTCCTTTGCCCACTTCTCGTCGATCCGTCGATTGTAAAGTGAAATTAATTGATTTCCCCGTCGATGACGTCAATGCGGAACCATCGAAGGTACTTATGTAGCTAACTCTACTTCATGTGGGTACCAGCAGCGGTGGGTGAGAATTTTGAAGTCGTCGAAGCCAAAGGCGAGAAGCAATCGGAAAATGATCGACAAATCCAATTTAAATGAAGAACTTACAGTGGGTGTCGCCTTCGAGAGCCTGGGAAGAAAATCCTCGAGTGCGAAATGCGGGACGTGGTAATTGAAGGTACTCGCCATTGAAGTCGGATACATTTCGATTCGGATGTGTGTCAATTACATGGTTAATGAGGGCAGCTCCTGGGGGAACAGGAAGTTGGACTGTTGGGAAATTGCAGTCGCCAGGATTAAAAATATATATGAAGGCGGATTAAGATCTACAAAACTCTGGGAGTTAGCCCCTAGATGTTCAGCTAGATGCATTATTTTCAAGTCCAGGCAAAACGTTGAAATATGTTTTCGTAAGTATCTATTCTGGTTCAATCGCGCATTTATCTCATTGAGGCATTTTCCCACTCCATCAGCCACCCATTTTCCCTGGGGCTTTTCCGCCAATCGAGTGAGCGCAACAGGTGCAACCGATGGACGACCAATGTGCGCACCTTGCCCGCTTCGCATTTAACACCCACGCCACCTCACACAGATACTCAACACACACGCAGACGCGAGTGAACGGCAACTAATTAACATACAAAATGAATGCGAAGCAACAAAAAAGCGGCCTCTCCCTCGCTATCCCTCTCTCGCTTTCTCCGCGGCCGCTCTCTCTTTCCCGCTCATGCCAGTACGTTTCAAGTGAGAAAATTATGAAGCTCCACCTATTTTACACGTACACACACGTAGCGCCCGCGTTGGTGTGTGTATGGGTGTGCGAGGGAGAGGGGGAACACATGTTAACCGCATTAAAAATTAATGTACAAATTGTTTATTATGTTGTCGAGTCCGCCTTTTGTTTTTGCTTTTTATTAAAGACTTTTGTTTTTGGGAATATTTGCGCTCATATTTATCTGTGCGTTTGGTTTTTTCGATAAGTAGAATTATGCCATAAATATATATTTATCCATCTATATTTTTAGTTTTCCTATCTATATCTTTCTTTGAGCAGCAAAATATCAAACAAAAAAAAAAACAATATCCCAAGAGGCCTCCAAAATTTGTTGATGGAGCCAAAGAATCAAGCCACTTGCATTCTCCTCTCTTCGTTAGAATTCTTCTCATCTCCGGGGTCTCTTGGATCTTTGGATCTTTGAATCTTTGGATCTCTGTTCTTCTGTCATTTCGTAGACGTGTCCATTGATGGACATTCTCAAGAACTCGCCCATCAGCGAACGATGTCATTAATGTGTGGCAATCGCGGAACGATTTCGGTATTTCTTACTCGGAAATCGCAGCAGAGGAAATTTTGCAATCGCTAGTGCAAATGAGTTTGTCCGTTAACGCAGCGATGTGGCCAGTAAAGGGTTAAGGGATTCCCTGGAAAAAAAGCCCCTTCATCTCGCACCGCTAAATTTCCCCGAAAGAAAAACGATCGAAAGCTTTCTTGAGTGGGCAATTAATCATGAAGACATGCATTTGGGTAACTCCCACACGGGGATTATTTTTCACCATACGGACTTGAATAAATATTATAATAAAAGTAAATAATTAAAATCGTTTCTGGGAATGCCTAATGATTTTTATTTATTTCTGAGTATAAAGCTGTTTATAAAAACTATATCCCAATCTTAATGTTGTGATATGCAAATTATTTAAGCTTCACACTTTAGTATTAATACTCAGAGGCACGGAGTATTAAATAAACTGCGGTAATGCCCGAATAAAACCGAGTTAAATTTGATGGTTGGCGGAAAAGTTAATGGAAAGACTCATAAGTCGCTTTATCAATAAAACAGAAATTTGGGCAAATGTTAATATAGTCAAATCCCGCATAACGGCCATATGTTTACGAGCAACGCGAAGAACGAAGGAGGCCACCCTTACGTAGTGCTTACGTCACGGGACTACGAGAGGAGAGGCACTGCCAGCGTTTAACATTTACGATATGCCACAACAGAGCGCTGTTATGTTAAAGAGAGAGCGCTCTGCTGGCACCACCACCAACACACCCCCCAACCCCATCAGGCAGCAGAGCATTAGAGCACCAACACACTCCCCCCGCCCGCTCGAATCACCTCGTACATCGCAACGGTGAACCGTTACACCGTTATATTATGCTGGTGGTGGCACACGGAGCACACACACAAACAGCGTCCTCACTCTCTCTCTCGCCGCTAGCTGCGTCTTCTTCGCTCTCCGTGGAAACGTAGCGCCCCGTAGAACCCCGCGTATCGCCCGAAACGCTCAGTTCGCATCCGACGGATACGGACGAGGACGTCGGTTTCTGTTTCTGTTTCTGTTTCGGTCTCGGATTTGGCTTGATGCTGCGAAAGTTAGAACTCTGAATTCAGTTGCATCGTAGACGTCGCGACGGCAGCACACGCGTCGCTCCCCCACAGAGAAAACTCTGAGCAGCACATATTCTAGTTGTAGAATCACGCCGAGAACGCAGCAGATATAGAACGCAGATCTGTGAAATCGCTCACTAAAACCAACCAAAAACAAAACAAAAACAAACGCGGCACTCGCAGCACTCGCAGCGCATCGCGTACAAAAATCCCAGTGTTTTTCCCCATGTTCGAATGATAAAAAACCCAAGGCCCTTTGCCCAAATGGCCGCCACACGTGTGTGCTCTATAAGAAACAAATAACGCCAAGACCGAAGTCAGAAGAACCAACCAACCCGGCCAACTAACCAAGCAAACTAACTATCCGCAATCCGCATCTAAGCAAGAGCAAGTGTTTACAACAAGCATTCCAAATGTTGTCCTGTCTGGCGCCGTCGTCTTCACGTTTCGGCCAAGAGGATACCATCATTCAGCAGAGCATGCCCTCCACCTCCCCCTTCGCCATGCAGTGTAAGTGATCAGAACGCGGATTCGGGGGCACAGATCATAGATCTCGGATGACTCATCCGCCTGCCGCCTCCATTATCAACTATTATCAGCACTCGAACTTTGCCAAACCGATTCGCGCGCCAAGTCTCGATCTCAGTCTCAATCTCAGTCTCGATCTCAATCTCAGTAGTAGCATCGATTGAAAGAGCCACATGCAAGCTTAGCAGTTTCCCAGAAACTCCGCCATCTTGGGCGTATGTGTGGTCTCCACCTCAGGGCATCCAGAATGAGAAGCTGTAGGAAAACAAACTCGTGAGCGGCGAGTAAGGATCGCAGCAGGGCTCGAATTACCTACTCCTACGCAGAGAACGTCAGTTCTTTGGATTCTCTAAGGGAGAGCGGACTCGACAAAGTTTGCCCGATCAGCACACTGCGAGAAAACTGGGTCACTTTGGGCGACTGCCTTTCAGAACTTAAAGAACTGGTGAACTATATTCACAGTCATTTCAGAGTTTCAGATAAGAGGTAGCCAGCTATTCAAGTCCATTTCCATGAGCCTTAGCTATTAAGTGGTTTTGATAGTTATACATTTTTTTAAATAGTACCTTAAACCTGCATATCGTTCGATTTCGTATATATCTCAGCCACATCACGCTGTTCACGCATGAAAGACGGCCAGTCGATCTTGAATGATGGCCATAGCCACAGCCATAGCCATATCCACCTCTCTGTTCCACCCACTGGCAGCGCCGACCAATTGCAGCCACATCTCAATTTGATTTGTTGGCACCGCCGAAACAGCACCGCCGCCGCCTTGCCAGTAATCTCCACCCACCGGGAACCAGGTAGCTGGTAGCTACCCCTGAGCAGGAAAACCGCATGCGCAGGTTGAAAAGCAGCAGACAGGTAACTTGGCCAACATGTTGAAGAACCTGTTTTATGGCCATATTGCTCCTGGTCGCTTGCCACTTTGCCACTCTGTTTATCGAGTGTAAACAAAGCATTAAACTGTCAGTGGGCAGAGCTCATCGGTTGGAATGGAAGGTGTGAAACAGAGGAGGCCGAAATTAATTGAAAACGCTTAGCGATCGAATTGGGGGATGGCGCAAGTTTTCCACTTTCCACTTGCCACTCTCCACTTTCCGCGGGGGAACGCCCACGATTCTGGCGATGCTCCACACTGACAATTGATAAGCCAGCTAAGGAGACGGATTAATTGCACATGTTTGTTTGGTGGAAACAGGGGCAGCCACACCGCAGCCATAAATTATAATTTATGGCTATTTAAGCAGCTCCGTTCGCTGTGGGCGGAACTAAAAGCCCTCGAACACGTTCGTTTGGCTAATCGATCAGTCCGCTGGGCTGGGCACACAGGTTGGCCCACATATCTCCGATCTCTACGAGATCGTATACTTTCCGGTTGTTGTTTTCCGTTTCTTTCCTGGCCAAATCGAGTCGCTTGATGGCGCTGGGCAGCTGCGGCTGCGATGGATATTAATCGCCGGCTACATACGAAATGCTGTTCTCTGGGCTTTTGGAAAAGCCGGGGGAAAACGCCAGCCAGCCAGCTAGCAAGCCAGACAGCTAGCCAAGTTGTACTAATTTTCCGGCAGCTCGGCGTGTGTTGTGTAGCATTTCGAAATGGCTCCAAAATGCCGTAAATCAAACATTTCGCCCTGGCGAAAACCTGTCGCCTGTTATCACCTCGACTACGCCCCCTTTGCTAAATATACTCTACACTCTATACTATATACTAAATACCCTATATATTAATCTCTCGTCTCGTGGCCACTAAATCAGCGCTAATTTCCCTTCCCATTTTCACGCATCAAAGCCGTTTGCAATCGAATCTAGATAGAATCAAACTTGTATCTGACATTTGCATCTTCGAACTAGGGAATACCTAGTGTTCCAGCATTTCTCCTGCACTAAGATTGCGTCCTGTCTAATTAATCATTTGGGCTGCTGTCAGTGGATGTCAGTTTTATATGCTGGTGCTGTCGGTGCTGCCATTTATAACTCCTGGTCTCATGGCGTCTCCTGGTGTCCTGGTCTCCTGGCTCATCCTGCATCTTTCAGCGCGCACAGGACCTTCCCCCGCCAGCTGGTAATCGAAATTAAACAAACTTGGCCCCAAACTATCTGGCAACTGGCATGCAAAGATGATTAATTTTGCCGATGCCTATCTCAAGTGGAGCTACAGACTTTGCTCCGACTTTGCCCAAAACAAACAGACTGTGTCTTTAAATTGCAATTGAGCCGAGCTACAGAGCAAAAAAAAAGATACGAAGCGAAAGCAGATCCACAACAAACACAAAAGGACAATAAATCAATGAGGGAAAAGTCCTCTTTGATATCCTGCTGCAGATTCCCTTTATGCCGTGTTCAACCTGCCGCAGCTTTGGGCAAATTATTTGCCACATTTTACATTTTACTTTTATTTCATTTTGGCATTTTGGCCAAAAAGTAAATTGTTTGCCAATATTTTTTGCTGCTCGCTTTTTGCCGCCGTCGTGCACACAATTGAAACAAAGATAACTTTGAAACAGTTGTAAAGTGAAAATTGCACGGAATGCGCAGCCCTTGCCTCCTTGCGAATATATTTTTTCTTATTTATTTAATGCCCGCCGCGCTCCACAAGACAACAATTCCCGTGCTACTTCCCCCCCAAAAAAAAAGTGCCAAAAAATCGGCGCAAACAAAAGGGTACTCCCAACCCCCATAGACCCCCTTTGCCCCCCTGAAAAAAAGGTGTTGCCAAAGGGCAGGCAAAATTGCAGCGCCAAAAAGGAGGCTCTAAAAAAAGGAGTGAAAAGGAGTGAGCAGGCACAATTTAACATGTAAACGATTTTGGTTAACGGGTGGTGCTAGGCACTGAGAAAACCCGTAGTGAAAAACCCGTGGAAAAGTCAGGAGAATCGACGAGGGGAAGGGAGTGCGGGGTGGGCGGACAGAGGAGCACTTCCCTTCTGATTGGCGTTCAATTGCAATAAATTTCGCACAATTGCACAATAATTGTTAAAAGTTTTAAATAAACAAAAATAGTCAACAGCTCTATTGTGGTAGCGCCAGCTGAAAAAGTTTCAATTGCACTCGATGGGCTTTATTTCGGAGTTTTTTACCGAGGCCATACAATTTATACACGATTCGAGAAGCGAGTGAATATCAATTAGCCAAGTTAAGCCCAACTTTGGTTGTACTTTCTGAATTAAGGAAGTTCGTTTCAGATGGCTGCAGCTTCAGTATTCCGCTTGGAATTATCAGTTTGGTATTCACTTGTGAGACATACAAGTTTTTTAGTATATTTATTACTAATGCAAAAATTCTCATTAACTATTCTAAGAATATAATCGTTAAAGTTTCTTAGAATTTTGAAAAAAAGTTTGTGTGTAATTCAAATGTTTGACACAATATTTCATCTAATTAAAGTGACACTTTGTTTTTTTTAACAAAAAATCATTTGAACATTCGCTTGACTCAACTTCCTTTGAGAAGTAAGATGACAAAGTAACTCATGGATGGCCGCGCATTCCTGCCACAATTTCCCGGGCTTCTTTTCCACCTCTGCGGCATATTTCCCTAATTGCTTTCGGCTCGCCAACGCACTGCAACTCCAATTTCAGAACGTAGAACGTTGAACGTAGAACGTAGAACGCCCACACCACGACATCACACGCGTTTCTGCATATTTTTTCAAGGTAAATCGCAGAAATAGTTCGCCCCGGGACACATATGTTTCCCTATCCTCCAGATAGGCCTCCCGTATGCATATATATGTATATATATATATATGTATGTACATACATATGTACGTATGTATGTACAGGCGGGGGAAAAAAAGGACAGGGACACGAACACGGACACGGCTCGCTTGGCTATTAAAATTTCACACTCAGCAAAGCAAAATGCTACAAATAAAATAAACGTGGCAGCAGCAACTAGCAACGTGCAACGTGCAACATGCAGCAAGCAGCACGCAGCAGCATCAGCTTGCTGAACAAACAAATAAAGCAAAGGGCAGAAAGGAGAACTCTATTTATAGGCGATCGTCTGGCTCCGAATCTGCACCTTTGCATTTGCCACTTGAAGGGGCACAACGTGGCCACCTTTGTGCCCATTCGAAAGTGGAGAGTAGACCAGGGCAAAGGTGCGACACTGAAAGAAAATACTTTAAGTACTCCAAAGTCACATTTACAAAAGAGTGATTTATGGATAGAGTAACTTTAATCAGTTTGAGTTGAAACAGTAGGCAGTTCCTATAGTTTGCAGCTTGCATTGCTAATTGTTTTCAGTGCAGCGATCTGTAGGTAGGCAAGCCCTCGAAAGGGCATTCCAAATTTAGAGCGATTATCGGGACAACTCCTCCATATGCCGCTCACATGTGTGCGGTGCTCAATGCCGATTGCCACTTGAGATCGGACTTGGACCCTCCTGGAATTCCGATTCGAGACGGGCTGCGTTCTCAACTCTCGATTTCGCCCATAAATATTCGCACGTCTGAAACGCGACGATGGAAAACAAGTGAGCCGTAAACCTTCCCACAGGTTTTCATTTACAAATTAATTGCCACTGTCTGATAGTGTCGTTTTTCCCCTATCATAACATAACATTTTTTTGTTTTTTTTTTGTTTTTCCACTGGCAATTAGCTAGCTCTGTACTAAGTGGTTTTGCACTCGCTCTCATTTGCAGGCAATTTATATCATAAATATGCTAACCACGTTCATTGACTGCAAATGAGCGCAGGCCCGGAGGTCTGTTTATAATTAAGTGCTAGAATTTATGTTTATTTGCATTAAATATCATCGAACCCCTCTGCGCCAGCGGGCGCCACCTGTCGTCCATTTGTCTGCAACTGCGTCAGCAATCGCTAAACAATTTTCCGGGGCCCCAAAGAATTTCCCTCACCTGTCGGCGAAAGCCTCCGAAAATTGTCGTGACAATCGCCTGTCAGTGAAATATTAAAAAACACTTTGACCGCCCCAGCGGGCAGCGGGGGAAAAGCTGTGGAAAGTCAGGTGGAAAATGTGTGGGGAAAATAAAATAAATGATTCGATGAAAATGTAGAATTTTCAAAAGCGTAGCAAAGGCGCAGGAGAAATAAATAAATTTGCATTAGCCGAGCTTAGTCGAAATATGTCTGGCTAATAAAAGTTGGCAATAAAAAGAGCACATAAAATTAGTGGGTGTATCTCGGGTGTCCACGCTGCAGATACAAATGTATCTTTTCTCGGTTATTTTGCCATTGATTTACGCCGCCTGCCCATCTACGTATTATTTATAATATTCGGACCTCCCCCACATCCGTTTATCTAACCTATTTTCGTATCTTATGCTCCGCGCGTGTTTTCCACCAATTTTCCACAGGTGAACTTAAAAAAAAAATAACAGAATCCGAATCCGAATCGCCAGCAAACACTTGACATCGTTCCAGAAGATTTCCCCTCGGCCAGCTTTTGATTGTTGGCGTTTTTGTTTGGCTTTTTGCTTTTTGTTTTTGGCAAACGTGAGGCCGCCAATAAATTGGCCCAGAAATCCCCACATCGCAAACGGCCTAAAAAATAAAAAACATAATGCTCCAATCAACATTTTGGCAACAGTCAAAGCAGGAGATTCGTGGCCTTTATTTTCATATCTTAAACTTTGTAGAAAGTATTTTAACAATGCTATAGTATAAGGTGCAAAACTTTCCTTAAAATCTTTCCCATAAAGTTGAGGTTAAAATGTAGGATTAAAAATACCTTGTTCTTTGAAGAATTCAAATGCCTGGCGCCCTGCCCTCCGATTTCGCCGCCCCACACCTAGCACTATCAATCAACTTCAATTGGTTCGCGTTAGGCGCAGAATAGTTAAGGAAAAAATAAACCGAAAGATGAGACCAAACCTATAGAAATACACGAAAAACACACGAGTTGCGTTCCGCAGAAACAAATACAAGAAATTCCGTTTCACTTCGTTTTCGGTTGCGCACAAATTGAAATTAATTTGCGGGACACTTTCAATATTTCAGTGGCGTTTCGAGGAGCGGAAAATATGAAATAAAAGTGTAAAACCGATTGCGTTAATAATTCCTCGGTTATGAACAATTGATTGGGCTAAATGAGCTGGTGACACACTTGTTGAGCTCCACGTTTTCCCCACGAGCGCATTTTTCTTTTCTTTGGCACCATCACATTATGCTGATGAAACACAATGTTGGGCCATAAAAAAGTGTTGTCGTTTTACAACTTTCAATAAAAATGTCATTAGGCGAACCAGGCGTTATAAATTCTTGGACTCAAAATTATAAGCTCTCTGTATACACAGCATATAGTCCAATGATATGGATCTACGTGTGTCAGCTGTTGTCCTATAATCACTCTTAATGGCTTCTAAAGTGAGAAGGTGGGAGGCATGCAACTATATATACCAATATAGCGATGAAGCATTATCATCACCGGTTTTAATTCTTTTTTGATCGGAGCCCGCATCGAAATCAATTAAGATTGCAACTATTGAAAGTGAAAACGTGCAATGAACTTTCGTAGATTGCGCTTGATTGAGCCGACAGCCCTCAGATACAGATACTTCTGGCAGAAAGGTGGCGATAAAACAGGGTTCATTCATTCACTGCCCGCCCGTATGTGAGTATCAGGCATCTCAGTATTCGAGTATTCGAGTATCTGAGTATCTGTCTTCGTCTGCCGCCAGTTAATTGGCTTAAATTAAGGTAGCGATCAAATGGCAATGGGAACAAAGACTCGCTCTGTTGTGCCCCCCATACACTCTATAGGAAAAACAAACAGAAGAACCAAACAACCAAGGAACCAACGAACAGAAACTCCATCTTGTGAAGTATTCCACCTTCTCAGATACAGATACAAATACAGATGCAGATACAAAGTTTCACAGCGAGAGCGAGAGGGCAATTGAGTGACCCTCGGGGGAACAAAGCAACAGCAATCTTCTGGGACCGCGTCTTGTCTCTCTCTCTAGCCCACAGAGCCCGTCTCTTTCTACTCTTCGCCATGGCTGAACGCTTTTTTCAACTGATTAAGTCAACTCTTCTCTCTCAAGTGTGCGTGCGTTCTTCAGTTCTTCCACTTCTTTTCTCCGCTTCTTTAGCCCGTTTCTGTTTCTGTTTCGGTTTCTGTTTTCTTTTCTGCTCTTTTTCAGTTCCTTTTCTTTCTTTTCTTTATGGTTTCTGTGGCGGATTGAAAGAAACCATGAGATCATCGCCTCTCCGGATTTCAGTCTTGCGTGAAGGCCTGCGAAGTTGATTTGCCACGAAATTAAGTCTTGTATACACAGAAAAAAGAGTTCCAATCAACAATATAGATCCAAAACTATACATTCTCTTAGATACTTCAAAGTTCTTCTAGTAACCTAGTGGTTTGATATAACTTCTTTTTCCATCATCATATGTGAGTAAGCCCCGCATTTCTCTCTGTGCACTCTGCAGCACCTCCTCACACTCCATACTTCCCCTTACCATTTGGTTTTCGAGTCCCCTTTTGCATGTTTTATGGTTCTTAAACGATCTGGCAGTTAATTTGTTTTCCTCCCCTCATTACTCCGCAGTTCCCTCGCTGGCATCCACCTTGCTGCACCACAACCAGTCGCCGAAGCACAGCAATCCGGGCTCCAGTGGGATCCAGAATGCCCATCCCAACCAGCCAGGTGCCGCCGCCGATGCCTTCCTGGTCAAGTGCACCCAGTGCCACAAGCGATTCACCGAGTATCAGGTAAGATTTGCTTAGTAATAAGTAATACTTTATAAAAAAAAACAACACAACACGATTAGAACTTAACATTTGGGGTTTTTGGTGGGGATTTCTTTGTTTTGGCGATTAAAGAGTAATTAAATAAGTTTAGTGAGTGCGATTAAAAGCGGGAAACATGAAGTGATTGTGATGATGAATTCAAACATGGCCCAGCTTTTTGACCAAGATAAGCAGCGTCTTATTCGTGATTTAAATTATGGGTTTTTTGATACAAATCAAATATATATTATATATAGAAATAAATGCAAATCCCATTTATTCATTTCCGCAGTCCCTCAGCGAGCACATCGCCAGCGAGCATCCCCACGACAAGCTGAACTGCGGAGCTGCCCAGCCGGAAAGCGATGCCGAGGACGAGCAGAGCAACATGAGCGGCGGCAGCAGCAGGCGGTACGCCAAGTCGCCGCTGGCCAGCAACAGCAACAACAACAGCAGCACCGCCAACGCCAATGCCAATAGCAGCAGTAACCAGTCCATGAACAACAACAGCGAGCTGGCCAAGAACCACAACAACAACGCCAACAAAATGTCGCCCATGTGCTCACCCGGCTCCCTCACACCCGGCGACCTCTTCGCCCAGCTCCAGCACCCGCCGCCCCAGCTGCCGCCCCACCTGCACGCCCAGTTCATGGCCGCCGCCGCCATGGCCATGCAGTCCGCCCGCACCGCCAGCTCGCCCAGCCAACTGCAGCAGCATCAGCATCAGCATCAGCAGCAGCAACTGCAGCAGCAGCAGCAGCAGCATCAACAGCAACAGCAGCAGCATCAGATGGCCATGCAGCAACTGCTGCCGCCGCAACTGCCGGGCAGCAACAGCAGCGTGGGCAGCAACTCCGCCTACGACCTGGACCTCAGCGCCCCCCGCTCCACCTCCAGTCCGGGCTCCACCACCGGCGACCTGAGCGGCGCCTACCCCTGCATGCAGTGCACCGCTTCCTTCGGCACCCGCGACCAACTGGAGCAGCACGAGCAGCTCCACTCGCCCTGCGGCCCGGCGGCGGTCAGCAATGTCTCTCAGGTGAGTTGGATGCACAGCCATCTGAAGGAAGAATCCATTCAGAAACTGTCCCGCCTTGAAAAGATCTACGTGAGCTGGGTTCTTTGGGGAAAAACATAACTATTTCAAGCATTGAGATATCGTATTGATTTCCATACGGAAAGTTTCCAAGAAGAGTTAGTAGTACATATATCTAATAACATTTAAAGATTTATACAGTACACTCACATTTTGCAATCACAACTTCTTTACGCAAATATTTGCCAGCAGTGATAACAGCTTTGAGTCAGTCACCGATGTCAAAAGTAATGTTTCAGTTCAAAAACCCCTGGCAGCCAGTGACTAAACCTGCGGAATGCAGTGGGAGGATCGCAATTCCTGGAAGCCCCGATAAGAGGAGTCACTTGTTCTTATCCCACGGCACTCACAGGCTTACGTGTTGGATGTTGGATGGTTGCTCATGCGTACTGGGAATCAGAGAGTTCCAACTTGGAAGGGAGGGAGGCAGGGAGTAGGAGGAGCTGGGGGCACTTGATCTTTGAACACATCACGGCGTGGCAAGACTGAACACACAATGCGTGGGCTTTGTTCGCGGCTAACGGGAAATGAGCCAACCGATAACGGTACAACGGGAGCGCGGTGCCAAGTACGGCATCCATCCAATCAAATCAAATCCCAACCTTATGCACATTTCCTGTTGACAAATCGTCAAAAAAAAACCAAACCGGCAACGCAATTGCTAAAGATATATAGGTTCGAAAAACAACGCGATAGTGTTGCTCACTTGGAATTAAGTTGACTTAAGGTCAGCACGATAGGTTTTCTCGCAGTGCACGCCGCAGGCATTGGCACTTTTAAAGACGAGAAGTGAGAAGTTCGAGAAACGCGCCTCAATGTTATCGTCTACTGAATACCGCCATTCGACTTTTGTTTTATCGGCAACAACAGGGGCAACAACAACAGCCAACGATGGCATAGTAAACTATGATAAGGGGCATAAAAATAAAACGTAGGCGTTCACCGGACCGAAGGAGAAAATAGTAAAAACCAAATTCCCCATTCGCCAATGGCGGCGACGTAGAAAAAACAATTGGGGGTGTTATCAGAAGGGGGCATAAAAAGTGTGTGTGTTGTGTGTGTAGAAAAATGGGGGAAGACTGTCAGTCATAACTCCCAATTGTGCAGTTGTTGTTGTTTTTTTTCTGTTCTTTCTAAGGCCTCTGTGATAAGGCATTGAAATGAATGTTGTTGCCTCTGGCAAGTGGAACCTGATAACACCTAACCGCACGACCCCGCCCACTGGCTTTCTTTCCTGTCCTGCGTCGCCATCTTGGCCTTATGTGGCACACGAGTTGTAAAAAGAAAATACCCAGGCCTGCCTCGCACGTCACACACGCGATAAGGAGAAAGTGGAGACGGGTCAGGGGTCACAGGGAGAGGAGCAGAGGCACTGGTTCACCTTGGAGCTACCCAACGGCTATTAAAGCCACATAAATTATAATTTTGTTGCACTCCCCAATACAGCAGACAGACTTTCCCCCGCCTCTGCTGGTCATAAATTCATATGGCTAGTTTGTTGTTGTTTTTCGTGTATATGATGCTTTTTTTTCGGGGGGGGCTGTATCTTTTACCTTCCCCTTGTGGGCGAGAAAGCAGCACAAGTGAAATGAAAAAGTTTGACACCAGCCCGAAAAAATACGAGATGAGATTTCAGGTTTTTGATGCACACAGTGGGGCAAAGTTGCACTATCTGGCTAGATAATTATATCTTAATAGTAAAGCATAGTAGGCATACCCAAATATATTCCATTATTTTAGTTGTAGATTTTCGAAGAATTTCTTATACCTTTTCATGTTTAAGTGCTTAAAACCCACTGTGCAGTCTCCCTTCTTTTGCTTTTTTGGTGCCTTTCACGACTACTGGCCGTTATTAATATTTACCTAAGCCGCGCTGATTGCCAGCCTGGCAAAAAGCTAATAAAGTTGGCCAACTCCGCAGCTGAAGAGCAGCTTTATGAGTTGCAACTCCGCCTTTATGCCGCTTTTTACCACCCCCCGCCGAGTTGCCCACTTGGGTTGCATATAATTTACGGCTTCGTTAATGACATTTAAACATTTAAACACATGCGAAAAGGCCAAAATGGCAACAGCCACATTGACACATGGCCAAGTGTGCAAACTATGCGAACAAACCAATTATAATTGATGTGGCACATTGCATTTATTTAATATTGTTGGCCATTGGCTTTTACACGTGTTCGCCGTATTAAATTATTATGTGTGAAAACAATTAATTATGCGGCAAACAAAAACAGTTCCAGAAATAACAATAATGCCGCCTCTCTTGCCCCTTTTTCCCACTTTGACAGTGAGACAAATGGCTCATTATGGAAATCAGGCTGTCGACTCACAAAAGTAGGCAACGATTTTATTGAAAAGGCATTAAAGCACAGTGAACAAGGGGCGGAGTGGGGGGTATCAATCCAACATTGTTGATGCAACATTTCAACATTTGTTTTTAAGGTCAACATCATTAACTGGGGAGGGGGCAGAGGGGCAGACGGCCGAGCAAATGGCAGGCCATAAATTACGGGCGAAAAAAGCAGAGGTCCTGGCCAACTTTCAGCAGAAAAAGTGCAGCAATTAAATATTTGCTTAACTGCAAACGCACATGGCTGCAACTTTTTGGCCACAACTCATTTGGTGGGTTGGCTTGCTGCTCGCTGCTTTCCGCTTCCGGTTTGCCACCTTTTTGGCCGCTACAAACTGGGGCAGGGCGCAGACAATTCAAATTGAAAAATTATATGCACTTTAGGTGTAGTCCTGCGAGTCCTGCCATTGCTGCCACTGCTGCCAGTCCACACATTCACATTGGGTCGTCGTCTTTGCGGCGCCGCTTGACGAACGGAGCGAGTGAAAAATTAATAGCAATTTATTTGGCTCAACCCTTTATTTGCTACTCTGCCCACTTTTAAATGTATTTTTATGCTGTACTGCTCTGCGAACACCGTAAGGTCAAAGGTTGGCTGCCGTTAAAAGTTTCAGAATTATACGCAATTAAAGCAGACAAATTAAAAAACTTTTAAACACAGCGAGCCAAGCGATTTATAGTCAGTGGCTTTTAAATGCTATAATTAGTTGCAAAGGATATTTACATTGGTTTATAATCTCGCTCTACACGCTTACAAATCATTTCAATGCATTTTAGTTTTTTGTAAATGACTCTAATTGGAGCATCTCCATTTCCACTTCAGCTTCTCAAGTGAAAACCTCTGTGCTAAGATCATTTTTTATGCTTCCCATTCCCCTGAAAAGATCATCATCATCATCATCATCATCATCTTGGGGAGTTCCTGTTTCCTCAAGGATATTCCCTGGTTTTCCCCAGACTTTTCACCTGCCTATTTCCACATGTCAGACGCTCGCCTGCAATTTAAACTTCTTGCTCAGTTCTTTCTTTTATTTTTAAGTTACTCCTGAGATTTATATCAACTTTCACCGCGAGGGCCATAAATTATGTGACTCCGCTTGTGGCGCAGTTTCTCACATACTCACATGGAAATTCCTCCGACGATTTTCCCCCGACTTTTCAGTTTTCAGTTTTCCTCGCTGCAAGTCCCGTGGGTTTTTTCACTTGTGACGTTTATTGTGCGGTTGTTACTTGATATGTTTAATGAGAAATGCTCTGCGGCGCAGGGAGAGTGGGAATTTCAAAGTCGAGGGGGTAAAAGAACACGCAATGATATGATACTACGGCACTTGACATTTCATTGGGCAGTCTGATTGTGAGAAGAGATTGCACTTGAAGACGACGCCTGAGAAAGTCACAGCACAAGTTTCAAATTGCACTATCAAATGGTACTAGTTCTAGAAGTTCTTGAAAGGGTTGGCACATTAGACAAACACTCAGAACTCTTGTTAAATGCTCTTGAAGAGTGAATATAAACCTAGATTAGCACAGCGTTTTTCATAGGAACAAATAGTACTACTATTTCCAGCTAAAAGTGATAGCTGTTGCTGAAAGCCACACTGAGAAAAGAAATTAGCGCAGCAACTGGTGGCCCAGAAAATCACATTTTTCCACGACACGTTTCGTTAATTTCCCAAGACAGTGGCTTTTATCAAGAGTGATAAATTTAATTTATACCGCGGCGGCGCCTAATTTATGTTTTCCTAATACGCAACTAATTTCGCAGCTCTCTCTGCTCGCTGGCGGTGAAATCAGGGCGTCCTCATCATTGAGAAAAACGTTTTATTTATAAACAATTAAATTTGATTTGTCGCTGCGTTGGCGAATGAAAATCGAAAACGAAACACAGACAGCAGCAGAAACAGAAATTTCGGCCTCCGACTGAACTCGAGATGATTTATGGAAAATTAATAATTTTAAATCCCAGCGCTGGCTGCATATGCTATATAGTATATATATAGTATATATGTATGGATTTGTCGTCTGCACAAAGCGCGTGAAATGGCCATAAAATATTGAGAAATGCGGCAGCAAAGTGACCGCAATGGCTAAAAGTATTTCCCTGTTAACTGCGCGGGCTTGTTAATCAATTTCCCAATGGACTTAATGCAGCGATGATCGCGCCGAGGAAAGTTAATGAACCCGCCCATACGCAGCAATACGTAACGGCATCACTCATTGTTACTCGGCAAAAAACAATAAATTAACCAATCTGAAATCCGCGCTCTACCTCCGCATTATCAGGTTTTCCCGCGATAACCCCCGCTGACCTCCGATGATTCCACGAGGTACTACAATTAGTTCGCTCTCTCTGTCTTCCCAGAAAGGTACGTCAATGGCCCGACTTGGGGTTTCATTCATTTGAAATGCCTAATCAGTCGTAGTCGTAGTCCACATACTGTATACTGTTTAGTATGTACGATTTTCTTGCGGGGCAGCAGCTGGTAGGGCGATAAGCCTGAAATTGGGTCGCGTATTTCGCTATAAAGCAGTTAGAGATCAGACACCATTATGTTCATCGTATTTTTCACTCGAGTCTCTCCTTCTCATCGTTTCATCTTTCATCTTTTTGCGCTAAACATTTCTTTGTGGCGTCGTTAATATTATTATTCTTTTTTTTTCTATTTGGCTGACCTCAAAAGAATCTCATAGAATTAAACAAAAACAGAAGCAGCAACTTTGAGCTTGTCGCATTTTGTTATTTTTGTTTACGCATTTCGTCAGGCGACAGGTGCGCTTCTATATCTATCGGATACCATATAGACGACCGCATACAGCGCGTTCCAAAACTTTAGGGCTTTGGTGCTACTTTTCTAAAGAAAACAATGTGCCTAGCACTTAATTGGTCCTTTGAGCCGGATCAATTTATATTCTATATCCTATGCTTATTCCATGAGCTTTTCTCCCAGCATCCTTAGATTTTCGATCTCCAACGTACCCATACATAGTATTCCCCCACCTCGACGACATCGTTTGGTATTTTGTCAACTTGTTTGCTTGCCTTTGGGCTTTGACACTTTGAAAGCCGAACGAGCTCCCTTTGGACGATCATCTTTTACGGCCAATTATGCGCGCTATTATGGCCAAATTCCCATGTCACTCAGTGCATGAGGCATTTTTCAGCCAGCAATCGTGAAATACGTTCACAAATTAGCTTTCTGTCTGCGCCGCGACATTATCTTAGCGTGACTCGTTCGTTTGATTTGTCTATTGGTGGGTCCAAACACAGGCGCCCACCTACGTTGCGTTATAATTATAGCCAAAAGGCCTGTCGCCCGCAATTAACCAGGCTAAAATGCAACTGCTGGACCATCCGCACACTGTGCCCACTACAATTACGCTTGACGAGCGCTTTGAAGAGTGGCGGAGTGCCACTGCGTGTGGTCGCTAGTTTTCGCTCGATTTTTGGGCATTTCATACTGATAAGTTGCTGATAAGTAGCCAGCCACCCGCTGTTTTCGAAATACTTGTAATATTCATCTTTGCACTCACCTGATCGAGGTTATCTGCAAGGAGAAGAGATAGAGAGGGGTTAGTAATTGTTTTGGTCGCCTAATCCGCTTCACGGCCCTGATCCGCTCGGCGTTTCGATTGTTTACGAACACACGCGCCTCTACGAAATCGATTGATAGTGATAATTTGCGCTTATCAGCTCTAAAACTAAAACTTAAACCCCCGGGTTGATAGTTCAAACGCGTACTTAAGGTGAGCAGTGAAAGTACACTTAAGTACTGAAACTACAACCCCTTTTTCTTCAAATGTCTATAGTATACATCGTTTTTCCGCGTGTAGCCAGCCCCTCAGATGAAATTCAGATGAAATTTAATTAATTAAGCAGCTAGCAACATGTGGAAAAGAAGGGGCGATCGGAGCGGACGTGTACGCACGTGTGCGTGGCTTATCGACACTAAAGCCACAGAGGTTAGACTGTACCTTGAACACTCGAGTGGTTTTGGCTTCCATTTCCATGTGCGCGGCCCATTCGCTTAGTGGAATCAATCAATTTTCAACTTTGGCTCGAGTGGCTCCCCTGAAAAACACTTGAGTCATGCACACACTCTGTCCATCCGTCCATCAGTCCATCAGTCCGTCAGTCCATCAGTAGTTAACATCGGGGGCGGGCATCTTCATGGGGCTTTGTTAAAGGTAGCTTCAATTGGCATTTCCGGCCATCACAAATATAATAATAACAAACTGTAACAACAAAAGCGCATAAGAAGAATCCGGCTGACGCATCGCAAATGGAACTTACCTTTTGTAAACGTGTGCAGCACACCCATAAGCACATGCAAGGTATACAGTAGTATCTGTGTATGCAGTATCTGTGTGAGTGGCGTATCTCACGGCTGCCATTTTCATTTCCATTTCGTTAGCGCTGCGCCTCGCTCGCTTTACATTTAATTGATAACGCCGACGACAACAAAGCGCGTCCATTGTGAGCTGCTCTTGCGGTTTAATGTCCGCTCAGGGAGGTGTGTACAGTGGAAACCCGATAGCTGGATACCTCTTTTTATATTTAAAAGACTAATTACTGAAAAGAAAAGAGGTTACATTTCAGTGAATTCATTCGTATTAAGCATTTATGAATGTATTTATTACTCGTGACTATCTTTCTTCACAGCCAGTTACCACTGTACAGTTTCTAGGTTTTGGGTTCCATGGTTTCTGATTGTGATTTCTAGGTAGGCGTTATTGCTGTTTACAGTCGAACAACCTGATTAAGTGAGTGCGTGCGAGCGGGATGCAGATAGCCCGACTCCATGCGGAGAGATAACGGGTTCTGAACTGCGCTTGTGTGCGTGTGCATGTATGAGTGCGTTTGTGCGCGTGAGTGAGCCAACAGGTGGCCATTTTATACTATATCTGTTTATCGCACTCACTCACCTGACAAACGAATGGCCGCATGAAAATGGTACTTTTCGTGGAAAATGAGAATCGGATTGGGATTGGGGTTGGGGGTGACGTCACAGGTAAAACAACAAGCGGAAACGGAAACTGTTAGTGCTGTCGAAACGAGAGGAGACGGGGAAAAGCATTTTCCGTTCACTTTTTACCATCAGCAGCAGAACAAACAAATTAGAAGTCCCGCGCTATAAATGTACATATGTACATATTATTATTTTTCCCAACACGCTTAAAACAATAAACACCGTGTCACGTTAACGAACAAACTAATTACAATACATATTAATAGTATTCTCGGAGTGATCTCATCCCGAGTGGTAAATTGGTTACGAGTTGATGTTGATGCTAATGACTAATGGCGCAATGTGCGTTAATTGAAGCTCATGAGTAACCGTAACCCCAATCAGAGACAAAGTCCAAAACAGTACAGTGGAACTTCACTTTAGATGTCTTCTTCAGCACGAACTAAAAGAATTATAATTTACATATGCACATATGTATGTATGTATTTATATGAAAGCTTTAAACATATTAACTTATTCCTAGAATCGTATTTATACTTAATTCCGATTACGATCCGGAATATCATGCATTTTGCACTAATAATAACTGGAAAACGCTGGAAGCGAAGGTGAAACGGCAATAAATGGAAAGTTCAACGGCTGAACAGTAAACAACACACACACACATAAACACACGAACGCACACGATAGAACGTGGAAGGGGGACAACAACACGTGTTGCCATCTGTCCGCCAAAGTACCGCAAATCTTTCAACGCGGCCGCTAAGTGGAAAAGTGGAAGACGCCGGGAAGTCGGGAAAGCGGGAAAAGCGGCGCTGCACTTTCGTTTTCCTTTCCACTCCCATTTCCATTTCCACCTTTAAGCATTTGATGCGTTCAATTTGTTGCCAAACAAATCAAAGCACAAACAAAAACGCTCCCCGAAAAACCGAAAATTTGATTAGCATCAGCTGTTGAAACATTTTGATGTTTTTGTGATGCTCAACCCGCTGCACTTTTGTTTATTCCTGGGCCCTTCTTGTCTTGATTTGTTTTTTGTGTCGCAATTTTCCAATTGAAGTGGAATTTTTATTGGAAGGCAGCCCCCACCCCCACAGCTGAGCGCAGCTTTTGTTTTTGTTTCAATTTTGTTTCTGTTTCTTATTCTTATTCTTCTTTTTTTTGTGGAGTGACAACCTACCTTCGCTGGAAATGGCGCCGTCTCTGTCGCGCACACCGCGGTCTTTTTCGTCGCCTTCTTCATTTTACTCTTCGCGTTCGTTCGTGCTGTGCGCGTTACGCTTTTTCTACATTTTCATTGCAGCGTTTAATTGAAGTTTCGGCGTATTTTCATACGAAAACGTTTGCACAATTCACTAAATATCACAAAAACAAAAACAAAACAAAAAAACACACAAAACATCCACTTTTACGACTCAGAAACACACAAGCAGCAAAAAATGGCCCGTTTTCCGCGGTCGCTTTTGATTTGGCCCGCTTTTTTGTGGTCGCGTCGCTCGCCTTGAAACAAATTAGAAAGCCATTAAATTTAAAACAAATAAATACGCTTGTTGTTTTAAACAGTTTTTATTACCTGTGCGTTGGTGTTTCGTTCCCCCCCGCCCCCCTATTTTCCGCGCAATTCCGCCCCAAAACTCCGAAATCCGAAATCCAGCAACAATGTCGGCGGCCACCTGCCTACTGGCTTCTTCCTCTTCTTCGTTCGAGAAGGTAACCGGGAAGGGACAACGAAAGATCGTAGAATGGGAGAGAGAGATGCGTGGGCAGCGAAAGCTGTGAACTAGAGATGGCACTTTCGAATAGCCAACTATCGGCGTTGAAAACTTTATTTCAAATATTTTGAAATTCAACCCACTTCACAAGTTCCTTGAAATAGATGCCCTAATACTTAGCAAAGCAATGAAAATAGTACTGAGTATAGCCAATTTTACACCCACTATAATGCTACATGTCCTATCTTTTACTTGCAGACCTGCCGCATCTGCCACAAGGCCTTCGCGAACGTGTACCGCCTGCAGAGGCACATGATCAGCCACGACGAGAGCGCCCTGCTGCGGAAGTTCAAGTGCAAGGAGTGCGACAAGGCCTTCAAGTTTAAGCACCACCTCAAGGAGCACGTGAGGATCCATTCCGGCGAGAAGCCCTTCGGATGCGACAACTGCGGCAAGCGCTTCTCGCACTCCGGCAGCTTCTCCTCCCACATGACCTCCAAGAAGTGCATCAGCATGGGCCTGAAGCTGAACAACAACCGCGCTCTGCTGAAGCGCCTGGAGAAGAGCCCCGGATCCGCATCCTCCGCATCGCGGCGATCGCCATCTGAGCACGGCAAGGGCAAGCTGCCGGAGCAGCCGTCGCTGCCGGGACTGCCACATCCCATGAGCTACTTCGCCAGCGATGCCCAGGTGCAGGGTGGAAGTGCGGCACCCACGCCCTTCCAGCCATTCCATCCCAACTACATGAACGCCGCCCTGCTGGCCTTTCCCCACAACTTCATGGCCGCCGCGGCTGGCCTGGATCCTCGGGTGCATCCCTACAGCATCCAGAGGCTGCTGCAACTCTCGGCCGCCGGTCAGCAGCAGCGCGAGGAGGAGCGAGAGGAGCAGCAGAAGCAGCAGCAGCAGCAGGAGGAGGAGGAGACTCCCGATGAGCCCAAGCTGGTCATGGATATCGAGGAGTCGGAGGCCAAGGAAAGAGCACCCACGCCAGAGGCCGCCGAAGAAGCCACTCCCATCAAGCGGGAGCAGAGCAGGGAAGCCTCTCCCGCTCCAGACAGCTACCTCTCCTCCTCGCAAGCGATCAAGCAGGAGCAGGAGCCCCTGAACGCAGCAGAGGAACGGCAAACTCCTGTGGAAGAGCACGCGCCCGTGGAGCAAGCCGCCGATCTGCGCTGCAGTCGCTGCTCCAAACAGTTCAACCATCCCACTGAGTTGGTGCAGCACGAGAAGGTGCTTTGCGGCCTGATCAAGGAGGAGCTGGAGCAGCACTTCCAGCAGCAACAGGCCACGTCCTTCGTCTTGGCCTCCGCCAGCGAAGAGGATGAGGAGGACGAGGAGATGGACGTGGAGGAGGAGCCCCGCCAGGAGAGTGGCGAACGGAAAGTGCGAGTGCGAACGGCCATCAATGAGGAGCAGCAGCAGCAGCTAAAGCAGCACTACTCCCTGAACTCCCGACCCAGCAGGGATGAGTTCCGCATGATTGCAGCCCGCCTGCAGCTGGATCCTCGAGTGGTTCAGGTGTGGTTCCAGAACAATCGCTCCCGTGAGCGCAAAATGCAGAGTTTCCAGAACAATCAGGCCACAGTCCCGTCGGCGGCGGCCAATGACTCACAGACATCGCTAACCCGAGAGGATCAACCGCTGGACTTGTCCGTGAAGCGAGATCCCCTCACGCCCAAGAGTGAGAGCTCGCCGCCCTACATAGCTCCACAGTCGGCAGATGCCCTGAATCCCGAGGCCATCAATCTCAGCAGGAAGTTCTCCACATCCGCATCGATGTCGCCGGCCTCAATTTCACCGTCATCCGCGGCAGCGCTCTACTTTGGCGCTGCCCCGCCGCCTTCGCCACCAAATAGCCAACTGGATTCCACTCCGCGAAGTGGCCAGGCCTTTCCGGGACTACCGCCATACATGCTGCCCATGCCGCTGCCCATGGAGGCGCTGTTCAAGATGCGCCCGGGCGGCGACTTCGCCTCCAACCATCCCCTGATGAACAGTATTAAGCTGCCCGACTACCGCGGCACCAGCCTGAGTCCCGGCGGTTCGGAGAAGCGTTCGTGGCGCGACGACGACTCGCGCATCTCCCACGAGGATGAGTTCGGCGCCGGCGTCCTGATGCCACCGAAACCCCGCAGGAGCAAGGCCGAGACCCACGGCCACGCTGGCGATCCCGATCTGCCCTACGTGTGCGATCAGTGCGACAAGGCCTTCGCCAAGCAGAGTTCCCTGGCGCGCCACAAATACGAGCATTCCGGTGGGTAAACCAAAGTTCTCTAATCATAGATTGATTACTAACTGTACGATTTGCATCTTCATTAACAGGTCAACGACCCTACCAGTGCATGGACTGCCCGAAGGCCTTCAAGCACAAGCACCACCTCACGGAGCACAAGCGTCTGCACAGCGGCGAGAAGCCCTTTCAGTGCTCCAAGTGCCTGAAGCGCTTCTCGCACTCGGGCAGCTACAGCCAGCACATGAACCACCGGTATTCCTACTGCAAGCCCTACAGGGAATAGGTAAGCGACACCTCAGTGCCGCCCACCTGCCAACCAGGAGCCAATCCCCTACCGCCGCCCACGACGGCCAGCAATCGGGGCCGTCGTCGCGTTCCGGTTGCGGCGGGAAATGCCCAGTACCCGCCGCACCATCAGCATCCCCACCATCCGCATCTGGCGGCCATGGCTGCCTTCCAGCAGCAGCAGCAGCATCAGCAACAGCATCACAGGCTCTCCTGGAATGGAGCTGGAGTGATGCTGCCACCGCCATCCAGCCAGCAGACACATCGTCCGCCGGCTCCGCATCCACATCCGCCTCCACTGCTTTCTGGCTCCGGGTTTGGCCAGCCAGCGGCGGCGCAGTTCTTTCACCACCATGCGGGACTGCTGCCTCCGCCGCCGCCGCCGCCACCGCCACAGACCACGCCCACGTCCGCGCCCGCCTTCGACTTCTTCAATGCCAAAATGTTTCAGAATTGAGCTGCGAAAGCCAAGCAAGCCACGCAAATGCAAAGCCAGCACTTATAGGCTGTACTTAAGAAACAGAAACGAACAGAACGGAAAATCTCAAAATGTGCAGGAACACACTGAAAACAAAGAAACACCCCAAATGCACCAAAATGCACCTTAGACACAGTCAAGAGTCAGAAAAGCAAGAGAGAAATATTTTTTATAGCCATATAGCCAGGGAAATTTGAGAAGAAGCCGTAGTTGAAAACCTTTCGTTTGAGCGAATTTATTATTTTTACAATGTTGCAACCACTTCGTTCTTAGTATTTTATTAGTTTACCTTACCGCCTAAGTTCGAGCTCTGTGGCTGAATCATTTTGTTTGGCCACGCCCACTCGCTTAAAGATATCGTTTTATCTATTTTTTTACGCCTTAATGTTTTAGCTCTTAGCTTTTTTAGCTCTTTAGTTCTTTAGTTTAGTTTGAGGAGCTGGAGAGAGACCAGTACCAAGTGCTGCAGAATACTCAGAACTCGATCGCTAAGAGGCCAACACTCCTAGATGGAATGGCATGGCATGAATGTATATTTTCTACGATTACGTATTCTTTTAAGCTGTAACTTTTAGTTCACTTTTTCGGTTAAGCCAGGCTCGAAGGGAATTTTCCACCCACAATCTCCGGACCAACAGAAAATCAAAAGCAAATGCAAATGCAAAAAGTAAATGAAAATGTAAACGAATGAAAATACAAGCAGACAATACCGATACAAAACCAGATACAAAAGTATTAAGCAGCGAAACTGTATTAAAGCCACCCCATTGTAAAGTCCACGCCCACACCGCCCCCAACCGCCTCCAACCGCCCACATTTCGTATGTAGTTTATGTTGAATGGAAAACCCACCGCTTGCCGCGCGTTTCAAGCTCTCTCTTACTTAAGGAAAAACCAAGAAAAGTCCCCAGTCGCCAGTCGTTCTCGAACTACGCTTTAAATTTCCCCCCGAAATCGCGAAATGAGCACAACACCTACAAGATCATTCCATTTGGCCAGAGCCGCGCCCACACGAAAGGTGCACGTCATGCATTTAAGGCCTCCGGCTGCCGCTTGCCACTCGACAACCCAATAAATCTAAATCTAAATCTACATCTAAATTTAAATCTAATGCTAAACTAAACTAATTAATGCTAACTAATGTTTAAAAGAACACTTAATTTGGCCTTATTACAGATTATTTAACGATTAAAAGCGTTTCAGAATATTCATATAAAAACTAGCATGTAAAACGAAAAGAAAGAAAGATCATTTGGAAAAGTCTCGCGAAATCTATTAGCAAAATGCCATGTGCGTACTAAATGCAAAAAAATCGAAAAAGAAATAAGTAAAATTTAAAGGAAAAAGAAAGCAACTATCGTAATGTTTGCCATGACAATAAATTTATGACTAAATAATTGATAATGCTTCGATTGCTAGCCGAAAGTCAAAGTTCAATTCAAATTCAAATCGTTTCTCACTCAGTCCCAAACTATAATTAATAAATTAATAATTAGTTCACACAACACAACAAACAAAAGGTTTCCAGAACAACGAACATTTCTTTTTGATGTTTCACTTGTCCAAGGAATTTTCGCCCATGATTTTCTTGCTTTTCCAGAAGAACTCACAAAAAAATGCATTTAATACTTAATTAGTTTTTATATTCTTGTATTTTAATGAGGCAGAGAGAGAGAGAGGAGTATATTAAATATGTGTACATACATATATTTTTTGTAAATTATTTCGCAAGAACAACAAAAGCTAGAGAATCCAAAACCAAATGCAAAAGCAAACAAACGCAAACTGTTATACTCGAGTTGGAATACTTCAGATTTCAAATACAGCCAGCACACGTTAGCATAAATTTAACAATAATTACTATTACAAGCGTAAATACTTAGCCTAGTTAAAAAAGAAAAAAACAAAACGAAAAACCCCTTAACAACAACAAAATGTTAACTTAAACACTAAAAGAAATCGAAACTTACTTTTAAGCGCAAATGCAAATACTATGTGGTTTGTGATGGATATTTGCACTCTAGGGCCTTATATGAAATACACACTACACTACATAACACTCACGTACATAAACAATTGTTAGTTATTTAAATACGCTACACACCCACCCCCCACCTCCCTTTTTCCAATCCCCCCCGCCCCTCCAAGAAGCTCTCTGTTAAAGTTGTTCGCCCCACTCTATGTGTAAATATGCGGAGCAGGAAGTGCAGCACACTTGTATTATTTGTTTTATTTGTAACGTATGTCCAACAATAGCGATCCCTAAGTTAAGCACCTCGTTGAAACGGCATCAAATGTTCATTTTATTGCTCGTAAAGAGAACACCAAACAAAAATAAAAAAAATTAAAAGAAAAAACAGCGCCAAACATCCGAAAGAAGTAAGCGAAAATATTGAGAGACGAATGGAAGCGATTCAAGTAACTTATATTTCAAATATTACGCATAAATGTATTTTAATCAAATTAAGCCACGTGGATAAAAACGCATTCATATAAATGAATAAAACAATTTTGTCTTGATAAATTTACAAACAATTATTATAATTATTAAATTTACAATGTGAAAATAATAAAAAAATTATTAAAATTTAAGCGCAGCTCTTTCTTATTTGCGGGTGTTTGTGGGGGAAAGGAAATCCTAATATGCAAATGAAGTACATTGAAATTCTAAACAAGAATTGCGAGTTCAGACAAGTTTAAAAAGCGCGCCTTTTAGAGCGCAGTCTGTAATCGATTAATCGATGTAAAGGTCTAGGGCAATCGGGCTGTATATCGAATACACCTAGTGCACACTGTTTCCACTAGGTGGCGCCACGTGTCACTGTTAATCTTTCTCCTGTTAACATACATTTAAAATGCCAGCTACACTTAGAAAAATAGTTACCTTTTATATAAAAACGATACAAGGCATTTGCCAGATGTATAACACAAATAGCACGAGTTTTGCATACATTTTGTTTTCCATTTATTAATTTGCTTTAGTAAACTAATTGGCCAAGGCACAGAGTTTGTTTGTATTTTCCTTCAATTAGCTCGATCTCACATTTAAAATAGGCTCCACCAACGTATACTTAGATGGATGTATATATATAATTCATAATTCATAATAAAAACACACGCACATACAAACGGCAGCTAATTAAAAAGAAAAACAAATCGTTTTCCGCTAAGCATTTTCCAACGAACCTACGACAAACAAAAAAACCGATGTACTCTCGCTTAGTGTTAGGAATTAAACTAGATTACGGTTAGCGGTCTATAAACTAAAAAACATCTTAGGGCGCTACACAACTTTAGCATAGATTACAATTAACGTGTTCTTTACAATATTACATTAGAAAGATTACAATTTCCTCAGATCTGCTCGCATGGTTTTTGTGTTTTCTGTTTTGCTATCAGAGAATAAGTGTTGAATTTTCCCCGCTTTTTCCGCATTTTCCTCGCGGGGCGGCTTAACAATTTCATTTGGCATTCAACAAGTTGGTCTAACATTGCTAGGTTTCTCACATAGGTTACGTGTTACGTGTTACGTCTAAGTTTGTTCTTTTTTTTTGGGGAGGACACATGGGAAGAGCAGTGATAGATGATGAAGTGGGCAGAAAGGCACTGATTGCAGGTCCCCCGTCCCTCTGTTCTGCTAGATTAGATTTAAATTAGGCTTATAAGACCCGCTTATATCGCTGCCGTGCGACGTTTGTCCGTTTTGTCCGTTTGTCCGTTTGTATACGTTCTCCGTTCTCCATCGCACACCTCTCAATCTCAATCTCGATTCTGAATGGGAAACCGGATGCGATGGCCGGATTCCACCAGCCTGCTGAGTTCGAATCCGGCCATCGATGGAAGGTGCAGAGAAGGAGAGGAGTGATTGGGTTGGGTTCGGGTAAATTCGCGTTCTCGTCTCGTTTAAGGCGTTTTGTTTTGCTTTGAGCACCAGAAAGGTTCGCTTTTCCAGTTGTTGGTCCCTTTGCGTTCTAACAATTTAAATATATATGGTTACAGCGTTTGTTTTGGAGTAGAAGGATACACTATGCTCGGTTAGAAGTCGAAGGTCCTGACTCGCTCCTCTCGTTCTCGTTTCATCGCTACTCTGCTCCGTTTTAAATTTATTCAGTTCATGCCCCAAGGCATATATATATATATATTATTTGTATGTATATACGTAGCTCCCTCCTCTACCGTCTCCTATAATTTATATTATGTATATAGTTTCATTCTATAGTCACGCTCCCTTTACAATGCAATCCCACGCGATGGCTTCTCTCCCCCTTTTGTGACTATTTGACTAACAATGATTTTGGGGTTGGGGTGTGGATGCTCTGCCTCAGACGTAAACCGGCGCCTGATCATCCGTCATGTCCGGCGGCTGTTTGTCGTCGAAGAATCGACGGAAGGTAAATTCGAAAAACCCGTGGAAGGGCTTGTCATTCTGGTCGATGTCATCGCCGCTGCTCATGTTGGAGTCATTCGAGCGCAGCTTCTCCGGGTCCACGGGATCAAAGTTGGACGTGTCCGTTGGGTGCTTGATTTCCGGTATGTAGGGCGCCTTCTGCTTTCGCATGTCCGCAAAGTCGATGCCCTTGAAGAAGTCGTGGCCCTTGACCTCGTCCACGCTTTTGCCCAGCCGCTTGTCGGCCGCCGCACAGAGCCTCCTTATCAGGTCCATGGCTTCGCGGGATAACTCGGCCTGCGGCGGGATGTGCAGCGTCTTCTCCCAGTTGATGACCTGTAAATGGAGCAAGCCACGTTAGCCATGGAACTCAGTTTGGGTCGTTGTGCAATGGAAGCTTTGATCAAACCTTTTGTTGCGTTTCCAGCGGACTGTTGGCCAGGAAGGGCGGCTGACCCACCAGCATCTCGTAGAGAATGACGCCCACGCTCCAGTAGTCGCACAGCTGCGTGTACCCGCTCCGCTCCAGCACCTCGGGCGCAATGTAGTTCGGGGTGCCCACCAGCGAGTGGGCCAGGACTCTTTGGTGATCGCGCATCCGTCGCCTGCGAGTTCGGCATACTTTTATTAACGGCCGTCCCAATTAATTAAGTGTACGAAACTCACCTCTCCAGCACGGTGGGCTTGGGTCCGTTCTCGGAGTACTCCTCCCAGGGTTCCATCGAGTCCTGGCGCGAGTGATTGCCTAAGATTATGATATAAGTATGGCAGTGCTACACTTCGTCAGCTGCTTCAATCTCACCATTCTCCTGGTAGTACTTCGAGTTGTGCGTCCATCGGAATCCCGTGCACAGGCCGAAGTCGGTGAGCTTTATGTGTCCGTCCCTGTCGATGAGTATGTTGTCAGGCTTGATGTCCCTGTGGAGGAAGTAAGTGAGTAAGTGAGTAAGTGGTGTAACTGGCAACTCGACTCCTCCTGCATTACCTGTGAATGAAGCCCATTTTGTGGACACTGTCCACGGCGCAGGTGACCTCGGCGATGTAGAATCTGGCCAGCTCCTCCTCGAAAATGCCCAGCTTGATGAGCAGCGACATCAGATCACCACCTGCGGGCAATCCACCAAGCTTTTAGTATATAGGAGATAGCGATGTAGGAGAACCACTCACCTGGTATGTAGTCCATCACAAAGTAGAGATTATCCTTGTCCTGGAAGCTGTAGTACAGCTTCACCACCCAGTTGTTGTCCGCTTCCGCGAGGATATCCCGCTCGGCCTTCACGTGCGCCACCTGATTCCGCTTGAGGACGTCGGCTTTCCGCAGGGTTTTCATCGCATACAGATGATTGGAGGCGTCGATCTTGCGCACCAGGGTCACCTCGCCAAAGGCACCAACGCCAATGGGCTTCAGCTTGATGAACATGCTCTTGTCCATCTTGGCGCGCTTCAAGCGAATGTAGTTGCTCTCCTTTTGGTTTAGCATCTTCCTCATCTCGATCTGCGTCTGATCGGGCAGTCCCACCTTGACCATCTCCTTCTCCAGCTGATTCTTGCGATAGGTGCGCTGGCGATACGACTTGATCACGTTCTCTATGTGCTGCTCCATGAAGAACTTGAAGGCTTGCGGCGAGTACTGCCTGATGCGGAACTCCTTGCGCTCCTCCTCCTTCTCCTTGGAGATCTTCTTGCGCTCTGGGATGGGCGAGGCGTGCTTGATCTTCTTGCAGGTGGTCGACGAGGAGGCGGTGGTGCTGGTGGATCCGTTGCTGCCACCCGAACTGTTGGCGCCCGTGCTCGCGGAGTTATTGTTGTATTTCGCGGGCGGAATGGGTGGCGTCGTCGCCAGGTTGCTGTTGCTTATCTGTATGTTGTTGTTGTTGCAGCTGGGCGGCTTGATCTCGCTGTTGTTGCTCTGATAGGGCGGCGGCGGAGGCAGCTGCCTGGGCTGGATTGGCTGGCTGGGATTCCCATTGGCCAGCTTCTGCTGATCCCGCTCCCGCTCCCGCTCCCGCTGCTCACGTTCCCGTTGAGCCTGCGCCTGTGCCTGGAGCACCCTCAACGCCTGCAGTTGCTGCTGCTGCTGGAGGTGTTGTTGCTGCTGCTGCTGCTGTTGCACCTGCTGCTGCTGCTGCACCTGCTGTTGCTGCTGCACCTGCTGCTGTTGCTGCTGTTGCTGCTGCTGCTGCACCACCGTGGCCGCCTTGGCCTGCATGCTCTTGGCATAGGACGGCGGCTCCAGGCAGTTGGGCTTGCTGTTCAGACCCACCAATGGTGGCGTTGTGGGCGTTGGCGGTTTGGATTGCTGGTGCTGATGCTGCTGCTGGTGCTGGTGCGCCGCCGCTGCTGCCTGCTGCTGCTGCTGCACCACTGCCGCGGACTTCTGGGGATAGGAGGGTGGTGCGGCTAGCACGTGAACGGGTGAGTTGCTGGCGGAGGCACTCGATGGAGATTGGGGCGCCACTGCCGTCTGCAGCACCGGCTTTTGGACCTGCGTGCTCTTCACACTCTGCATGATGATCGGCTGCTGACTGCGCGCCTGGTAGACGCGTGGCTGTGGCTTCGCCAGCGGCGCCGGCGGCAGGGACACGGTTATGGGACTCGGCGATCCCGCCGACGTGGCCGAGTATATCCCACTGCTGGGCGATTTCCTGTAGTCCGATTGCTGCGATTGCGTCGGCGACTGGCGCGATTGCATGGAGGCCGTGTAGCTGGGCGGTGGCGGCGGTGGTGCTGCTCCGCCAGCGCCGCCTTGGATTAGGTAGGGCGGCGGTGGCTCCACCACTGCGCCACTTCCGCCGCCCGGATACAGGTTGAGGGACTTGAGCTGCTGCGTCAGCTGCTGCTGCGGATTCTTCAGCCCGTTCTGGGTTATGACAGGTGAGTTGCCCCGCTGAGTGGGTGGCGCTATCGCCGGCGGGCGGTTGTTCAGGGCCGGCGATCGCCGCTTCACGTACGCCTGGCTGGTGGGCGGCACTGGCGGTGGGGGCGTGGCCGCGCTGGAGGCGGTGGGATTGCGTGGCGGCGGCGCCGGTGGAGCCACCTCACTGAAACCGCTGGGCGATGGCGAGAATCCACCATTGCCGCCCGGATTCCCCACCGTCCGCGCACTCGGCTGGTGGGTGTGGTGCGAGTGGGGGCTGTCCGAGCGGGAGCTGCCGGCTCCGGAGTCCAGAGCCGGACTGCAGCGCAGGTAGTGACTGCTCGCCGTGTCCCGCTCGATGCTCGGCTTGCGGATCAGCTTGTTTGGCATCAACGCCGTCATCATCTTTGGCACACGTCCGTTCGCCACGCCCACGCCAGACACGGATACGGATATGGAGCCGGAACCAGGCTGACCTACAATGGCGGGGGGCGGCGGGATGACCACGTCCGGCGCCGGAGAGGCGGAGGGCGGCGGCTCCATCGGCGGCTTGGCGTGGTGATAGTCCGGAGTAAGTGCATCGTTGCGTCCGTTGGTCGCCGTGTATCGCAGAGGTGTGTAATTCTGGAAGAGAAGGAGGCAAGGATTAGTTTAAGATCACATTTGCATGTCAGTTTATAAGAGCAGATATTTTCGCCCCCTTCTTAAATCATTTTCGCTACGCCCATGTGGGAATGGCATTCCTGCACTGAAAGAAATGCGCAGCATTCTTCCGAAGTAGAGCGTTTCTATCGAAAACCAAACAAAAGGCGTGCATGCTGAAAACAAAAACAAAGAGAGCAACAGAAAGCGAAACGAAGGCTAAAACAAAAGAACCAAGAAACGAGGCGACCAAAGCAACGAAATAAAATTCTTGCCGTCGTCGTGAAATTCCTAAAAGTCAGGCGCAACCAACGGGAGCGAGCGAGACGGAGCGCACGAAGGGGGTGGGAAGAATGGGGAGCAGGAAGAAGAGAGAGCGGGAGAGTGGGCGAGAGAATGGGACGGGGAAGGGGCAGAGCCGGCTGCCAGATGCGCTCCAAAACACAAGAACAAATACACTTGTAGCGAAGGTTGCCCTTGCCTCCATCTCGCTCCCACTCGCCTGTTGCTCCTTCCATGCTCCTTGTGCATCTCGCTCTCGCCTCGTCAGCTACCCGTTTTACGCGTTCTTTTGATGCCTCTCCTCCTTCGCCACCCCCTTCGCTTTCCCCCCCCGCCGACAATCTCTTGCCCTTTTGTGACTGATCCTCGATTTTATGACTTTGAATGCTCCCCCCTCTCTCTTCCTCTTTAGGGATGGCACTGTGATGGGAATTTGTATGCGATATGGAAAGGCGAATTCTTCAGGATTTTGATACATTTAATACATTTAATTTATGCGTGCAAACGAAGCTAAGTAAGCGGTAAATAACTTAGCAGTAAGTGATTTAACTCGTACTTTGATGCAATTAAAATTATTTATTAAATTGACGCTTAATAAGATAACAAATCGCTTAAAATGGATGAATGTGGACCGGTTTGACAAGGGCTTACGTATGTTCCATATTTAATTAGAATAATATTTAAATTAGTAATTCAGGATTATAGGTATTAAAACAAGACTTTCTGACTTTTAGTAGAAGTTATGCATTATTTGATTAATGCCAAAGTGGCCTCTTTCTTTTGGGAATCGTTCTGTGGATTTTCACCCACTCTACATGTCGCGATTTTAATGGGCATCAAATTAAATCCAAGGACGCGAGCCAAGCGAAACCCGACAAAGACCCCCAGCAGACTGTGCGTCGCTCTTTGAGGGGGTCTTCAAGCACCCCCCCTCCCACACCTCTCCCCTTCAAATGCCACCCCCCTTTGGCCACGCAGTCTTACATGAAAGCCAATTTACGGCAAATTAGCGAAAGCCAATGGGCTCACTAAAATCAGCAAGTGCAACAAGAAGACCGCGAAGCGAGTGACGCCCACGCAAATGGCATTGCTACATTTTCGAATAAAATAAATTGGATTTACGGCGGACTTTAGGGCGACGGCACTGCGAACCGTACAATTGCCAAAACACTTTCGCTAATCCACTTAAGCTCCTCTGCTCCGCGGTCGCCAATGCACTTTGCACAGCGATTCTGCTAAAGGCGCAAGGTCAAAGGAATTTGCGGATTACACAAGATACAACTATACAAATGGCAATTAGTAGGGAACTAAGCCAACATCTTGCCAGGATAAGTATCTTTGAGTTATTATGAAGTATCTTTGAGTTATTATGGAGTATCTTTGAGGTTTTATAAAGAGTCTTTGAGTTATTTCAAAGTATCTTTGAGTTATTAAGAAGTATCTTTGCGTTATTATAAAGTATCTTTGAGGTTTTATGGAGTATCTTTGGGTTATTATGGAGTATCTTTGAGTTATAATAAAGTATCGTTGAGTTATTAAGAAGTATCTTTGAGATATTACAAAGTATCTTTGAGTTATAATGAAGTATCTTTGAGTTATTAAGAAGTATCTTTGAGTTATTAAAAGTATAATAGAGATTCCCACCCCAAAACTAGATGACAACCCAATATGCAGCCTTGAACATAGCATACTATGTAACTGAGACTCCCTTGGCAAACCGCAAAAGTCGCATTGGGGCATGCCCCAACTAAATGCATCAAAATTCGAAATTCTTGGCAGCTCAATGATAATTGTGTAAAATGTGAGTACAGTGACGACCAGCTAAGACAGACATTTATTGGCATGGGAAATGCCATTATATTCTATACTTCCAAGTCACACTATAGATTTGTGGCCTGCACTATTAAAACCCTGGGTGGTTAAGACATATCGCACCGATCGGACCATATATTCACTATATAGAAGATATAGCCAAACATTCAGCCGCATGCCGCCTTTTGTTTGTGTTTGTGTGTTGGCACTTGTGGGCTGTGCGTGTGTCTGTTGTCTTTTGTTATTATTAGAGGCAACACACATTCTTTTTTCGGCGATCGCAGCTTCTGATATATGTGGGATATGGCTGTGCTATGTGCGATATAGACACACACTCGCATACTCGCATTTAGGTGGAAATTCCTGAGAAAAATAGCTGAGGCACAGAGCGCGAGAATAAAGAAAATAATGAAAATCGAGCGAAAGCGACCCACCGACAGGTTCAACAGATTTTTCGCACGAAAATCGCGCAAATTAGTTGAAAATTGCACCCCAAGGAATTCCAATTCGCTCGAAATGAAATGTGTCCCCCATAAAATGTTTACAGACAGACAGCAGGCGAAACAGTGCCAGCGAAAAGTTTTCCATATTATCTATAATCTATAAGTTCCAAGTACAGCGGTCCACTATTTTTGACTACTTTTGGCACCCACTGTGCCCACACTTATTATAAATAGCCAAGTTCGCAGCAAATCTAAATGGGGATTACATGTGTACGCGGCCACAAGAGCACCAAATATGTCACAGATCTTGAGGTTGGGATGTACCCATAAATATTAAAAAATATATAATAAGGTAAAGTGGTAAAAGTTTGCAGCTCCACTTCCACTCGAATCGACTGATTCGTTTTGTTTACTAATTTATTTATGGATTATTTTAAATTTTATTGTAATGGCATTTGGCTCACTGCTGAACGCGTTGGCGTTTCGTCTAATCGTCCACTCGGCGGCTTGTTTATTCGCTTGGCGTTCGCATTTTTTATTTATTATCGGCGTTTGTTATTTTAATTAATTTCTCTGCATATTTGCGGCCCAAGCGTTTTCGGTATGGATATTTATAGCAGAAGCTGAGCTGAATGGTTTTCAAGGCGTTGTTCGCTGGTAGCCAAGTGGCTAAAATGCCGCCAAAATAAGACGTCTCACAGCTAAGCATAGACTATAAGATACCCATTACGATGTTAGTTATAGTGGCTTTGAAATCAACAAGAGAGGCAAAGTAGTTGGACAAGAAAAATAACTTTAAAAGCTGAGTAAGCTAAAGGCAAAATATGTGTATGTAACTACATGTCAAGGGGTATCAAATAGTTCATAAGGCAGGCTGACAATCGCCTGTGTGGGCGCGAAAGTGTTGATCGGGTCGTGCATAAATTTCGTCTTTATTTATCGCCTATCGTTTATCGCCCCGACATGGACTGCCCACATAAGGAGGAAAACCCGAATGCTCGGATAGAGTATTCCGCACATACATATAATATGAGCCATATATGAGCAGATTATGGGTTTCTGGTATTTAGCGCTCAGCATGACCAATTAGCCGGGCCATTGTGCCTACGAGGCGTAGGCCGAAAAGCCGGGCGAAAGTTGGCCAAAACCCCCAAAGTTGGCCCCAACTTCAGCCAAAGAGCAATGCCAATGGCACCGCAATTGCAGCACTAAATTGGCCTGTCTGAACGAACTGGCCGTGGTCATAACAATTAGCCAACTCGCAGGCATATATTTTATGGCCAAAACCTGAGCACGCCCATCGCCTGGATTAAGAGAAAACCCGCCTCCCAGCCTCCAAGTCTCCGAGTCTCTGGAATTTCTTTTGGCCCGATCCTCGAATCCAAGCGAATCCAAACATAATTTACAGTCGCGGCAAACAGTAGCTGGCAAGTGGAGATCGTAAAACATTGAATTGATGACCCGTCAGATAATATTTAAGAATTTTTATGTCCTTCCCCGCCACTCTCTTCATGCTCCTTTCCGCAGCTCTTTCGCATTTTTTAAAGGAACTTTGGGCATTGCAGCGATTGAAATCTTTGATAGTGGCTCAAAGGAAATGCTGACGGAGGAGCACTTCAAATCCAAATGGGTGGGTCCATCAAAATGCCAAATGGGCAAAATGGGAAAAATGGAAGTCGTGTATTATTCAAAAGACACTCACTTTCAAAAGACATATAAATAGCCATAAACAAGTCATGTCCCAGTTGGTTACAATCTCCTCAAAAGAACTAGTACGAAGTAAAATTTAGAGTCGGAAATCAGGGATTATAGGTATTAAAGATCTACGATCTACAGACATGGTGCCGAAATCTTGAACCGAGAGCATTAGTCATTCGGCCGCTGGTGTGCAATCGCTTGGGGAATTTTCGGCATTCATTGAAATCAATAGCAACCCACTCATCAATTGGGTTGGAATATATACGCTATATACGCATATTCCGAACCGATCGCTTGAGTTCACGGTGTGACGTCAATGCCAAGAATCCAGGGCGATCGCGTGCACGCACACTTCGCAGCTCTGAAGATCGTCTCGTGTGTGTGCTCTCGATGGCTCTCTTTGTACACAGAGAAAAACGGATTTAAAACGGCATTTAATAGAGGAATTCAATGAAAGAAAGATTATAGTAACTTCAAAGCATATATTTTATTATAAACCCTAAAAAGGCTACCATTTTTTGATACTTCTCTCCCATCTCTTTGTTAACAAGCTGCTTTTCTTGCCGTGTATCTCCTCTTCTGTCCCTCTTCCGCCGGTCACTTGCCTGCCCATCCACCCACTCTGAGGGCAGAAGGTCAATTGCACTTCGCCTGCCAGTTCATTAATTTGGCGATCAATTTTCCGCTTTATAAATAGCTCGTCTAGCTATTTTCTTTTCAGCCAGCATAATGGCCAACTCCCGCGGCTGAGTTTCCCACAGCTGACCAACCAACCACCCACCATTCACCTCACGACCTTGTGCAGGTGAAAAATGTGCGGCTCGTGCCAGTTTCTAAATTAAAATCTTACGTTAAATTTCGTTTGTAGGCTCAAAGTTTGTCATGTTTGTAGATCATAGAAAAATGCTAGAGTTTCGAGTTCATAACTTTTGAATATTTCGGCTCGTAAATGTCGGGCATAAAATCAAGAATCCATACTTTCCCAGTCGCGCCTAGAAAATCACCCACTCTTTTCGGAAAATGTATGTATATTGCTGCTTTGTGGCTGGCATTTTATCTGGTTGTTAGTTTTTAATAGTGGTCGTCTCTGCCGTCTTGTGCCTTGATTGTCGCCTCATTGGTCGAGCGACCATAAAAAGTTGTGATAAGCGTTTTAATGGCATAACTTCCAGCTTGAGAGCTAAGATGGTCTTAAGTAGCTTGGAGCCGGGCTAAGTCGAGATTCACCAAGATGAGCTGAGCTGAGTGGCACGGAGCTAAACGGTTTATTTAAATTCCTTAAGCCTGTTCTGCGGCTCGAAGCGAGTGAGTCAGATGTGGAAATACTTTTGGAGAACGTGGTGGATTTTCTCCTATTCTATAGATACTAAGATACAGATACAGATACTATACTAATTTTATTTAAATTAAAAGTCTCAAACTGCCGGTACAAGTTCGCATATCTAGTTTGCTGTTTATCCACTGCTGTTGTGTTAACTGAATGAAGATCTGTATTCGGCTCATTCATCATTTGATAAAATCTACGATCTGATTTGCAGAAACAGTCTAACAAATTCATGCAAATCTATGCCACATTCGCTGTAGAATCTTGTGCAGTGAATCTGCTGCAGTTGCTGCAGGAATTCGCGGTGATAGGAGGTACTATGTAAAGTAAGTAATCATAATATATAGTCACCTGATTATTCCTATGGTTATTTTGTACTTCGAATCGGGTTAGGTCCTGCTTGATGCTCTCGAGGGCTTCCGCCGTGTATTTATCATTGGGACGACCGCCCCTTTTTTCGCCCGCTGGATGCATGATGCTGCTGCTGCTTCGCCCTGTGGCATTTAGCACTCATATCACAGAAATGCTCGACACTCACACTCACACTCGCACTCGCACAGCACTCGCACACACACTGGGGCACATCGGCGGCCGGGGGGATTTGTATGCTGCCTTTCTATGATTATTTCGATTATGATTATATTTTATTTAATTGGTTGTTTCGTATAGAAGACACGTATATTACCCGCTTGTCCGGCGATGCTGAGCACCTTTTTGCATTTGATTATTTGCGACTATGATAACGAACTACTTAGTCGCAGGTTTAGGATGCTTTATTATCGCGATCTTGATATGGTTGCTCTCAATAAAGATAAATGTGTTTGCACTGCTCTTTCTCGCGGTGTAGGCTTCTGCTTTGTTTGTCGTCGGATTATTTATCACTCGCGCCGGGAATTCTTCCACTCGCATTCGCATTCACATTCACATTCACATTTGCGTTCGCATTCGTTATTTGTATTCACATTTGCATTATAACAGCAACTCCCCTCGCCGCCCAACATTCATTTCGCATGTAAATACTGCCGCCTCCCAGCATTTGATTTTTATTTTTTGTATATTTTGTATTTTTTATATTTGTTGTATTTTTTCTGTTTTCGATTTTTATTCGTCCGCTTTATCAGAGATTCTGCGCCAGCCGCAAAAGCACAATTCAAATTCGAAAATAGTTGGCAGATCCGAATAAAAGTCGCAGGCGATGAATGAATTCCATTTGAATAACTGAATACCAAAATATTAGTTGATTTCAATTTGATTTGAGCCGATTCGAGAATCGAGCCTCACGGAATCTTAATTGATCCTACACACGAATCGAGATGGCGGCCAACTTGGAGCTGAAAATATAGAAAAAGAGACGGGGGGTTGGGTGAGAAAATTGATCAAACCAAAATTGTCACACGCTATAAGATATATGCTAAATGCCAAATGCCACACATGCGAAACAAGGTTTTCAGCCGCCTCCAAAGTGACCCATTCATTGGGAGCCCACACGAGACTGAACTTAATTTAAGTGGTTCCGATTATGAAAACTATAAAATATAATAATATAACTCCACTTGAATAACTCTGCATGAATACATTACATGTATCCCAAGTCTTTCATTCCTAGTATTACTTTTGTTAGCGAATTCCGTAGTGAATCTTCCAGAAACCCTGGTCAAAAAGCCCCAATTGGCAGCACTATCTCGGCCAGTGGATCGACATCCACTGGAGTGCCAGCAACGTGAGTCACCCGCAATCGGGGGTCTTAAAGAGCTGCCGGAAAATCCGCCCTCATTGTTCGTAATGACCAACGCGACTCGTGGAGGAAGTGCTTTCTTTTGCACGCTTTTCACGCCTTTTGCCAGTGATTTTCGGGCCCAAACTGCCCCAAGTTGCAGCAGATCGAGGCCAAAAACGAGAAAAAACAAAAAGAAGGTGGCAGGCTGCACATAAATTATGCTCTTATGTCATGTTTCGAATTCTGGGGAAATGTAAACGGAAAAAATCACCCGGCAACGCAAAAACAAACCCAATTTTATGACGAACCATTAAGCTCACACTACATACGTATCTATATATATATATGTATTTTTGTAGGTGTGGAGGTGTCGGGGGGAGCTAGGGGGCGGAGGGAGTGGCGTGCGCACCTGACTATGAAATAGCCATCGACAGATAGATGTGTAAACAAACACGGAATTTCGCCGAATTTGTGCCAAGTGCAAATGAGGAAGGAAACGCAGCGAACACAAAGTATCGCGTGGCTGATCGAAGTGTGTGATACCCTGCAGGGAGCTAAGTATATATATAGAACTTTCCTTGCCCAATTGCGTAGTAAAGACTTTGAAACCTGAGTAATAACCAGTCATGGATGCCTCTAAATATCTAAATACCAAACAGTTGACAACATTCCCCGCAGCACTCAAGTCCACAAATAATGTGCACATATAGTATATGTATATATATCCGTATATTCGTATATCTGGAGATAATGAACCATAGACATCTGCCTACATGCAAACATGACTCGGTGTCTTGATCCGCAAACAGCGTTTTGATTGCCCTGTAAATTCACTCGAACATAAAAGCTTGGGAGCCACGAAACACGGGTTTTAATTATTCTGTTGACAAAAGTGGTTTCTTTACTTTAATTCCGCTCTATTAGCTCTTGCCAAGGAATGCGAATTTAGCCGGGGTTGTGTACATGCGAGTATGCGAGATGATAACAGCCATACCCACCATACCAACCATAGTATAGATAGAACATATAGATCTCGGGATCTCGGGTGGGTAAACAACTCGGGCCCCACGCGCCAAATCCGCGTGTCAACAGAGATCGGCCCTGGCGTGTAGCTATACATATACACCATATACTTGTATATATAACTATATAACTATAGTAACTATATGTACATATGGCCTCTCGCATTTTTGTGTTTTGGTGCCAAGTTGGGAAACTTTCGCATTCCACGCATACCGCCCAGTATTTTTGCGCAAATAAGCGCTGCGCTGCCATCGTATCCAATAACTAATTAGCAATCCAAACAACCAATTCACTTGCAATCCTCCTACGCCCTTCGCTCAAATATTTAGATTTAGATGCGTTATTAAGCGGCTACGCCATTGGAATCTCTAATTGTTTAATTGCGTCCAAAGTTGTGGCTTCACATGAAAGAGCGAGTGCCGCTTTGATATCTAAAGCCATATCTAAATGGCTTTTGTTCCCTATTTTCGCTTAGGCAGAATTTCGCATTTAGCATTAATTGAGATACTTTACTCGCCACTAAGCCCATTGAGCTTATGGCTACTTTCGGTTACTTTCGTCGTATCTACCCCCTTTTTTCGCGTTGTGTAACGCTTTTCTGGAGCAATAGTCTCTAATCACTTTCGCAAACTAGCATTCCGTATTTGCGTTGTCCAGATTGTGTTTACTTTCACACTTGTAAGGTGTTTAATCACCTGAGAACTGCATTGTGTGCACAGGTTTATTAGAATCATTACATGTATCTATGAGATAAACTCAGTTTTAGGGGTATTCTTGGCTAACGAAATATACTAAATTACTTAATTTATTTGTGTTTTTTATCAGAAGAACCCATTTTATTTTGTTACTAAACCACATAGAAGTAATATTTAGACCTATTTACTTTTTAAGCAACTCTACAGAGTAATATTTCGTTTGGTTCTAAAAATTCGTCACTCTGGAAACACCCTGTTATTTATACTAATTTATCAGAAATGTGATTTTGACCCATAATCTAGCCTCAACTTTGATAACTTATCACTCGGTAGATTACGAAACGGTAGTAATGAACCGCAGATCCCGAAATCCCGAGGGAATTACGTGCCTTCAAAGCAGAGCAAGCGAGAGAGCTAGTGCAAAGAGGGGGCCAGAAAGAGAGGGAGAAACACGCTGCAGGGGGCAAACACTAGAGTGCCCCAACACACTCACACACACGCACGCCGCACATGCACACACACACACAGGCAGGCGAAGAAGTGTGCGACGCGTCAGGGCAGAAGATAAAAATAGTATTAGTTGCTGATTATTATTGCAAAAATGCGCATTCCACAGCGGCTGCGAAGAAGAAGAGCAGTTGCGGCAAGGGATCGGAAGAGGGGGCGGGGAGGTGGGGTGAGCAGGCGGAAAAAAGGGGGCGGGTCGGCGGCTGCTGCTCAGTCGCCTTGGCTCTTGCTCTCTTTCTGCCGCTCTCTTCCTCTCTCTGTTTTCGTTTCGTTTTCCCTTTTTTCATCCACTCTCTCACACAAACACATCAGTGTGCGTGTGTGTGTGTGTGTGGAGGGGGGCGGCGAAAGGGGGTAGGGGATCGAAGCAAGCAAGAAAAACGAGCTAAATTGCATTTTCGTCGTCCACATCGCTCGACTTGCATTGCAGTGCAACAGTGGCGGCGAGGGGTGCGGGAAATTCCAGGGGGTGGGGGGTTTTTAATCCGAAGAGCCAAGTTCAGCGAACACTCCCACTAAGTCCACTTTTTATCGGGAAAATAGAGTAATGTTAGCAATGATATCCTTTAAATAGACTAACTAAATTTAAATCAAGAATCACTCCATTGAAAAGAGTTTACACATTTTCATTAAGAGCTTACGGTGGAACCATATCTATGTATATAGTATGCTTCATCGAGCGAGGCATTTGCGGGGTATCCCTTTGGTCGGCACCATCCCCTCGCCAAACTTCCTCTTCCTTTTCTTGTTTTATCGTTCATTTACTTTTAAAAGCGAACCACAACAGCACAAACGGCCCACTGTATTGGTATTTATTGCCCATGGCGCGCGTGTGTGTGTGTATCTGTGTGCTTTGTGGAATGCACACGATCAACGCCAATGGAGCCTCACCTGTTCCAGCAACAACAACAACAAATACTACTACTACAACAACAAAGCTACAACTACAACTACAACAGAGGCAGCAACAAACAACAACACACTCACATAATCCACTGCGAATTGCATGCTGGAATGTGAATGGAATCCCAACGATTTTCCAACGTCGCTGACGATGACGCCGCTGTTTGCTGGTTTTAAGCAAAAACAACAATCGCCAACAAGCACAAAAACAACAATAGTAGTAGTAGTAGTAATAGTAGTAGTCTTACTAGAGAGCGCAACAACAAAGTTTCGCACATTTCGGAGGCGTTTTTTGGACTTTAGCTCCGTTTTCAGTTGCAAGTTTTGTGGGCGCGTTTATATCAAAGCTGCGTACATATATTTTTTGGAATTTCTATAGAGAATCGATGGTGTATTTCTATTCTATAACCCCTCGGCTTTTACATATAACAAAATAGTATTAAATTAAAACCTTTTTAATCTCTAAAAAAACAGGGCTTAGAACTGAAAACTGCGATTAATCCCAAGTAAAAAACTATTCAATGAAGTTGGTGCTTTGAAAAAAGCAAGTTTTTGCTGCCGCAGAGCATTCAAACTGCAGAAAGCTGTGCCACAGACATTTTGCATCTCATTGCAATTAACTTTATGAATTTTCGGCTGGCTGGCTCGACAAATGGAGGAGGTCTCAATGTTCCGCCCCCTTCGTTTCTTGCTTTGTGCTTTGTGGTTCGTGCTTTTGCTTTTTCGCCAGCACAAACGGGCCGCCTGAGAAATTATTGTCGCACTGACATTGAAGTGGCGGCGCTGCCTCTAATTACAAATTACAATGGGCTGCAGTTACTTGTGCCACATTTCGCATTTGCATCTCGCGTCTTTGCATCTACTGTGCTGCCCCCGCGGATTTTCCTCATTTTCCCCATTCCGCCGATTGTGTGCTCTATTCACATGCAAATCGGAGGCAGCTGCTGCCCACGGTTGCATCAACACCGCGCACACTGTCACACAGTTGATCTCTACTAGAACTACAGTGGCCACTGCCTACATGGATTACTCAATTACTTAATGTTACATTATATTAATAAAATTAGATCATAAGAAGCAGCGAAGTAATTGGTTGTGCTGTACAAAATCAAAATAGCACCTGGTAGAATCACCATTGCATTGCATAATTATACTAAATACGATTCATATATTGTTTAAGTTTAGCATCTTTATTATCAAATAAAAAATTATTATTAATTTAAATTCTTTTTATTTTAAAAATAACATAAGTCGCTGTCTCTTTTAGTTGATCTTCACTGTATGCAAATCGTGCGCCGTTTTCGTCATGTTTTGACTAAATTCCTGACATTACTATTATTATTATTATTGTTATTGATGCAACTCTAATTGTCGTATTTTTACTTTTCGTTGTTTATTGTTTTCTTGGTGGTTTTTTGAATTTGTAACTTTTCTGACACACGAAACTCAGAGCCAATTAACCGCAGCTTCAGTTGCACTGAGAAAAGTGCGTGCATACATTGACCTTGCCTAATGTCGTTGGAAAAACGAAAGGAATTCCAATTTACGCTGGAATAAAGTTAAATATGCTACGAGATTAATGGTTTTCCATAGACACCAGTACACTCCGCCAGAAAGAGAGGGAAGTCAAAAGAATTTAATCCGATTTGTGTAGCAACCTCTCGCTCGCTCTCTTTGTCTCCTCCGCTCTCCCCCACACACATACACACACACACTCGTACACACGTACAGATTTATTCCACGAGAGAGCGAGAGCGAAATATGTAAATACAGCCTGTTGCATTTGTGTGTGTACTTCGCATTTCGTTTTCAGGCACTTTTCCGCACATTTTTGATTGCTTTTCGTGCGTTTTCCGTGCAGTTTTCCTCGCTTTTCCACACAGCACACAGGCAATTGGAAATGCACACCAGCACACACACATGAGTCGCACACACCAGCGCAGCCACACACGCACTGGCTACACACACACACACTCGCACACATTCAACAGATATTGCATTTTCTTTTTGGACTGGAAGATACGCAAATTCCAGCTGCAAACGTTGCATTTTCACCAGGCATTTTCCACAATTACCTTCGCTCCTTCGCGTTTTCCACGTTTTCCACGCAATTTCCTTGCTTTTCGCCTCTTTGTTCTCGCCTTTTTCGCGTTTCCCACACACGGCACTTATTGCTTTCCTTCTTTTTCTCCGTTTTTCCTTGCCTTCTAACGACAATTCGCTGATATTTGCCGATGTATTTTCACTTGATTCACTCGCGTTCGCGCTCCATCACTTTTCGCGTGCATTTAGTCGTGCATTTTCCAGGCATTTTCGATGCGCGTTTGTCTTAAATTTAGTAAAAATTAATTCGTGGTTTTGTTGCTGCCGTCGTGCTAGATATGTTCACATATCGATAGACCGATATCGATTGGCAGGGGTCTAGGGAGGAGTAGCTGAGCTAATCTGGCAGCCACTTCGGATATCGATTGGATTTGCCTGCGGTATCGATGTTTACATATGAAAATAACAAATTAAAATATTTTAAGCAATTTGTTGATTATTTGATATATATATTGTAGAACTATTACAGAATATAAAGGCTAAGATGATACCACAGTTTGAACCCATCGGAATAAATAGTTAGACATTTTAACGACGTCTCAAACCAATTCTGATTAGCACTTAGCAAGGACGCAACCCTTCTGATATAAAATTCTTTTAATATAAAAAAAAACAAAACTGATTTAAAATATTTTGTACTTTAATATGTAATTCAGATCACTTTTTATAAAAACGTTGTTTTGCGTATCAATCTGATATTCAGCTGAAAATGTTTAATACCTTGTTCCAAAGTCAGGAAAAGCTAAATTAGTAACTGCAAGTTACAAACCAATTATTCCTGAAAATCATTTAAAATAATATTCTGCCCGCTCAGCTTTTGAAAAACTCGATAGCTGCAGCTCAAAGCGGCGTACAAAACAGGGCTATCGATAAGTTATCGAATCTGCATGGTTTTCTTCGCATTTCCTCGAATCTCCAGGAATTTTTACCAAAAGTTTACCAAGATGTCGAAGAGCGCGCTGGTGATTCTGGCTCCCGGAGCGGAGGAGATGGAGTTCATCATAGCCGCCGATGTGCTGCGACGAGCGGGCGTGAGTACTCCCTATTCACTCTGTTCTATAACTAAATTATATAGTATATATATTATATATAATAGATCAAGGTCACCGTCGCCGGTTTGAATGGCGGCGAATTGGTGAAGTGCTCGAGGGACGTGCAGATCCTGCCGGACACCTCGCTGGCCCAGGTGGCCGCGGACAAGTTCGATGTGGTGGTGCTGCCCGGCGGACTGGGTGGCTCCAATGCCATGGCGGAGTCCTCCGTGGTCGGCGACATCCTGCGTAGGCAGGAGTCCAGTGGCGGCCTCATCGCCGCCATCTGCGCCGCTCCCACCGTTCTGGCCAAGCACGGCATCGCCTCCGGCAAATCCCTCACCTCGTATCCCTCCATGAAGCCCCAGCTGCTGGACAACTACAGGTAACTACCTCTATGGAGTATCTAGATATCTGATCCTAATCCTATTCCTTGTTGTTTGCTGCTCAGCTATGTGGACGACAAGACGGTGGTCAAGGATGGCAACCTGCTCACCAGTCGCGGTCCTGGCACCGCCTACGAGTTCGCCCTCCGAATCGCAGAGGAGCTGACCGGCAAGGAGAAGGTGCTCGAGGTGGCGAAGGGTCTCCTGGTAGCCTACGATTAGGTGGCTAGGCCTATATTACACATATTTATGAGAAAGTTATACAAATTGCTTGAAGCAACTCGTGTAAACAAGAACTGAATTAAAGTTACATTATTCAAGGCAAATTAGGGTTTTTATTTCATTTGTTATGAACAGTTTTTAAGGAGTAAATGAATAACTGATAACATAATAATATAAATAACAATAACATAAATAAGATGAACTGAATTTTAATAAAAATAACATTCAAAGCAAAGCGTTTTCATTTCACTTGTCATAAAAGAATTTCAAGGAGTAACTAACAATGGCATTCAAAAATATCATGCATAAGATAAAGAGAATTAAAAAAACATTCAAATTAAATTAGTTATGAATGATTTTTCAGCAGAATAAATGAGCAAAATAACTCAATTTAAATAAAACACCATTATACATTTCAAAGATTTAAATTTACTTGGTTTTGAAAGATTTTCAAGGAGTATGAATAACCACTAAAAAAAATATTTTATGAATAAACCGAACTAAATTAAAACACCTTTATTAAAAGCTAAGATATAAGATATAAAAAAAATTAACTAAACTGAATAAAAATAACATTTAAGGCAAAGGATTTAATTCAATATTGCCCTGAAGGTAAAAACTCCGCTATCAAAATGGAATTAGCAGTCAGTTATGTACAGACAAATTAATCACTAGCAAGCGAAATATTTATTTAATAGTATATACCAGCAAAAATATTAATAATTGCAACAAATAAACGAAAAAGTTAAAAAATAGCTAAAAGTGAGCGAGGAATACCCCTGCTGGGTTGAAGTCCCAGCTCACCTTACCCGAGTCGCCAACCCCGGTTGCCGTCCGCGCTAAAGGCAAACGCGGCCGAGCATTGCGCCGCTAGCCGCGGCTGGTCACACTCTCGCAGCCGCAGCGAACGGTTGTTGTGGGAGTTCGTCGGCGTGTTTGCGTTTCGGTTCGGTTTCGGATTCCCAGTTTGTTGCCAGTTTGGTGGCAAAAGCGCATTAATTCGATTAAAGTGCGAAGTAAAGAACGAAAAGTGAGGCTGAAAGGAAGTGCAAGTTGCAAGTGGAGTGCAGCAAAGCAGAGTAAATAAAGTGCATGCGAATGGGTGTGGAAGGCAAAACGAAGTGCAAGTGCGTGCCAGCGAATAGGAATACAAGGAATAAGAAATAGTAGGTGGCCGAAAAGGAAGCGAAGCAGGATAGGCAGTGAAAAGTGCAACGAAGAGGGACAGAGGCAACGGCGATAAATCAACAGAGGAAATCAAACTGAAAATATTCGGTGCCGCATTTTCTACGTGACGCGAAATTAAATGCGCTCCTCCCTCCATCTCGCTCGCACGCGCTCCTCGTCTCTTTCCCCCGCGCTCTTTGTTGAAACTTAACTGCGAGCAGAACAGGGTCAAAATACGAAATAAAAAAAAAAACTAAAAAATAAAAAAAATAAGAAACACGTCGAGAGAAATACTCGTGTATATAAATTTCTAGGTAATTCCTACCTTCCGTTTTTCGCGGTTAACGCGCGTGATTCATAAACTCGTCTTCAAGATACGAAACCAAAAAAAACAGAAGAGAAGCAAACCCAGTCTCGTGCATTGAACCTGCTGACAACGCTGGGCACCAGGAGTCGCTTCAGCCATGGAAAACAACAGTAAGTTGTCTGCTGCAGCCATCATGCCCTTCCCAAACTAGGGTATTCAATGGCACAGGCCAACCAAATCAAGATCTATTACTAGTATCAGTTGTAAACCATATCCTGTGGGTAACAAACATCACCGTTTGGAAAGTGATTCGTTTTTGATTTCAAGTTAATTAAAACAACCTAGTATTTGCCATAGAGACTGACTTTATCGCAGATTCTTGGAACTCCTCACACCTTTACAGGGTAGCCCGTGTTCAGCTACCCAAAACTGCAGTTCCTTTTCCATTTTGTTGTTTTTCCTTGCTAGTTTTTTCGGGGTGGGTCCCGCCCGTTTTCGCCGTCTGCCTTTTGCTCGCCACATTCGCATTTTGTGCGCCCGAAAAACGCTTCATGTTTTTTGTTTTTGTTGCCTTTTGGGGTGGGTGTGTCATCTTGGCCCAAGGACACTTGGTTCTCTCTTTTCCGCCTGCCTCGCCTCTAATACCCTGGAAGTACCCTGGAAATACCCCTTGCTGACTAACGGTGTTGCTTTTAACACGCTGCTGCCACGATTTTTACAGCAATAAACAATAAAATAAAAGTTGGCCAACAAACAAATATAGCAAAGGCTGAAACAAAAACCAAAACACTTTGGATGCGAACCGGTTTTTAAGGCATTTGAAATGAGAATTTCTGCGTTTTGATGACTTCATGTTGCCATCAATTTCATTTTCCCCCCGAAAACTTTTCAAACTCACAATGGGAACTGGAGAACGAATGTTCTGCGATGCAAATTAGTGGATATTTTCCTTCTCTCTCGGGTCAGCTAAAAAAAACCTCTGATTCAGGGCGAAATCCGATGAAAATATTGCGGTTTCTAGCGTTTAATTAACTCTTTTGTTTAGACCCTTGAATGAAGGCTAATTGAGGGTTTTTATTAAAAAAGTTACGTAGATATAAAGTAAAGGTTCTTGTGCTTAAATTGTTCACTATTACTTGATATTTGCAGTTGATCCAGTTGATTTAGCATCGCCTTTAACAATTTCAAGCTACTTGCTAATTGCAAATTGATTTGTTTACCCTTGAAATCTGAGTATAGTACGCTTGCGTTCCTTTTGTTCCCTTTTGTGTTTTCCCCGCTTATCTGCTGTTTTCCGCTTGAGTATGGCTTTTCCGACCCTTTGCTGACCCCTTGGCTACTGTTCAGTGGGTTCTATGGCGAGATAATCAGGGATCGATGGGAGCCACTGAGGAGGAGCTCAGTCCAGACAATATTAATAAATCTTAATGTGCGTTTCAACCTTGTTACGGCTTCTTTGTGGAGGCCCAATATTGATAATGCAGCCTGATTGAAAGACCGCTCCCTGTTTAAAAAAAAAAAAAAAAAAAATAAAAAAATATGCACCGCACCCGCAGCAGTTTCACTGATGATTTCTGATGTCTGATTTCTGATTTCTTTTGATGAACAATTTCCATGGGACGGACGAACAATGGAGAGGCCAGCTCTCTGCGTACACATCCACTACATTTGCATCCCAAACAAAGCTGCTTTCTTCCGCCGGCTTAAGTGATTCCGAGCGACGTTTATGTAACGCCAACACAAAACACAAAACACGGAAAACTGAAAACACAAAAACACAAAAACAGAAAACGGCCAACAATGGCAATCAATGGCAATGGTCAACACAAATGGTTCGGCAAATGAAAACATTTTTATCAGATTTCTTATTTGCCACATTTTGCTCGGCTTTTATCTTATCATATCCATGTCTAAGGGGTTCCAGCACTCCACCACTCTAGCACTCCTCGTGGCAAAGCTTTCCTTCTCTGACAATTTAATAAATTGCCCCTGCCACGCCCGCATTTTATACCCTGTAATTGACTTTGGCGTGGGCTGCGAATGGGAATGGCATGGGCATGGAAATGGGCACCACGCCCTCACCTGGCCCATTACCACCAGCCAGTTGGCATAGAACCCTTTCCCTGGCCACTAATCCCTTATGGTTCTCCTGATGGATCGCTCATGAGTCACTCGGGATTCGCGGAATTACTCATGACAATCGCGAATTCGCGAATACTCTATCTATTTAAACAGTTAGTCACTGATGTATTTTATTTCATTCCAATTTTCTTGTCCAACTATGATGTACCATCTTAGAAATATGCATAAATATAATATAATATATAATTTTTAATATAAATTTGGGCGGATGTGCTCTGTCAAGAGTGCTAATCTGCAATGTATGAACTGGCAAAGAACATCGTTTTTGTTTTCAATTATTTTTCATTTGCAGTTCGTCGCTGGCGATGCGAACAGAACCGCTTTATTGATATGCAAATAATTTACTTTTCGCGGCTTATTTTTGTTTTTATTTTCAGTTGTATTTTATTATTTTTTGCTGGTCGAGTGCATTCGCCAGTTGTGACTTCGGTGACTCACACTCGAATTCGAATGGCAAACTTGTGTTTTAGCTGGCTTTTTTCGCCTATCTTATCTCGATTCCTCAGACTTCTGCTGCCCTCGCTTATCAGAGGGGAAAAGGGAGAAATAGAAAACCCGAGATATGAGTTCTCTTTTGCTCAAATTCTAAAATATATGCTTCCGTCCCTGAGTGCGTTAAAAAATCCCATTAAAACTATCAGAAAATGTATGCCAAGCTCATGAAATATTTGTTCTCCGATCTGGAAATCAACTTGAATTGCCTTGAGCCTCTTTCCGTTTATCTTTATGTTTGGAGCGAAAATATGCGGGTCCCCTCATCGTTTCAACTATAAAGCATTCCATATCAATGAACTGATAAGACCTCAATGAACTCCAAGGCCCCGCTTCTAATGGCACTGTGAGTGGATTAGGTGCAGTGACTTTCCAAGAACTCCAAGTATCTACTTTTGTTTGCAGTTCTTAAGTAAATTTTAGAGCATAAATATTTCCAACTAAAATCCACTTTTTACTCCTCGGAAAAGCCGCTTTAATCAGCTGGACTCTCTTGACCTCCAGCTGCTCATTTCTTTTCATTTTCCCCTTTTCATTTGGCTAATGCACAACTCATCAGCTGCAATTGCTGATAGATGGATAGATGGATGGATGGCCGCTCTGCTCCTAAACACTTTCCATCGTAAACTCTGCGGAATCGAGCAGCGATCGCCGCCACATGTTGCCACACAAATCACATGGGCGGCGGGGAAACCCGGAAAAGGGGGCAGACCACGACTTTTCAATTGAAACCTGCGTCTGTTCAGCTTTTCCATGCTTCGTTTGCCTTCGCTCAATTGAAATGGAAATGCATTCAAATGATGGTCCAGTGGAAAGGAAGCTTACACTTGAAGATAATTTCGTAAATAATTCTGAAGACCAAAATATTTTGAAGACTGATGTAATGAAGAGTTGTAGCTTTAATTCATTGAATGAAGTTTCTTTCAAACAAGAAGTTTTTGCACTTTTACAATTTGGATTCTTTCTGTATATTATTTGCTGGTCTTTCCCCCTTTTTAACACAATCTTGACATTTGTCCAATGTTTTGAAATGGCCACGCGTGTCAATGACGACACCCTCGGCCATGACTTAATCGAACCCGAATGTTAATGCCACTCTTTGTTTATCGCTCTGCAGTTTTCCACACTCGCGATAAGGTCGTTTCCCTGACTTATCACTTGGTTTTGGGCGCTCTCTGATAGTAGTGATTCATAAAATGTTTATGTAGAGTTTGCTGCATTTGGGGCTCATAATTACCCCACAACAGGCATTTGTTTCTGTGTGAATCCCCCAATTAAAACCAATTGAAATGCAACGCATTTGGCGACAAACGAATTACTTTGCTGCCTCCGTTTTTCACACGCAATGTGCGGCCTTGAACTTGAGCAATTGCTTTCACTTCGGTGTTTCAGGGCTAGCAAAGCTCATAAGTCAAGGTCACCTGGGTGGGCTGGCCTCGTCAAGGACCTGTGTGTGTTTGCTTTGAGGACCGCAAAAGTGGAGGGCAAAGAAAAGGCGACTTTGGACTCCTGGGGGCACAGACATTTTTGTCGTTTTGCGGTGTACTGTGGAATTGATTTTGAAGCCAAGTTCTGAGCTGCATACAAAGTAATTATAATAAGGGTGGGCAAATGACCCAAGACCTTTACAAATTGGCAGCTGCTGTTTGGAAGAGAGTTTCTTTATGTTCAGTCATGCACGCCTCAAAAGCAATCATTCTGGGAATTTCATTCACCGGGATTTTTTTTGCATTTCGTTTATCTCACATATTTATACATATCAAATCGAGTTCATAGTATAAAAATATTGGCTTTTCCCCAATCAATAACCCAGCCCTCTGTGCCAGCTCTGTGGCACTTAAACCCCCTCGTTGGCCCAAATAGGAGGAATAAAACTTTTAACCGGGTCATGCCAGTTTCCAGTGCGAAGCCCGCCCCCGATGAAAACAGGCAGTCAGACAGGTCAGCTCCATTAACTCACTATATATCCCCGCTGCACTGAACGAACGCAGCACTCACTTATGCATGTGGATAACCCCTTTTATTTGGCTTCTCCCCTCATAAGACCGCTGAAACCCGGGGACTTGCATGTTTAAAAGTCGAACTCACGCAAAGGCAATTCACCGTTTACGGTTCATGGCATCTCCCTCACCATTCACATCGCACCTTTGAAATGAATGCACTGCGAAAAAATGGTAATTGTAATATCATATATCAGTATATGTATATCATATAAATATGTATATTTTAAAGGTTCTTGCTAAATGTTAGTTAAGTAATAAAACGATTACATATCAAATAATTCACAATAACCTTGTAATTTGCAGTCATTTCTCTCGGTGCCAAAGACAAGCCAAGCAAAACCGAAATTCAAAGGCAGCCAAAACCGATAGTTAAACCAATTAGCATGTTCTTGTTTGCTCACCTCAAAGGTGCTGGGTGCCAGAGGGGTGGTGTCAGCTGGCGGGGGAGATGTTTGCTGAAGGTGTTTGTTTTGAACGGAACTTTGGGGACTCTTGCCGCACCTCTGACTGCCGCCAACAAATAAGTGCAGCTGCTCATCTGAACCGGTTACAGGTTATATTTTACATATTATATGTGGAGCTCATCCGTTTCGGTAATCTCTCGGATGCATCAGTTGAACTTTATGCATATAGGGGGAGAATGCTGATCAGGGGCAGCGGGGGGAGCTACAGTGTCTGAAAGCCAGCTGAAAATGACTTTATTTTTTGTTTGAATGAAATGTGTGTTGTTTGACTAGATTGTACATGAAGTATGATTTTGCAGGGTATAATAAAGTCGTAATAACACCTTGTACCTTCAGCCGTTTTCGCGCCATATTTTTAACTATCCAGCAACCGATTTGCATATCTTTATGGCCGACATGATGTGCTGTTTGACATTGGGGGAAGCTGACTTCACAACAAAACCCGATATCGTAATGATCGCAGATACGTCCAAGTTGCAAGGCAACAACTGAGTGCACCCAAACACCCAGAAGTCCATGACGACCAGCACGCCCTCTGGCGGCGACAGTTGGCGGCTGTGGCTGTCATGCGATTTTCTCCGCTTTTGACACATTTACACATTTGGTTTTCCCATTCGGCTCTCGGCTCTTTCATCAGGCTTTTCTCACGACTACGCTGCGCGTTTCCTCGCTTTCCACCACTTGGCGCCCGATTTTCACCATTTTTATAACACTGCAGAAAATTGGATAAATATTCGAAATAATTTAAACATTTGCCCAATTGGAAACTTAATTAATATGTGATTGGCAAACTTGCGTATAAGTTTTGTCACGCTGGAGTACCGACATAAGCTCGTCGTATTTGGGTGCAGCATAGAAACCCCATTATTTTCGGAGTTTATAAATAATTTTTACATTAATAAGTTTTAATTGTATTTCTTTACCGTGTAGCTTTTCCAGACGCGGCTCATTTCGCAGCTGCATACCGCCCATTCTAGGCCCTCTTTCAACACTCTCCTCCATTCTTTCCACTCATTCAGCGCGCTTTGCGGTCGCTTATTATTGTTATTCAAGCGTACACAGCGTATGAGCGAAAACAAAGAGGAAAGCGGCAGCAAATCGCCTCGCCAGAGAGGAAGATGAAAAAGTTTGAAAAACAAAAACCGCATTAAAGGTTCATTTGGCTGTCGCTTTGTTTGCCTTTTACAGTCGCGTAGGTTAAACAGTGTGGCTGAGGTACTCGCCATGAGATACTTGGCCATTCAGATACTCAGTTACCGAGACTCAAACGCGCTAGTCGGCTGTCAAACGCCTAGATACAAATTGGCTCTTGGCGGCGATGCAATCGTGACACGATGGGTTGGTGAATAAAATATTCAACTGACCAATTAATATAATAATAATGATTTAAATGCTTTGAAATACTTATAAAACAACTTAAGTTTGCTTTTAACATGCACACGAATTAGTCACATTTAATTGTAGTGCTAACCTGGTATTGCATCAGTTTCCAAGTGCCATCCCCAGTTGACTTTTGCTCTTCAAGCTTTTCCCCAAAGTCTTTGATGGCTCCGTCCGATTGTCTGTGCATTTGTTGTTGTTGCGGTGCGTGGCTGCAGCACTTTTGCCACTTCATCACCGGATCTCGATCTCAGACGGGCTCTGCGACTTTAACTGGAGTGAAATTATCACTGTGCGCCGTTGACGAAACTGCTTTGGATAACGATTGGCAGCCACTTCAATGCTGGTGGCCCCATCCCAACCCCCTAAAATGGCCCCCCGAAACGGCTGTCAATGAAAGAAATGTTAAGAGCTGATTTGAAAGGAGCGGAAAATGGAAAGCACTTCGAGACGCTTTAATGCCATCAAGCGATCAACTCCAATTGCTGGTTTCACGCCCATTAAACGTTGGCCAACCAATGACAATTTGCAGTTTTCCTTCGCACATTACTCATCGCGTTCTGATGAGTTGGCCGGAATTGGACGGCGAATTCCCCTCTATAAGCTGACCCATATACACAGTGTCGAATCTAAACGACATCACGTAGCACAGGAATTTATTATCATGTTTGTTTATTTGTGGCCCCTTCGTTTTCTACTTTCCTCTCTTAAGCCAATAAGTGTTTCCAATGTATTTAAGTTGCCTGAAGAGGCTTCGATACCAAATTATTTACGTAGCTGAGTCTTTCGTTCTCCACGAGGGTATTTCCGTCACTCACACAGCCCATCAATAAATTGGACACGGCATCCAAACACTCGAGAAAAACAAGAAACATATAAAAACTGAGTCAATCGTGCGGGGGCAGCAACCTCCGAAAGCCAAATAAGTTCAGCATTCAGCATTGCGGCTATTTAAGTTTTAAATTTACATTTTCAAGCTGTCGCCTTCTGCGGCTCGTGTTAAATATGGTTTATAAGACTGGTTTCTAATAAAGTGTCAGTCAGTCATGGTCTCATTGTTTTCGCCATGCGTCATGACAAATTGTGTTCTGTTCGGTTTGCCGATGATTAAGTTTGTTAATGGGCTGAGTTTAATGGAAATTGAAAGTTTCTGCTGAAACCTAATGGCTTTGCATTGATGGGGCTTAACGATTTAATAGAGATGTTGCATCTCCGAAATAAACTGTAAAGTTGTATCTTCATTGCTAGTTTTTATTACAAGGTTTATTAGATACTGAGTACTTAAATTGATTTAACAAACATGGTTCTCAGATTACTCATGATTTCTGCTGCGTCTTAAGATAATCATGCAGTGACACTGGTATACTCCCTTCAAGCTAAGATTTGAAATCATGGAGCGGGGAAATGCCGCAGTGCCAAGTACTCAGTGACCCATATACGACAGATTGTTTGATTGATGGGTGGATGTGGAGATGTATGTGAATGTGGATATGGATGTGGATGTAGATATTGATGTAGATGTGGATGGAGTCCCAAAGCACGATCCGTGATTTGTCATCGCCCACGACAGAAATTGTTATTCCCGTTCCGTAGATGGAGTGTCATGTAACTTTTACTTTTCCAGCGGCATCGACTAGCCGAAAACGGGAGAAGCAAAAGACAAATGTCACGTTTCAGAAGGGGGTTGTGTATATTTGTGTGTATGGATGGGCATTGGAGTAGGTTAAAAGTTGCGCAACCCGATACTATTGTAAATATTTGCACAAACATGTCAGCGTTTTATGCCATAATTGGGTAACTCATTCCCCGTGTCCTGATATGCATTTAAAATGGCAAAGCCACAATAGTACAAGCAATGCTTAGTTTTATGAATATTGAACTTGTTTTACTAGCAACCACTTTAATTGAACCTTCTTTTTACTTGCAGTCTGTGCAATAGTCGAATACGAATACGCGGCCAAGGAGCCGGACGAGCTGGATCTCCAGAAAGGTGCCATCATCCATCGCATCAAGCAGATGAGCGGCGGCTGGTGGCAGGGCACCCTGAAGTCCACCGGCGTCACTGGGATGTTTCCGGATAACTTTGTCCGGGTGCTGGAGTCCGGAGTGAGCAGCAATGGCAACGGAACCACTGGCAGTGGCGACCACAACGAGGAGACAGCAGTAGCTGTGCAGCTGAGGTTCGTCCACTTGGACAAGTGGTCCAAGCAAATGACGCAATATCTGATTTTACATGCTGTTTTCGCTTCTTCTTCCCCAATTCCCAATTCAGGGACAAATCCGCGACATCGAATCGCCGCTGCAAAGTCATCTACAGCTACACACAAGTCAACGACGACGAACTGACGTTGGCCGTGGGTGATGTCATTGAATTCCTAGGGGAGGTGCGTACACGCAGGGTCAGGCGGGGTGATGGGGGGTGCTTGCTACCCCCATTTAACCTATTGGGCCAATAGAAATTGAAATTCGTTCTGCACTGAGAGAAAACAACGTTCTACTTATTAAACAGCCTATTTATGGCAATGTGCAAATGTTATAAAAGTTACAAAGCTCATGATTGTTTGAAGTTTTACTTCGTTTTATTTACTTGATAGAACGTTCGATGTTTTCGCGCAGTGCAGTACATTTGGTTTCAGTCTGTTCATTTCACTCAATTCCGCTTCACTCTGTTCTCTCATTTAGGTCGAGGAAGGCTGGTGGCGCGGTCGTCTGCGCAGCAAAGTCGGCGTCTTCCCATCGAACTTTGTGCAACATATCGAGCCGTCTCCCGTTTTGGCCTCCAAACGGCCACCGACAATTGGCGCCACCGTGGCCACATCGTCGCTGACGTCCAAGGCGGCCAATGTGAGCAATGTGGCGAATGTGGCAGCCACATCCACAGTACCATCCGGCGGAGCAGTGCCTCCTGCATCCACCAACAGCACCACCAGCAACTCCACAACAAAGCAGGCGACCAAGAGCAGGGTAACTGCAGCAGCAGTAGCATCAGTATCTGCGCCAGCGGAGCCGGCAGCCATAGTTTCAGGATCGGGATCAGCAGCTGGAGCAGCAGCGGCAGTGCCCATGCTGCCACCCAAGCCCCAGCGGGAGTTCTGCCGGGTGGAGTTCCCCTACGCCCCGCAGAACGACGATGAACTGGAGCTGAAGGTGGACGACATAATTGCAGTGATCAGCACGGAACTGCCCGACAAAGGCTGGTGGAAAGGAGAAATCCGCGGCAAAGTGGGCGTTTTTCCCGACAACTTTGTCAAAATGCTGGCACCCTCGGAAGGTGAGTTTTCACCAAGGATTTTCACCCGAATCACCACCGGTTCACCGATTTTCTCTCTCAATCACATCGCATTTTTGATTTCGGTCTGTCAAGTTTGTTGTCATCAAGAGTCTCCACCTCTCATCAATGCATTTTTCCCCCCTCCCCGCTTAATTGGTGGCAATTTCCCAACGCATCGGCTGTAAAACTCAAGTCGTTGGACTTCGAAATGGTTGTCGTGACGTAGCGGGGATCAAAGTCAATAAACGTTTGTTGTTTGTTTGGTAATTGAATTAATTAAATGAAAAGACACCAGCCACTCCCTACTCCCCGCTACCCGCTCCCCGCACTGCCACCACTCGCTGCATATCTTTCGGATCGTTGGTTTTCATCGTCTGTGCGAAATTTGTAGATGACTTAATTGCCTCGGGCGCATATGAATCAGATAAACTTTATTGCCGATGCGTAATGGCATTATATTTAACTAAGGATTTGTGTACGAGGCTTTTGATGGGCGCGCCGTAAATTGGTTGACTAATGGTTTATTTCAAAGGTTTTTTTTACAAGTTATTTTAAATCGTAAACGCTCTTGGACATCTAGAGATCATAAAGTCCGGAAAACTACTTTCTTTGTATATATTTACGTGTAGAAAGGCTCTGTATCGCAAAGGCAGTTTGTACTTATCTAGCATAATTTTCCCTACAGATGTAGTCTTACTAGCATAAGCAAAACCTTTTTAAATTGACTTCAAAAGACAGTAGCTAATGGGTTAAAGTTTAGATTAATGTTATGGCTAGTTTTCCCAATTGAGTCGCTGGCACATGGAAACATCATATTCATTACACGCACCTCATGCACCACGCACCATTCAATTAAAGCATTCAAAATGTTTCGGTTAACCACATCTTCAAGTTCGGTTTTTCTCAGTTTTTATGACTCGGTTATGGGAAATTATGTTTACGTTTTCTCCTATCTACTTGTACGTCTATCTCTTGTTTTATGTATCCACACACACATTTTGTATATTATGACTCCAACTCGTTGGTCTTTCTCTCTGTAATTTTTCCTCAACACTTTTCTCTTTCTCTCTACTCCCCTTTTTATTCTACTCGTACTTATCTTTCTGCCACGATTCTACGATTTTGGGTCTTTAATAAATGAAACTGCAACACTGTAAACACAAAACACACGAAAACCGGTGCACAAGCAACAGCAGCTCCACCGTTGCCACGCCCACGTACCCGTCCCAGGGGCGGAACGGGAACGGTGACGGGATCCGGATACGGATCCGTGTCTGGGTCCGGAATTATAGACGGGGTCCGTGCTCCACGGCGGACGCAGCGAGGCGGCTCTTTCGAGTTCTTGGGCGCGCGTATGGCCAGCTTTATCACCACGATTTGTATGTAAACGAGTTTTTCCAGTAGGCAGCGGCAGAGTGAACCCCTCCTCCCCGCTCCCTCCTGCCTCCTCGATTTTCCTCCGGGCTCTTGGCTTTTCTTGTTTTTCCTCACTTTTTGTTTTTGGCCACTTTTCATTTTCCTTTCTCTGCCGGCTTGGTTGGTGCCTCCTTGAGGCGTTTTTCATATGAAATGGAAAATTGCGCGGCTTCGAACGCCCCTCTTCCTTTTCTGCTCATAATTTCTATGATTTATGCTTTGCTAAGTTGTGTACTCTATTTCACTGATTGGGTGAGGGTATTTCGATAAGCGGATAGTATTGAAGTTTTAAATTTACATTTTCTTTCTTGCAAAGCATTGGTATTATTTCGATGCAAATTGTAGTTACCTTTTAAAACAGATAATAGAGCTTAGATGTAAATTGTAAATATGTAATTTGCTGTTTTGTGATTACTTACTGTTGATAATAAAGTGGATTGCTTTATTTTAGTTAGAATATATTTATTAATACTTTTGTTTTGTGCTTCGTGCACTTCCATTCAGTTTTACATTCTTTGAGCAAGTGACATAATTATGTTATTTAACATTACATTACATTTCATTACATTATCCGCGATCAGCTGATTCATTCTTATGCTAATTAACATTTCATATCAAGGCATACACATTTATTCCAACACGCCTCTTAAATTTGTTGTCTTGATTTTCTTTCATTACTTTAACTTTACAGCATCTCTATTTCGTATAAATTTCTGTTTGTCTAACGCTTTGGTTAACATGTCTGCTATATTAAGTCTTGATTCTATCTTCACAATGTCTATAATACCTTTTTCATAATTTTCGTTAACATAATGATACTGCACTTCAATGTGCTTCGAATTTTTTGTAAAGTTACCAAATTTAGCAATGGCTACTGCGCCTGAATTATCTTCGTAAATCTTTATCGCTTTTTCGTTATCAATATTAAATATTTCACATAACATGTTTTTGACAAATAATATTTCTGTGACTGCTTCTGACATGGCAATGTACTCTGCAAACGTTGAACATTTTGTTACTGCGTGTTGTTTGTGTGTTTTCCAATATACTATATTTCCATACATTCTAATTATAAATCCCGTCGTGGATTTTCTATCAACATTATCTCCTGCATAATCGGAGTCTACCATACAATCTAATAATTCATTATTCTTATTCTCTTCAAAAGTTAAATTCAGATCTCTTGTCTTATATAAATATTTTAATACTCTTAGCGCGTATTTATAGTGTGTTGAATTGTAACAACTTTGATATCTGCTTAAGTAATTTACGGAATATGATATATCTGGTCTTGTACCTGCGCTTATATATAATAATTCACCTATCAAATTTCTGTATTTAATTTTCTCATCACATTCAGTTGCTTGATCTAATTTTAAGTTTGTTTCCATTGGAGTTTCGTATAGCTTAGCATTTTCCAGATTATACTTAATTGCCAGTGATTCAATATATCGTTTTTGATTTAACGTCATTTTCTTACTTTCAGTACTATAATTAATTTCTATTCCAATATAACTTCCGATTTTTCCTAAATCTTTCATTGTAAATTTGTTCATTAAACAGTCTTTAATTTCAGTTATTTTCGTTTTGTTCTTACTGCATATCAATATGTCGTCTACAAATACTAAAATATATATTTCATCTTTATCCTTTCTTTTTACATATAAACAATAATCGTAATTGCTTCTTATAAAATTTAATTTGTCGAGATATTTATGCAAACATTCGTACCATGCTCTTGGGCTTTCTCTTAATCCATATAATGCCTTTATTAATTTATAAACTTTGTTTTCTCCTGTTTCGTAACCTTTTGGTTCATTTACATAAACTTCTGATTTTACATAGCCATTCAAAAAGGCTGTTTCGACATCCATCTGATTTACAAACAGACCATTTTTACAACAATATGATAGTAATATTTTTAATGTTTGCATTTTTCCTACTGGTGAATATACATTTTCTAGTCGTTCTCTTTGTTGGAAACCTCTTACTACTAGTCTAGCTTTGTATGTCCCATCACTTTTCTTTTTGTACACCCATTTTACATCTATAATCTTTTTGTTTATCGGTTTTTCTACAATTTGCCATGTATTATTTTTATTTAAGCATTGCATTTCTGTATTCATTGCTTTGAGCCATTCTTTCTTTTCATTACTATTCATCGCCTCTTCGTACGTGTTTGGTACAATGGCATTTACATAATTGATATAAATAAAATGTGTTACTGGGTTACCGTATAGATTTACTGGTCTTTTATTTCTATTTGATGTTCTCTGCACTGTTAAATGTTCTTTGTTTTCCTCACCCTCGCTTTCATCGCTAGTTTTTGAATTAACTTCTTCCGTGTCATTTAGTTCGTCTGTCTTAGCGTTATCTTCATCATCTTCTTCATTTTCATCTATTTCACTTTCATTATCATTCTGCTTGTTTTTCTCTAGGCAAATTAATTTTGTTTTCTCTTCCACAACTTGAACATGTCTTGCGTTTATTACTCTATTGTTTAGTAAAACTCTATATCCGTTTGTATTATAACCAACTAATACTCCTAATTCTGATTTGTTATCCCATTTACTCTTTCTGCGTACTTCTGGAACTCTAACAAAAACTCTACTTCCGTATATTTTTAAATTTTCTACATTTGGTTTTATACCAAAAAATATTTCATATGGGCTTTTATTTACTGCTGTATTTGCGATTGTTCGATTTTTTAAATAAGCTACTGTGTTCATCACTTCTGGCCAATATCGCCTATGTATGTTTGCTTCTCTCATTAAGCACCTTCCAATATCCATTGCCGATCTGTTATATCTTTCTGCTACGCCGTTTAATTCGTGTACATACGGTGGACATGTAGTTAACTGAATTCCCTTATACTTTACAAAGTTTAATATTTCTCTATTCAAATATTCTTTACCGTTATCGCATTGGATTTGTTTTACTTTTTTACTGAACTGATTTTCAACATAATTAACATATTCTTTTAAGCAGCTCGCAGTTTCGGATTTATTTTTAATACAATATATTCTCGCGCATTTACTAAAATCGTCAACGAATGTCAAAAAATATTTTTCCCCACAATAACCTGTTGTGCTGTGTGGTCCGTTTAAGTCTGTATGTATTAACTCTAATGTCTCTTTAGTTTTCTTTCTATTGTTCTCGAATGGTTCGTTTGACATTTTACTTTGTATACAATTCGCACATTTCATTTCGGTATTCTCGATTTTATCTGGCAGACCATCTAACATTTTATTCTTAATAATTCTATTCAAATATTGAAAATTTACGTGGCCTAATGCCCTGTGCCATTTTTCTTTTTCAGTTAATTTAGTTACATTTGTATATATTTCATTTCTTTTATTTTTTGGCATGAAGCTTTTTACATTATATAAACTATCAATTTTACTCGCAACTGTCAGCAATTCTCTCTTTTCGTTATAGATTTTTGTATCATTATTTCTGGCTACGACTGTACATTTATTTTCAGTTATCTTTGATATGCTTAGCAAATTTTGTTTTATGCCTTTTACAAAGTATACATTTTTAATATCGATCAAATTTTCATTGTTGTATGTTCTAAAATATGTTTCTACATTTCCAATCTTGGTCGCTTGCAATTGTTTGCCATCGGCTACTTTAACATTAATAGGATTTTTCAAATTAATACAGTTCTTAAAAAGTTTACAATCGTTTATAATGTGATCAGTGCATCCACTATCTAATAACCAATTTACTGTAGTTTCGTTGTTACTTTCGCTGTTATTACAATTTATTAATTTTTCGTTTCTTATCATTCTTGTTGTCCATGACTGTACGCTGTCGCTGTTTTCTTGTTGTCTTCCTTGATTCCTGTCTCCTGAGTAATTTCCACGTCCTCGACCATTTCCATGATGTTGACCTCTGCCTCGGCCGCCTCTTTGATTCGTATTCTGATATCGCCTGTTGAATTGTTGTTGTTGTTTATTTTCGCCTCTCGCATTTTGCTCAGCATGCCAGCAGTCCCTCTGAATATGACCTGTTTTGCCACACACATAGCATTCTTTTTTAGTTTTGGTGTTAAATGTGCTTACGTTATTTTGTTTGTCCACTGGACCTCTGTTTAAACTTTTTTCTTTTATTTTTGATTTTACGTACTCTACCGTTCGTTGTGCTTCCGGAATTACATCTAAGAAGTCTCCAATATAACTGTAGCTTGTTGGTAGTGCTTTTAAAAGATACCTCATTTTTTCGTTTTCGTCTATGGTGCCTCCAGCGTTTTTTAATTTATTTACTGCTTTCTCGAATTCTATAAAAAATTCTTCCACTGTTTCATAGTCTTTTAGTTTAATTTCGTCGATTTTTCCTCTGCACAGTATTTGCAGGGCTGTTGATTTTGTCGAATACATTTCATTTAACTTGTTCATAATTTCTAATGTCGTTTGGCACTCACTAATATATTCTAACTGTTTGTCTGATATTGTACTGATTAAAATTGTTTTCGCTTTTAATTCTGTTTTCATCCATGTTGTTTCATTATCTTCCGTTGTTCTTGTTCGCACTGCTGGTTCTTTGCACTCTTTGTATTCCAATATTGTCATTAATCTGAATTTCCAGCTTCCAAAATTAGCTCCATCGAATATGGGCATAACAATGTCTTCGATTTTTGCGTTAGCACTCATTTTTTCCGTTTCACTTTTAATCTGTTCGCACACTTCTTTTATGTCTCTTTCTATGTCATTCATTTCATGCACATTTTCATATAGGGTCACACTTTTCTACTTCCATGTAATAAAAAGGCTTGCACGTGAACTTTTAAATTTTTAATCTGCTTCCATCAATCCTTTTAGTTTATGTTTTCAATCTTTTTCCGTTTAATTGTTCAGCATTAGTCAATAGTCTTGTTTACGTATTCGTATTTTTTAATATTTCGCACTTTTAATATTGTTTTTCTCTTTTTATTTCTTATACACGTTTTTTTTTTTTTTTTTTTTTTGTCGCTTCACTCGAACAGCATTTATTTTTATAACTTGGATTTAGTTATACACTTTGGATTATTTTCTTTTCTCGAACCTTGGATTAATTTTTTCTAACCTTGGATTAATTTTTTTCTAACCTTGGATTAATTTTTTCTAACCTTGGATTAATTTTTTTTTCTAACCTCGGATTAATTTTTTTTTCTAACCTTGCTCTGCTACCATGTTGATAATAAAGTGGATTGCTTTATTTTAGTTAGAATATATTTATTAATACTTTTGTTTTGTGCTTCGTGCACTTCCATTCAGTTTTACATTCTTTGAGCAAGTGACATAATTATGTTATTTAACATTACATTACATTTCATTACATTATCCGCGATCAGCTGATTCATTCTTATGCTAATTAACATTTCATATCAAGGCATACACATTTATTCCAACACTTACAATAGTAGACTTTTTATTAAGATATTGTGTTGTATATTGCAGAGAACTTAAAAGCATCTTTAATATGTATTTTGATATCTTCTTTAAAACTGACTTAGAACATAACCTTTTATTTCAAAGTTCGATTTAGAAAGGACATCCCATATTCACTACTGTATAATAATGATCAGTTTGGCTGCTTCGCCCATCTTCCGCTGCATTGGTTTATTTATTTGGCTTTCTGTGCCACTCGAGATGCCAAAGGCGTAGAAAAGAGGGGCTGCACCGCAAAGGGGGCGTGGCAGGGGGGCTGGAAGCAGTCCAAGCCAAAACACAACGCTTTGTTTTCGATCGGTTTTTCTGTTCAATTTGCGGTGCATGTTTGTTTAGCTGAATGCCGAGAAGAGTTGGTTTTGTCATTTGCATGGACGACTTTGGCGGAAAACTTGTTTGTTTTGTTTGCGCAGTTTTCCTCGCTTTGTTTGTGCGAAAAAAAGAGGTACGCCGCATTGCCCGAACACTTTGCAACTTGTTGTTTGGGAAAAGTTGACGCATTATACTTAATTAATACAAATTATTTCGCAGCATACTTTGCGGTCGGCGGCGGAATTCCAAGCTGCTGGTTTTGAGCTTAGCCAATTTATGCTTGGCATTTAATTTTTGCTTTTGTCAACCTCGCAGTTTTTGCTTTTCTGTCTTTTTTTCTTGTTTTTTGTATTCCAAGCAACCACCTTCGACACTTGAGCAGCAGCAACATCATTAAAATAAACAACAGTTGGCCGTAACTGGTTTTTTGTGCTACGTTTTTTCGCCTTAAAGTGTCTCTCTTTGCGGCTGGCAGCTCTTTAATGGCTTCGGCTCTCTTAGCTGAAAGTCTCTTTTGCTGAAAGATGATCATCATGATCATCTTCATTAGCCGCGTTTATCTGGGATTCCCGCCTTTTGGGTTGCCCAGCCCCTTTGTTTTAGTTTATCAACAAAGTTGCCAGAGCGGCGAGAGCTTAAGAGGCAGGCTAAAAACAAAATCACGCCGCTCTCAACATTGTTGTACATTTTTGTACCTTTGCCAGCGTTTTTGTTTACCTTTCGGGCCAAGTCAGTACGCTGTGATTTCTTGACCATTTACGTTATTGAAATATTTTCGTCGTCGCGGCAAAACGGCACGAAGTAATCAGTTTTCCTGGCTCACTGTGGTGCGTGTGCTACAGTTACCGTTCTTGCGGCTTTCTTTATTGCTTATTTTAGCCAGTTTGGTGTGTGTGCAATTGCATTCGTCATGTTTTTCTGCCACATGGCAAAGAAGTTTTCTTCGTTTTCTACGTTTTCTTGGTTTTCAACGTTTTCTTTGGATCGATTTGAGAAAGGGGAAAAACTGTTTGGGCGCGCGCGCTTTTCTAATTATGGTTTGTGTGTCAGTCAGGTGTAAATTAATGATTATAATTTGCTGCGTGTCTCGGATTCAAAGTCATCATTAAGTCGCGTTCGTTGCTTAAGTCTTTCGATTTGCCCGCGTTAAGGTGTGCGTGCTAATGCGTGTGTGTATACTGTATATACTGCCGTTGGCTACAAACCCCAAAAAAATATAAAAAGCATAAACCGCACAGCCGTCATCATAATCATAATGACAATCACCCAACGCTCAATTACTCAATGCTAGAAAATATCAAATTCGCGCTGCTCGTTTTTTGTTGCAAATTTTATTCCGCTCCGTGTTTGTCATTAAAAGCAGTGAAAGTCGTCGGGCCGAGCGCTTTTCCTTTCGGTCAACTTTATTTAGAAATTCGAGCATGACAAAGCCAATTCTTTGCTCGCTTACCATTATACTCCACTTTGGATTTTGGGTACATTGGCTTGTCCGTGGGAATCAACAGATCGATGGGCTGTGCCTAAATTTGGGCACGCTTGAGCTTGAATTTTATAAAAAAAAAACGTTAATAAACATTGAGAATGTGATGTGTAGATATGACATCAGCTGAACAAGTGAGATTATAATTAGAGATGATTGCTTCACTCAATCTTGGCTTCGCCAAGGAACCGTTAAAAATGTTAAATGGCGTGCATTAAATAACTCAAATACAACGCATAAGTGTATGATTTTAAAGATTACTCACTGAAAATAAATCTTAATTATTAAGCACAGTATAAAATATTATTTGGCATGTGTTCTTTATTCCTGTTTTTTGGAAACACTTTACACTTTACTTTAGAAGCTGCTCAAATAAACCATTTATTTCAAATCACCAAGTAGTTATTAGTTTCATTTAGTTGCAGTTCGTTTCAGTTTTGAAGGGCATTTCCAGTTCGTTGCCTGATCTTTAGATTGCTCTTTCCGGTTGGCTATTGCCATTTCTTTGGGTCTGACCTTTACACATTTTAAGTGGTTACTCAATAGTTTTCGTTGCCTTTCAGTTTTGCTTCGGTTCGGTTCAGTTTGGCTTGGTTTGATTTGAGTTGGCTTTTGTCATCACAGCCATTTATTGGCGTTTATTTATGCCCGTCAGTTGTCGTTTGCAGCTTGCTATTTTAGCCCGCTTTGATCCTCTCCTACGCCTCTGATTCGGCTTCAAACTTGAGTTATGGTTCGGCTTTCGTTTGTCTTTCTATTGTACGAGTATTTCCCTGAGCGTTTCCACATTATTTTTATTGACATTTGGCAACAAGTTGCCAGAAACCAGTTTCAAGTTGTTTCTGTGCTCAGCTGTTCTGAGGCGCAATGGTTAGTCATGGACCACCTCATTCGAATACTGAATACTAAATGGCAGTGGATATCGGCTAAAAGATACGAAAACCAATAAACTTATTAGAATGTAAAACATATCACTAACTTTGCTTAAACTAAATCTATCAACTCGAAAACAAATACAAAAACTATAGACCGCTGTGCATTTTAATCGATTTCTACTGTTGGTAAACCAAGCTGAATGTTTGCATGTCATTTTCTAAGTGCTAATTGTTTCCAATGTAGCTAATCTTGGACCCTGTTTACCCATTTTCCAGTTGCACCGATCAACGAGCCACCGAGTGCCACACAGATTGCGCAGAATCAGAGGAAGATCAGCAACACCGCCAGCACCACCAGCCACATGACCACAACGAACTCTAGCAATTCCAGCACCACCTCGGTGACCACGCAGCAGCAGAAGGAGCAGATCGGAGGCAGTTCCTCCACCACATCGAAGGTGTACATCAAGAAGACCGGCAGCAGCAGCAACAGCACCACCAGCAGCACCACCACAGCTTCCTCCTCGGCGGGTCGCAAGGAGAGCTTTGGCTCCCGTGACTCCCTGAACGATATCCTGAGTGAAACGGGTCTGCCCACCGGCAATGTGGCTGCCCAAAGGAAATCCCTGGAGAACAAGAACCTGGACCTGACCAAGCCACCCGGAGTGGGTGCATCAGTGGCCATTGGACAGCAGAGGAGCAGCACCTCCAGCGCCACCACCTCCTCAGCCACCACAGTAACCACTGGCTTAACCTCATCAGCAGTGAGCAAGTCCATGGAGAACATGCTGGACGAGAAGGTCAAGTCGCCACCACCGCCGGTGCTCAGCAAGAAGCCCAGTGTGCCGCTCAAGAAAACTCCCACAGGCGGAGTTCCTGTAGCTGGTGAGTACTGTACAGTTGCAGCAGGCGTGCCAGAGATCTAATCTTTTATCGTTAATCGCAGGTAACCTTTTGGGCGGCAAGAAAAAGAATCCGGAGGGAAAGCTCACCACTGCCGTGTCCCATGATTTGGCCGATGGTCTGGCGGCCAGCAAGATGCTCTCGGGTGCTAATCAACTGCCTGAATCCGGAGCAGCTGGCAATGTGGTGATGCGGAGAGCTGCCACCATTGCAGTCGAGGATACGGATTTCGATCGCGTGGAGAGGTCTTCCATACTTACGGATATGCGGCAAGGAAGGGTCAAGGCGCCAAAGAGACGTCCCCCATCGGCGGCTATCAACGTGCTGGGCGAAAGCAATAACAATTCCGTGTATGTCAACGGCAGTGGAATGTCGGGATCCGGTGGAGCAGGAAGTGCCAGTGAGCTGAGTGAAGATGGCGGTGCTGGAGGTAAGACTTCTGATGACAATTCCACCGGCGAGGAACCACAGTTGGCCAAACCGAAACCACGAGAGTGGGAGAAGAAGAAGGCGCCCTGGATGGAGGAGCTCAAGGCCTCGCAGGTCACCAGGAAAAAGACCTCGCCCAGTGTGGAGCCCCGAGGAGCTTCGGTGGCCGAAAGGACCTCCAAACTCTTTGCAGCCGAGCAGGCTATCAGCAGTAATAGCAGCAGTACCACAACGAAAGTGCAATCTTCAGCGGTGACCTCCTCCATGTTCGTGGAGAACTCAACGACCAGCAGCTCGGTGATCACCAGCAGCTCCCACACCACCACCAACGATGCCATCATGTCCCGCAGCTTGTCGGCTGCCAAAGTCCAGACCGCCAGCAGCGACGAGGAGACGAGAGCCACAAGGCCAAATAGTCTAGCTATACGGAATCAACGAAGTGTTTCGCCTCTGGTAAAGAGCTCCAATGCCAGCAGTTCGCAGTCCCAGGAGGAGAAGCCCTCCAACCAGCTGAACAACCATCAGGATGCCAGCTCTTCAAGGGTGGTCCAGCTGGAGCAACGGGTGGATAAGCTGGAGGGGCTGGTGCTTAACCAACAGCGAACCATTGAGGAGCTGGTGAATGCTCTGAAATCGGAAGCTGAACGCGTGAAGATTTTGAGGAGCGAACTGGACAAATACGCGCAGTGCGTGACGCAAGTTTGAGTCTAGTTAAATCGCCTTAAATCGTTTTAGCTAGCTTTTGAATCCTTGATTTTTAGCGTGTGCTGAACTCTACAATATACCCAGGCCTAAAAACGTAGAACGTAGTAGAGTAGAGACCGAACCCAAGACAATCCCAAATATCTGTACTCTGTGTTCTGTACTTATATACCAGAATGATCTATCCAAAACCACTAGCGATCAATCGTTTTTGCATGCCAAAACCGTTTTGTTTTTCGCTACAATACTTTGTATTCCCCTGTATATCTGATAATTTCGATAAGTATTTTTTATACACTCGTACATTCCGAAGAGCAAAAGGGTGTGATTTCTTTTAGCTGCTTTCGATTGCGATTTGTTTTGTTTATTCGATTTATGATTATTTTTTAAAGATGTATTAAAGTTATGAGTAAACTGTACTATAAACTATATACTAAACGAGAGAGAAACATACAAAGTTCGATGGAGTCGATGATGATGCCTAAAACTTAAGCAATACCAATAAATAATGCAAATAAATACTTCAATGTTTTCTGAATGTTTTTCATTTTCTTATTTCAATGTGATTCTGCTTTTATTTTCTTCTAAATGACTGATATTGATAGTTAGCGATATTGATAGTAGAGAATCCACATATCTAAGCCCGGATAATAAACTAACCCCAAACTTTTGATAAAATCTCTTTTTCACAACAGCAAGCAAACTCGTCGCGGGAAATTCGACAATTGGATGTTTTAATTGATCAGCGGATCGCGCCGTCAGATCGAACGATCCAGACAAATTGTAATCCCTTAGAGATTTATAACCCAGACCCGCCTGTACAGAATATTCCATTTTCTTTTGTGATAAGCCTCTGCATAACCAGCTTTGTATCTGTAGTCTAATCGAATCAATCTGCGTAGCTAGCCACCCGCCATTCCCGATTGTTAGCAAATATGTTGTGGTTTACTTGGAAATATCGCATTTTGTACCGCTTAAAATGTAAATATAATTGTAAATTAATATGGGATATTAAATAAACATTTCATATTTAGTAAAACAAATGCCGAATCTAGTTCCACTATCAAAATATATGGGGGTAATGGTAACTTTTTATTTTTTGATAAACTATTTATTTGTGTTATCAATTTCCATATAAATATATTCTAATTTTTACATGCTGACTATTTCATTGATTATATTGCTATATTCTTAACACCTCGTAAAGTTATTTGTTTGATCCTGAAATAATATAATAATTGTTTATTAAATATTAGGAAGCACGTCTGCTTGGCATTGGTTCATGCCTTTACTAAGTTAGCATAGATATCGACACATTTTACATTTTACACATTTTACATGTCATGTAAAATTGAGAGCTTTGTTCATCTTGAAATAATTTAAATCGTTCATTAGGATTTAGTTCTTTAAATGAGGTATATGTTTAAAACGTTTTAGTTTTGTTTTGGAACATTTGCATATTCTATTCTGCAAAAATAGATTTAAGAAAGAGCCCACTCTCTGGTCTTAGATATCTGTTTTGGTCAAGTGTCCACGCGACTCGACTTCAAGCCATCAAATGTGCGAATCTTGGCGAGCACAAACTGATCGAGAGAGTCAGACTTTCGGGCGCGATTTGTTTGCTGGCGGATTTATGTTTGTAGTTGCGGCCTTTGCTTTGCCTTTCGTGTTTTTGCCTTGGCACTTGGCTGAGTTCTGTTGTGAATGTGGCCTAAACCTGGTGTTTGAGCCAAGTCCGAGTACGCGAGCGCTCTCGGAGCTTTTCAGCCTGGCTTCTTGGGCGACTTATCAGTTTCTGATCGCTGTGGGAATTCAGTTAATTGTGGACGCTGTAGCCAAACGGACGCATGCGCGGCGCATGAGAGACTTTCCGAGGTTTTCCTGAATAAAATCACTACGTGTTTCTGGTCGTGAAAGTATCTTTTTCAGTTAGGCAGTGCACTCTGCAGTGGCCCCACCCTTCCCCCTTATATTTCTCAAGCCTCGAAAAGGAGCCTTTTCCGAGTCGAAAACAGAAACACGAGCAACACAGCTGAAAACCTATTTAAGGACCGTTCCAAAACACCAAGGATACATTTCAAAGACCTCTTTCGACCAAGTCAGTTAAATACAGAGTTTTCAGAGTGTGTGTGTGTGTTAGTGTGTACGTGTGCCAGTGTGTGTTACAAGTGTGTGCCTTAATCCATTAAATATAATTAAGCCCGAATCAAAACAAAATATATTAAGTCCGCGAAACGAACAAATACAAATACAAATACTTTTCAAAGAGCCATAAACAAATCGCAGTCTGCGAAATCCGTTCAAAGCTCGCGCCAATATTGCTCCAATTTGAGAAAACGGCTTAGCAACAATTGCATTGAACAGTCGAACAACAGTCGAACACAACAACTGAAACCTAAAACAGCAACAACCACCCGTAAATATAGAAAGCTTAACAATCAAATCCAACAACAACGACAACGAGGGATTAGAGCCACTAACAACTATAAATGTGGTGGGTGCATTATTGGTAAGCTCGGCGGGTTTGGTAAAAAGTAACGGTTAATAATATGCCACACGGAAAAAAATTAAACCAACATGAAGAATTTGTTAAGATGTGTACTTGAATTTTAACACCACCAAAAAAGTGGATTTATGTGACATATACACTAGCTATTTAAAATGTTTATTGAGGCACTTAAGAATGTTTTATTATATTGAAAACTATTTTCTTTTTCAATTTTATGAAAATAGGATTATTTGTATTATTTTTGTATTATTATAAAAGTTATACATTCAAACTTAATTTGCTAAATGAATAATTTAAATGTAAATTAATATCACATCTCATTTTGCTTAGTGCTCAAAAATTCTTTCTGTGCAGGAATAAGATCGCAAAGTGTATATATAGATCGCTTTATAGCCAAATGGCTAAAATTGGCCAAATCCAAAGAGTTTTTATGCGCAAACGCGTTTCTTATGTTTTTAGGATTTTCCTCCCCCTTTTTGCGAATTTTTTTTGCTTGGTTTTCAATTGTTTTGCAGTCGGCCTGTTACTCAAATTTTTTGCTGCCGAGTTTTAATTTTTGTTACAGTTTTTTCTGCATTTTTGGGTTATTTTTTTTTGTGCTCGCTCGGCTGCCTTGCTCAACGAGCGGCTTTGGTGTTGGTTTTGTTTTCGGCTTGGCCACAAAGTGGATTTGTCTTCAGGCCGTGGAAATCTGGCGGAAAGGCGGAAAGGCGGGAGGGCGGAGGGCGGTGGGCGGTGCCGGTTGGGAGATATGTCGGCCAGTCGCCTCAAGGTCACGGATGAAAGTCTGTCGGTGTGAGTCAGTCAATTGGCATGCAAGTGCATTAGTGTTTGACTTTTGAAATCATAAAAAACCAACAAAAAAAAAAACAACGCAAAGCCTGAATGAAAGAGTATTTGTTTCTTTTGTGCGGCTCGAATTCCCGATTTGTGATGGACGGGCGTGGATTAAGGCATTAATTTATTTCGCAGGCAGATTCATATCTCCCATGCGCGCGATCGACAAACGAGATTTTAATGGTCCCTATATGCGTTATTATTTTTAGACGCCCTGCTTATTTCGAACTTACCGAAATAATTAACGGTTCGCTTGTAATTGGGCGTTGATTTAGTGACCCACTGTCCCACCTGGCATTCAGATACAAAGTCCGAACCAAAAACAAAAAAAAAAACAACAGTAAAAATAAATCGCCGTGGAGTGAATTAATTTCAGATTTGTCAGATTGAAAGTACGCTGCCAGCTGAATGCCAAGGAAAAGCTTGAATATCCATCCAAGGGCAGTAATTGTGTGCAATGGATTGTTTGAAGGAAAATTTATGGCAGCAATTTAGCGGCATAATTTACGATCTCATTTTCAATGGACCCAGTGCCGAAACAATACGATCTAGATCATAATTTAATTTGTATTCAATTAATAGAATCTTAACTGGGGAAACACGTACGTAATTCAAACGTATCAATAGCCAAATTGCTTCAAATTAGAACACATTGGAAATTATGGTTGGAGTTTATTAACGCTAGCAAATGACCGTATAAGAGAGCTAAGTCTCGTTTGATTTAATGTGCAACTAGTGTAATGAATCAATCAATTTAATAAGAAATTTAAATCCATAGAGTAAAATCTTTCTGTCATGTTAAAAATATGTATATGGAGGTATTATTTCCTTTTTTATTACTTTTTACTTCTTATTCATAACTAAAGCCGGATCTCTTTAGCATTAGCGCATTCCAAGAAAAACAAACTCCTGAAGACCATTAATGACTCCATTAAATTTGTATGTTTTATTTGCAATAACCCTGCGAAGTATTTGCAATCTCCATCAAATAAACACTCCTGTCATTACGCTAAGTTTTCGTAGCCTTAGCGCGACCCTTAATCAATCAGATAGTCATATCGATAATGTCTATAATCTAATGGCCCCCACATTCTGAGCCAGATTGCAAAAGTGGAAGCGTTGCCAAACCGTTCAACATTTTTTTCAGCTAAATTATTATTAAGAGCGTAATTGCAGCGCAAACTGCCTGCAGTAGCTGCCAGTAGTCGCTGAGCTTTGGCCAAAACAATTAAAGGCTGCAAAAAGTTAAATTAACAAATTATATGCTGCGGCAGAGTAAAACGAAACCAGCGGCGGCAAAAAACGCTGACAAAACGCCTCAAAGTCGCGCGACCTGCGACAGATAAACAAACAGGTTGGGATTGCACTGTTTTAGTTTTGGCCACATTTTCAGTTTTGGTCACAACAATGCGATGACAAATGGCCAAAGGAGTGCAATAAACTCTTAGAAATTCCATGGAAACATAAACACAAACAGAAAACGCTCCAATTAGAGCTCGCTCGAATGTCTTTTGTGACTTTGGCAGAGTTTGGCTTTTGCATTGACTTTGTGATTGCTTTTTATACCCTTGAGGAGGGTTGCTTGTTTCATTTGTGAACCAGTTTTGTGTAAATAAAGAGTTTATTTAAATGTTCTGCTAACTAAACATGCACTTTCTCAAAGTATGTTCCTATTCAAGCATTGTGTTTAAATGGATGTACATATGTTTAATGCTGCTGATAAAATAACGCATACGACGTGTGGCCTCTCCCTTCTTTGGCCGCCTCGGCTTTGAGCCTGTCCGTCCCTCAACTCGCCTGAATTCAACTCAAGTCAACCGAACTGAACTCGAATCAACTCCACTTCGATTGTTAATGAATTGCAATCGTAGTGCGACGTTTTCTGAGAGGTGGTATGAGAATGCGAATGTTTGACAATTTGTCACAGGGTCCAACACTTGTCTCGTCCCCGTCTGAATCTCAATCTGTTTCTGGATCTGAATCGGAATCTGAATCGGAATCGGTATCTGAATCGAAGTGAATTGCGGGTGCGGGCCACGTTTGTCCATTTGTTACACATTTTCATTTTATTTCGCCTCTTGTTTGTTTTGTGTCATTTGTACGGGCACTGTGCATTGTGTGTGTGTACTTAGTGGCAATTTATTTGCCATTACCTTTTGCCCGCAGTGTTCACTTCTGGTTTTAAATCAAGTTTATTAACCGGAATCTGTCAGTCGCCCATTGTCCAACATTCTCACCTCACCTCGCCGATCTGCGATCTGACAGTTTCCCCGGGCTCTCGTTTTCAGGGCGTATCCATAACTATCGATTAGCATTCTAATTTATATACTAACTGCCCGAGAGTGCGAGTGTGGCACAAATTTAGTAACGCCAATGGCCAATGGCCAATGGCCATTCACGAGTGCGATTATTCCATTAGGATTTCAAGACCAAGCTGCGGCTGCTGAACTACCAAAGAAGGGAGTTCGATAATTGCGGCGAATAAATTGATGTAGAATTATTTAGACACATTTGATTTACAGCTAGTGACATCAGCCTGTTTGGATTGTAAAATTCATTGCATTTTCTAAGTTTATGAACTCCATTTATCTATCATCTCCATAAGGCAGTTTATGAATGTGAACCCATCATTAAGAGATCTTCCAAGTAACCAACAACTAGTTCCAAAGCCCGAAAACTTGTTTCTATCTAAATATATTATTTCCCAAGAAGAAACTTAATTGCGGCTATACAAGTATACTTCACTAGCAAAGGGTATTCCAAGTTCATTGATTTCCTATATCCCCTGCAGTTGTTTTTGCCTTTGGCCTTAACCCAAGTGGTCGTCGGAGATACTTGCTCCCAGGCAAAGCCAGAACTAGAACATACTCCGATTCCAATTCCTATGACAAGTGGGTGCAGCTATGGTTAAAGTAGTTATAGACTAGTTGCAATTCAGAGACGCTAAATTGCCGATAATGAATGTGTGAACAAAACGACGGACGTCAGAACTTTTACTTTCCAATAGGCAACCATTTTACAACCGAATTGAAAGGCCAAAGAACTTACAGAGTAACCTGAGTAAATGATGAACATCTGCCAGCGGGGCAGCTGAAAAAAAACAGAGAAGAAAAGAAATTGAAATGACGTCAGACAAAAGGCCAGAACCGAACCGAACAGAGGAGAATAGAATGAAATATAATGGGTGCCGGCTTAAATGGGAGGTTCTGGCATTTCCATATGACTTTTGGCTAATTAATGACCCCTCACTTGGCTAAGAACGAAACTTGGAAACTTTCGTTTTTAATGAGATGCCTGCGCGCCATAAACATATTTGTTTTCCCCGCAGAATACCTCAGTAATTAAATGCTGTCTGGCAAATAAAAAAAACCACAAAATATCCAGAGAGACCATGAGTAATTATATGGCCTGTGAAGAAGGCTTGATAAGAATTAGAACTGGTTTTCGCCTGGTGTCTCTGTCTTTCTTTCGGCTTTTGTCTAGCCTCAAATTTTTTGCCACAAGAAATATGAATTTTTTTATGAATTTGACTTTGGCCGGAGTTTAATTACATGGTCTCGGAGTGGCGGAAATGCCTGAGAACGGTTAATTAAATTATGCCTGGCCAAATCAAACTCATCGCCGTGGATGAATTTTAGCCATCGATTGCAGCAGCTTCGACCAAATCTCGGTACCCACTTCAATGGCATGCCAATTGCTGGCAACAAAAAGCTATCAAAATACCTTGCCATTAATTATAAATATGTTGAAATTGCAACAGACGACTGAGCATCTGTCTGGTCTATGGATTTTTTGGTTTTGGTTTTGGGCTTGGCTTTTGGCTCTCGACTTCACTTTTTTTTCTGTGGCCAGACTCTGCAACTTGTTGTGGACGCTTCTTGAAGTTGCCAGTTGCCAGTTGCTAGTTTGTGTGGCCAACCTGCAGCCAATACAAGTTCAATGATTCTTCTACACCCAAAAAAAAAAACACCACAAGCCCTTAAAAGTCTTTGAACTTGGTAAACATCAACACAGAAGGGTGGAGTATGCCACACCCACTACAAATAATTGCTAATAAAATTAAAGAAATTAATATTCATATATTTTCACGCTTACTTTTTTGTTAAGTGCATTCAGCTAACTGCGGAATCCGCCGAGACTTGGAATTAGTTGCAAGTGCTGCGACTCTCGGCGATTTCTGGTGTGAAATGCACCTTGACATTTGGCGCGGATTTTTCCCATGGCTTATCGATTGAACGCAATGAATTTGCTCTCGTCGCGCGATTTGTTTTACGTTTGCCAAGTATTTTTAATGGGCGATCATTTTGGTACCTTGTTTACTACTTCGCTGGCTAATTACCACTTTTTGTCTTGCCCAATTGCAGCCATTAACCAAATCCCGAGCGACAGTGGCCAGAATGATCGCAGTGCAGCTGGTGGTCAAAGGAGGCCCAATGATTCACTGAGGAGCCCCAGCAAAGCGATACCCATTAAGCAGCGAGAACAAAAGAAGCATTAACTGGAAGCTTGATTAACTGGTGGACAGGTGGACTCAATCGACAGCGGAATGGCACACTTTTGCTGGCTCCTTAAATTCGGTTTCTTGCTGCTGGTAAGTGTCGCATTAAGTTTGTTTATCGCTTGTTTATGGCCAGGTGCTCTCGGAATTCCAGGGAACTTGCTCGGTTTTTTGTGCAAGAAACGCTTAAGTTCAAGGCTGAGATTTGGTCAACTGGGCTAGCAAACAAACGAGTTTACACTCTATTTCAAGCACTTTCAAGAATGGTCAGTAATTGTCTTTTATGGCATGAAATCCTAAATAGTTTGGGTGCTGTTACAGAAAAAGAAATTAAATATATCTGCCAGAAGTTGTGATAAATTGAAAAAACAAAACTCATTTTCATTTCATCACAGCCGAAAGCAATCAATCAATTTATCTGATCTTCAACTTGGAAAGTTAAGTCCTCCATCTCCACGACTTCGATTCCGATGTAACAGTGTAACAATCCAATGAAACTGATTCAAATGGCATCGTTCGAAAAGTATAAACTCCAATTGAGACCTCATCTTTATGGCCACAAATGCCATTCACAAAAATGCAATTGCCAAATGCACTCACAGGGGCTGCACCATTAGCTTGGCCAATGCGTTTTGAAAAATGGTTTAATGGTGCGATCGCACTCCATTTGTTTGCCCACTTCGCTTTTATTGGCCCAAATCATCCATAATTCTGCTGGCTAGCAAATGCATTTCGAATTCATTTTTACCACACACTCTCGCTTTTATGTCTGCCTGGCCGGCACTTTATTGACTGCTCATTAGACAGACCCAGTTGATTGTGAGTAATGTGGAGCGGAGTGAGCCAAACTGAAGCCGAGTAAACTAAATAATTGCACGCGATTTAACTGCAGTGGGTTAACCACTGTACTCAGAGAAAAGTTGGCAATTAAATGTATTTAATGGGATACAAAATTATGTAAATTTATTTTCCATTTCATTCGGTTTGAAGTTTTATATTATCAGTATATTCATTTTAAGTGAATAGGCTAACAAAATATATTGCCTAGTTAAACATAATTTACGATGACCTTTACGTTTATTACTTGGGAATACTTTAGCGTTAATATTTCAAACTAATTTTCATCTGGACGATTTCATTTGCAAAGTGACAACAGTCCGATCTTATTAATTACCCATTTTTTGCGAGTGTTTTATTTGCAACTGACGCTTGGAGTGCCTCTGTATTGTGGCTCCAAGTTTAGCTCTGTTTGGGTTTTGTGGCTAAAACCCAGGCTCTGTCTTTTGGCCATTCAATGGCGATGACTACGGCAATTTGCAAATTATGCTCTGCGGGGCAGGAGTGGTGCGGTGGTGCAGTGGTGGCACTGCCAGTGGTGCAACTACATTCTAAACTCGGATTTTCTAGGCGATTATAAGCCATTATTTTAACCCACCGTGGAACATCCATGTCTTGGGTTACACGAGTATTCATCAAATAAACGGTTTTGTTTATGGCTTTGAGTTGCTCCTAAACGGTCTGGGGCCAGCATGGGTTAATTTCCCACACGAAATGTGCAGTGTCTCTGCAGTGTAATTAATAAATGTGTGTTATTGTGCCACAGCCCAAGTTGATAGCTGCAATTTGGATCGACTCAAATGCGAACTGGAGTCCAAATACGAATCCGCCCCAACTTGTGGCATTGAGCACGGCCCTAATGTGGGCTGCACTTGGCTGGAAGATCGACAGACGGATAGGAACACTCAGGAAAACAAAGACATATGTTTTTATTTAGCATATCGATTACTCTTGATTGCAGTTATGGTTTTTCTTCAGTCTAAGTTTATTGTGTTTTCTGAGTGCATAAAGCGCCGCGGGCATTTGCTTGTAATACTGTGCACACAATGTGTCGCCCAGCTGACGACAGCGGGTGGTGTCCAAGAGCGGCGAATGTCTGATGTCTAATGTCTGCTACCAGAGATTAGACTTTGGCCCGGCCAGTTTAGGCTGGGCTTGTGGGGAAAATGGACCCGCTGACACATTCACTTGGCCACCGACTGTTTTGGCCGCAAATTGCAACGGTGGCTGCTCCTTTGAAAACCGCCCACTTCTAGCACAAACTGCCCGCGGACGTGGACTCCACTCGAAATATGCAGAAATGCCAGAAATGGGGGGTTACATGACTTTTTCCGCATTCGATATCTAAGTTCGTGGCCTGAGTCACTGGCCCCTCTCCACAAATCCTGTTTATATACCAGTATGTACTGTGCCATGTCTATGATCCCATATCAATCAAATTACTTCCGAAATTTGCATAACGCAAACATGAATTCAATCTGTCAACCCGTGGCGTTTGTGTAGTGTCAAGCGTAAAAACTGAAATCACGACGATTGTGGCTAATTAAAGCATCGAGTATCGAGTATCGAGTATTGGGTATTGAGTATCGCATGGCAGCATCAGCGGCACTTGAAAGCCAATCGAGTGCTCCAAATGATCCTAATAAAGAGAGCGCTCATTAAGGCGTGATTATTGCTTAATTGTTTGCTGGCTATTCACGCGCACACAAGGCGGATACGTGATATTCTGAAAGTTGCCTTTTTTTGACACTTCCGCTAAGTTGACAGCCGTGAAAATTGTCGCCAAAACGCGACAATCGAATGATAAATGGTCAGCTTCAGCAGGCAAAGTGCAAAAGAATGTCGAAACAGGATTAGCTACCTGATAAATCAATCAAGATTAATAATTGCTTATCACTTTGGCGCTGGTTGAAGGAACCCAAAACCCGAATGCGAAACCATTACCCAATTCATTCATTAAACTGGAGCACGTCACTGAGCGGGCGTTTTAAATAACCCCACAATGGAAAGGAATGCGCATTGTTCCAGTTGGCTTGGTATTTTTAGAACGTTTATTTCTTTGTCTTTGGGCGAAACCAAATAGTTGGCCCTTTTGTAATTGTCACACGAATAATAATTCCCTGGGCTCCCTGGGCCGTTGATTTGGTGTCAATGCTAACTGTCGCTTTTCCATTTTCCATTCAACGCCCGCGGTCGGTTACTTCTGCAATTTTAGACATAAAAGGCAAGGCGACCCGCCGGATGACTAACCGATCTGGAGATATAGTATTATAGTAACTGGTTGGTCAGTCAGTCGGTTTACTTGCTGGCTTGCTGGGTTGGTGGGTAACTTTAGCACATGTGCGAAGGTGTTCGCTCAAATTTGCTCTAGAAAATGCTCGGCGACAGGCGCCCACTGCACTGCCGGATGTTGTTATTGTTCTTGCTCAGGGGAATAAGTACACACGTTAGAGCAAAAAATATATATATATATTGAATACACCTATAAAACAGCTTGAATAATTATGCTATTATGTTCGCCGCAGCGATCGATTTCCATTAATATTCGATTCAATTTTCGCTATTTTTTATTGTTTTCGTATTGCGCCTTTCAAATTCGCCCGAATGGATCAAAAGTGTTTGGCTAGTAAATGATCTGCCTCGTTGCAATTAGCAATGCTAATACTTATGGCGATCGATAAATATCCATAAATATGTTTTATTAGCTTCGATTTCATCGGCGGGTCGTTTGGCAGGGCGAGTTCGTGCCCTAAGTCTTTTGTTTCTGCGGTGGGTGTGTGTGTCCTGATAAAAATTTATGGCCGATCGCTGGCCATGAATTTGCGCTAGAGTGTTATGGATACTCGTAGTGTTGTGCCAAAGATATGGATGTAGATAAGCAAGCTACTAAAGCAATTTAATGGTGCATTAAATGTAAATTATTAGTATGTTGAATGGCAGGGAAGGGTTAAAGAAAAAGTTGGGGTTTTCAGTAAGCTAACTCTTAAATGTAAGCATTGCTCATCAGAAGGGATAAAAACCCAAAATGCGATCACATGTCAATAAGAACAGGTTTGAAAACTGACTTCCTTAACAGCAAACGAGTTAATAAGTCCCGCGATGAGTCAGTGAAATGCATGCAAATGGGCAGGAACATAAATATCTTAATGACACTGAGTGACACTTTGATCGGCATCGTTTAACTAGTGTTCCCATTTTCCAGTCAAGCGATTTGCATCCATTTGCCCATTGGACAATCCATAATCCACGCTGTTCATTCGATGGGTGTTTTCGCTACCTTACCTACCACCCACTTGAGCACTTGCAACGCGGTTAATTATGCCACATTTGCCACTTGACTAGGGACTCCACAGTAACATGCGCCACTTCAAACGGCGCACCGCAGCATTCCTCTGATGTCTTAATAGACCAGCCGCATTATTATTCAAATGCCAATGAGCTAAAGTCCAGATCTCGGTCGACCATTGCATGACTTTGGCATATTTGCTAGCGACATGAAGACATAACTCAGCTCATGTGGATCGATACAAATGATATTTTAATTACGCAAATTTATAAATAGATCGCTGAGATAAGCTCACCGATTGCAGTTGCAATCTGTTGAAATATGCTTGAGATTTCTCTTTAAATTACTCATTTTCAAGTGTCGATGCTCTCACCACCGATTGCACTTCAGTAATGTCGAGCACAACTAACACGCCTCTATCTCTGACATTTCAGATGTTGTCCGGCTGCCGGACGCGCCCAGCTCCCTTTCCAAGTGGCAGGCAGAGTGAGCTCATCGCGGGCAACGAGTTCCTCAAGCTGTTCCTTGACCATGATGACCAGCAACGAAGCCTGCACAGCGGTGAACAGGATTTCGAGGGCAGGGCAGAGTCAGCATCATCCCCGTCATCCCACCACAGATCGGCCACCGGAAGAAGCCTGGATCTTAGCAGGAACCGCTATAGGAACTCCCTGACATCTGGAAACTCCCAGACCGAGGAGCCGTCCGACTCCAAGCAGGTGGCGAAGCTGGTGACCTCAGGCAGTAAAATAGTGTTCCTCGAAGATGCCCCCAGTAAAGTGAAAGGAAAGTCGAGTGACGAGGTCAAAGTGGTGGCCGTTAGTGTGAGTTCCTCCAGCAAGAGAGGTCCTTCGAGGAGCAGTGCCTCTGGTGTGACTGGAACGGGCTCGGACTTTGTGAACCGCTCGCATAAAAGTGAGCTTTCGATTGAGGAAACCGAGCCCAGATTGGCTGGCGATTCCATGGACAGCGAGGTGGATTCCCTGAACAGTGCCTCCAACATCCAGAGTGTACTGGCTGCTCCTTTACTGGCAGCCTCCTCATCGCATTCCTTTTTGAAAAACCAAAGCCAGGTGACTGAAGAGGAAGGCGGTGTGGGAACCGCAGCTGGCGCAGGTTTGCCCTTTCAAACGGTGATCTACCATGACACCAAACAGGGAAGAGGACCTCAGTCCAGGTCCATATCCTACAGTTCCATCTCCCAGAATGTGGATGATTTGCAAACCTGGCAGCAGTCCAGAAGTGGCATTTTGGCAGAGGCCCAGCGAAATGTAAGTGAGAGCCTGAAACATGCCCACTCGTCAGAGCCAGCCAAGTTCTACTCAGTACCATCGAAGATGTACAGTGTGCCCAGTAAGTTCTACTCCGAGCCAGCTAGGGTGTACTCAGAGCCCGCCAAGATGTACGGACAGCCGGAGAAGGTGTACTCAGAGCCCTCGAAAGTCTACGGACAACCCTCGAAGTTTTACTCGGAGCCAGCGAAAGTGTACTCGCAACCCTCGAAAGTGTATGGCGAACCAGCGAAAACCTACTGGCCACAAACACTGACCACAACGGCAGCACCACCACTGGTTAGCACCACCTCCTCGCCATCAACCTCCACCAGCAGCACCGAGAAAGCACCACTGGCAGCCACCACCACCACCACCACCAGCACCTTTGTGCCCCTGCGATCCAGACCACGACCTGCGATTGTCTCGCGCATCGCTTTTGGCGAGGCCCAGAGCACAAGTACCAGCACCACCACCAGCACAGTAGCCACGCCGAGCAGCACGGCAGCAGCATCCAGTGGAACGGCAGCCACGCTGGCCAGCAGGGTCACCACAGTGAAGCCTCCCAGAAGCAGCACTTCCGCCAGCATCAGGCCAACCACTTGGCAGCACCACTATCACAGCTACAGCCACCAACCACCACAGGCGGCGCATCCAACGCGCCGAGTACTCTTCAACTTGGATAAATTGCCTTATGATTTATTGAATGCACCGCAGCCGCAGCCGCATCCACTGGAGCCAATTTTATCGAAGCACTCAGGTCCGAGTCACTACCACCAGCAACATCAGAAGCAGCAGCATCAGCAGCAGCATCTGCAGCAACACGAACCGCAACAGCAACAGCCAAGTCCATGCTGGGAGCAACAGCGTCAGCATTCATCACCGCCGCATCAACATTCTAATCAAAATGCCAAAGGATTGCCCAATAGAGGTGAGTCCAAGTCGGATCGCGGATCTGAATCTGGTTAAACAAATTACACTGTGCAGCAGGGCGAGTGTTGCAATGCATAAATTAAACAGATCAATTTTCTGTGCCCATCAGCTTTAATCGTATATCATTTATAACGACCAGCTTGAATGAATCGATGATTGTGTTTCACTTAGGGAGTAGCCATTATAAATTGGGGTTCTATTAAAGAGCATAACTCATTATAGCATTACTAGAGTAATTTTTGGGCACAGTGTACTTATGACAGACAGCGACAACGCAGAGGTTTAACCACTTGAACCCCGGCCAACTAATCTTGAACTTATCAAACATCATCTTTTGTTGCATCTCGCCCCGCAGATCTAGTCAAGTGTGTTTCCAAATTTGCACACCAACATGGAGCAGCGGCGTCCGCGGTGGACCCATCGCCGCCATCATCTTCGGGGTCAGGCGGTGGCTATTCGTACAGCTCCAGCTCGTCCTCCACGTCCTCCTCGTCCACCTCATCCAGCTCGGCCACCTCGTCCGCGAAGCAGCAGGCACATCTGCAGCACCAGCAGATGCAGCACTTCACCACCGAGCGCCCCGAGCTCTACACTCCGACCTCAGAGCAGAATTACGAAATTGAGGAGTCCGTTAGTGTTATGACAAACGGACGAGCCCACGGACCGCAGGGCGGTGCAGGTGGTGGTGGAGTTGGTGGTGTGGCAGGGAGTGGGGCAGTGGGGCAAATCACAACGCCAGCCAGTCCAGTGCCCCAATCGAGCACCACCGCCAGCCCAAGTCGTGGCATCAACAGAGGACGTGGCTCGGTGGTTTACAATGCAAATGCCAACGATTATTCGGATGGCGATGATGATGGCGATGCAGGCGGGGATGGGGATGGGGATGGGGACACGGGATCAGAGGGCCAGGGAGCAGGCACCGAAGACGAAGACAAAGTCGCCTACGTGGTCGAGGGACGCAACTACCGAAAGTACCGGGTGGAGGAGAAGACCGACGACGGCTTCATCGTCGGCGAGTACGGAGTGGTGGACCACAACGATGGAAACCTGTGGGGAGTGCGTTACACCGCCGACTCCACCATCAATCGCAGTCTGATACAGAAGGCGTTGCTCACGTTTCTGAAGCTCAAGTAGGGGCCAAATGGTCAGGCTCCACTCGGGAATGCACTCGAAATGGAGGGAGGAGAGTCGCCAGAATGCAGGGAAATCTTTGGAAAGTACAGGGATGCTTAGGAAAACTCTAAACCGTCTTGGAACTTAGAATCGATAAACTCTAGATGGGTAAACATATTGGAATTACTAGAAATATTCAAACTTTTTTAAGTTAAGCGAAGCCTAGCAAACAATTACTTGCTAAGAAACCTATTTGGCTGATTAAGTTTTACATTGTTTAAGTTGTAAGCCCTAGTGTTAGTTGTAAAACGAAAACGCAGATATGTGGCGACTTTCCAAATGCATAGCGGTGATTTCCCGAGTGTCAAAATACAAAAACCCCGCACTTTCCCACTGAAGAGACAGCTGCAAAGGCATTCACATGTGATCCAAGTCGTATTGTAGTTAGCGTAGACAACCTAAACCTAGATAGATAAACCTAGATAGATGTACCCTAGAACTTAGCCACTAGTTGAGTTCCCACGAGATCAGTGTGTGTGTGTGTGTGTGTGTGTTTAGTCAGTAAACGAATTTTGTTTAATGTTTAGTTAATGTTTTAATTAATTTATTGTAGTTGTTGGTATTGTAATTGTAAACGCAAATCCGAGCCTAATTTATTCAGCCGACCAGCACACCCGAAATTCCGCAGAACTATAGCAACTTGCCATAAACTCCGAGCACCTACCAGCATTAAGAACGAGCGAAAAACTATCCTAATTAGAGCATTAAGCGACTTGTGTAGTGAAATAAACTAAATTCCATTGAGACTAAATCAAATCCCAGTTGTGCGCATTACTCATTCATCTCGCAGCGGGATCGGGGATCGGAACGGATGTGATTGGGAAACAGGTTGTCCTGGGGGCAACTGCTCCTCCGATCCGCAAAGTAAATAGCCACTTAAAATTGATTAAAAACATGCAGCGTGCAGCGCGACGAAGGGAGTCGTTTTTCTGGACAATATCATTAAAATTTAATTGATATGAACAAGTGACAAAGCAGCAGCAGGACAGCTGACGCCAGGAATTCGCAGCTCACGGGGTAGTTTGCTCGCATGAGTACACTAAGAGAAATGGGGAGTGTGGGCTTAATTTCGGTTCTTTTTTATGCATTGATGTTTTTAAAATCATCCTTATTCGCAGGACATTAAAATGTCTCTTGTAAAATATGGAATGTCTTTCATTCCTTACATTTAATCAAAGATATATACAATAGTTTACTTTCCTCTTCTGGGTTGCAGTTTTTGGTTATTTCAGGTATTTTTTCCAGTTCACGGATTAAGAAGATAAACAGTCACAAGAGCTCTTCTGTGCTGGGATAACGATAATGTCCCGACAGCCCAAACCTGCTGGGCTATCACTCTTGCGAGTGAAACGCGGAAGCTGAGAGACAGAGGAGCACTGGAACCTCTGAAGCTGCGAGTTGGAGGGGCAACAAGGAACCTGTGACAAAGTCAAGGCGGCAGTTTAGGGCCATATAGGTTTATAGAGCCACATTTGGCCAATTAAGAGCAGCATTTCGCATTTCCATAAATGTCCAGCGCTTGTTTACTGATCTGCCCCAAGAAACCGAGCCCATGCTCTGCACTCAACGGGAAACCAAGTGGATGTGAAGGATGTGAAGGTCGCTGAACGACCTTGCTTGCGGTCGGTTGGAAAGAAGTTTCCACCTTGGATGCCTCCATCCTCTAAAGAAGAAGCTGCTTCTTAGGCGTCTGCGTGTCGTCATTTGGCTGGTTTTATTGCCCCTTGGGGACTGGATATTGGACTCCAGAGATTGGCCGCTAAAATTTCCACTAATGATTGCATGCGCCAGTGCCAGATTGCAGTTGCAGTTTCAGACTCAGATTCAGATTCATTTTCAGTGCCCTGCTATTTTTAGATATGTAAGACAATCGCAGTACGGACTTTGGTATGTTGTCTTATCGCAAACCGGCAATCAACCCAAGCTGGAGCTGGAGTTGGAGTTGGAGTTGGAGTTGGAGTCCCCCTGAGTGCGATTCTGACCCGGCTGCATCGACGACGCGATCTGCGTGAAGAAATACGGCACATGACCATAAGATCACGAAGGGAACGTGAGCATCCGGCACCGAGACTTAGAATACACTTGGAAATCTGGTACACCCAATGAAAGTTTAAAAGTTATCAACTATTCTTACTTGGCTTAACTTAACCTTACGATCTTTATCAGACGAATGTATTCATTTACACTATTATTTATATTACAGATATGTTATATATATAGTTTGCAACTATTGGTTGCACATCCTATGATAAGCTGATTTTGTAGTTAATGTTTCATATAAGAATTCGTCACTCTTTTTAAAACAATTGCAATACCCCTATTCAAGGGTAGGGAAAAAGAGAATGTGCCTGGGCAGTTGCAGATTTAATGCGAAATGCCAGAGAGGCAGAGACAAAAGTTTGTGGATGGGGATTGGATGTGCATGTGGATGTGGATGGGATGGGTTGGGATGAGTTTGGAGCTGTAGATGGGGGGACCTGGCCGTGCCCTTTCTGCGGTCAGCTGCCTGATGGACATCTCCCAGGGAGGAGGAGCTGGCTTTCGAGATTCGAGATGGGTCAGGAACTGGTTATACCGTTGCGCTTAAGTGCGGCAATTACCGGGCGATACGGTTCTCCTCGCCTTCTGCTGGAGTGAAAGAACTTAACTGAAATGCAGCATGATGAATGCGGCAAAAACACGTTTCAGTTCCAACGGTGCACGGAAAATAGTGATCATTCCCTTTGAATTTAAAAAGCGTCAGATATTTTTAGCATGCTTTAGCATTTAATAAGTGTGAAGACTGAATAGAAACCTATCTTTATAGGTAACATGCTCAGCTTATGACCATTTACTTCGCCTCAGATAACTAAAGAATTTCACAAACGGGTTCAGGATTAAAATTAAAAACTATTTTGGGTATTTCTTTTGATGATTGCATTGTTTTTGGTGTAGAGTCTCGCCTTTAGGGGGCGTCAATAAATTTGAAAACTACACGACCGCCGATCGTTATGACAGGTTGAAAGGTGCCACGCCCCCGCCCCCAAGTCCTGGTTAGTGGCTTTTTAATGCGGTGGGCGTGGCGGCGCAATGGGCATTCTGACAGCTTTCGAGCAGGCTGTCCACTGGCTTCATTAAGCCCGCGATTTCGATGACCAGGCTTCCTTTTACTTTTGCCTTGAGCAGCTGGCAAATTGCTCGCCCATTGATCTGGCTTACAAGAATCGGCACTTTTCGCCTAGCCAGCGAGTCCTGTTAATTATTTCGATCCCATGTTCCAGGGATCCGCGGCCACTTAATGAAGTCGCCCCCATGCAGGTGAGCCCGATGAACAGGCATGTTTTCACAATTTACGAACCATTTTATTCAATATACAAGTCGAGTGGGTATCTGGGGGCTGATCGATCGCGGCTCGGAAATTTATGACATGGCCTTATAATTGACCGATTTGTCATTATAATTAGCGTGTACACAGCCCAGACACTGGGATCCTAATTTATGCACATTGGGTGGATTATTTTTAGAGAGGACGACGTGGTGATAAAACACGATACATTGTTGCAACAAGCAGAGGATGTGCTGCAGTTAATCATTTTTTATTACAATATTGCAATAATTAAAAGTAAAAGAAGAGTGCGTACGATGAACTGGTAAAAGAACATACCGTCATATCATAAAGATCAATAAGGAAATCAGTTTTTTCTTTACAGACTGATAACTTAAATATAAGTATAAAACAAATATATCTACCAAAGTTGTGTTTTGTAATACTAGTAGCTTGTACTCATTTTCCTAGGCATTTGTATATAATATTTATTCAGCATTAAGTAATAATACAACATATTTATCTCTATTATATGGTCTTTACTTCTGTTTTTTTTTACATTTATTTTACACGTTTATCTACGCAACCGTTTCCCGCAAAAATGCCTAAAAGCATGCTACTTTTTAAAGGAAATACGCATCATATTAAGGAAGCTTTTACTTAATTTCAATTGAAATATGTGTTTCACAGTTTTGTATTATTTTAAATCAACTACTATACTCGTACTTACTTTACAGCTTTTGTTACCTAAATGTTTTGGCTTAGGTACATTTATCTCTTATAATATATTTCTTCTTATTCCTTTCTCTTGCTCATAAATTTCCAACCACTTGAAGATATTTTAATTCAAAGAAAGTGTTTAAAAAGAACCAGGCCAAGCAAAACGCCCACAAAAAAGTGCAACACCGGAAAGGAAGATTAAAATTACCAAAAGTCATGAATCAAGCTGAGAAGTTAATTCAACAAAAAAAATCGAGAGGGACGGTCAGATGTTCAGACAATGAAGAATGCAAATCATTGCACTGCACAAAGTCCTGTGAATCCTGCGAGTCCTGCAGACTGCAATCGATTTGGAGCACAACTAATTGTACGCCGGCAATTAGCAGGAAAAGTATTCCTCCGCACTCAACACTTTACTAATCTGCAAGTGTCAAGCGGCCGCAAATGATGGCGATGACAAAAGGAGTTGACAGGCAGGACATTCGGGGCAGGAGTGCAGGACTACAGGACCACAGGACTAAAGGCACGGGTGCGGGTTCCGGAGGGTTGAAGTGTGCGTTCCGGGTAAAAAAGGATCGAGGCAGCCGCACCGGCAGCTTCGACCTCGAAATTCCCCCGAACTGCTGGGGTTGCTTCTTTGCCACACTCAAGAAAGGCAGCTACAAATTTGCACTTCATTTTGGCATTAATCTGGCTGCAAATTTGCATTAATGTTTAATAAGGGAAATTAAAAATGGAATACATGGGCTTTCCATCACTAAAGTAGCACAACTAAAATGGGTTTGAGGATAGAAAGATTCGTAGTTCGTTTATAAGCATCCTTTTTTCTGAGTGCACTGACTCAGACTTAAGATGAAAAATGTGGACCCAGACGACAACAGGTCTCGTCAACGAGGCACAAAGGATGGAACGGCCTCTACCTTTTCGCATAATGAAATTCAAGTACCGCTCGATGCTCGATGCTCGGTGCTCGGTGCTCCTTTAACGTTTGATATCAAAGGACATTCGATCGGGCATGCAACATGCGCTCATTGTCCCGCCGTTGTTGTCAGTTTTCCTTAAGCGTTTCTCGTATTTATGCCAAAGATTACATGTTGATCTCGCATATCTTTCATCTTGACGGACTGGGCTCCTTTATCCGAGCTCCGATCCTGGAATCCTGTGCGTGCTTCCCACGTCGCTGACATTCGATACGCGCTGGCAGGCGAAATCAAAATGCCGTCAGTCAGTAGCCCAGTCATGATCGTGCATTAATTGGTAGACAAATCACAAAACAAATTATTATTCAAATGTGTAGTTTGTCGACTGCATGATACCTAATGCCGTAGATTGATTCTAATCCACTCTATTCCGAAGCACACCATTGGTTTTTTACAGGGTATCGTTATGAAACTTTCACATTTATTCATGTGGAAAGAAAGAATCTCTGGCCATCTATCTTCCATGGAAATCTCCCTTCGCTGACAACTCACCCGCTTCCCTGGTAGTCCATTGTGGACCACATTTCTCCAGCTCCAGCTCCAACTCCACCTTCCGAAGATTCTATCCAATCGATAAGCCATGCCCAGAATTGCCCCTTTTCAGCTACCTCCAGTTAGCGATTTGATGAGGGTTTCCTTGGATTTCCCTGCTCCTGGATAGATAATAATTTCATGACTGAAACAAAGAGCATATTGCGCATGCTAGATTGATCGCCCACTTGTTCGAATTTGCTCGACAAAAAGGCCAAGGAAATTGAAATCCTTTCTTTTGCATTCTTCCACTCGCTTTGGCTAACCCTTTTTTTTCTGCTCAGTTCGTGGAAGCTGGTTGCTCAAGATTCGCTATTTATTCAATACCCATATTTTTTGTGAAAAATATAGAATTTAAAATTTCCCGCATCAATGGTGAATCGCTTGTTATGTTTCGTTGTAAAATCTTAGGGCATCAGGTGCCATCAGGTGCATTGTGCGTAATAATAGACCCCGAATTGCCAGCGCTCTGTATTCAATTTCAATCAGCCGTGGATCCTTGAGTGGGAGCTTACATCTCTCTTCCCACGAAACGGAAAAAGGACGACGATGTTTGTTATTCTATTATGACTATGGAGCCAAGTGCAAGTTGAAAGGTTGAAGGTTAATGATCTCGCCAGAGCAACGAACTCGCTTGATTGCATAGGAAAGATGGGATGGGGATAAATGGAAATTTGAAAGGAATAAAGGGGTCTACTGGTATAGTACTGATAATATTTTTAAATTCCCATCGTATTTGCAGTTAAAAAACAAATAATTGTAATCAAATTTCAACGGTCTCAAAAGACATTCGAGTTCCCTCAATATGGCAATACTGTAAATGTGTGATACCTTAGTACGAGGAGACAATCAGTTGAGATATTTTATCTACTTAGGAACTGAAGTTCTTTAAAAGTGTAAGGCACTTTGTTACTGAGTTTACATTTCCTGTTTACTCAGATAATTTTGAAAGCGAGCCGTCTTAGGGCTGTCTAATAAAATCAAAGAGATCTACCGCTCCTAATGCAACTATCTGCCAAGATCTGTGAGCACTTTTAGCCGGAAAAGCGAGAAACATTCGGTAAGAGTTCATAGATATTCTATCTCCTGTCGCAAAAGTGAAAACATAAACACATTTTACTCGCAGATTTTTGCAAGAAATGTGTAAAATTTCACGACATATCGGGGAATGAAATCGGAAACTATTGCCAACAGTCTCGGGCGTGAGAAATGTAACGCAGATATTAGACTACTCGTATCTGCAATAATCTGCGTATGACATAATCTTCGGGCTTAAAGATGCAAACGAGACGTGGCCTGGTTTCTGGCCCTCTGTCCTTTGAAAAACAAAGGGCCAGCGGCAAACAGGACATCCTACTTAACAGCAGCGAGCTGGTATTCAATTGTAAAAAAGGCAAACAAAAAGTCCTTAAGTTATGTTGGCTGGCAAATGTTGAGATGCGAGAAACAAAGAGGCTCCTCTTTGCGAGCACCACAAAAGGTCCTCAAAATCAGACTCGAGACTAAGGTACTGGCACTTATGCAAGGTCCAACTATTACACCAAGAGAAATGTATAGCAAATTCGTTAAAAGTGTAACAAAGTATTAATGTTACTATACGTTAAAAAATTATATAACTTTACTGTTGAGAAAATTGTTCTTCAATTAAATATGCTAGCTAAATACACTGCTCTTTTCGTAATTGAATTGATCACTAACAGACACTTGTATAAATTTCTCCTTGTGCAGGACATAACAATCAAAACTGAATTGGAAATGGAAGCAGCGACTTCATCACTTGTTTCCTCTGGCTCTCCTGTTGCATAAATAATCTCGGGGGCATTCAACAGCCTGAAATCGGAGAACTTGGCGGAGAAGACTCGGAGAATCTCGCCAGCTCGCCATCTCGCATCGGATATCGGATTGTAGTTGTGGCCCAAATCTTGGAGGTGTGTCCCATTGTTCTGGCCGCGTTTCCGTGGCAGCCACGAATATGAAACCTATCTGGAGGATTTGATTTTGCACGTGCAGGTCTGGGAACCTCGCCACTCCAAGGACCCGAAATCTGGCTGTCAAATCCCGACAAAAGTTGCTCAACTTTCTGCCGGCATGTCCTACCGACTTGCGCAATTTTTTCCAAAGATATTCGAGCACTTTAATTTCATGTTTTGGGATTGTTCGCCTGATTTCTCAAGATCAGATTGCTTATCTGTGTCCCCGTTCCCCTGATTCAATTTGCCCGCCGTGTAATTATTGCGCTTTTCCTAGGCTGTTTGTCCTCCTTAGGGTCTAATAGTCCACTTCCTGCCCTTTGGTCCTCTTGGGGTTCCATTTGCACTTCAGTTTGACGTGATTTGCGAGTCGCTTCCTCTGGATCTCGTTCCCGGGAAAGGATATTCGGAGTTATCTCCCCTTCACTTCGCTGTCTGTTTGCACTTTTCAGTTTTGCGTTTGACAGGCTTTTTGCTTTTATGAACTTTGCTGCTCTGCTGTCTTGCTCCGGCGGAAGTTGTCGTCAAAGGTTTTCGTTTCCGCAGTTTCTGGGTGCATTTGCATATTGTGAGCGCCAAAAGACTTCTGATTGTTTGTCTTCTTGGCGCCAAAACGGATAATTGATGGTTGCCTCAACTGGATTTGGTTACAGTTTGGGAAAGAGTTAAGCCCGCCAAATATGTAGATTTATTTGTATTTTCAATATTCTGTATTAATCGCTCTGAAACATGAATCCGATTCGTGGACTTGTAAATCTTTAGAGATTAATATTGTAGGCTAGGCTACCAGAGGTTTGACTGTGGGGACTTCATAAAGATTAAGCCCATACTCTAAGTTAAGAAAAATTCGATATGATCACATATATTTTACATGAATATTCCTACGCGTTTGTGAGGACATGTGTACATGTGAACTGCAATTGTTCTGCTGCACCAGATAGCGACAAGCCATAAAACTGAAACAAAACACTCATCTAATGACATTTCGGGTCTTTCCCATCAAAAGTCTGGCGCGATTCATAATGACCAAAGCGCAGGGTCAGCGCTAAAATACCTGGGGAAATAACCATGGAAATAGGGTCGGTCTCGGTCTTCCCTCGAAGAGTTTGCTCAATGCTCAATGAATTCGAAGCGACGGCGGCGGCGGTGGCAACTTTTGGGCCATAAAAGCGAGGAGCGGGAATTTTCCACCTCCAGCATGCAAATGAAGTGAATTTCCCAGCTATTTAACACTGTATAACCCTTTCAGTTCGCTCGAACCTCGAATTGCCATTAGCCGTGTGGCGTCTTAACCCTTTCTTCCGAGCCGTCGAGCAATTCATAAAAACGCAGCGAAAGTGGCACAAAAAGCGAAGCCAACCCGTACAGTAGCTACCTGCATTCTTCGAAGACAAAAAGGTGCTAACTCGTCATTAAGACGTATAATCGCTACCTAAACCAAAGGCCCATAAAAATCCTTTCGCTTTTCGTCCTCAACGAACTTTGTAAAAAAGTCGCAAAAATTCGGGGAATTTTTTATTCACTTTTATTCATCGGCGACCTTGAATGGCCGTTGGGTTGGCAGTGGGTGGTTGCTTACCTGGCATAGGTAGGCGATATATGGACTGCAATATTCCGACCTGCCGGTGACTGCTGTTTCAATTCTTGTGGTGGATTTAGCGCTAATCCCCCGGATTAGCGACTTGCCGGCGTCCCGAGTTCATTAAGCAAGGGAGCAGATAGTTGGTCTCAATGAAGGGAAAGGGGAAATCACCACAGCGCTCAAACTTCCTAAAGTCGTATACTCCTCAACTACGACTTGATGAATGACGAATTACTTTATTGCCATAAGAAAACTCGATACATTCAGAAGCATCATTCAATATACAGTACAGTTTCCACAACTATATATATTCTACATTATTATTTGTGATAGTAAACATTTTAAATATAAAACATGTTTAACAACGTGGGAAGATCTAACAGATGCAGCCTCCTCATCTGCATATTCATGAGTTCCCACAATTACAATTACGCCCTGAACTCGATGAACGGTCAAGGGAATGTCAAAAATTGATATGTCATCGTCATCTGGTTTAGTAGAGCATCCTCCCCCTAGGAGGGAGTGCGGCTAATGATCGGAATAGCAGCACACGCAAGCGAATTCCCATGCAGCACACCTGAGTTCCAATTCCAAACCACCCCCTCCTCAGCATCATCCAAAGGGCATCATCCAGGGGTTGACTAGTCCAATTAGAACCCCTGGCCACTGCAACTCATTCAACCCCTGACGACTGACGACTGTTGATATCATGTCAAGCATTTTATTGATCAAGTTACGCATCCGTAATACGAATCGAAATATAATTGCTCTTTTCAAGTGTCTACCGTATATCAAATGAATTGCATTTGCATCTCCGCCCTTTCACATTCCACATTCGAGGCCGTTCGAGCTGAGAGAGCTGTTCCCACGTTCGAGGTCCTGGATCAGGATCACATGGCCTTAGGCGTTTGGTGCGTAATCGCACCAGACTTACAGGATCTTGCTTAACATTATTAAGTACTCGCCCGTTGCAAGGACCTCGCACAATGTCCTTCTTTTGAATTCGCTGATCCCGAGGACAGAAAAGCTTGATCTATCCAGCACCATCCCGACCAGCGTGCCTTTTCCAGGCAGTCGCACTCCCGCGATCTAAAATCCGTAATCTGCTTAAGCGGCGAGCTTAAGTCGAGGAATCGGTGGGTCCTTTTGGGACTTGGCAGGACCAAGGCAGATTAGAGGCACTGGCCACTTGAATCCTGAATCCTGAAGGCTCTCAAAAGGCAACGCCTAATCTGGCTTAGCCAAAGGGAGCTACTATCTCGAATGGCTGGCTCCATTTTAATATATACCAACAACTCCCTTTCATTACAATCAAAATAAGTTTCAATTACATAAAAAGAAACATGTTTCGTGCTCATTCAAGAATGATTTTATTTACGAAAAATTTGGATCATTTGCATACAGACTGTCGAACAAAAATTTTATGTTCTGTTCTATTAAATTAAATGTGAAATTCGAAATATTTTTTTAAAAGTCTTTTCTGACAGAATCTAAAAGATGATAGTTTGGCAAAGGTTTTTAAGAAACAGTGCATTTAGTATATATGTATTTTATTTATTTTATTTTATACTCGGTTATCTTAAAAAAGTACGCAAATTGTATTATTTGATAAAATCGAAAGATTTATTGAAATGGTAATATGTAAAGCAATTTCAATGTTCCTTAAATTCATTATAGATGATGATTTCATGTAAGAAGTTTAGTAGATAGGAGCTTATACGTCTGATAAATAAATAAATTCATACTGATATTCACATCATTTATGGGAATTTCGGATATTTGAAGAGCTCAAGAGGAACGCCAGTCTAGGGGCCACACTTCTGATCTTTATGTTCAATCTGATATCTATCAACGTCTTTGAATTTATCATTCCGCTAAGCATTCATATGCTTGCATCATAAAAACCTAATTACTGAATGGAAAACAATCAATAGTGCGCGGCATTCAACCCCTGCTGCAATCGCCACTCGAAAAGGACTCGCCTCGCAGGACTAGAAGCGAACCCACAGGTACTTCACACAAATCACAAAGCGGCAATAATGGCAGCGCCATAAAATACTCGGCCATGGATATGGAAGGATATCTCTTCATTAACAACTGTCGCAGGACGTTCAGAGATTCTCTACTGCCATAGAGAGAGAGAGAGAGAGAGAGGGTAGCAGAAGGACGAGGACTTCGGGAGAGAGCAGGTAGCGAGTCCTGCGGAAAAGGGCCATAAAAACCCAAGGAGTTGAGAATGAGAATGAGCGACGGCTGCTGCGTTCCTTGCTCAATGAATTTTTCGCAATGGCAGCCTGCCGCAGGATCGAAGGACTCTCCAGGGGAGAGTGAGAGAGGATGTGCGAGAGAGGACATTAGAAGCAACCCTCGCCCTCGCTTTCGACCAATGAACGCGGCGTTTGACTACCTAAGGGTGATCGACTGCTCGATGAATGGATTTGGGCGGCAGGACTATTAAAACGCCGCCGGTCCTCACAGCAGACAACACAACCCATCGTGATCTCAGCGAGTCCACATCGGAGTAACCAAGGATATATCGAATATATCACAAATCCAAAACCAAAACCACCAACCAAAAATCCATCCAAACCGTTTAAACACCAAACAGCAAAACGACTCAAAGACACTCCTGCTTAGTGCCAAGTGCCAAGTGAAATTCAATTTGTGCAAACGTCTCTAAAAAATCGCCAAAATTACGCCCCACATCGGTATGCAGTCGTCGGAGGGTTCGCCAGACATGATGGATCAGAAATACAACAGCGTGCGCCTTTCGCCAGCGGCATCGAGTAAGTATACACATCTAGCAAATCAGATACAAATAAAAACAGAGAAGAAATCAATCTTCCTAATTCATTATTGAATCAAGACAATCCTTTACTTATGCAAACTTTTCCCTTTTCTTGCTGTTCCAGGTCGCATTCTATACCACGTGCCCTGCAAAGTCTGCAGAGATCACAGCTCCGGCAAACACTACGGCATCTACGCCTGCGATGGCTGTGCCGGATTCTTCAAGCGGAGCATCCGCAGATCCCGGCAGTACGTGTGCAAGTCCCAGAAGCAGGGTCTCTGTGTGGTGGACAAGACGCACAGGAATCAGTGCAGAGCCTGCCGGCTGAGGAAGTGCTTCGAGGTCGGCATGAACAAGGATGCAGTGCAGCACGAGCGGGGGCCCAGAAACTCCACTCTGCGTCGCCACATGGCCATGTACAAGGATGCCATGATGGGTGCCGGCGAGATGCCCCAAATACCCGCCGAAATCCTAATGAACACGGCTGCCCTGACCGGCTTCCCTGGAGTACCCATGCCCATGCCTGGCCTGCCCCAGCGGGCTGGCCATCATCCTGGTCACATGGCTGCCTTCCAGCCGCCACCATCGGCTGCCGCTGTCTTGGATTTGTCCGTGCCACGAGTGCCCCACCATCCGGTGCATCAGGGACACCACGGCTTCTTCTCGCCCACCGCCGCCTACATGAATGCCCTGGCCACTCGGGCCCTGCCCCCCACTCCTCCGCTGATGGCAGCGGAGCACATCAAGGAAACCGCGGCGGAGCACCTCTTCAAGAACGTCAACTGGATAAAGAGCGTGAGGGCGTTCACCGAACTGCCCATGCCGGATCAGCTGCTCCTGCTGGAGGAGTCGTGGAAGGAGTTCTTCATCCTGGCCATGGCCCAGTACCTCATGCCCATGAACTTCGCCCAGCTGCTCTTCGTCTACGAGTCCGAGAATGCCAACCGGGAGATCATGGGCATGGTGACCCGCGAGGTGCACGCCTTCCAGGAGGTGCTGAACCAACTGTGCCATCTCAACATCGACAGCACCGAGTACGAGTGCCTGAGGGCCATTTCCCTCTTCCGCAAGTCACCGCCGTCGGCCAGTTCTACGGAGGATTTGGCGAACAGCTCCATCCTGACCGGAAGCGGCAGCCCGAACTCCTCGGCCTCGGCTGAATCCAAGGGTCTCCTGGAGTCGGGTAAGGTGGCTGCGATGCACAACGATGCCCGGAGTGCGCTGCACAACTACATCCAGAGAACGCATCCCACGCAGCCCATGCGATTCCAGACGCTCTTGGGCGTGGTGCAGATGATGCACAAGGTCTCCAGCTTCACCATCGAGGAGCTGTTCTTCCGCAAGACCATCGGCGACATCACCATCGTGCGACTCATCTCCGACATGTACAGTCAGCGCAAGATCTGAACACTGGACAACATGGAGATCTTGAAGAGCCTAGACTAATCGCCGCACTCGAAGTGCCTTCCAAGTGCTGGGAACTGTGATAATCTCGGAAGAAGCGCTTTGGACAATACTCGATCAGTGGAATCAACGATTTCACATCTCCAGGTGTCGAGCCTTAAAATACGCACACAACACTCACCTTAATACCTTAAACTAACCGGAACTCGAAGTAATCTTAGCTAAAGTCTCTCAGACCATCCAGATGTGTTTCAAATTGCATTCGCAAAAGTTTCAACTTTGCCTGTTAAATACGTCAATCGTAGCTTAGTTTTAAACACACTAGTTTTAAGCGCATATTATTAGCTTTAGGATTTGGAAAAAAACTTATTCAAAATAAACCTAAAGGTTTTCGAAATGAACATTTATTGCTCTCATTTGGGTGGATGAATTATTTGAATGGATATTCAGAACTTCGATTTGGATTATCAGAAGTTTGCTTGCAAAGGAATTAAATGGTTTATAGTTTATATTTCTTAAAAAATATATATCTGGAGTTAAATCTGAACTATTTGCCTAACTTTCTGAAAGTGTTATGCCAAACATGGAATCATGAGATTACACACGGAATTATCATACTTTTTTTTGGCCATTTCGTGAGGCTTTTCGCATCTCCAGAGACGACAAAAGCAACCGCACATGGCAACTCAGTTAATCACAAATGAATTATGCAAATACTGGAACAAAGGAATATTATTAGATCGCAGAAGGAAGCGCGGAAAAATTAGCATAGTTTTTCTGCATGAGCAGGCCAAAGTCGGCATTAATTTGGGAACTCGAAGGACGCAGTGCAATGGCCGCCCCAGTTTTGATATCCTTTCTCTCTCCCGCCCTGAAATTCGAAAAGTTAAAAAGCAAAAATTCACTTTTGTGACTTTGTCGAGCGGTGTTGGATCGTTGGATTGTTGGAAGGATTTTCGGGAACAGGGAACCGGGCATCGGGCATCGGGGATCGGGGATCGGGGATCACTCTGCCGGAAGGACAATTGAATCCTTTCACAATGGCCGAGCAACGTGCAGCCGGAGGTAAATGAGTTTTCGCTGGCGAAGGCTGAACAAACAGTTGCCAAATTGTTCGAATTGCGTTGGCCAAAGTAAACAGAGATGAGTGTATTCCACTGACACACATCCATCCATTCCATGGCAATAGCGATGAGGATGTGCAAAAACCTACCCTAACGAAGAGTCCAGAGCCCGAGCACGATTCCAATCCAACCACGGCACCCAGAACATCCTGCGGGGATTGGGATTGGGAATGGGAATTAAGCATGCTTCGCTGCTGCTGCCATTTCGACTTTCGCCAAAGGACCCTGTGTGTCCTGGGTCCTGGGTGCTGGGTGCTCACTCGGATGCTGTTGAACCCGGGGTAACAATTTGTGATATTTCTATTTCCCTGCGCTGTTGAGCCCTTTTAAGTCCTAATGGCCCTTTATTATCTGCCTTTAGACTTTTAATAGACTCAGGCACCAGCACCAGCACCAGGACACAGAGAGTCCTTTCGCTGGATCTATGTGCGAGTGTGTGTGTGTGTGTGTTGGCCTAATCCTCATCATTCTGTCATCAGTGACGTTTTTCTGCACATTGTTGTTTGGCCATTGTTTGCGTCTTAATTTGCAGTTTTCTCTTGTAGTTTTTGCACTCTCGCCGGCGAGCAAAGGATTTTCACATTTTTTCACTTTTTGATTTCTATAAAGTCCCTCGCAGAAGGCGACCATCTTGAAGACGACTTGAACGTCGGGTGTGATACTAACATGGGATTAAAATCAGCGGAAAACTTGATCAACTGCGAAGAATGTTATTAAAATGAGAAGTCAGCGCTTTGCTTTCAATACTCCTCAGTTTAGGTAGAGATTAAGCTTAGGTTGCTTATGAAATCAATCTCAGTTCGCGGACGCTCTCAATTTAATCCATCTGGAAGTGGAAGGCGGCTTGGACTAGGACTAGGACTTGGACTTGGACTATCTACGCGGACTAACTTGTGCCTCACTTGAACTGCATTAAATCCACGAGCTTTACCTGCCGAAAGGGGGTGGGAACTGGCTCATCTCAAGTGGCTGGCGATCCGATCCTATCCCGATTCTGGGGAAATTCGGAACAAGTAGGAATAAGTAGGAATCTGTGGGATTTTGTATAACGCGTTTAATTCATAGATTTTCGTTGATTAAGTAATCCCCGCAAAGGGCTCAATGAAGGAGGCGACCGATGCGTCGGCCGATTAGCGCAGTTCGCGTAAGCGGAATGTACCGAATTCATACCCGACGGCAGGTGTGGGTTAACAGGTTAAGGGTTTCGCAAGCTTAACCCACACAGGATCTCTCTCGCTCCCACATCGAGGCTCTCCCTTGTGAGGCTGTGATCCTTATCCAGGCGCAATTACCTAGCGAAACAAAAATATGAGTATGCAAATAGATTTTAATGGGCAGGATTACCCTTTTGCTAAATACCAAATACCAAAATCCTGGCCGGGCGGTCTGCTCACCGCAGCTCCTTTGTTTTCAAATGTAATGAGAATGTCTCTAAGCCAAAATATTAAACATCCGTTTGAGCCTGGCCAGAACATGCATATATGTACATACTCTGCAAATCCGGCTTCCGATTGTCCTAGTTGTTTGTACCTGAAGTCAGGACTTCTCTCTCTTGCTCTCTCCCTTTCGTCCTGCGGCAAGCAAAAGTCAAAGCGGCGTTGTTCTTGTAAATTGAGTAGCTCGATTTATCGCCAGATCAATTTTCTATATCTGCCGCCCAGATAAGCGGGTATATAATTGTTACTGTGGCTTATGCGCTGCCAACTAAGCCTGCTGCTTTTCTGCTTTTCTGGTTGCTCCTGGTTTTCGTTTCGCTTCTTGCTCTGAGCCTTACTTAGTGCCTTAAGTTCTGCTTAACTTACTTTAGTGGGCAAATGGCAAATTTGAGGCGGAGAATTCTACGAAGTTCTTTGTATTTGCATACACAGCCGTGGCGGCATTGTCTTTGCCGCTTAGTCGCATAATTTGCCAGACAAAACGGTCAGCGGAGTAGAGGGGCAATGCACTGAGGAAAACAGTTGATTTCAAGTTGCAAAATGATGATATTTTTCTAGTCTGCAACGCATAAAGTCAATTAAAAATATAAAAGAAGCATATGTACCTATGTACTTCATACAAACCCTTTTGTAAAGAAAGCGACAATAACGACAGCGATTTATCCACAGAATTGCGCGACTTTTAGACCTCATTACACAGAACACTTCAAGCACACCAGCTGCTCTTGTTGCAAGGATGTCTTAGATCATCGGCACTGGATCACTGGAGCAGTGCTATCCAAAGCGATTAGGACGAGGACATCGCGTTGCAGGATCAGCGAAGCGTGGCCTCATCCAAAGTACTTTTTGCACTGGTCTTGTAGCCAGTCCATTGTATCTGCCCCCTTTTTTTATGCCCCTAAGTACTTGATGCCCGAGTCTAAGACCCTGAAAATCTGTGCACATCCTTTTGATTGTTGCCATCTGAGTACGGGACAATAGTCGTGGTTTTGCGACGAGTGGACCTCCTGGAGGTGAGAAAAATATTAAGGGCAAATCCGCTGAGCCGCCGATCCGGCGAACAATGTCCTCGATGAATCTTGAGAGCAACTTGCGTTTAACCTCAAGAAAGTAGCAATTGCCCGCATTATTTCGATGATCGACGTTCGTCCTTTTGTTCGAGGGATGGAGTTCGCTGGAAACTCCGCTGGCTGCGAAAATATATTGACAGACTAACAAGTGTTATACGATCTGCGACAGTTTTTTTTTTTTTTGCCGAAACAAGGGGCTTCGGTTCAAGGACTTGCAATCAAAAGCTGGACCACCGCGACTGCAACATCTTGTGTGTTCCCTCGAAGATTTTCAATTGAATAGGGGCTCGTTCGTTGAGAAACTTTTGCTGCTTACGGATTTAATGGAGGATCTGTCTCACGTATATTTTGTGATCGGAAGTGGTGGAAGCATCCGCATCTGCGGATGGAAATGTGCCTCCGGGCGGCATCTTTGCTCAGCCTGGTAATTGAATTTGTTGCCTTTTCATTTGATGTTTTCTTTGCATAACAAAGCGCACCGCCGATGGCCTCCGGCCGTCGACAAAACGATTGCGTAGATAGTTTTCGATGGGGTTGTACTTTGGTCCGTTCGTGTATCTTTTCTGGGAAAAATGGCGGCCAACTGGCATTTGAAGGCGTTGCACATCATTTAATTAAGCCGTCGCACGAAGCTCTCCCACTGCCATTTTCCTGGCCTCGGAAAAGTTCGAAACTTTTCAACTTCCGGTCAAGAAAGCAGGTGGCCGGTCATCAGGTGCATCCCCGAATGAAGCCATTACTGCGGGGTCACGCGATGTCCAACAATCCTGGGAACTCTTTGGGTTTGGAGTTGACCAGCAGCGGTGAAAAGTGAGAGGTGAAAAGCCGTCGCGTCATTCTCGTCGATGGGAGGCCATATGTCATCATAACGAGACCCGATCAACCCCGAGCTACTGAACTAGGTATGCACCGCGAATAAAATAGCTGCAAATACTAGTTATAAGTTCCCTAAAAATAAACTTTAATTACGAACGTAGTTTTTAATTGTAGCTTAAAAAATCGTTACATTTCTCACCACTCTTTTTGCTCGTTGTGTTCGTGAAGAGCACCCCTACAAAATCTTTCAGTGTAACAACCCTGCCCTCGCATTCCGCAACAGTTCGATGAGAGCTCGGCAAATATTGAAACAGCTCGCAGCAAGGATCTGTGTGCAAGGGGACGGCGAAGGGGAAAGGACTCGCCACTCGAGAAATGTAACAAATCGACTTTGACAAAGCTTCGACCTCAACCTCAACCTGAAAAACTCAACCGCGACTTGGGAAATCGCGAAGTCGCCAAACACAAACTGTCGCTTTCGGTTTCTCGATTCGGGTTGAGTTGTCGCTGGTTCTGGCCACTTGGAAAGTTGTGAAGTGGCCACTTAACACTCGAAATCGGGAACGAGCTTGCTACACGTCACTCACACCATCACCGTCACCATCACCTCATTAGAGTTTGCAGCGCTCCCAGGATATAAGGATATGTGCGCAGGATGTGCGGAGCGCCTAAAACAAAAGGGGTAGTTAGCGATTTGAATTCGCCAGCGAAACGTTACAAAAAAGCAAGTTCTGCAGTTCGAAACTGAAATCGGGATATTGGCAAACCAATTTTCGAGGGCTTTTGTTTCGCTGAACGACGCGAGTAAGCCACAAAGGATCAACAAGGCTCGAGAATTATTTTGTAGGACCAGCAATTGAAGCACTCCATGTGAGTCTGGAGTGTTGGACCCGGCGATTGTAAATTAATTTTGCAGCGAGCAAACTACTTTGTCATACAAATATATTCGAAAAAAAACAATGGAAAAAGCTGTATAGGGAAACTAAGGATTTTTTGTTATATTAATTACAAAAAGGTGTACTAATGATTGAGGTAACTGCTAGTTGAAATAGTTATATATAATGCTAATATATATATATAAAGTTACGTTTTGATGAACTATCAAGATATCACTGAAAACAAAGGAACCTTTTCAGACTCTGCCATAATTTTTGCCACATTTTTAAAACCCACAGAAAGGGCATAAAGATTTGGAGGACAATGAGCCCAAATATCTGATGGTTGTCCACATTTTGTTTTATCGCCAGCTGTCGACGGCAACAGCAACAAAATCAACTTCAATTTCGTTTTTACTCTGCTGATTTTTCGCTTTTTATCGAAGCCATTTTGTCAAAAAAAAAAAAAAGAAATAGGAAGGGATTTAGCCACTAATCCGTAAATGGGACAAGTCCGGGGCAGAAAATACGAGGCAGAGGGCGATTGAATGTATCTGCGGCTGCCTAACGAGCCTGTCGCCCAATTGGTGTCGATAAAAAATATAAAAAACCGAAATGGGAATCCGGGCGCGTGATTTCTGACATCGCAATTGACAAGCGAGAGGAACAACAGCTGCTGAGCGAGGGAGACGGCGCAACGCTTTCAATTCGCTTCAGCAGATTAGGGAGGAGGACCAGCCAGAGGCACGATGGAACTATGGCACATCCACATTTAAGCGCTTACATGGGAACTAATTTCTGAAGTGCCCTCGAACACTTCATATAATATTTGCATCATCTGCGGCAAGCGGCTGGCGACAGCGACAACCCGCTGCGGGGATTAGCACTAACGCAAACATGGCGACAGTCAAAACCAAATCCCAATCCGAAGCCCTGTGGCACCCAAAAAAGTATCTGACGGATACGCGAGCTGTGACTGACTCGCCGTGGCTTGTCAGCTTCACTGTGGCTTGGCGACAGTGGTGAAGAGTGGTAACTTGAGGAGTAAATAGGAAGATTTAACGAATCTCTACGTCTGTATAGTATTCTTAGCTGATCTCTGCTTTCAAATAAGTAACATAAATGTGAGATAAATGAATTTAGTAACTCATCGCTTTATTGGCAATAAGTGGTATGCATTTGTAGCTCCTTAAAACAGTTTATTTTGGTATACCAGGTGTACAAGTATGAAATGTCGTTTTTTTTAAATTAAAAAACACGTTAAATTTTGTGGAAAAAGAAAAAATCATTTATTCAAAGTATTTGCCGTCGCTAGCTACACATTTTTCCCATCTCTCGGGCAATTTGTGGATTCCACGCCAGTAGAACTCATCGTCTTTTGCGGCGAACCATCCATCGAGCCATTTTTTCACACTTTCGTAAGAATCGAAGCGCTGCTCAGCAAGTGCGTGTCCCATCGAAGCGAATAGGTGGTAATCGGATGGGGCCAGGTCTGGTGAGTAAGCCGCATGCGGAAGCACTTCCCAATTGAGTGTTTCCAACGTGTCGCGAACCGCTCTTGCCGTATGTGATGGAGCGTTGTCATGGAGAAAAATGACCTTGTGTTGTCTTTTTTGATATTCCGGTCGTTTTCTCTGAAGCGCACGGTTCAAATTGATCAATTGTTGTTGGTAGCGTGCCGTATTCACCGTTGCGCCGGGTTTCAAGAGCTCATAGTAGATGACACCGCTCTGATCCCACCAAACACAGAGCATCGTCTTCTTGCCAAAGCGATTCGGTCGAGCAGTCGATGTGGCCGGTTGTCCAGGATCAACGTATGATTTTTTACGTTTAGGATTAACAAAAAAGATCCATTTTTCATCGCCAGTAACGATACGATGCAAAAACGACTTCCTTTTGTATCGTGAAAGCAAAATTTCGCATGTGTTTTTGCGCCTCTCCATCTGCCTCTCGTTCAACTCATGTGGCACCCATCTACCGACCTTCTGAATCCTTCCCATCTCTCGCAAGCGATTGGAAACTGCTTGTTGACTTACTTCCAACTGCTCTGCGAGTTGTTTTTGCGTTTGAGCATCGTCTTCATCCAATAATGCTTGCAGTTCGGCGTCTTCGTACCTTTTTGGTGGTTTTCCGTGCTCTTTGTCGTCGACGTCAAAATCACCACTTTTGAAGCGTTGAAACCACCGTTCACACGTTTTCACAGTTGGTACTTGTTCGCCAAAGGCTTCAACAAGCATTCGGTGCGATTCCGCTGCTGTTTTCTTCAAATGAAAACAGAAAATTAACACTGTCCGCGTTTGCTCTTTATTCGGCACGAAACTCGACATGTTGACTGCACTGAGAGTAAACGATAATGACGCTCGATTGGCGCAAAACTATGGTGGTTCGAAAGTCAAGGTTGACACTTCACAAGGTCAAAGTTTTAAGACAATCGATAAATATTTACGTTTGGGAGACATCTATATGTTCGAACCGACATTCCATACTTGTACACCTGGTAAGCTACTTGTTAGCATTTTTTACACAGTTTCTACACTTTCAGCCCACTGTGCGTGGGGTGTCTCTGGGCTGCGCGTGCTGTGTTCCTCCTCCTGAGCGGCTTAAAAAACGCTGGACGGACGGACACTGTTTACCGTGCGGATCACACTTGAGGGCCGGGTCCGTTGACAAAACGGTTAAGTCGCCGTTTCGAAAGCGCCGGTCCATGACATATTTTCAGGGAGGGAGCGGGGGGTAAACAGGCGAGCGGGGTCTGGCAATTATAATGTGACAATGTCACGTGAACAGCGACAACATCCTGATGTCCTACACTCCATGGGCATATCCTTTCAGCATATAAATACTTGATATATGGAGAAAGGTGCTTCGTAGTCGGCAGAGCTGGAACCACTTTTTGTGCGCTGGTCTGTTCAATTTTAATGAGAGAACGAGCGAGGATGAGCAATGAACTGTTGGCCCGAAGTGCAACTGTTTCAACTGGTTATGCCATGGTACTAGTTCTCCAAAAGGGGTGGTTATGCCACACCCCTCCCCGTTCGAACGCAAAACTCATTTGCACCCCGCGATTTGTTGGCCGGCTATGTAAATTGTCACATTATTGTCATAATTCTCAGCCCTGGGAAATGGAAAAGCCATCGGCGGAAAACGCCTATGACATAATTTGTGCTTTGTTGTGGTTAATTGTCGTACTCTGAACCGAAGGGCGTGAGCGTATGTAGGAGATTAAACCGAATGGGCAATAATGCTCTAAAGTGCTGCTAAACACTCGAAGCTACTGGTGAACTGGTCTTAAAATATGGCTCAAAAGTGGTGAATATTGGGAAAGGCTGGTTAGGGATTAAGTCGATTTGCGGGCTTTGAATATGATTATTAAAATGCAAATAAACATATAGTTCCTTATGGAATATTCCTTCCTTTAGAATTTTGAGCTAGTTTCTCAATTAATCCAGTTAAGATGTTGTGCAACGAAAACATTATGTTTCCCAAGAGTTTCAGAAACCAACATTGAGTATCTTTCATAACAGTTCGCCCCTATCGATGACGAACATCTTGAGTAACCAACGGAGTCTTGAGTCCAAGCCAATTAACTCGTCGCCAATGATCTGTGAAATCGCGCAACGCAGAAGCCGCTGCCCGAGATCTAGATGCAGAATCCCTGAATGCCTGAGTTCCTGAATCCCCAGATCCAAAGGATCTGCAAGAGCTCCGATCATCTGGGCGGATTCTGCGCTTTGGTCTCTGACCGAGACCCGTAATAATTGAAACCAATTAGCTTGGAAAAACCTTTTAATTGTGTGCTCAGTGCCCGGTCTTAAGTAAATATTTTCATGGGCGCAGGACAATGCGAGGATGTGAGAACATGGCAATGACCAAAATAATCCTGCTCCGTATGCAGCATATATGGTAGTGAATGCTAACAGCGAAAGCGGTAAAAAGAAATTGCCATATAATTGCCAGGAAAAAAGCAAGACAAAGGCGGTGGAGAATGGAAAGCATGAAGACAGAAAATCAACCGCAGGCATTGTCCGCCGAAGAAAGAAACTGAAATCCTGGTCTTCACGTATTCTCTTCACTTTTTATTCTCTTGCCAACTGTCGATGGCTGTCAAAACTCGTGTGGGTAGCTGAAAATATTGTTGCAAAATGTTGCACAGGCAGGAAATATTAAGGGGGTCCATTCTTGTTGATTTATTTACTTTTTGATTCCCAGCATTTCTTGGCAGCAGTTAATTGGCCCGTTGTCGTGTCAGTCAGGCTAAGGATCGGGATCAGCGCAAAAGTAAACAAATTTACATCGGAGATTTACGGGCTCTGCTCTGAATTGCGACAGTTTCACGTAATCAGGAAATGATGAGACCTTAATTTCTTATTTCTTTTCGCATGGTAGAAATTTTCAAATGTTTTCCTTCGGTGAGCTAATGATACTGCCAAATTCCTCGGCTGTAATTAGCAAACTATTCGAAATGTTTCGGTTTCCAAATTCGCTGCTAATTGTACTTTAAATGAACCCAATGAGCTCTACATGCTGCTTAGGTTTTGTGATTGGCATATCATTACCGCATGCCAACTTCAGTCTTTAATTCGGCTCTACACACTGAGCGAAAGGATTTAATATTAAATAAAAGCTATGAATATATTTGTGAACTGTACAAACCATTTTAAATCAAACAAATTCATTAGGTCATCTAACTCAAAGAATGATTAAATTAATGATCTAATGTCTATGTTCCTTTACTTATTTCTCCATAATTATATTTCGTGTTAATACCATAAAGTCCGTTTCCTCAGTGTCCACATTTTGGATTGTCTTGAAGTCGCCACAACAAAGTGGTAAGCATAGCAGAGTAACAACAAAAAAGGTGGCCAGAAACGGTAGGCTAATTAAGCACTTTGAGCCGCCGCCGCAGACGTGGCCAAAACATCTAATCACCTGTGAAAAAGGAGCCGAAACGCTCGAGTTGAGTGGCTGAGAAGGCGAGTGAGGTCTAAATATCAAATCGATTACAAGTGAGCCCGTCAAGTGGACGGGTATACTCGTATACGATATTTTCGATAATAATTTAGTGCCGTGTCATGAGAGCGGAACTCGCCGCTACTCGGTTTATTTGTTTTTTATTTGAGGTTTTTTTTTCTTTTATTATATTTGTGCTGTGTGCTGTTTGTTTATTGGCTGTCAAATTCTTGCACTTTGACGTTTGACATTGTCCCACAAACGGGGCAGCACAATCAACCGGAATTTAATGCCCATTTTGAGGGTAAAGGGGATTGTTTGAGCGATTCCGATTTGTCGAAATGTCGCCGCTGCCAACGCAATTAATCGTTCACTTGTTTGCATGTCACACCGAAAAGTAACACCACTCTCAATATAAAAACCCCATCTGATGTGACATTGAAAATGAGATTATGCATGGAAATCATAAGTTGCTTAATAGCGTTTTGTCAGCGCTGGTAATTAATGTGTAATGTGCGTTGAATCATGAATCATTTTCGCCAATGAATAGATGTCAACATCGGTTTAATTGTCTCATTTGTGAACTGACCTTGCTGATGTGGCTGCTGTGCATTTGCAGATATGATATTCAAATTATCTCCGATTTTTCTTGGTCTTCGCATAAGTGTTGCTTGGAAGTGGAAACTTGCTACTCCCCTCCCGAAAAAAGTGAGTCGTAAGTTCTTGGCCCCACAAGATAAGTGATCAGGGTTCAGTGCACCAGCCTTTCGACAAGGTCAACAATTTGGGTGGCTGCAAAACAACTTTCGAAAAGTGCAGCAACTACAGTAACTGGACAGTGGCATGCAACATTTCAAGGACAAGGGCAGATAGTTCACAAGAGCCACAGGATGCAGATAACCACTTCTGATGAAGCCCCTAATAATGGTCTTAAATTGTTCCAACTTTTTATCCAATGACTTTTTATACAAGGAATTTGAAGGGTATAGATTGAGGTTGAATACCTAAGTAAAATACAAGTTAAAAAATCTATTTTAATTTTAAGTCTTCTTAAACAGAATTTGTGGGTGGTATTGGATATGTGACCAATTTAGATGACTATTTCTCAACAGGACTCCTTTTGGTTGATTGAAATCTAAGCCCTACACGGCACAATGGTTCTAATCCTATTTATTTTTCTCAGTTATTCATTTTACGCTTCCTTTTCCACCTCACTGGTATTTTGACGTCACTCCCCGTTCGATTTGCATATTCGCACACTGCGCAGACAGCCAAACCCAATAATCAGGCCCCCGAAATGCGGAAGTCTGCGAATGCATTGCGAAAACCGCTACGCATGCGAAAAACTCGTTTTCCACCGCCTCCTCTGCTTCTACCTCCCTGCCCCCCTATAAAAACACGCAATAATCCAAGTGAAATGACCTTGATATTGCCAACGGAGACATGCGTGTGTGTGCGTGTGGGGAAACTGGTCCAGTGGAGCCATACGCTTTAAGCGAGTATAAGCCACGTTAGTTATGCGACACTTAATGGCTTAAACGGCTGCCGTTAAGTTGCTGAGCCGAAGGAAAAGTCAAACGGTAAGCGAAACCGCGGTCAGGAAAAATGAAAATGAAAATGCGATGTGAAAATTCAGCAGATGCGCAATTAGCGGGCACTTACACGGCAGTTAGGAGCATACATATATCGAGTTACACGCTCATAAAGGATGAGTGATTGAAGTCGGATTTGGATAAGCAGTATTTAGGGGAAATGCACAGGGAGAAATGCCACATATCAAGTATATGAATATATTTTACAAATGCGATTATGAGGAGTTATTTTCAAGAAAGAATTTTATTCTATGTATATCCCTCGTGCATGGTTTAATATTTATAACACGAACAAGGGCCAATTTTGGCCAGTGTACCTAGTGCTGTCTGACTGACTTTTGACGAGTGTGCAGGGTCATCCGTAAATCAGCTATCAAATCACCATCTCCCCATCTCAAAGTCCTCATTTCGCTCGCTCTCTTTTCCACCAGGAATAAATGGATCGTATTTCCCGACGAGTTTAGCGAGTTTTGGCTTTGACTTCTGATGGAAATGGAAATCGAGATGGAGATGGAGATGGAGAATGTAGATGGTGATGATGGAACTGATAAGCATTTAGCATTAAATTTTTGTTAACCTTCCGCGCGCAGTTGACTCGCTCGATTTCAGAAAACGCTCGACTGCATCTTGAATTACAAATAATCGCAATTGTCTGCCCATATATCCCCCTGCTCCTTTGTTCGGGTGGTAGTTCCTAGTTTCCTGGTCCGCAGCTCTGTCTGAATAGCAGCTGAAATAATTGAGAGACAACGCGGAATTACGACAGCATGGATGTGGATGTGGATGAGGAAAACGCTCTGCTTTGCATGATGCATCCCATCGCATCCCATCCCCTCGCTGAGGGCTCAACCCTCATTATCTGTTCGCCGATTGTGATTAACTCGGCCAAAGTGAAAGCCTGACAAATAGAACGCTGAATGGGATCGTCGGCCATCTCTCTCTATCCGCCGGAGATGACGGCGCAATCACAACAGATATAACAACAAAATCAACCTCCTCAACAAAATACAACCACTCCCTCCCTCGAAATTCTGGGTGGCAGTATCGTCGCATCAGGCAAACGCCTCAAAATCGAAATGGAAATCAAAAAGGCAGCAGCAGAGAGGCCAGCGAAGCAGGACGCATCGGGAGTACAGTGAACGCTCGAACATGATGGATTTATTAAAATAATATAAGAGAATATACTTCCCTTATCTGGAATTGGTGAATAACAAACATACAAATATAAATTATTTTAAAGAAATAAAATAGAAAGGGCTTTCAAAATAGGTAATGTTACATTTTAAATCGGATATACTTCTGGATAGTTTCGTATCATACCCTTTATTATGAATATTTAAGGTAGGGGAAATTAAAGAATTTCCTGTTTTCGAGTGCTCACTGTAGCTGGACCGTTTCAACCCTCCGACGGGCACACCCTCAAGCTAATCCGGCCCTGCCCAACTGCTCAGCTTCACCTTGGACCCGCTGCTCTTGCCATCGCCTCCTTGCCACGGCGTTCGCTTCTACAAAGTATATATTCCGGAACTATGAGCAATGAGCTATATGCTATAGCGGCTGTAGCTGCTGTTCCCGTTGTTGTTTGTCAACTGATTTAATTTCCTCCGCCCTTTTGCCGCTTTCAGCTCTGATCGCCGCCTCCTGCTGCGAGAGGGCGTACTCCGTTTTTGGCCACACAAACAAACCCGCCGGATAATGACGATGGTAATGATGATGATGGCGATGTTCAGACGATGGCGACTTGCAAAAGGGCAAGTAACGGTGTAAATGAGAGTGTTGCTACTCGAAATCCACGACCCCATGCGGCTACTTTGTGTGCGAGAGTGTGCCGGAGTGTGGAAATCGCTCATTAAAATATGAAAAACCGATTTGCATACCTAAATGCTCTAAGTCTCTTTACATACATGTTTACAAGGTGAGTTTCCACTTTAGAAAAATGCATAAAAATTATAACTAATAACTATACTGCTGGATAGTTCTTCTGCAGAATAATGTAACGTTTGCATTGTTAGATCGTAAATAATGCCAAAAGTTCTCTGCAAACATTACGCAAAGTGTGGGGCGGTGAGGCGTGGGAAGGGGCGTGGGCGTGGAAGTGGGCGTGTGGCATGTGGGTGGGCGGCCAAGTGCTGTGGCCATAAACAAGCCCAAACAATGCCAGACATTTCAAACACAATAAATAATTGAAGCCAGCGCAGAGTCAACAAGTCAAACACATTGCCGTAACTCTGGCGATTGTTGCCAAGCGCTTTTGGCCACACCACACAAAGTCCAGCTTTTCAGTCCAATCTAGATATAAATCAACTTGGCCATGCACATGCAGAATGCAATGCAAATCCAGCTAAAAGCCAAACAAACGGCTTTACAACTTTACAACTCGAAGACGCGGAGTGAAAAGTTAACAACGCTCATTTGGCGAATTTCCCAAGATCTGTTTGGATTTTCGGCAGAGGGCGACCGCCCAGTTATCCATCACAATCGACGGTTTCCACGGGCTTTTCACACTGAAAAACTTTTAGCTAATAGCTGGAAAAACATACTTGTAATCAATATTGGGTATCCTTAGGGTATTGTAGCTACTTTTTGTTCCTGTTTTGTAGTTTTATGTAGTAAACTGCACGCTTAGGCCGCTTTAATGTCAAAAACTGAATGTTTGAAAATTTTTCATTTATAAAGTCTTACAAAATTGTTGTTCAATCTATTTTAAATCCTAATTTCTTAGTATATTCCTCACATTTCATTTCTTTGCCTACGCCGAAATTAAACTATTGCCATGAAAATTGCATCATGCACTGCAGAACCAATTGATAATTCCTGGTTTCACTAGATTCCCCCACCGATGAGGATACCTGCTGGATTAGAGGCTGGATTAAAGCCGAGAGAAATAATTAAAAAATAGTTTCGTCTTGGGCTGGGGCTTGGGCTTGGGCCTGCAGCCAGAAACTGTGGAACTTAGTGCATATAGCATATAGCATATATTCGTATATATAGAAAGCAAAAGTTGGCGCTCCAAGCGAAAGAGATCGAAACTGGTAAAACGACTTGGCAACACGACCGCGATACCAATACTCGCCCGAAGTTGACTTATTGGAGCACTTAGCTCGATTCTTGTTATTGTTACGCCGACTTGGCCGACTTGTTGTTGTTGCCGTTGTTGTTAACGTTGTTGTTAATAGTACCAACACAATTACACAGCTTGGAGTGCCTAGGCGGAGTCGATCGGCGATCCAGCGATCCAAGGTTCCCGCTCGGACTATAAAAAGCTTGGGCGGCGCTGTTGCGGAAGGCAGTTAACTCCACAAATCCGTTGCCGTCGGTCCCATTTCCCAATTAGCCGACTTGTAAGCGTAAAGGCGCGTGTGAATCCCCCTCAAGAAGCAGAGAGAATTGTGTGCAGTTTACGCTTGACAAGGATATTCCAAACTTCCCCACACCAAAATGCTCAGATTTGTGAGTTGTGTTTTATTCAAGGGTGCTCGCACCATTCAATAGCTATTCAGAGTAATGTAATCAATCTATCGGACAAAAGTGTCAATTAAAACCAGGATTTTCTTCTATATAAAAAAAAAGTGAAAGCATCAGCTATCAAAGCCATAATCAAGTTAATGGTTCAGATGAATGAATTAGTAGCACACAAATGACTGAATTAAAGTAGGATTGTATAAATGATTTTGAATTCCCAACAGCTTGCACTGACCACCTTGGTGGCCCTGGCTTCCAGCCAGCACTACAGTCAGGATCCCAAAACGGCGGCCATCATCAGTGAGCAGCGCTATCTCTCCGGCGATGGAAAGTTCGGAGCTGCCTATGAGCAGGAGGATGGCATCAACTTCAAGGAGGAGACGGATGCGGATGGAACTCGTCATGGCAGATACAGCTATCTGGATCCCACGGGCCAGCGGCGTACTATATCCTACACAGCTGGCAAAAATGGGTAAGGAAATGATGCAGGATCAATTTCTAAACTAGTATTAATGTATTGGTATGCAGCTTCCAAGCTTCTGGAGATCACTTGCCCCAGGCACCACCTGCGCCACCACAGCCCGTGCCCACAGCGGGATATCAGCCACAGCAGCAGTACCAGCCACAGCAGCAGTACCAGGCTGCCGCTCCCCAGCCGCAGTCCACTTTCCGCAGCAACGACTACGGAGATGATGGCTCCTACGATCCCCGCTACAACGATCCCTCCTTCGGCCAGAACCAGCAGAGCTACCAGCAGCCCGCTCCCCAGCCGCAGTACCGCCCTGCCCCCCAGCCCGCCTACAACCCGCAGCCCGTGCAGCCGCAGCAGCAGTACCAGCCCCAGTATCAGCAGCCACAGCCCCAGCAGGACTACTACACCACCACCACGCCCAACCCACACCGCTTCTCGCCTCCCGGAAAACTGTCCCTCAACCGCACGCCCGATGGCTTCACGTACTCCTTCAACAAGGTCTAAGCCACTCCACCTCCCCCCACCCAACTCAGACATTATGCATCCTCTTCATTAGGGACCCTCTTTTCGTTTCCAACTTTCCCTATCACAACTAGAACCCGCACTCTTTTCTTGACTCCATCAAACTCTCGTGTGATATGTTTAAGAGCAATTGTATCGTACTTCCTATTTGCGTACTGTTTGTTATTAATTTATAATCCTACACAGAGAAAATGAATCGCTGCTACCCAAGGGGTATTGCTGACTTGAATTACAAAATATATTCAAAATATCATTTGTATACTTTTGAAATATAAAAAACTTAAGAAATTCCGGCTTTTTTCTCTGTGACTTTCCCACTTTAAACTTTCCCTTTAAGTCTTCCCAAGAAAAGCGAAGTCAATAAACTTCGATGATGTTGAAAAATGTTTAAAATTAATTTAGAAGCTATGGTAATTTGGGCCCTGGGACGTCTCAGCAATTTGTACTGTAAATGTGTAAAAGCAATATATGAAGGAAACCAAGTTCGTGTCCTGCAGTCTTTTGTTTTTTCGGCCAGTGGCCAATCTGTGGCTTATTTAATTTCCAGCAGATTTATCTAAACACCTCGGGTGGTGAACGCCCATTAAATGCGGCATTACACAACCGACTTTCGTACATGCAAAACTAGTTTCGAGTTTCTGTTACGATTCTATGCGAACCAACAAGGAAAGACCTCAAACGGGTTTCGCTCATTTGACAGTAATCTTGGCCAATTGTGCAAAATTCCAATGAAAATGAAATCAGCCCGGTGTGCTGTGTGTTTTGCAGCAGTCTAAGCCGGAAAACCATGTGCCAAGTGGGGGTGGCACTGGTTCATTAGGGGATTGGGGCTCTAAATCAATTCCCAGTGGTATTGCGAACCGTCAGGCTCCAGTTGCGTTAGTGCAACTTAATTACATCCAAATATTTTGCATATTTTATGCACCATCGAACGCGAGAATGCCAGCTAATTTGCCATTTCCTCTCACCTGTTGAGTTCTCAACATATGTGTGCTATAATTTGCAACTTAATTCGAATTGCTATTTTGTTGTTTGTTTCCAACTATATTTACTGCATAACTAATAATTTAATTTAAGTCGTAACTAAATAAGAAATGTCATTCGAAATCTATAGATTTATTTATTATAAAAAATGTTTTTTAATCATCGTGGAATTTCTTCTGTTCAATTCTGATGATTCTATGTGTTAGAAGCAGCACAATTTGGAAATATTTTAAATATTAGCATTTTATTGTGATTTTATTTTTAGCAAGGTTAGGTACTATTACCATTTTTCCCTCTGTACTTTCCACATCCATTGGCTGGCATTCTTTTTCACCACCGACAACGATTACATTAACAATATTAGCAACACTTTTCAGTGCTCAGCTTTCAAGGTCAGATTTGTTGTGGACTCGAGAGTCCGGCTCGGAGTTTGGATTTTTGCTTTGGCTGGCTTTGGGGTCTGGCTTCTGTTGAAACTGCTCAGTCAATTAAGAAAATCAATTTGGTTTTGTTTTTTGCAGCTTATTGTTTTTTTATGATTTCTTCTCCGCTTGCCTTTGTGCACCCACTTTTGCGGCAATCGCAATCGATTGAATTTGCTTGCTCAATTGCGGATTTTCGTTCGCATTTGCGAAAGAGGTAAAAGTCGAGAATTTGCCTAGCATCGGAACAGGTGTCTCATGGGTGTGTTGCCTTCAGTGGGTTCTTTATATGTCTATTTTTATGAATAACACAAGTTTATGATTGACTGCGTTTATTTTTAAACTGCTAAGCGCCTCCAGAATTTGTCGAGAAATGTGGAGCTCCATTTATGGGGATGAGGGTGTGACGAGCCCAGCATCCAATTAAAATGATGAGTAATTAATGTATTTAATTAAAGTGAGGGATTAAAAACTTGAAAACATTAAATTGAAAGCTTATTTGCATTGAGTTAAGTGATTGAATCTTATTTTTATAAGCACATAAACTAACAGCGATTTTTAATGGATGCACTTAGGTAACGAATTCTCCTCATAAAATAAGTAAGTAGCCGAGACACCATACATTTAGCTGATGCTCAAGCCCATAGTATATACTTCTCTAAGAAACCGCTAGAGACCGCCACCATAGTGATAGATATTCAACTATTCATGTTTAACTCTTTGAATATGACTGCAGTTTGTTGAACTCTAATATTAACTAATAAATAATACAAATATTTGTCTTTATTTTGCATTTGCATATGCATTTTGCATTTTGCAAGGCAAACAAAGACATTTCTATGGAATTTAAAGTAAATGGTCTTTTATTACTTAAAAATATGCTGTACAACAAGGCTACTCTAAGTATTTATAAACGATATTTAAATTAACGATTAAGTCACGACTCAGTGAACCCTCTCACACATTGATGACCAGTGCTGTGGATCGGTATTTCCTTTTGGGCTTAATGATGGTCTTGGGTGGCCGGTTAAGATCTCCGCCTGGAGGACGCCGGCGGGATCGGGATCCCTTTGGCGGAGTAGATGGTGGGTGATCGATGTACTTGTTCCGCAGGTGTCCCGGGCCCGAAAAGTTGGGCGGATAGGCCTCGAAGTCCTCGATCTCGAGGTCTGGCCGCGATTCGCGCTCCTGTTCCTGCGCCTGGGCCTTGAAGAACTTTTGCAGCTTGGGATTGTTGAGAAGCTGATTTTTGATGGCCTCGTCGAGCAGCTTCTGCTGATCCTCCAGGTAGGCCTCGATTTGTTTCTTGGAGGCCACGCTCTTGTAGCGATCGTGGCTTTTTGGTCGGGGCACTGGGACCACCTCGTAGTCATCGTGCTCGGGCTCATAGACACTATATGAATTGCTGCTGGAGGCGACGGTTGCCTTCGGAGGTGGCACTAGATGAAAGGGATCGGCTTCCGAATCGTATTGCACTGGAGTCCACTTCGATCTTTTAGGAGGAGGTCCTACATCCTCTCCAGATCCAATGTGAACATCGGATCCGTAACCGGAGGGCTTGTGAATGTCGGATCCATAACCAGATGCCTTGTATGGAATGGCAGTTACGTATTTTGGCTGCTTCTGGTAGCCGGAACTGGACTTCTTGGGCACCGTTATGGGATGCTGGACGCGGATTTGCGTGCCAATCGTGTACTCCCGACTGTCCTGCACGGAGGACTCTCCTGAATACTCGGCGGAGTTATAGCGTTGTTCGCCGGAGTAGTCCTCTTCCTCTTGCTTTGTGTTAGAGGAACGTTTTATTATTTATAATTAACTATTACTTATCCCAACTCACCGATCCGTAGGGTCTGTAGTGGCTCTTCTTGGGATACTTTTTGCTCAGTGGCCGGTGCTTGCTCTCGTTTGTTTGCAGATCCGCTCGGAGGTAACCAGCAGGTCCTATTCTCACGGGTCCTGGCAGAGAGCCCGGTCCGTGGCCAGATCCCGAGCCCACTGCGCTGAAGTAGCTCCTCCGATAGTAGGATCTCGGGGGTCTCAGCCCCGAAGTGGCCGTCACTAGCAGCACCGCCGCAGCCAAGAACTACGGAGATATTTTCCAATTAGGTTTAATTGTGGATTTAAGATTGCGGGTGTAACTGCTTACATTCCAGCACACTTTCATATTGTTTGGCGGCTTTTTTTGGGGGATTACTTCTGGTGAAAACTCTCTGCAACGGTATTAACCACCAGCGTGGCCCCAACGAAACTGAAAGTTCGGCCAACGGACACAACAGTTTTATGCCAGCTTCCTCGAACCTGCTGCAACATGTTTTGCTGTTGCAATGGCAATCGCAATTGAAACCTGCCAGGTGAGCTAGTCAGTAGCAGATCGAAATCTCCGCTTCACGCATGGACTTACCACTCACAACATTGAGTAAAAAAAGAGCTTGCCGCGCGCAAAGTGAGGCATCATTTGCATTTCCACTAGGAAATAGAGCGCCAACCTATCGCATGGGGCAGGGGGCATAAATAAAATGTTTCTTTATGGCCGTAATTACACATAACGATGGCCATTTACTGCTCCGCAGTTGTAACTCTGGAGGGGCTTAGGTTGTGGTCTGTGACTTAATAGGAAAGTAAGCAAATTAGATATGCGAAAAGTACGACAATAAAGTTAATAGGCAAAGATTGATGATGGCTTTTTTGAGCAAATATAAAAGCTAAGCAAAAGAAATGCCTTTATGCGATAGTAATAAACTTACAATTGGGGTTTAACCATACAACTTTTTAAAAGTGTTTCAGCTTGCAGCTTCGTTTATTTTGTTAGCATTTAACAGGTTCAGCAACCGAAAATGGTAATATATCCACATGTAACTACTAAAATCGCAGTTAAAGTCAGCAATTTTTTAATGTGCATAAGGTCGACCGGCACGAGCCACCCACCCACTGAAAAGCAGAAGAAGCACCTAAGTTATCGACTTTTTTAAATCACTATTCCGGCAAACGGGTTTCCACGAGTATTACCCAATAAACGCTGCACTTTTTTGCTCTTCGCTTTTGGCCCGAAGTTCAGGTTCAGCCGGGGCCAAGTCGAGCCAGGAAATGTTAGCCAGCTGGCGCTGCTTTTGGCCTGTTTCGACTTTTTTGCCTTTTTTGCCGGCACGCTTGGACTACTTTCTATCGGCCAGGATGCGCGATCGAAATGCGGAAGATGCAAGCCGCATGGACGTATGTACATGAGCGGAGGCAGTTTGTCTTGTCCCCGAGTGGCTGGAAGTGGATGTGGATGTGGAAATGGACAGTGAAATGGTTAAAGAAATGGTTTAAGAAATGGCAGTGGATATGGACAGGGACTTGCGTAACATTTCACCACGCTTCATTTGCACAATTATTTTGCACGCCTATCCTATCCTATGTCTCTGGACTTTGAATTGAGTTCCCATGGCAGCTGCAGTTTGCAGATTGCAGATTGGCGGCAATTAAAGCGATGCCTTAATTAAATCCCCGACTAATGCCGCCTCGATTGAAGCCCCATGGCATATGATGGATAATTGCCGCACTTGTTGCAATTTGCTGGCTGGACAATGGTTGCTTGTTCCACGCCCCGTTTTGAAGACAAGGTCAAGCTCAAGTTCAACACGCGTGACAATTGGTGGCAACTTCGCATAATTTACCGCTTCCTTGTGAAACGACCACTTGCGATTTAAACTGGCACTTGGACTTAAACTCGATTTCCGCTGGCTCCTAACAATGCCGCCAAAATGGCTCTTTCTTTCTCTCTGAAAGTTTTGTGAAAGGAGCTAGGGGCAGGGACCTGCGAATGGACACCGAAATGGGCTGGCCAGGTGAGCTGCCCAGAGCAACGGACTTGATTGCCGGACTAGCAAATTGCTGGATTTGCTGGGAATTTGAATGAGCCGCTAAAGGAAAGCCGCACGAAAGGGTGCCTTGAATTGCATTAGTTCAGCTCTTTAATGTTCCGATTTGCCCCGCGTAGAGATCAATTCATAACATTTCGAATCCGATTACAAGCCTATCAGTGTAATTGAGGTATCAATAGGTTTTTATTCACCTTGCTCACTTTCCAAGTTCAATGTGCGCCTGCTTTCGAATACTTTTGAGTACTAACAACTTGAACTTCACTCGTAGTTTGGCCATAAGTTTCTTTATTAGTTTCAAATCTGAATCTGAATCCATAATGAAATGATCAAGTTGACATGTATAATTTTCCGTGCCCATCGTAGGTTTAAGGCTGAGTTGAACGTTTCCCCATTCGAAATGTATTTGGTTATATATGTATCAGTTTATTAGCATATCTCTACTATTATAATTATAGATTATTCTGCGTTGGCTCTAAAAGCTAAATTAATACATGATCGTGGTGCACAACAACAGCATCGCTCACAAATTAGTCAAGATCAAGGTTTGTTTATGTATATTCAAGCGCTCAGAAATAACGAAAGCCGACTCATTCATTCATGAGTGTGGGTGAACTCAAAGTTTTGTGGGTGATCGTAAAAGTAAAAACTAAAAATGGTTGAGTTGCTGCTGCTGTCGCATCAACTTGCTGCTGATGTGCCTGTTGTGCTGCAGATGTTGTTGCTGCTGCTGCTGCAGTCGCAGTCTGCGCATTTCTCAGTTGTTGCTTTCAATTAGCAATGCAGATTGTTGCTACACAGAGAAATATTTGTAATACTAATTCATTCTCATGACTTTCAAATAGAATTTAAAATGTTTTTAGAGTGGCTACACTAGTGTGGCTTCATCGCTTGAGTTACTGCTTTCAGATGTCAAGTTCGACAGTTTTTCTCCCTGTGTAGCTGCACCAAGTAAACACGCGAACTGGAGCTCTCAGTCCGGCAGACCCACGCTCACCCTCTGCCCCGCTGAGCTGCGCCGCGCCTGCGCAGCGGACGGCGACTGCGACGGCGTACCGCCCACCATCAGAGCGTCGCCGCTGAAGCAGAGGCTGCTGCGCAGGTGTTTGCGGGGGTCGGAGGGCACGGGCGGATCCTCATCGTTACTCTGCGTGTTTCCCCCCACCGCGGATTGGTTGTGTGGCGATTTTGGCAAGATTTTCCTACCACCGCCGTGGGCCTCGTAATTATTGTTATTATTTAATGGCTTGATTCGACTGGTTTCCATAAAAGAGCGTTGATGTTGATATTGCTGTGGCTGCTGGCGACTTCCTGTCGGCATATTTGGCTGCTGACGGGGGCGACTTTCGTAGCTGGGCTCCTGCCATTCCTGCCTATCCTCCCGATCCCGCCGATCGTCGTAGTAGGCGTACTCCGCTGCCTCCTCGTTGTAGGTCACATGCTTCTTGGGCAATCCTGGACTTCTGGTTAGCTGCAATCTGCGGACGCGACTTTCCACCTGATCGTAGGGATCCTGCTCCTGTGCCGTTTGCTTGAGTATCCTTTTGGGCAGTGGCAGTGGCAGTGGGCGTGGTCGCCGCCACTCGGGACTGTCGTTCAATGGTTTCTTGGTGACCTTGGGCTCCAGATCGACGCTGAAACTGCGCACATTTCTTTTGACCTGCAGCTTGGGACTGTTCTTGGAGTTCAGCTCCACTTCGCGCTTGTCATTGAAGTCCATGTGCGGTCTCCTGGCATTATTTTGGGGCACATTGTCCGCCTCGTTTACGTAATCGTAGAATTGGATCTTGGAGCTGTAAGCCTGCTGGCGACGACTGCCAGTGTTCTCAGGTTTGCTATCCGCTTCCTGGGCTCTCACTTCAGTGAGTTTTGGAGTTATTTCCCTGCGTAAGCCCCTGGCCAGGGAAGGCTTACTTCCAGGATTGGACTGCAGATTGTCGTAGAACTGTATGGATGAGCTGGCAAACTCCTTGTGGAACATGCGCCGTGTGTCCACCTCATCGGCTGCATTCTGATTGGAGGTAATCCTGTCCACAGGCCTCTCCAGTTGCTGGCTGTTTCTCCTCTTGGTTCGCGTTTCCACCGCGGAATCCGCTCGAGAATCGTCTGGCCAGAAGAAGTGCGACTCCTGGCGATTGCACACCTTCACCGCCTGGCGCTCCACCATTTTGGGCGGCAGGCCCGTGTAGAATTTTCCGTTCAGCATGATGGCCCAATCTCTTCGCCGGATTCAGATGGTCAACGCAACTGATCGGAGACTGATCCGCAAACCGACTGACACAAAAAGAATCCGGCGGAGGCCGAGAGCACATAAAGTGGCTGAGATGTTGGCGTCGCCAGCGGCGTTGTCATTTGTCGTAGGCGTTCGTTTTCGAGTTCGAGTTTGCTCAGGTGATCAGCGATCAACCAGGGCCCAGACTAATTTGCGATTCTTGCGAAAAACAACTCGAGAAGTGAGTAAAAACGAGGTGCTCTGTGTGTTCTTGAACTATCAGATACTCTAACCATGGAAAATATACACTATTAATGATATTTCAATGCTGTAGTTTTGAGAAAGCAAACAGTTTACTGCATTTAGTTTGGAAAATGTCACACATGTAGTTTTTGTGTTCAGCAAAACACGTGTGAAAACACATTATACCCTTTAGCAAACTCTGCGAGTGACTTGTCTTATAAACAACAAACACAAACAGCATTTCGAGGCAAAAATTTATTTGCCGCCAGTGCAGCGTGGACGTTGGCAGCGCAGTCGACTGCGCAGCGGCAGCGACGAGTTTCCATCTAAGGTCACATCAAATCGCGGCATTTTTCACTTTTGGAACGAAAAGTTGATTTTCGTGAGCTCAGCGTTGACCAAATGTTTTGGTTTTTACTTGGCTTTCGGACCAAAAAGCCAGAATGCCGCCAAAGTTAGCCAGCCAAGAATAATAAACGACAACAGCTGCCAATTATTGGGTGCTTTAATGGCTTCAATTCGTACTTTTGGCCGCAAGTGCGTGTCACTTGAATGACGCTCCGTATGGCCGACACTGCGTATACGTAATATCACATGGCTTGAGTTTGAGAGGAGCTCAGTGCTTTGCGTCTGTAGAAAAACTGATACATTAAAACATACTAGTTTTTATTTAATTAAATTAAATTTATTTTCTCTTGATCTTTACATGGTTTGCCATTGGAATCGAGTGGGGAGATGTGTGGGGAGCTTTGCTGATGGACACTACTACTGCTACTTTTGTTTTTGCTTCCATTATTCATTTCATTGGGTACCTGGGCGGTGCCCAGGCTGCGTTTTAGTCGAAGACGTAATTGGAGTACGTAATAAGCTTAATGTACAAACAATGCCATAGAAACACATACAATATATCATACACGCTCGGTTTTGCATACGGGTCTATGTGGGAACACTACGTTGGAGGGTCTGAAACTGCGTCGAAGTGGCATTTCTATGTGGCATTTCTATATCTCAGTGTGGCGGCTGCTTATGTAGATGGGCACTATTTATATACGTTCTGCGGGGGGATATGTTAGGTTGCTTAGACTACGTTTGATTTTGAGTTGAGTTGAGTTGAGTTTCGCTGACACGGAAGGGGGGATATCTATGGTATGTTATGTTACGGGGATTATAACCTGACATTTACAAACTTTGCTTTTGCTGGGTAGTGTTGTTAAACATATACTTGGGGTTGCTCTCGGCTGCTTAAGACTTTATTTACAATTCGTATTTATAGCTGGTAGGCTGGGCAGTAAGCCTTTCTCTTCGATGCTGCTGCTTACTGCTGATGTAGCTGTTGCTGCTGTTTGCTTACTGCTTACTGCTGTTGCTGCTGCTGCGGGGGCAGCAGTTGCATCGGCGACATCACTATTATGTTGGTGGCTCCTCCGGCGGCGTGGCCATAGTCCAGGGGCTTCTGCATCGCCTCCACATCCAGATCCGGGGCCCGGGTGATCACGCAGTACTGGTTCCCATTGTACGTGACAATGGGCATGCCGTGCTGCATGTTGCTGGCGTGCTCGCTCAGCTGGGCCTGCATGTAGGTGGCGGCCGTCGGCGAATTGGCAATGATGTGCGACACCGGCACCGACACCTGGATTCGCAGGGAAAGGGGGTAAACGGAAGGGTAACAGAATACAGAATACAGAGAATACAGCGGAAAGTGAATGCGGTGAGTTTGTTGGTGTTCAATGTTGCTGTTGGCTGTTTCAGTGTTGTTGCTGTGGTTTCAGTTCATTTGGTCTGTTAATAGGTAGTTACTTCTTGGCTCTGGTTGGTGCCGTTGTGGTTGCTACTACTATTGTTATTGTACATAGGCGCACTGGTCTGTTGTTGCTGCTGCTGCTGCTGCTGTTGCTGTTGCTGCTGCTGCTGCTGTTGCTGCTGCAGATGTTGCTGGTGTTTTCTGGCTGCCTTCTTTCCGTGTGCCACGTGTTGCTGCTGCTGTTGGTGCTGCTGCTGTTGCGGATGTTGCTGCGGCTGCTGCTGCTGTTGCTGCTGCTGCTGTTGCTGCTGGTGGCTGGCATTGAGTATCATCTGGTTTTGAATGATTATCTTCTGCTTTCGTGCTTGGGCCTCCATCTGAATTTGGTTTTGATTAGCATCCATTTGGTAGTTGCGACTGTTGTTGCTGTTGCTGTTGCTGGTCTTAGCAATGACTCCTGCCGCCGCTGCTGCTGGTTTTGTTGACTCTGCGACTAGCCGTTCCGGCTGTCAATACTACAATTTAGTGGAAAACGAAAAAAGGAGAAGAGGTGAAGGGTTAAATCCACTCCAGCAAATATCACAAATCTCGCCTTGGCTCAACTTTCGCCAGGAGTGTCTACCGACATCTTCTCACCTCCAGATGACTCTTGGCGTGAATGGACCACTCGTCCCGACTCGAGAACATCCTGCCGCACAGCTCGCACGTCCAGGACAACTGCTGCTGATGGTGCGGTATGATGATACCGGGAATCGACGTCGGCGCTCCCTGAGCGGATTGCACTATTATGTTCTGGGCGGCCACCTGGACCGCCTGCTGCTGCAGCTGCAGCTCCAGGCTCTGCTTGTTGTCCTCCGGCGGCGGATCCGGCTGCTCCTTCTTCTTCACCATGTTGTTCAATCGCTTGCCCAGTGGCGCAATGTTCGTGGGCGTCACGTGCTTGAACTTGTTCATGTGGATCACCAGCTTGTCCCGCCTGGCGAACGCCTTATTGCACACCTGAAATGGAGGATTCGAGGGCGAGGATTAGATATTGATTGCGGCGGGTGGTGCGGGGGGCTCGAGGGCAGCTTATACTTCACAAATATAGGGCTTCTCGCCGGTGTGGATGCGCATGTGGATGGTCAGCTTGTCCTTGCGGGCGAGTCCTTTGCCGCAGACCGTGCACTCGAATGCCTTGTTGGTGGCTGTAAGAACGCAAAGTTGTTTGATTCAAAGTATTGCCTGGAAAACCTATAATACTCACACTTTGAGGGATTTGTCTTGCGCACCCCCGAGGATGCCTGTTGCACCTGTTGCAGGGCCTTGAGTCGACTGGCGGGATGCATGGAGCCCCCCTCGACGTACGGCTCTGTGAAGGGGATGAGGTTGGGCTTGGGTATGTTGTAGGTCAGTTGCTCGGCCGCCGACCAGGTGCCCAGGCTCTGCAGCACCCGCACTCCGCCCTCGAATCCCATTCCGTCGTCCGGAACGGTGAAGGTGCTCTCCCCCGCCGCCGCAGCTGCCACACTGGAGGAACTGATCTGTGGCACCTTGATGGTGGCCGCATAGTGCTGCTGTTGCTGTTGTTGCTGCTGCTGCTGTTGCTGCTGCTGTTGTTGCTGCTGCTGCTGCTGTTGCTGCTGCATGTTGCCGTTGTTCTGGCTGTTGTTGTTGTTGTTGGCCGTAGGGGAGTTCTGTTGCTGGGACGTCTGCTGCTGCTTGAACTGAATGGCCGCCTGGGCCATCTGCTGCTGCACCGCCATGTGCGCCTCGAGATATGCGTTCTTCTGGGCCACCGTCATCTTATCCATGTTAACGGCGCCGATCTGGGCAAAGACATACAATGGGGATTACGATGGGGATAAGAAGGTAATGTTTAATAAAATAAATCTAGATAAATCTAGAGATCTAGTATAGTATCGGGTCAATGTCTTTGAACTCCTTTAACTTTGGATCATTACACTAATAAATGAATTAACACTAGTATGTTTATGGATCTGCGAGGGTATTCGAATCACCGCTAGTCTATTTTGCCACCCCTAACTGTAATTTGTGGGGGTGCTTGTGCGAGTGTTGCGAAATTTCGCTGGCGTCAACAGCGACGGCGACGGCGACAGCGACGTCGACTGCGGCAGCCACCCCCTTTGCGGAAAAGCACTCGACTCGATTCACTTCGGCCTGCCCTTGCGCAAAAATTTGTGACTTGAGCTTTTCCCAGCCCAACTTTCGGATTGTTGGATTGCTGGATTGTTGGATTGCCACCCCCTTGTGGTTGTGTGTGTATGCCGGCCGCTTCTTCCTCTTCCGTTTTTTCGGGCTTCCTCTTCTGCTTCCTCTTCTGCCTTTTCTGCTTCTTCAGCTTTTTCACTTTTGGGTTTGAGGCTTTTCCGTGTCTGCCCGGATTTATTTTCAAGCGCGCTATAGTTTAGCCTCAACTTTTGAGTTTTGGGTTTTGAGTTTTCCCACCGTTTTTGTTTTTTTATCCACCGACACTGCACTATATCACTTTTCTATTTTTGGTCATTTTTGAGGGGATTCCGAGCCAGCTTTAGACACCATACAGCACTTCCCTAACCCACCACCGCCCCTTTTCTTGCGCCTGGCCATTGACATTTCCACATGCATTTTCACTGCCAGTTGGTGGGGCTTTTCTCTGGACTTTCTCAGGTTTTTCCGTATTCGCTTGCGTTTTCCGCTTACCACACTTGAAAATCAATACGAGAATGGTCGCTGTTTTTCCGATTTTCCGCTTTTCCTCGACGCGAATTCGGTGGAAATGCTGAGCCGCCAAGGATTCGCCGTCGTCTACTTCCCAGTGCCTATTGTTTGTGTATGTATATTGCGAAACCGAAACCGATTCACTTCTCTGCCACCTTTTTTTGACTCGACGTCGACTCAAAAGCTCTGCGCCCTCACACCCCCTCAATTATTATTATTTTGAGTAATTATTTGTTATTTTCGGAAGGCCGCAGGACGCCGTACGCCGTACGCGGATGTAGGATGTAGGATGTGGGATGCGAGCAGAGCGAAGGCAGCCAGATACCGACTGTCGAATTGCTTTTGCCTTTTCCACAAAAATCGGAAGCGGTACGCTACGCAAGCGAAAAGCGTTGCATACCTCACGGCGTCCAAGCGGGGAGAGCTTTTGCTCTCTCTCTTTTCTCTCTCACTTCTCTCCGAACGCACACATACACTCGCAGCAATAACTGGTGGCAACGCACAGTGGTAAGCGAGTATTGAAAATTGTTTCAAAAAGTATATAAATTTAAAAACACGTTAAGAACATAGTAATGTAATAAATTTTATTTATGAATACCAGCTAAGAACATATTTTTTTTAATCATACACAAAGACTGAGAATAAACGTAATTAACTTGAGATTTCTTAGCAGATCAATTTTAAGTAGCTTTATGTGTTTAAGAATTCTAGAGATGTGATGTACGACTTGATTTTAGCTGTATTAGTGCAGCGTTTGAATTACTTGGCCTTTAAAGGTATACCTTAAAGCACTAGCCAAATCTTAATTACCCCTTTAATTTAAGTAAATCGCTTGATACCAAATAATCCAGGCAAAATCTATTGTTTTTCTTAATTGGGTTAATTGCTGCCAGTGCAGGGCACTTTGCACCGCGAAAAAGTGTGCCACATGCAACGCACACTTCTGCACCGAAAGTTGGCCCATAAATTTAATTTGATTTCATTGTTTGTTTTAATTTTCAACGTTTTTTTCATTGGACACTTGAAAGGGGCGAAAAAACTTTGCCATTTGGCCAGCGGCAAGTTGGAGGCTAAAAAGCTGTTGCTCCTGTTGATTTTCCTGCCGTGTGGGATGCACTTTCTAGGGGCAAATAAAAAACTGCAGGACCAGCATTTTGAACCCACCTCCAAAAATTCTGCGAGTGCGCAATTGCCAGTTTAAGGTGGTGCAAAACGGGTGCAATGGCTGGTGATGCAAAAATTGCGCGCATTTCAGTCCATTTTTTCTAGGCTTCGACAAACAAATGATGGGGCAACAGGTGTACTAGAGAACCGAACTTATTCCTCTGGCGGAGCTTCCTCTGCGGGTGGCTCTGCTGCCTGAGCAGCTTCCTCAGCCACTGGAGGGGCTTCAGGCGCAGGAGCAGCCTCTGGGGCAGGCGGAGCTGCTTCCGGAGCGGGAGCTGCTTCCGGAGCTGGAGCAGCTTCACCTGGCTCCGCAGCAGCAGTGTCACCCGCTTCAGACTCCTCGTCTTCAGCTGGTGGCGGTGGAGCCTCATGAACACTTCGGTCTGACTCCACATCGGAGCTTCCATCCTCCCCTTCGTGTTCCTCCTCCAGGTCGTGTAGGTCCTCCTTGGAGTCCTGCTCCTCCGCCTCCGGTTGGATTTCCTCATAGACAATAACTTCCTTCCACAGGATCTCCTCGTCCACGCAAACGGCCTCCTCGTCATGGGGTTCCACGCGCTTGTTGAGATCCAGTTCCGAAATACAGGGCTCAGATCTCTCGAAGCCTCCACAGGTGACACAGGAAGACGACGAGAGCAGCATGGAGGAATGCGGGGATGTGGTGGACAAGGGTGCACTGCTGCTTTGGGTTTTCTTGACTCGCGGCTGCACTCCTCTCGCACTCGGCATCGGAGCATAGGTCATGGTGGTCTGCTGCGACTTGTCCTGGATGGCCACATCCGGACGCTGCTGGCACTGGTTGCTGATTTCCGGCATCTTTGGATTGCTGCGCACCAGGTAATCGGACAGACGCACCTTCCAGTTCTCCTGGCTGCAGTCCAGGTTCTGCATTATGTCGTAGATCTCCTCGAGCAGCGGCTTCAGCATCGGCCTATTGCAGAAGTTATTGTGGTCGAACATTTGATGGGGCTCATGAATGTCTGGAAAATTGCAGACTATGAAATTTCAGTTCTTGCATCTTTGAAGTGCTACTTACAGTTGGGAAAAATGAAGTTTATCTCACGGGCCACACTGTGACTGTTCTTGGTAACATGGATATTGCGTTCCAGGTCCGATGCCGAGCCACTACAGGTTCAATTTTACCTAAAGAATTAACAATTTAACTTGAAAGCAAACTCACAAATAACAAATCATGATGTTGAGCAGCTCCTGCACCGCATTTTCCTTGGCAACTATGAACGCCTCGGAAACACCTTTCGAAAGCAGAATGACCTCCAGCATGAAACCCTTTTCATCGGCATAATCAGCATAGAACTCGGCGGCAGTTTCTGGCGAAAAGGCAATCCTTCGGTTACCCTGAAGCTGAAAGCCCTCGGCCAGCAACTTCAAGAGCACCGGACGCCGCTTGTGCAGATAGTCCGGCTTGATGAGGAACAGCGAGTTCTCAAACATATAAGCTAGAAAATATATACTGCTCCACGGGGAATTGGGAATTTTCAATAATGTGCTACTTGGTTCGTTTAAGTTTTCTTTATGATTTATAAGATCAATGTTCGTATTTTACACAGTTTTGCTTGATATCTTAAACTACACACACTGCTCAACTGACTTCGGACAGATGGGGATATCGATACAAAGTTTGCGGCTCGTGGATTTCGCTAATTTTTATATTGAAATTACGTTTAGGGTTCTGCTTAGTGTAAGTGTTAGTTTAGTTAAGTTTAACTTTTTTCAGCCGGTGTTTGAGTGCGTTATAAAATCAGTTTCATCACAAATTTACCTAACAAATTTAGAGCCAAAAACCGGGGTACAAAACGAAAAGTAAGTAATTATGTTTCATTTACAGTAAATCGTTATAGAATGTAAACAGATATATGTAAAGGTATATGCATATATAAAGCGTGGGATCGGGTCCCTACTCCCTCTAATCCTTCGCGACTTGTTCGCACATCACAACGCATCACTTAGGCTGTTGAAAATAGTACATTAATGAATGTATTGTTGGGGTCCTTCAACCTTTAGCTTACCTGAAATTCTAGCAAAGGCCAGCGAAGACTTCTCGCTATCGAAACACTTGCCAATCTCGGCGCAAATATGCGACTGATCAATATAGGGTCGCTTGGCCAAGTTCTTAATGCTATTGCCATAGATGGAGATCATCTCAGAGCACTGCAAGGCAAGCGAACTTATAGGTATTTGTAACAATTACGAATTCAAGTTACTTACAATCTTGTAGTACTTGGCTGGCAAGTTCTCGCATCCAACCGATGTCATCTGCAGGGCTGTCACTTCGGTTTCGTCATCTTTCTTCTCTTGCAGGAAGGGCACAAGAGCCTGGGTGACTCCATGGCACACACCACACTCCACAACCTCGTCGGTGACGGCCACGCTGAAGCAGAGCTGCAGTTTCTGGCACACCTCCTTGGGCGGCACGTCGCTCAGCAACTTCAGCACAGCCGAGGCATATCCATCAACGAAGGTGTCGCACTGTTTGCGCACCGTGGCTGGCAGGTGATTGCAAACTGACTCAATCGCACGCTTAATGGCGTCCTGTTCGGTCTTATTCTTAAGATCGGAATCCAGCTTGGTCATAATGAACTCGCAAAGGGCGCAGCTTGGCGGATCCCTAATGTTAGACAGCTTGTTGTCCTGATGCGGCAGGGCAATCACGTCGTACTTCAAAGCCTCATCAACTTCGACTGTATTGCAGAAATATAATTCATTAGTATAAACCAGTACATATCGTAGCGCTGGAACCAAATACTCACGATCATCCAGATCAGCCAGGACGCACATTCCCAACTCTGCGCAGATAAGCTTGGGATCCATTTCCTTCAGCAGCAGATCGGCGATCTTATCGCCGTACTTGTCGATTACCTTGTGGCATTTACCGTTCAGTGGCTTCCTCATCCGGTCGCAAGACTGTTCCAGGATTTGCTTGATGCTGTCCCTGGTGGGGTGCTTGCCCATTCGCTTCTCCAAGGTCTTAACCAACTCCTCGCAGATCAGGCAGTTGGGTGCGGAACTGAATTCCGGGTCGAAGGCAAACTGAGGACGCACCTCAATGTCATTGAAGCTGATTTCCTCACTGCTGGACTTGTCCTCACCATCGACATCGTCGCCCAGCGAAATGGCCAAGTCGCTAAGAGCGTCAGTTTTCTTCATGCAGAGCTTCAGTTGCACGCAGATCTCCTGCGGCTTGAAATCTGTGATCAGCATGTCGACCAGCTCATTGGAATAGGTGTTCACGAAGTCAACGCACTCGTCCTTCAGATCTTTGGGCAGATGGCTACAAAGGCCATTTAGGACCTTTTTGATGTTATCCTTCGACTTATTGTCGCGGATCTTCATCTGGGCCTGCTCAACGGCAAAGAGGCATAAAGAGCAAGTAGGGGAGTCCTGTTCATCGCTGGATGGCAGGGGATTGAACACTTCGACGTCGTCCTTCTTGGGCAGATTCTTCGGGCACATCTGCATGAGGGGGCACACGTCACGGGGATTCAGTCCTTGGACGAGCAGAGCAATCACAGCATCACCATACATCTCCACAAAGTTTCGGCATTGACCGGCAACTCCCGAGGGCAGTTTGGTGCAGATATTCTCCACGGTGTGCTTGATCTCGTCATCCGTGGACGGGGTGGCCAGAGTCTCCTGAATGAAGTGCAGCATGTACTCACAGAGGGTGCACAGCTCTCCGCCCTCGACCAGTGCTCCGGGATTAGCTGCACCCATTAGGTGATCAATGGGCAGCTGCATGTCCAGGATCTCTTGCTGGCTGAACTTTGGCTCACTGGCGCCCAGTTGCTTCTTCTCGTGCTTCTCCAGCTTCTCAATGGTGATCTGCACCTGAGCCGGCTCAATAACAGGCAGCAGCGGCATAATGGGGATATCCTTCATCGAGGAGGCGGAGTTCTTCTGGCAAATGCCGATCATGCAGCAGGCTCCATTGGCATCTAGCTTGTTAACTAGGGTCTCGTAGATCACATGGTAGTATTGGTCGACAATGCTAAGGCACTCGTCTTTGAATCCCTTTGACTGCTTGCAGAATCCATCCATAACTTGCTTGAACTCCGTTTCCGTGGTGTTGGCCACCAAGACGTCGCGCAGGTGCTTCACCAGTTGCTCGCACAGTTCGCAGGGAATATCATCGCCGGCATCCAAAGCAACCAGGGCTTCCTGCGGTTGCTTATCCTCCTCGTGCTGGTGATATCTGGAGGCACACACTCCGGATACGTGGCACACGGCATCCGTGGTCAAATGCTTGCTGACATGGTCGTAGATATCATTGAAATAGGTGAGCACGATGTTGGCACAGGCATCTGAAAAACTGGATAGCGATCCGCACATATGAAGCATCGTTTCCACCATGTCATCGCGATCGGTGGCCGCGAATTTCGAGTGCATCAGGCGTGAAAGCAGGTTGCAGTTGCCGCAGGAAAGTTGATTGGGCTGCATGACCAGCTCGGTCTCCTCGGTGCTGTCATCCTCATCCTGGACGGTTCCATCAAGGCCCGCCTGAATGCCATTCCTGAACATTTCATCGATGCGAGCACTGTTGCAAAGGCCGGCCACAGAGCAAACTTGCTGAAGATTGAAGGGGAATTTTTGTAACATTAATAAGAGGTTGAAGAGGAAGTGTTTTAGAGGTGAAAACTCACATCGGGATTCATTTGGGAGGCCAGGGCCTCGACCAACTCGGGCAGGAAGTCATCGGCCACCTTGATGCACTCCTTCTGGATCGGCTTGATCGGAATCAGCTTGCAGGAGCCCTCGAAGACCTCCTTCAGTTCCTCCTCTGTCTCGTTGCTCTTCAGCTGGTCGCGGGCCTGAGTAACCATGTCCTTGCATATCTTGCAGATGGAGTCCGTGTCCACGGGCACCTGTTGGGTCTCCCAAACGGTTTGGATACAATGGCGGGTTGCACGGCATTCCTTGGAGTTGCTGCAAAGGAAACAGATACAAGGTTAGCCAACTCTTTTTGGTGTTAAGATAAACCCATAAGAATGAGCACCACTGTTGGATTGTAAGCTGATTGTGCGGAATGCCGCTGTTCGGATCAAATGACCCGCATTCGTAATCGAGTGGCCAAGTCGGAATCGACGAGTCAGCAAAGACCAGAGTCCACTAAATAGGGAGTAGCCCTATTCTCTTTCAGAATGCACCCGCAGCTCACATGATTATGTTTGGATTTAGTGGATACAAAGAAGCCACGAGCAACGTCAGTTTTAAGTATGTAGTACTTTGAGGTACATTTAATATGCAGTATATATCACTTATGGTGACCTTATACATTTCATTTTGGGATATACTTTCTTAATAGCTTTAGAAGCATTTTACCCACCTTGATAGAAAGTAACCCCCATATTTGTTCAATATAAATCGATTTGTCTGATTCAAACAGAAAGTGCTAATTTCCTATTAACATGAAGAGACGTTTGTGGTGGATACATCAGGTATACCAAACAAAAGCGTCTAAAAAGCAAAAATAAAAAAACAGCACTGATAAGCACGGAAATAAACAGTGTATATGTATGTATGATATATCTGGACGTATCCGCATAAATGTACATATAGTATAATATTCACTTGGCTGCGCATTCACAGATATTGTTTTTTGACTTTTCAGCAGCAATGGCGACGTTTTTAATTTTTGAGGCTCTGCAATTTTTCGCCGTTAATTGAGAAACAAAGAAACGGCTAAGAGCCAGAAATGGCGGATTTTCCTGGCCAGTTAAAAATAAATCAATCAATAAACAAAGGAATTACGACCAGCGATAAGCGATGGGCGCTTAACAAATGTTTTCAGTTGCCTATTGATTGCTTTTACTTTATTAATGATGCAGCCTAAGTAAAGGTTGTTTGTAAGTTGATCTTGGTGTTACACATGTACAGTACAGCTTCTGTAAGTGGATCGCATTGAAATACCATTCCAGTGAGGGATGAGTAGAGTGGAGTATAGCTTAGATAAGGAGTAACTGTGACTGTTTTATGTATTTATTGGGTTGCACTTAGGGATGTTGCCCTGTACTCATCATACGCCAGAGGGATTAGTCAGAATCCGTTGATAAGGAACAACTGTTGGCGCTTACAGCACATTAACAATGATAAATAAAGCAATCATGTGGTTTGTTTGGCGGTGAACGCAGAAAGGGAAAGGGAGCTGTTTCCGAATGATCTGTTTTTTGGGATTACTCATGCCAACAAGCGCGTCGTTAAAGTTTTTCCCCCAACGAGCGCTTAACTTAGTCGTCTAAAATGTTTCGACTGGCGGTACTGTTAATTTGATTTACAGCGAATGTGAGGACAAAGGAAATGCAGAAATATGGGAGGATATAACAGCAGAGAGCAATGCGAGAAATGCACTCAGAGAAAATGACACTTAAATAAAATGTGAAATGGAATCTAAAAAGTTCACGAATGAGCACAATACTCAAGCAAAAAGGGGACGCAATTAGAGCGGCACTAGTGTTAAGTTTGCAATAACAGGGGTTATCAACGAATAGAGCTATATGGAGCAAAGTGATTCGATTCGAGTGATAGTCCTATCGGCGGAGAACAAAAACAGAAGAGCCTCCACTGCAAACAATGAACGAGTGAGGCGGGGAAATAATATCGCGACATGGAGAGGGGTGAAAAGAGGTTTCCCATTCGCCTTCGAGAACTTTTACAGTGTTTGATGACCAAGCGATTTATGCGCTTTTCCCGTTTCCTATTGCACCACCCGCTTTTCCGCACTCACCTGAAATTTCCGCACCAGTAGGATGGTCCCCAGGTGCACTTGCTGGAGCCCAAAAGGGGCGTGGCAGCGGCGAAGGCGCCTGCAAGAAAGCAAACAAACAAAGAGAGGAGAGGTTGAGCAAAAGGGGGAACAGAGTGCACTGTGCGAATACGCAATAAGCTATGACTAAACTATTATTGTAGTTCCCTTTTGTTGTCGCTTTTCGTATTTCGTCTTTCGCTCTTCGCTTTCGCACTCACCGAAGGCACAGCACAGTGCCAAAACGGCCAAAAGGCCTGCTCTCTCCATGTTCCGGGTTTTAACTGTACTTGCTAAATGTCGGCGGAGCTAGTCTTCTATTTGCGGTTATGGGTTTATTTCTGAGCGAAAGACTGAAGTGCAATTGCAACGAAGTTGGCTAAATTTTTTATTTGTCTGCAGTGTGACCGCCGTCAGTTCTGCCAAATATATATCGTTACGATATAGTAGTGTGACCAGGCAGTCAGCGTTTGCATTTTAGCAGGCTTTGCTTAGCGATAGTTTTAGGAAGTGCTTGTGGAGCAAGTCTTGGATAAAGCTTTTAGCAGAAAACCAAACCAATGTAGACTTAGCGGTCAGGGCGAATCGCGCACCCGAACCATGCTCTGTTAATACCAGAGAGCTGCAGTATAATATTAAGTCTTTCATTAAGCCATCGTTTTTATGGGGGTTTTCCCCGAAGAAGCCATCATAAAATGGGGCCAAAAACTCTTTTAACTTCAAATGGTTAAGTTATGAAACTACTAGTTTTTGCTCACCCATTTAACGTACTTAAAGTAGTTGTACTTTTATAATAACAATACATTATCCTTACAATTATAACATAACATCAATTTCATAGAAGAAATTTAAATTATTGCTTCTAAGCTCGGAACAATTTATTAAATCACTCACTCACTAACCAATCGAACGCAGCCTTCGCCACCCGCAAATGCCTCAAAACGTATTTATAATCGATTGCAATCCGCAGATTTAATTACATATTGCCGCGCCAAAACTATGACAACAACCATCAGCGATGTTCTTGAACTTAGCGCGGTTGTTAACACGCCCCTTTTTCGCCCAGCCCCATCGCTTAACCCCCTTTTGGCCAACTGTGCGAGTGGGCAGGCTCCACTAGCAGGCACATGATTAAATTCTCTGGTAATTGCGGGTTAATTGATGTAAAGCTCGCAGGCATAAATGTTGGGGGAAAATGCATCTCACTCGTAATTGGAGGCAAACAGATTTTTCTCGCGATGCCTATCGGCATGTAATTCTCGACTTGAAGTGCGTATCAAGATCTGTGTGAGAATCATCTGAAGATACACTACACTCGAAAAGAATGCCAGACACATTCTCATGGCGATTGAAAGTCGAGGTCATCTGGTGGCTGGCGGCTGGTGGCAGTTTGTTTGGCCAACGAAATGCCAAATGCAAGCATTGGCCGATCGGGCCAATACGGCCATAACTCGGCTATATCTGTGTCAAAACCAACGATTCGGCTGCTCAGGGGCTTAGAAGGAAACCTGAAACCTGTCGTGTTGACCGTGGATTGCAGCGCCTGCCGTGCATTTCGGTTCTTTGGCGGAGCTTAACCCGCTAAGAGCTAGCTGGAATATTTTGATACATCTTGTACTGGTTTAGATTGGTACTGAATCTAAAGTTTATGTGGGGTAGTAGAGGGTTAAGTGCAGCCAGACACTGCACTTGACACTCGAAGTCTGGCAGCGAGATAGATATTATGGCAATTGAGTGGACCGCCAAAGAACAATCAAGTTCAACAGTGAAGGAAATTCGAGCAATTAACACGCTTATACGAGTAAGTAAGGCCGTAAATCATTAGACTAACATTTCATTTTGGAGTTTCAAGAGCGAGATAATTTTCTGCTCTTTTATACGCTTTTAATGTCTTTCATAAATTTTGTCTTCGCCAGATCGCTGAATATAAACCAAAATAATAACCGCACAAAGTATAAAGTATAAAGTACAAAGTGCGCCTTTCCTTTGCTCTTAACTATTTGGTTTGAAAATCCAGTTTGGACAGAATGAAGTGCATCCACGAAAGTGAAATTTGCGGCAGTTCACACGCTGGCAGATAAAATCGAGGGTCGAGATACTGCGTTTTGTTGCGTGACCCGCGGAGAGATTGTTAGCAACTCTAATTGCCGCGATTGCAAAGTGCGTCACATAAGGCCCGTCTAATGGCTAATTGTTTTATGGCCACTTGAGCTGACCTCTTGGGCAATTTCCCTTTCCCTTCCACTTCCCCAATGAAATCCGTCCCAAACTCCAGTTACTTCGGCTTAGTAAGTATTCGAGTTCAGAGAACGTAGCCACTGTCTCACCAGGCGGAAATGAACTTGACCTTATCGAGGGGCGAAAAGACCGCTAGCCCAAAGTCAGAGCCAAAGCCAAAGCCAAATGCGAGCTAATCAATTCAGCCACAACTGCTGGCCATAATTTGTGAGTCAAATCTTCAAAATACTGTCTATAATGGCTATAAACGAACGAAACACCCCGCCAATAACAAAGCAGAAACAGTTGAACTTATAGTTAAGATCTACAACTCTTTTATAACTGACTCCGTGCGAAGGCTTCTCGACTTCTTCTCATCTTCCGCACGTAGTCCATCCGTCCAGCATCCAGATCAAGTTCAGGCTTGGATCTGGCTGATATACTCATATACTGATACACAGATGGCAGAAGTAAGCCAGCTAGAAGCATTAAACCTCGGAAACTTTGACCCATTGAACTGCTTAGCGTGAGACTCCGCTCATGATTTGTTTATTGAAAACCAAACACGTTTGGCGCACGCTTATTTCGATTCCATAAAAAGTGAATAAACAGCACACTCACGTAGAAATGTGAGCAACCGTTAAACGGTCATTATTATGCAAATCTGAATAAATTAAGCATCCTGATTAGGAAGTGTATCACTTCATGTATCTTCTGCGTATATGGCACATGAACTCTAATACTAACTTAGTACTTAATCATATTTAAATGTATTATTCAGTTCGGGACGGCGCGAACGCCATTCCCGGCTACCAAAAATAGCACGCACGAGTTATTCACATTAGGAATAATCGCAGAGGTCAACTCAGCCGGGGTGCAATGGCCAAGTCTCACTCCGGAGGAACCGCCTTCGTGATCACGGTTGACCTCTACGCCAGGTAAGTATGCTCTTCGCCGCTCGACTGTAGGGTTTCCATGAGGAAACTGCCAGAACCTGTTGGGAATTGTAGGGAATTCTAGACGGAAACTACCCTGAATGTCTTACTCTGCACTTGTGTGTGTAAAATAAATCACACATATTCATGAATGCCAACAGTATTGCATAACATAACATATTATGCACTATTAGTACTTACCAGATATTATCGTTAAAGATATATCATAGAATGATATGATGGTCATCTCTTGCCAGCCTTCTCTTCTCGTTTGTCTGCACTTCTTAAAACCTGACCAAGCAGGAAGATGAATGAATACCACTCGAATCGACTGCTGCCCTTGATCTTGAATATAGCCCTCCGCATAGAGTTATTCACGATGCCCACTGCCTATTAGCAATTAGCACAGACATGCAACATGCGAGATGCTCGGATATCGGAGTCGGATTTGGATTCGGATTCGGATCCGGATCCGCTGCAAATCAGTCATGGATCGACTGCACGTAGGCAAATTATCATCGCCATAGTCCAGTAACAAAACCATCAAAACAAAGAGCTTCACAACAGACGCCGTCGAGGGGGAAGCCCCTGAGCTACTTGAGTTTCTGAGAGCGATGGTCTGTGTGTTGTGCTCTAATCTGCTGTGGAATTGCATGTCTATATAAAGTAAACAGAAATACGCAGAATTAGATGATAAAATGGTTAAATGAAAACACAAGTGGTTGCGAGCAGTGACTTGGCGCTTTTTCCCCAGCGAAGCTGTTAATTCTTCTTTAATTAAAGAACGAGTCGCTCGGCGGTTTCTTCCACTTCCTAGACATTATTTTCAGTCTCCGGGTTTCGTAATCACTCGCCTTCTTAGCCATAAAGTCGATTGTAATGCGACATCGATTTTCAAAGAAATTTCTTACAATGCCTGACCTTTCGATTGAACTCTTCCAGAGGCTTCCTATTTTGATATGCAAAAGTGTGTTTAGAATTCTAAATTGGGGACTTCGGGTCCGGTTCTATAATATATTGACCGTGCCAAAAAAAAGGTATTTTATTTCTGGGATTATGTCACAATCTCTGGAGTGGTTATGTCTTTAGTTGAGCATCAGTAATACGAGGTTCTATGGGTCCCATGAGAACAGGTTCCTTGGTTTACAAAGTGGAAAAAAGAAACGAAACCCAAAACGAAACGCAGACGGGGAAATAATATTAATATTGTTAGCTAAGAACCCAAAACGAGTTACGCTGGTTCCAACTCGATCTTCATCAGTAAGAACGGGCACGAGTTTGTTGGATGGTTTGGTTGGTTTGGACACAAGGAAACTTCCTCCTAACCTTGGGTTACATTTAACATTTAACACACAATCGGATCTGAATGTCGAACTCAATCTAGATCTCCACCTCGAGCTATCGCTAATGATCCAAGAATCTTCTGACTCACGAAGGTTGTGTGTCTATCAGAATCGGAAAACGGTGCCTGAAACCCTCGAATCAAACGCTCCCATTATTAAGTGTCTACTAGCGGACATGACAGTGCGTTTAAGCGCTGGTTTTAATTGCACTCTTATAATGAGATCCGAAGCTGCAGTTAATGGGCGATCGTAGAATCGAGCGGCTTTATCCCAGTGCCAACCTTCTTGCAAAAAGCTAGTCAAGGCTGTCTGGCTATCTGGCTATCTGGCTATCTGGCTATCTGGCTATGTCTGGGCGGAACTCAACCTCCGATCGCAATCCAATCCTATAACTTTCAAGAGACTTCGAAAAGGGTTGACAAGTGAACGCCCCTCTTCGCCGACTGAATTTGATGAGATCTTTCAGCTCGTGAAGTTTGCAATTCAGGCACAAGGGCGCGATACAAAAGCGCTTAGTAAGAAAATATGCGAATCAATAGGTTGGCAGCTAAGGCGAAGACTTACTGCTCTAACCCATTCAATTTCCGATATACGAAACTCAAAACTGCTGCTGTGGCATTTTGGCACAGCAAGAAGAGGTTCTACTGGCAATTTCATAATATTTCAAACTAGTGATGCTATAGCGAATAATTAAAAAAAAGAACAGATTTAGTTCAAGTTCAATATAAATGGCTTTTGAGACCATCGCGAATTTGCATAGAAACACGTTTCGCAAATATCTGCATTTGAAAACAGGTATTCCCTTTTGGCACAGCTTTCTTCAGCATTGACAAACCATCGAATTTGAACTGGAATTGAAATTGGAAATGCCCTGGGAGGCTAAAAAGTACACAAACGTCACATATGAAATCGAAATCCAAACTGCAGCGATTTGTAGGTCCCATAAACAGTCGAAAGGCCCAGTCATCTAGGCAACAATGCGACTGCAAGTCGCTTGTTTTGGCCACCTTTTTTGCCCCGACTTGTGTGTGTGTCTATCGCTATTACCACTACTGGCGCAGCCGACTAAGAGATCGAGATACTCACGAATACTGGCGCAGATACTCAGCCTCAGATACAAATGCGATTCAAAGCCGAGTTCGCGAGACGAGAGCTCGAAACCCGAAACCCGAAACGCTTGGCCCGAAATTTTTAGCACTTCTTTTTAAATTTTTGTGCAATCTCGGTTTTTCGGTTAGTTGTCTATTGGAGTTCGCAGCGCTTGTTGAGTCGCCGGGTCCGGGTTCGAATCTCCGTGCTATCCGATAAGGATACATAGATACATAGATACAGATACATAGCAAATAGAAAGTGAAGTTAAAGCTGAAGTAAAGACTGAACTGATTGTGGATCTGTGATAGATACTCCGCGAAGATGTCCTCGAAAGTGATAAGCTCGTTAATGGCCGAGAGCATACTGCTCTCGAAAGTGGGCCAAGTGATATCCGGCTACTCCCCGATCACGGTCTTCCTGCTGGGCTCCATTCTGATCTTCCTCGTCGTCTACAACAAGCGCCGATCCCGACTGGTGAAGTACATCGAAAAGATCCCGGGTCCTGCGGCCATGCCCTTCCTGGGCAACGCCATCGAAATGAATGTGGATCACGACGGTGAGTGGATTAGAGTGCTTCGAATCACAAATTCTTGCTGCTCTAGTTAGTGATATTGACCCTGAGTCACTGGCTGATTAGTAGGGCAAACAAGCGCCGACGAGCAGGTGCTAATTTTTCTGTGATCAGCTCCCAATGAGGCAGTCATCCAAGTCTCGAAATGATTCGACTATCTCTTAAACACCAGTGTTAATGAACTTTACATTCCGAATGTCCAACTGTCCGATCTTCACTTTCGTTGCGGAAGATGGATGGTGTGGCCAAGATATTTTGGTCAAGTTCGTGGTCTCTTTAGAGCCAACTGCTAATTGGTTTATAGAACCGCCGGGCAAACATTTCAAAATGCGAAAACTTGCTAAAAAAAAAAAAAATTAAATTGCAATAAGCTGTGATTTATGCATTTTCTGCTGCTCTTTGTTTCGTCGTCCGGCGAAACACATAATTTAATTAACAAATTTTGTATTTGTTTGCGATACGCCACATCGTCGATTGGAGGCAAATAAAACGTGAAAAAGTCGTCGAGATTCTCAGCGTGCAATTGAGCGTGCAACTTTGGCATAATTCTAATGAATTGAAATGGCGGGAAAGTTACTACGGCGAAGAAGAGGTACCCACTTTTGCATAATTTAACTAATTATTTCTCTGCAAAGCAACTTAAAAAGCAAACTCATACAAACAAGGCGAATTACGTGTGATATCTCGATATAAGGCCGGATCCGTCGACTTTCACCGGACAAAAGGCAATTCAAGCCGTCATTTCACACGCAATTTACGTGAATTTGTTTGCCCATCTGAAAAACAATTACCGAATATGAAGAATCGGCGCCGAAACAGCAGCCAGAAGCCGCTCATAAATCACTCACATAACCAGCTCGACAAACACTCGACGCAGTGATAAAAATAGCCATAAACTCAGAGCTTTGGGCCAAGAAAAAGATGAAGAAGAAAAGGCCCAAAAGCGGACTTGATCTTGACACTGAATGGCATAATATATCCAACGTAATTGGACCCGGCTTGAATCCGATTCTCAATCGATCGAGGGGCGCTGATTAATTCGCATTCCGCGGATCCGGCGTTTTGCAACCTCCCCCTATTTGAAGGCACAGCGAATTAGCATAAATTTCAATGCGGAAGAGCCAGATACAAGATACAAGATACAAGTTCGAATTCGACTCTTGGCCACTGCAGTGGAATCGTGTAGGAAATGGATTTGATAAACGTATGAAGAATTGCTACTCATTCGATGGGTGCTAAACACCAATGGATTCAATTCGTTTCCGTTTCGAGTTCTTTGTCTTGGGCTTTGTGGTTTTCAAGCCCAAATCAAGTTTTGGATACTTAATTTTGGGGGTTCTTTGGGTTCTCTCAATGCTCCCCATCTAGCCCAATTAGCATTTACATTTAACAGATTTACAACCTGCTTTGGTTGTGGTCGAAAAGAACCTTAGAAACCAGTTTGATTAGGCAGAGAAATGCCTTGCTAATTCGTGCCATCCACAATCAAAACTCTAAGGTCGCGATAAAATCAAAAGACTTGCTCAAGAATATTTCTGCCAAGGCGAGCGAGCAACTTGCATATAATTTATGGACCGATTAGCAGCCAGTGAGTTTTATTAATTTTTTTTTATAATTTCATTTAAGAACGAATCTCGAAGTGGCCGCCGTCTGTTTGCCTGCGCAATTACGAGGCTTTTGTTAAGTGCTAAAAAAGTTGAATAAAATGAAAAATGAAAAATGAAATATGATGTTGCAGCAAGTCGGGGGCTGAAGGTCAAGCGGTTCTTGATCGCAAACATTTTCCAAGATACCTCGGGTAGTTGGGCTATTGAAGAGGCAGCTCGGCAGCATTTGGAGTGGAATGATGTGGAGTGTTGCCCCAAGGCTCAAACGGGTTTCCAGTTCTGAGCTTTCAGTTCAGAATTCTTCTACTGCCAACCAAACGGGGGTCATGGATTTAATTCAAGTAGCTGTTTTTCGGGGGGGATTCGTTTTGGCCTCTGTGCGATCTGGTAACTGCTTTTTAATCTGCACCACCGCCAAGAAATTGTGACAATCGCAAATTATACCAAATTGCCTACGTAATTGCAGTCCGCTCAAATGACACACATCTACCAAACTTTGTTGCGAAGGGAAATCCCTGAGGTAGGGTAGCAAAATGCGCCTACCGTAAAATAAATAGGTTTGTTTCCATTACTGATACGACCTCTTGAGTCTCAATTGAAACAGCTAAGGTGTGGCGACTCAGACTTGGCTTAGATTAAGTTTTCCCTTTTCGCAATCGAGCGATCTTTGTTCTACAAATACTTTCACTCGGTTGCGTTATTCCCGCAATACCACTTCAATTTGCTAACTATTTGGTTTATCACAGATACACATTCACGCGATACTTTTCCCCATGTTTAAAATTAGCTTAAATAATAATAATGACACATGGACGCACCTAGTTGATAATGGAGTGACCCCTAGAGCGGCAAAACGAGATTGCATGAGAGGTGATTTCTTGCGGACAGCTCGACACTCGCTGGCCAAGCTCCAACTTCCGATGGAAGAGTCTCACCTGAGAAATGCCCCACCTGATGGTCGCGAAATAGCGATTCGCTTTTCGGGCGGTGGGGTTACATAAAATCATTATTAGAGACAGAGATTGCTGAATGGCCGCGCAGCGCTGTTTGCGTTGTGTGTTTCATCTTTTAATTAATGCAACACACATGAGCTGCGCTGCGACACATAAACATGTTTACATAGTCTTGTCTATGAGTAACGTGTTTTGGCCAGAGTTTTGGCCGAGAAAAGCCGGGCTTATTAACTGGGCCACAAAGAAAGCAATTGAGGCGACCTTCATGGGTTCGGATATAATTACTCTGACTTCTATGAATTACATAAAATTACAGCAACAATATTTACAAACTTAGTTGGCCACACACAAGTTAATGAATCCAGAGTGATAACCACCCACCAAAATTGTTTGAGCCAAAGAAACTAAACTGGTTTTCCGACCAACTCCTATTATTTTGCAGAGCTCTTCAATCGCGTCATCGGCATGCAAAAATTGTGGGGCACGCGTATCGGAATCAATCGCGTTTGGCAGGGAACGGCGCCCAGAGTGCTGCTCTTCGAGCCCGAGACCGTGGAGGTGAGTTTGGCTTAAAAGGCTTTACTGTGGAAATAACTAATTTGGATACAATTGTGCATCAGCCCATACTGAACAGCCAGAAGTTTGTGAACAAGAGCCACGACTACGACTATCTGCATCCTTGGCTGGGCGAAGGTCTGCTCACCAGCACAGATCGCAAGTGGCACTTCCGCAGGAAGGTGAGTCCTTTTCAGTTGTTTCTTCAACTATTATGGGTACTAATTTTTTTAAAATTTAATTTACAGATTCTGACGCCTGCCTTCCACTTCAAAATCTTGGACGACTTCATTGACGTCTTCAATGAGCAGAGCGCAGTCTTGGCCAGAAAACTGGCGGTGGAGGTGGGCAGCGAGGCGTTCAACCTGTTCCCCTACGTCACGCTCTGCACCTTGGACATTGTTTGTGGTGAGTGTCAGTGCCGCTGGAGATCGGATGTGTTTTCCAGATCGGGTGACATTATTCGTGGCTAATTGCGAACGTAACTCGATTCACAGAAACCGCCATGGGTCGCAGAATCTACGCACAGAGCAACAGTGAATCGGAGTATGTGAAGGCGGTCTACGGGTAAGTTATTCTCAATGACTCGAAATGAAACCAAAGCAAACTGCCAGCTTTCCAATCAATGCTCCGATTGATAAAACATCCTGTCTTTGAAACGTTTTCATTGTGACCGAAATTGCGCCAAATTACTTATAATCATTTTGAAGCAATTGGTTTTTCGTGTTATCCATGCTGCCGCTAAGTGTGAAAGATTTGTTGATCTGGTTTCGATTACAGTCAAAAATGGCATTCATAAAATGTATATCTGATATATAGTATTAGGCCTCCTTTGAGTTTACGACCGAAATTGATTGAAACTGCTTTTGGCTACTTCAAGTCGTTTCCTTTTTGATATGTTTTCAATAATCTATTGATTATAATAAAACAAAATGGGTAACCATTTTTAGCACAAATTGTTGCTATACACAACAATGAAAAAGTCTACTTAATTTAGCAGCAAAAACTTTAGTTAATTATAAACAAGTTTTGCTTAATAATGAAATACAAATTGATTAAGAAAATCTGCTGTCAGCCTGAAGATATGCAACTCATTATTTTGGAGTAGTACCGAATTATTGAATGATTTCTCAGCATACTTTTGGAGGGGCACATATGAAATGAAATCCCATGAAACCCAGTAAGGAAATCCCCTATAGCCTGAAATTACTGTACGTTGTGTAATTAAAATATATCATAAAACCGGGCGACCACTGGGAATAAAAACATCAATAGCACATACAACTCTTTCGGAGTTATCAGCGTTGTGGCAGCAGTTTAATATCGAGAGCTGTCAGAACAGCTGTCAGCAAAGAAGACACCCTTTAGATACACATGTCCTTTCGCCTCCTGAAACATTCCCCCCCCCCTTTTCTGTGCATCCAAGCGCAAAATATGCGAGATTAAGATGTCAATGGGATGCTTGAAGTGCTTCCAAGCTGATAACAGACAGCACCGGACCATCCTCCTCCTATCCCACGCCTCATGGAGCACACACACACACCCAGTGCACAGTTGACTAAGTTTCAATTTAACGCAACACTTTCTCATTTCCCATTCCCTGTAAGACAAATATATATGGCATTGCTTAACCATTTATAAAGAAAACAGCGAAACTTTCCGTTTAGAAATGAAAGAAAACTGCCCTTGAACTTTGAGCTCGCAAGTGCTGAAATGTTGTTTTCCCTTCCGCAGCATTGGATCGATAGTGCAGAGTCGCCAGGCGAAGATTTGGCTGCAGAGCGACTTCATCTTCAGCCTGACCGCGGACTACAAGCTCCACCAGAGCTATATAAACACGCTGCATGGCTTCTCCAACATGGTCATTCGCGAGCGGAAGGCGGAGTTGGCCATTCTCCAGGAGAACAACAACAACAATAACAACAACGCACCCGATGCCTACGATGACCTGGGCAAGAAGAAGCGCCTGGCCTTCCTGGACCTCCTGATCGATGCCTCCAAGGAAGGCACTGTGCTTTCCAATGTGCGTAGCGAAACTAAAGGTTTATAACTACGAAATAACTTAAATTGAAATTCCTTTGCAGGAGGACATCCGCGAGGAGGTGGACACCTTCATGTTCGAGGGCCACGACACCACCTCCGCGGCCATTTCCTGGACCCTCTTCCTGCTGGGCTGCCATCCGGAGTACCAGGAGCGCGTGGCGGAGGAGCTGGACTCGATCTTCGGCGACGACAAGGAGACGCCGGCCACCATGAAGAATCTGCTGGACATGCGTTACCTGGAGTGCTGCATCAAGGACTCGCTGCGCCTCTTTCCCAGTGTCCCCATGATGGCCAGGATGGTGGGCGAGGATGTGAACATTGGTAAGATCTTCAGCTTTTCCCGGCGACAGCTTCTTTAATCAGTTTCCCTTGCATAGGTGGCAAGATCGTGCCCGCTGGAACGCAGGCCATCATTATGACCTACGCCCTGCACCGCAATCCGCGTGTCTTCCCCAAGCCGGAGCAGTTCAATCCGGACAACTTCCTGCCGGAGAACTGCGCCGGACGCCACCCCTTCGCCTACATACCCTTCAGCGCCGGACCGCGCAACTGCATTGGCCAGAAGTTCGCCATTCTGGAGGAGAAGGCCGTGATTTCCACCGTCCTAAGGAAGTACAAAATCGAGGCCGTGGATCGCCGGGAGGATCTCACACTGCTGGGCGAGCTCATTCTGCGGCCCAAGGATGGCCTGCGGGTTAAGATTACTCCAAGGGATTAGAGCCAGTGATTCCCTGCCCCGGAACTTGCCCCATTCGCTTCGATCCAAAGCCCAGTTGTAAATAATTAGATATATTACGCATAGAGATTAGTTTATGTTAAACTTTGTAACCGATGGAAACTTTATAACCTAGGAATAAACCTCATCGCATATTTTGTGTAAAGTACCAGGCTTACAGATTCATGAAAGTGAGTAATAGCAATCTACGGTGGCGCGATTAACTCCATATGCATACCAATCGGAGTGGAAAAGGTAATCGCCATGTGGAAACTTGAGCTCTCCGGTCATTTGTTGATTCAGAAAGCTTATTGGCAGCTTCTCAACGATTAAATCATGCTGAAATTGAAATTAGAAAGTAATTAACTGTGTAGTTAATCAGCACATCATCACATCAGCACACATACATCGTAGGGACAGGTGTGGTTCATGTTGGAGTATTTTTTAAACAGGCCGTGAAAGAAGCCAAAAATCAGATTGGATTTCGGGTGTCTCAGCACTTTGCAAGCATCCACTGTGATGTTGTATAGAAATGGCTTGTAGCCATTGTAACGCTTGAGCAACGAGAAGTTCACCTGCAAATTAAATAATTAAATATGTATTTAACTTCTGATAAAGTATGCATTTGGGTCAGAACTAACCTTCACTTTGGTTATAGGCACCTTGAATAGGTTTACCTTCAGCGACAAGTACTTAAAACTTCGGTTGACCGACTTTAGATGGCAATACTCAAAATCAGCAAACGTTTTATTCCACGAGTTGCACTTGACATTCGTAAATTCCACAGCCGTGGATATCTTAAAGAAAAGAGCAAGTGCTTTAAAATTACTTCTTAGATGGAAAGCAATCATACTTCTTTGATCAGATATAGAAGCAATATGATGTTGATCAGTTTTATGAATTTGCACATAGTGAAAAGCACACCGATCCTGTCCTAAAAAGATTTGGTTTAACACTGCCACAAATCAACAAATATAAAAGCACAATACATTAAACGCAATTTAATTACGAACTAATCTGAGCTATTTGATTGTATCTAATTTCGTAATAATGTTATTTTAATTCGTCACAGTCCATTAAATATTTCATTCTGAAACCGCATTTCGGTGGTTTTCGGACATTTCATTTGCAAGATTAAGTTAAATTTTTAATTTGAGTCAATCCTTCTCTTTTTTCTTACTTTTGCAGCATCGGTCAGTAAATATATACTGAGTTTATTTAAACGCTTTATTTTAGAGTTCGTTAGAGTTTGTTAGAGTTCCATAAACTTTAACCTCCGCTCGATTTACATTATTAATTATCCATTTGGAATCGAAGAGATAATCTCCCACGGGAAATGGCAAGGTTTTAGTAATTTTCGTGTTTACAAAGTCGGCAGGCAGCTTGTCCACAATAATATCGTGCTGCAAGTGAAACTCAAGTTTTACTCATAGAATTGTCACACATTTGGTTATTCCTACATTGTAGGGACAAGTATGGTTCATGTTGGAGTGATGGCTAAAAATGCTGTAGAAAAATCCAACAACCGGGTTGAACTTTGGATACTTCAGCACTCTGCAGGCATCCGCAGTGATGTTGTATAGAAACGGCTTGTATCCACTAAACTTTTTGAGGAGAGAAAAGTTAACCTAAAATGGGAGATCATATTCCTATAATGGATATTTGACCTTTTTTTAACTTTACCTTGACATTGGTAACAGGAAGCACATACATATTTACTTTAATTGATACGTATTTGAAAGTGCGGTTCACAGACTTCAAATGGCAGTACTCAAAGTTATCAAATTTCTTATCCAGGGAGGTGCATTTGATATTTGTAAACTCGAAGACAGAAGTGCTCTACAAGAAGGGTTAGAAAATGAATTTACTTCTCTTTTGAAACTTACCATATTCACTGAGTAAAGTATTATAATGATTAAGAGTTGGTATTTCCAGTCCATCGGTAACATAATTTTGAATCCTCTTCGGATAAGTTTTCACAACCATATAGCCCCAGGTCAACCTGCAGTCTAACAAATAACCCAGCTTTGTTCACAAATATTTTTACGATGCATTAGCATTAATACTTAATCGATGTATTAAATTCAAATCAAATATAAAGTCGTAAAGTCTATTAATCAGATCATTTTATATGAAGCACTTAAAACTAATTTCTAAACCCAATTACCGAAACCTTTGAAAATAATGCAAGCTACCTTTGAAATTATAAGTATATCTTTGCTATTATATATATTTATGTCATTTGAGTGGAATGGATTTTTTCATGAGATCAAACCAGTTTGATTGGGATTATGTTTAAGTCTAAGATGCAAGATCGATCACTGTGCAGTACTTTTATAAAATCGTTTTACATCTCTGAATTAAGAAGGGCTTTTGGGGAATAAATATTTGATACAGAGGATATCCACAAACGGCGCTATCTGACTACGCCCTTTCCTCAACTTCTTTTTCTTGTATCTATCATCGTTTTGTATTTTTTTTTTTTTTTGCAAAATAGAGCGGCGCCAGAGCTTAAGGGCTACTTAAGTGTGCTCATGGTTTGTAATGCACAAATAAATGCGGCGGACAAATAAGTGGGTATGTGTATATCTGAATGGATATTATGCGCATATTTTCCGAGTCGCCGTTAGATAACTCGAATCGGAGCAGGAAAAGATAGCTGGCCAGATACATAGATATATAGATAGATAGATAGATAAATAGATAGATAGAAAGATAGATAGCTAGATCGATAACCGGCGACGATAAGCGACCAATGCGACTCCTGCGCCGGAATGGGCAAACAATCAATTAGAATGGCAAAATCTTGGCAAATGCAATAAAAATCCACGGAACGCAAAGGGTTTAAAAACTAATTCCCGAGCTGGAAAATGGTGGTCGGTGAAAAAAAGGGTGATCACCACTGGCACTGGCCGAAGAAGAGGGACACGGAGAAGTGGCCCTGAAATCATGACGATTCCTATCGATCGAAGCGTCTGGCGAAAAACTCACCCACTTACGAGGAGTCGGGGCAATAAATCGATTGCCACTGCAACCGCACTTTATATGTGGGTTTATGCATTTACAATGCCAGCGATTATTGTTTGCTTTAGTTTACGGCCGGACTTTAAAACCAATCGATCACAATTGGCCACTGACCAAGTGAGCTATGTGTGCTATGTGTGTCATGTGAACGGAAGCTTGGCCACTCATTTTCCGGAGAATCTTCCACCAGCAGCATATGCTATGCAAGTGCCGGGGTAATTATGCCAACTCTCCGTACTTCCCCCAACCACGACTATCTACCCGGATGTCACTTAACCGGATTGCGCCTGCGACATCAAAACAAATTGCACTCCCTCGTGGATAGCACACAAATCTGATTAGAAAAACATTTACAAACGCAAATCGCAAGTTAGCAGCGACGTTATCCTGTCGCCAGAACCGGCATCATCCAGGGGGACTCCGTCTCCGTCTCCGAACCCAAACCCAAACCCGAATCCGAATCCGAATCCGAACCCACCCTGACATAATTTGATGTGTGAACTTTGACCGACCCCCGATGCTCCGGGATGGGTCTAATTTGATTGACGTCAACGCGCCCGGAAATGGTGGGAAAGCGAGGCAGACACACTGCCAGAAAGAAGTGCATAGTTATAAATAAAATAATTATTATCAGAGTAACAGAGTATTATTTATTGAAGTAAAGTGATTTCTATTCCAAGGCTCGTTTTTACATTTCTTTTTTCCCAGTGCAGACAAAAGAAAAGATTTCACAATGGACCGCAAGTGGAGGAGAACCCCATCCGCTTCCGTGGCAGGTAGCATTCGAGTCCGGTCCGGAGTCCTGTTACTGTTGCTCCTGCGAGTCCGTGTCCTCGCCAATGGAAATGATATCCAAACAAACTCAATTTGGTGTGCTGCCAGCGCCTTTGATAGATTAGCAGACAAAGCGAAGGAGGCGCGACTGCAGCGACACGTGACCACCAGTCCAGGAAGGAGGTGGGTGGAGTTGGGAGGAGGTAGTGGGGGGAGGTAGTAGGGGGTGCAAGGACACTGGCAAACTCGTATTCGTATTCCATTTGGGCGAGCATACAAAATTGATTTGGTTGTAGCACAAGCAAAATATTTGCCAACGGCAGGCAGCCATTAAACAGCTGCTGCTGTTGCTGAAATGTGGAAATGTGGAAACTCTGGCTCCTGATTTTCCAGCAAGGACACGTGCCGGCGATGGCGATGGATGGCGTTGGGTGGCTGCTGGTTGGGTGGTGCACTTGCTGCCAACGCCACTGTCACGTGCCACAGGCGGCAAATTAAACAAGGCGCAACATGGGAAGCAAAAGTTTAACAATGCAGAAAATTGAAAAACAATCAAAAAACCCGGCCGCAAAAAGAGAGGAGGGCAGTGAAAGTTAAGTGCCGGCATGCATCCGAGGACAAAGGACACAGGACGGAGGACACAGGATGCCGGATGACACGGGATTCGGGATTCGGGTGGCGGGTTGCGAGTTGCAGGTTGCGGGCTAGAGGATACGGATATATTCTTCTGTTTGCTCGTAGCGCGCTCTTCGTTTCGTCTCACTTTATTTGGCCATAATTAGCTTAATGCGCGCAACAAACAAACCGGAAGAGGCGGGGTTGACGCAGAGGGGAAGCGGAAGCGGAAGTGGCCGAGTTGCCAGCCAAAAGCGAGCTGGCCATGCACGTCCTTGCCTGGCATTTGGCCAGGCCAACGGCAATGGCAGAGCAAACAAATGTGCCAGCAACGTGAAGCAGGAGCGGTCCACACAGTGCCTGAAAAAATCACAAGGGCCACGTCAAGTCGATACTAGTAATACCCTTCCAGCTCTGTAGCTAATAAATAGATTAAAGATTATTCTTTAACTTATATTATATATTTTTAAGCTGTGTATATTAACGAATTAGTTAGAGCTACTTCAAAGTGGATAAATATATATAATCCTCAATAATATATATAATCGCAAACATTTATTTTATAATATTTCTTATAATAACAATTATTTGTTTCCAAACACTTCACCCCTCTTTTCAAAGTCAAGCGAAAAGTTGGTATACCCCGAGGTAAGGGAAGCGTCGGAAAAACGGAAACAAGGCAAACAGAATGCACGGAAAAAATTAAAATCATTAATCCCCTTAAAAGGTTCTTAATCTGCGGCTGCTGCTGCTGAATTTTGTTGCTTCATTTGCCGTCGTCGTTCAGTTTTCGCCAGCCATTTGGGAATCGCTGCCCCTGCATTGCTCATACGCAGCGTTGCCAACTTGGGTTTCCCTCTCTCGCCCGTTCAATCGTGCTATATATATTTTGAGTTAGTTTCGTTTTTCGTTTCTTGCACCTACATATATTATTTGTGCTGTCAGTGAAGTGTCCGTTGGCTGTCAACGGCCTGCGACATCATCATATGACTCTGAGTCAGCGGACAATCAGCTGCCAATTGTGATTAGTTCTCCGGCGTGTGAGTTTATGTTCGATCTTTGGCAAAGCGGACGACCCTGGCCAGTTTGGAGCCACATGGAGGAGCATGGAGGCACATGCAACAGTTGTTGATTGCCACCTCCGTCAGCAACTGCGATCGTAAATTGAGCAAACATTTGTGGCTGTGCAATTGCATCGCAAGTTTTATGGCCCTCTCCAGGGCCCACTATATATACTCACATATACTCGCATTCACATCTATATTCACATATATTCGCATTCGCATTCGTATGTATACTCGGCGGGCGATTTCGAGTACGAGACGAGGGCAAACAGCTCGCTTTATGACTGGCAAACCTCCCGCCGAATGGCAATGCAAAAACGGGCGCAATCAGCAAAATGTAAATAATTTCACTGCGACCCGAAACAGAAAACTGAAACTGAAACCAGCAACAGAAACAGCAACAAAAACAGCAACAACAGGCAAGTGAGCGTCTGAAAAACAAAAAGGTGGCGAACCTGGCGCAAATAAAACAATAAATTTTATACAAAATTGACAAGCTGGCTTAGCCGCAGCCACAGTTACTGATAGCCAGCCACTTTCGGTGGAGTGGCCGTTGGGAAAAACTGGAGGGCAAAGGCGTTAGAGGCGCAGACCACTCACGGACAGCACTGCAATACGGCCCAATAAACAATAAACACTAAACTATTAACAATTAACAATGAACAATAAACAATAAAGAGAGCACAATGCGGCCAGAATCATGCAGTAGCCAGTTTGGTAGCTGGTTCACTTTGGGCCGTAAAAGCTAAGCATTTAATGGCGAAAACCGAGATAGACGAGGCTTTTCTCAGTGCAGTAGAGGTTTTTTCATTAAGGCAAACTAATTACAAGTAACTTGTATAATAAGTATAATATAATAATTACAAGTTCTTTCAGCTGGAAGTACAAAAGACTCATCTTCGCGACAAACCCCGCAGAATCTAATTAATTTCGCCCCCCGAAAATTATGACAGGGGTGGCTGGCTAGATAGATCGCACCCTTATTTGGCGACTGAAATCAAAACGAAAACAAAAGGAAAACTTATGTTCCGCTGTTATTTTCCATCCACAATTGCACCTCCAACACAGCCACAGCTACACAGTACGCAGTCAAAGAAAACAAAGCTCTGAAAAAAGAAAACAAAAATAAAATAACAAGGAATTTAAATTGAAATTATTTATTTTTGCATTTCGAAAGCGTTCGCGCGTGTCAAGGATTTCTCACGCGCACCAGTCAACCGGCAAAACGATGACAAACCCCTCGCACTGAGTGCCAGTACAATTTGGCCACCCCTCGAACACCCCTCCCCTCCTCTACCCACCCCCTTTCTGGGCGGGAAAATAAAGAAGCGAACGCCTTTGCTTTTTTAATTTGAAAGTATAAAAATAACAAAGTATTCAAATGTCAAAGTCTCGCGGAAACCGCTTTTCCAACCAAAAAAAAAAAATTATTTGCATTCGAGGATTCGCGGAAATCTGTAAAATCGTAGCTGTATTGACTAAAAGCATTTCGCTTATTTATTGTCAGTCAGAAGTATAGACTTACATAGTAACTTCAACTGCCTGATTAGTGTGAGAAATAATTCATGATTCTGATGAAACAAACCTTATTATAAACTCCCACTTAAGGTCAAGGTCTGGCGGTCATTGGCGCCCTGGGAACTGCTGCAAATCTATTTCCAGTGTGGATTATCACCTCCAGTTGGGCAAACGAGATAAGCGGCAATCCGAAGCAACAGCTGATCGCCACTAGCCACACATCGAATAGAATCGTGGGATCGCAGTGCCACTTCCTCCCCTAAAAGCCCACGACAAATGCAGTAGTTAGCCCAAGACATCATCTCCTAATCCTCGGGCACACACACCAAAACCAAAAACTAGGCCCCCAGTGCCGCCGTGGGAATGCCGCAGGAAACCAGCACCTGCCTGTCCAACACGGAACAGGGAATACGATATACGGAATATGGTATATGGAATATGGTAAATACCAGGCGAGTGTGATGGATAAATCTGTAATCACACCTCTTACCGCTCCGCTACATCAACGTCGGAACTTCGTCGTCGTCGTCGAGAGGGGCGGGGAAGTCGGGGAAGCCGCCGTTTTGATCCGCTGGCTTACGCAGTTGAACCACCGGACTAAGGCAGTCCAATAATTTTCAGGTGCCCCACTCAGCGGGCCAATGAGTCGGCGGACATGTACTGGGAAAAATATTTAAGAAATAAACTTACAAAGCAAAATATAATCTATTTAAAATATTTTACTATCTATATAATTTCACAGATAAATGAAATCCAAAAGTATGGTTTAATATTATGAAAATACATGAAATACCTCAGCAATACTCACATTGTTTCCATGCAAATAACCATCTTTCCATATATCAAAGCATTAAAGCATTAAACTTCAAGTTAAGATATCATGCTGTCTTATCTGATGGCCATTGACATTCTTTCAGTGTAGAAATGCGCATCGCTGAGACCAGGCGTATGAGTATATGTGGTATAGTCAGCCGACCGGTACTCCCACTCTCACTCCTGCTGTCAGCCACGCCCACCGCCGCCCACTGCCACCCACTACCGCCCACCGCCCACCACCCCCGCCCACTGCGAGTGCGGCTGCTGTCTTTCGGGCGCTATAAATCATAAGCAAACATTTTGATATTGTAATCCCCAATTTAATCCGTGCGCATAAAAAGCCAAAAATCAAACTTTTCGACATGGGCGGCGGTGTCTGTGATGTGCCTTCTGCATTTGCTTTGTTAGTTTTTCTTGCTCGTTCGTTTCGTTTCGTGTTTTTTTCGCTCGTTTGCCCAAAAAAATTGATGGATTACCTTGCCCCCCCCCAAACAGCTCTACCCCCAAGAATCAGGTGATAAGAATTCTTCAGCTTCTGTTTGTTGCTGTTTCTGCTTTGTTTTGTACTCCTGCTGGCCGTGATGATGATGTGGCAACTGTTGCTTTCGCTGGCCGCCTTGATTTATTAATTAATTATGTGCGGACGGAAACTGCGTCATTACGTGGAGTGTCGATAAAATGGCTAATAGGGCGCGATAACTTCGGCGATTCGGCGTTTTGGGCGTTTCGGCGTCCGAAGATCAATTGTCGTCGGCCCTTTTTGAAGCCGCACGGCGGCAATAGTTGAAAGAACCCACCACCCACCATTCACCACCCACCATTCACCACCCACAACCGCCCATCGAAGCAGTCAGGGTCTGCCATGTTTGAAGTGGAATTTTCGGCGGTTGGTAGCCTATTTTTGTGACTGGTTACACAGTGAAGGATCCCGGATGCCTTTGAAGTCGTTGCGGCAAAGTCGTTGAGCAATGCAAAATGGGTTAAGAATACCCACTAAGTTAGAGGAGAGGAATTGGGTTAACTGGCTTCGTTACCTTTGGTAAGTGATTATGTGAGCAACGCGATTGTCTGCCTCCTTTGAAACTGATCATAGCAGTAAATCTACTTAATACCATTTTTATTAAACCCCTAATCAACTCACATTGATCCTTTGTGGCGGATGTGCCCACTCCCATTACACTTATTGCCATCAGCCGATTGACGTCTGTCCAGGCGGGCATATCCGCACCCTTAATTGATTATGTCTAGCTTCCGAGTCCCCTAGTCCAATTTCCATCTCTGGTGGCGGTCTGAGCTGCCCACCCTCCGCCTCTTCCCCTGCGGGTGTCTCCAAACTCGAGGTAATTACCATCCGAACAGCTGATTTTCCAAAGTCAAAGTACCAAAGTCCCAAAGTCCCAAAGTGCGCGTCCCAAGAACCCAAGAAGTGCAACAGTCGAGAGGAGAAGTCCTGCGCTCTTTCTGTTTTGCGAAGGTCCTGGGGAAATTGCGTAGCCGCCCCGTGCGCATGTAACACATATAGCAACGCCCCCTGAAAACGGCGTGCCATCGGTGGGCGTGGCCAGTGAGCAGTGAGCAGCGAGTGCCAAAAGAAACAAACCAATCGAAAGGGAGTGAATAATCAGCGAGTTTTCGACGAGTGGCTGGAGATAAGCGGCGCGGGGGGAGGGAGGGGTGGAAGTACAAATATCCGGACGGCGGTGCAAAATGTGCGTAGAGTTTTCCGCTCCTGTTTTCCTGCCATCCGTGCTCAACATTTTCCGCTCCTTTTTCCACGTGCCCTGCATAAATCGGACAGCAATCGATGTAACTTGTGCCCAGGAGGAGTTCCGCACAGATGTCATCATATTTCTCCGCAGGTTCCAAAATTATGCGGCTCCTTCGGCGACGCTTAATTTGTTTTTCCCCCTCCCCCCGTTCACTTCTGCTGTTGCTGGGAAAAGCCAGCTTGCTTTTTTTCATTTTTCCGACGTGTGCCAGCAGCCACTTGGTTACAAGTACTTTACGGTAATGGAGGATTTTCGCTTGAGCATCCTCTAACAGAAATTAATTTAAATCGATATGCGGCCAGAGTGGCGCTGTCTACGTGGCCATGGGTGTGTCACGAGGGGGTGGTGCTGTGGGTGGGTGGGTGTCTACTGTGTGGCATCCTGGCCTTTATTAATTAGCATCGTAATTTACTTTGGCGGTTTGATTGAACTGTAGGTGGCTGTAACCTCTCAGCAGTGCGAATATTGCGCGTATCTCTCGCATTCCCAATGGCAATGTCAACAAGGACATGCCACGCAAACTAATACACAGAACACACACACACAAACGCACTTTTTCGGAGGATGGGAAAACCCTTGCCACACTTAAACAAAAAGAAAAAATTAAAGTACCTTTTTAAATATAAGCTATACATGATTTCCCGCGAAATATGTTGGTTTAATTTTCCTAATTTCTAATTCCTTAATTTGTGCTTAAATTGACTTACTTGGTACTACAGATTTCTCGCAGTGCACGTGTGTTTGTATAGTTTATTGACTGCTTGAAGGGAAGTGCTTTCCATAGAGAAACGGAGAGATTTTTCGCTAAGGAATGTAAGACTGGCCGCAAATCCTGAAAATTGACTTCGTCCTCAAGGACAGCGGTGGTGGCTGCGGGCGGGGAAGGGGCAGGGGGTTTTTTTGGGGGGGCAAACAGGAAAGGGAAATCAATGCCGCCATTTTGCGAAAGAGTTGCCAGGGAATCCGCTCGCTACCCGCGTGGTTTTTCACCATCATCATAAGGCATACAAAATTAGTTCAGTCGGCTGGGGATTTGTGAGCTGGAAAATGGGCAGTGAGATGGTGAGAGGGCAGAGTGGTGGGGTTGTGGAGATGGGAAATGGGAAATGGGAAAGCGAGCCCGCTTTGTTGCTGTTGTTGTCGCATCTCCCTACGCACCATCGTATTTCATTTCGTCATGTTTCGGGATTAGGCCGGATTACTTTGGCGACTGAGCAATGGCTCCGAAATGCTCTGAACTTTTCAACTGCGCTGCCTGTGAACTTTTTGGTAGTTGCTTAAAAAAGGAAAGCGGCGAATGCGGGGAAAACGAGAAAATGTGACGACGCGAATGTGTGTGGATGTAAATCTGAAAGGGGGAAGCCCCATGCCCCCACATTCCACATTCCCCATTTCCCTGGATATCTGACACTTTGGCGCGCCGTGGCATTTCAATTTCTTGAGGTGCGTGCGACTGCTCGAATGTTCGGCATTAAGTTTTCCTGTTGCCAGCATCAAAGGATGATGAGTTTTCTTCCCCGGACACTTAAGAGATCCCCCTCCAAATGGCAGACACACTACGCGGCACGTAGACCCCATTTGGATGGAAAAACGCGAACGCCATTTTCTTTCCATGAGTTCGCTAGATAAGAGTAGATACCAGTGGCGAAAACGCAGTTCCCCGTTTTATCAAACGAAAGTCGAAAGTCTAATTTCGGTTGCCCTTATAATTGAAAAACGACCTGGTAAATGCCCACAGCTCTGGGCCCGAAATAGAAATAGACAGCTTGTCATCAATATGAAAGTCGGGGATTTGGCCAAAGGGTCACAAAGGACATTGTGTAATTACGCCAACGCAAAACCGAATTTCCCCGGGGTGCTGAAAACCCTTTGATGGGAAAACAGCAGTGAAAGTCGGACCTTGCACCACGCAGGTGGAGAACCCTTTATCATCATATTGTACTGCATCATCGACACTCAGGTGAAACTCGCCCCTTCTGAATGGGTGGATCGCTGGAGTGTCCGCTAACATTGTGCCACATTTACGTAACTGGACGAATGTGTGACGGTGAGTTCAAAGGCGGCAAACTCGAGCAGGTCTGAGCAACTCGAGTGGCTTCAGTGTTTCGAGGGCCCGCGCTCAACGCGATTATCATTTCAAGTCTATCTGCAATCTGGGTTATGCCAGTCGCACGTTCTGAGATATAACGAATGCTACAAATAGCTGGTCTATATAATCAATAAATAGCTAAGATATCATGTAGCAAGTTTAAGATAGATACTGCATCTACTGCATGACAGCTCGATTTCCACCCTGAGTTCTCGCTTAAGATCTTGTCGAATTGATTGGCATACAGCACAACTTCCGGGGATCTCTGGAGGTCACGAGTTATGACTCGCATGGCCATTGGAAATTATGTCCGATTAGTTTGCCGGCATGTCAGTTGCGCAATGCGAGGCCATAAAGCTAGCAACATTTATGTACATCTGTCTCCCTAGCCATCTCCCCCCCAGCTTCCCCCTTTCGACCCAGTTAACCCCATTCCAACGCTCCAAGGAGAAGGATAAAACCGCCGGGAAAGGCAGGCAAATGCGAAATAAAAACGAAAATTATGAACTGCACAAAAGCTGTTGTGAATTTTAATAAATTCTGCCTGCTGCTTGTTTCTGGTTCTGTTTCTGTTTCAGTTTCAGCTACAGCTTCCTTTGAATGTATAGCTGTATGTGTGTGTAGCTGTATTTCTGAGCTGGCAGAGCGAACAAATCAAAAAGGGGAAAGTCCCAGGGTGGAGATACAGATACAAATACAAGCGCAAGGATACGTCAAAAGGAGCAGTTATTTATTTATTTGCGAGGGGCGGTTCGGGGGGTTAAAGAGGCACAGCCACAGGCAAAAGCAGAGGCACAACAATGGCGGGCTAACGCAGAATAATGGGATAACAAAACGCCCTTGACACCCAGTAAAAGACAGCCAGCCCTCAAAAGTGGGCAAAGTAGCCTTATTATTATGAACACAGCACGTAGCAATTGTCCTGGGGCGGAGGGGAGCGGGGAGGGCACTACTCTGCAGGGTCCTGAAGGGGGGGAAACGGAACAAAGGACCAAACCAGAACCCCGAAAGTACAAATCAAACCCTCGAGAGCGGCCAAATAATGTGCGGATGAAGAGCGAGAGGGAGAGAGGGAGAGCACAGCAATGGCGCACTGCAAACACGAGGGTCTGAGTGAGAGAGCGCGAGAGTGGCGACTTTGGGGGTGTGTCTTCCATGCACTCGGTTGATCGGACCTCCCGCTCGCACTGCCGGGGCGCAGGCAGCACTCGCTACTCGTCGCCTCGTCGGCCAGCAGACCATCTCCCTCACACCCTCTCGCCGGTGTGGCGCACGGGCACGGGCAGAAAAGAGAGATAAGATAGCGGGCGATACACACGGGGCTCTTGCGTTCGAAAGGCGAAATTCCGGGGTATTGCGTTCAGTAGCCGCGAGTTCTCGTCGCCAGCACCACGTTTACCGTTAGCACTGGCCCAACCACCCCGCACGCCCCACCCCCCCGAAAAGCAGGCAGACACACTCGGCAGATACTCGCTGCATGCGCTGTACACGCATCCAACAGATACTTTTCCGAATTCGTTTTCAATCCAGCTACGTCCTGTTACGGATGCAGACGCGTCGCCTCCGTTGTGATACCAGATACATGTAATTGCAGGTCTAGAGCCACAGATTCAGCCACAGATACACCGATTCGAGTGCCCCCAGCAGATACTTAGCCTAATTACGCCGCGGATTAAACTATTAAACACTTAAATCCGCCAGGATTTGCCTATCAAATCAAATCGCATCGAATCGAATAGAAATCATATCACTGCGAGTGCCGCGTGTGTGACTGTGTGCGCGAGTGTGTGTTTTTGTGAAGCGGCAGCGAGATTAAAAACATATCCCCGAGTTACTTAAAATTAATCACTAACATAATCACTGTGATTTTTATTATTTGATCTGCCGACGTCAACACCGCGTGTGCGAAAACTGTTTAACGGCTGGGGCTTTATTAAATGCCGCTTGCCATTCGATACGATTAGCAATCTGTTGCAACAACACAGCATAAACCTACCGATCTCCCCGAGATTTATTGCCCATATAGCCCACTGCCCACTGCCCACGCGATATATCCGGAAGATTTTCGGTGACTTTCCCCAGATCTCCGGCGTTTGAAATGCTGGCCATCTGATTTATTGACGGGCCCACGACATTTGCTCCATCAAAGTTCGCCTTTGATATTCCGGATCGACGGAAGCGGCAAAACCGACGGAAGTTCGCTCCCACCACCTAGTGGATTAATTTGAATTTCTCTCCCATCATTCAGAGGTGAGTGCCAGTCCCATCTACTTGATCACAGCTTACTTATTGTAATATTAAAAGAAGATCCTAAGTGAATCTTAAGATGTTACAAGACAAGATTGCAAGCAAGTCACTGCAGAGCTGAGGTTTATCAATCCAATTTGTCTAGATATTTCAAACGATTTTGGTAATATGAGATTCGTTTTAAAAACGAAAGTAAAGCTGCAACAACAATGTGTTGGGTCATCGCAAACAGAAGTTGCCTAGCTTTCCAGGGAGGATCAGAATAGGTTCCCATTGAAGCCGTTTATAAACGGCTTGTTGGACAAGGAATTAAGTTTACGGCGGACTCTCACGCCGCGCATAAATCACGGCGGAGTGAGACCCGGATCCGGATTGCCGCCATAAACCGAGATCTCGGCCATTCCGTAAGGGGGCCTCTGGGCTTCTGGGCCGGTAACGTTCATTTTTTGGCCACAAAAATTTGGAGGAGAGCCCGGCCAAGTAGCGCTGGCTCATTGACGTCACCTGAACAATTAGCAAACAAGATGTGGAAAAAAACCTAAGTACACAATACTCGGACTCGCGGATCTCCGGGCAGCCGCTAAACTCGAATTTGTATAAAATAATAAAATTAAATAGGAATGAAAACATGTGGAAAGCCTTGGCACAACATCGGAATCTTGCCACCTTCGCGACGAAGAGGCCGTAAACCCACGAGATCTCGCGGCCATAAAGTGGCATAAAATAATTCTGGCATTCTTTGTCTTAGGGAATCATTATGTAAATAAATTCTCACTTTTGAAATAAAATGACGAGGCAGAAAGCGGGAAAGCTGAAAGCAGAAAAACACACACGAAATAGAGCGGAGAATATATTCTTTGGCGGAATGGAAACAATGGCAAACTGGCAACCGAATTATTTATTAGACGATGCGGCAGATAATTTAGCCAGAAATTGAGACAACTGCGGCAAAAGGCAGAGCAAATAACAGTATTATAAATATATACCCATCCCCGGCAATATAAAATGCAGAACTTTTCATTTCATTTCATTTCAACGACTGACCCATCCAATCGTGTGGCCCATAAATTGGCTTGAAGTGAAATTATGTTTATCACGAAAGGCTGACTGCCTATTATTATTGCTGGCTATTATTATTGTTGAACAACCGCAAATGGATTTAACATTACAGCCGCACTAATCCACTGGGGATCAAGTGGAGATCAAGCGGCATTATCAGCGAAATCGAAAGTGACAGCTCAAGCCAAGGCATTCCAATTAAATTTAATTGAATTCACTTAAATACTCAAACAATCACACACAACTGCGAATTTATGCTAGAATACATATATTGCCGCTAGATTTATGAAATTCGTTCTCGTTTCGAATGCCTTTGAATGCCTTTAGTTTGTTGTGATTGAGATTAGATAACCATTTATTGCAACGTTTCATTTCGTTTCGTTGCGTTTCGTTACGTTTGCTCAGATAGCACACTGTGTATAACATATATATATATATATATGCCTTTCCCAACCGATATCGAGCGAAGGGGAACCTGGAGGAACCTGGAGAGGTGTTCCCTCCCTTTTCGCTAATTGATTTACGATCGTTTATGGCTATTTTCGTGCTACTGTCAGTGGGCTGTTTTTATTTTTAACGAATTTATTGAACGCCCATGACAGAGTTTATCGCACTAGCGGCTGTCAGTGGAGCCTATTCTACTGCTCTACTGCTTTCAAGCTTTCCCCAATTCCCCAATTTCGATTGCCAAAATCCAAGAGCGCCCAGTGTACGTGCAATCATAACAATAATAGCGGAGAAATGCTCGCAGAAATGTAAATATTTTACATCGATAAGGCTGTTATCACTCGCCCGCCCGCCTTCCCCGCTCCGCCAGTCTGCTGATAGCGGTGGCTCAGTGGCTCAGTGGCTCAGTGGTGCGGTGGAGCAGTGGTTGTCAGCCCCACCATGTGCCCCACCAGCTCCCCTCAGGTGCTCCACCAGCCATACGATTTACGACGCCAACTGGAGGAAAGAGTCGCATTCTACCACTCCGTTTGCCGCCGGCTCCAGCATCCGTGGTATTAACCCCTTGACGTGTTTGGTGTTAACTTGCCATTCGGCTGGTGTTTGGGTTAAGCTCCCTGTTTGCCTTCGCCGTTGAGGCGATAAAAGGTTCCACCAGTTGATTTGCCTGGTTGCCCGGTAGCCAGCCAAGTGATAATTAAGGCTGCGTAGCAATGAACTCTCCATATGACTAACCTCAAACTCGCAACTAATTCTACAATTAGAGCAATGCTTCCCCTTTTCTTTTCGCAGTGTATTAATGACGTACCGCTTTCTCTGTGTTTTGCAGCTTTTCGGGCTCTGGCAACGGCTGCATCTTGGATTTGCTTTCACCACAGTTGGAAGATACCGGCCTCAAGACGACGACTTTCCTGCAGCACTTCAAGGACGTCGTCACGACGAAGTTCACGGGGAGGGACCACCACCTGCCGCCGCTGCACCCCGCACACCCCGCCCACCCGGCGCACCAGCAGTCGGCCCTGCACCACCACCACCACCAGCAGCAGAGCTTCTCCACCATTTTCCCCACGTATCTAGGCATGGACCGCTCCTCCGCCGTCGGCGGTTGCGGCGGGGGCGGCGGTCTGGGCGTGGGCGTGGTCACCAGCTCGGCCACCGCCTTGGGACCCGGTGGCCTGACCAACGGCGGCGGCGGAGTGGTCAGTGGCGCCCTCAACGGACTGGAGGCCATGTCGGCCGAGTCCACAGGGCTGTGCCTGCAGGATCTGGTGAGTGCCGGGACGGCAAATGGAGCCGGCTCCGCAGGATCGGCGGAGAGTGCCACCACCACCAGCACGGCGCTGAGCAGCGGCAGCACCGGCAGCTCCACGGTCAACGGAGGAGGCAGCAGCACCTCCGGCACGGAGCACCTGCACAGCCACCACAGCCTGCACGACTCCAGCTCGTCGGTCAGCATCTCACCCGCCATCTCGAGCCTGATGCCCATCAGCAGCCTGAGCCACTTGCACCACTCCGCGGGCCAGGACCTGGTCGGTGGCTACTCGCAGCATCCGCACCACACGGTGGTGCCGCCGCACACGCCCAAGCACGAGCCGCTCGAGAAACTCAGAAGTAAGTATCGAATCAAGCCCATATCTTTATAGTACGTAAAGAATCCTAAATTGAAGGATTTTAGCTAGAGTTTTGATTAGCATGCCAAAGTTTTGCAGACTGAATCAAAGATGCATAAATTGGTTTTAAAATACATCAACCTATTTTCTTTTGATCTGTTCCCTTTTGAGGAGAATTTTCCCGAAATATATCAGAAACGTTTATTTTTCCTTGGCATAATGGGCTACCATTTCGTGGGCAATTTGTAGTGATATTTGTGAGGGGCATCTCGCACATTGACAGCTAATTAGTGGGCCCATAACTCAGTGGGAAAGACGAACATTCTTGGGAGGCTGCTACTCGGAAGATATTCCCTTCGATGCGAGTCATCAACAAGTGTCCACATTCTCATTGCTATTCATGGCACTTTTGGGCACTGGGCTTGTGTTTTATACATTTACACAGTTTCCTCTGTCAGTGGCAGCTGTTGGCATTTCAATATGCGATTCGTTTTGGCCATCATTCACGCTTCGTGCCAAAAGCTCACTCCCTGCTCCGGTCCACTTGTCGCTCCGAATCTCCATCTCCACCACCACCTCCATCTCCATTCCCCTCATGCATATTCATAATCATTGTGCAATCATTAGCGCATAATCTCCACAAAAGCGTTACAAGGGGAACGGCCCAAAAAACAGGAGTTGGTCCGTGAGATATCTAAACAAAAATTTCAATTTTGTGCGCATGTCACGGCTAATTGAGCACCCTTCTGGCGTAGTGCCGAAAGCAACACTCTACCCTGCTCACTTCCACTTCCACTTCCCCATTGCCACTTCCCTTTGACATTCGATATGTGCATTGTAGTCAAGTGTTTGTTGTTCCGATTGCTCTAATTGTTATGGGAATTTGGACTCTGCGGAGGATGCTGAAGTGCGCAATGCCACAGCCACAGCTTCAAGTGGCAATATGACAACTCAATTGGTTCTGGGGAAGATTCTGAGCGGAGTCAGGCCAACCCAGATGGCCAGGAAACTTGTTGGTGTGCCAAGACAAGTAGAAATTATACGAATATGCAGATCTCTCTTGCATACAACTAGTTTTGCTCAGGCGAAAGGCGAGATTCGTAGAAACGAGGAGCAGTTGGGAGTGAGTGCCTAGCAAAGGATGGGAATCCCTACGAACAATTTCCATTTGCACAAGAGATTTGTCTGCCCTCGCCCAGAGATTTGTTGGCTGTCGCCCTGTCAACTCAACTCTGCCCCTTCGGGGTTAACAGCCCGGCAAACTTTGCACTTGTCTGCATCCCGGAGTGGCCACAATACCCAAAAAGAACCCAACCAAACTGAACTGAGTAGAGGTGAGGTGAAGCCATGGAGGCCACAGATGTCCTGCCATTTATTTGCGTGCCAAAACAATTTAGCACAAAAATGGCTGGCATTTAAAATATGCACGACTGCAGTTATCCTTTGACACCCGTACAAACACGTAGATATTCGTAGCTGCAGGTGCGGGCCACGTTAACAGCTCTGAGCCACAAATTTCCACTCCTGTCCGCCTGTTTTCGCCCGCTTTTCGCCCGCTTTTCCCCTGTTTTCCTCGTGTTTTCCCTGATTTTCCCCCTTGTTGTCGTTATTGTTTACGCTCTTGTTTAAATAATGGCCACGCAACGTGATTCTGCTCCTGCTGCCGCTTCGTTGCTGCAGCATTTTCATCAGACTCCAGAATTGCATGGCTGCAATCGGATTTTCAATTATTGGCCAATTTAATGGTCAGCACACAAACAAGAGACAAACACCCACAACCCATTCTTTTATACACATTTATTTATGCGTATTTATATGTGCGGCAGAGGTAATCATTTTTTACGATTGCACTTTTTTATGGGCCTTGTTCCACCTTTTAGTTTCGACTCAACTCGAGTCGACTCTTTTCTGTTTTATTTTTGGTAGATCATTTTATGGCTTCGGTGCGTGTTTTTATTTCGCTGGCGGTGCTCAAAGGATTTCAAGTTCACGTCTTACACCAATTTAGTTATTTGATTTGATTTTTATGGTTAAGAGACGTAACTCTTTAATAGATCGGGATTGTCGCCTAAATTATGTTGTCAGCAGCTGGGAAGAACCGACCTTGTCCCTCCCTCTGTTTGTGTATTTTCATATTTCACCATCGCGGCAATTAGGGAATTATCTCGCTGTATCAGTGACTATATAAACATATATCCACTGGCGTTTATATTTGTCCCAGGCAAACCGAAACAAACAGAACCCGAAACGAAACGAAACTGAAACTGAAACCGAAACCGAAATCCAAATCAGAGCAGTTTACATTTACTTTTTGGTTGCTCGGCAAATAATAGAATGCTGTTCTATTCCTATACCTCTATACATACTACTATACCTATGCCCATTTCCATTTCTTTTTGTTTCTATTTTTTATTGCCAGCTAGTCCAGTCCTTAGCTTGTTTGCCAAGTTGTTGCCACAGATACGACGAGATGGAGAGAACTATTTGCCCATGACAATGTTTGTGGCTGATGCCGTTGATAAAATTATGAAATTACCAGCGCTTCACTTCGGCTTTCTGGTGAAATCGTGCTGTTATCTGTTGTGTCTACACCAAAGTAAATGCCCATCTTCCCGCTAAGTGTTAATGGCACGTGCAGCTCGGCGGGCTCTAAAAACAAAAAAAAACACGAACACCAAAAAAGCGAGCAGAAACACAACAGAACAACATAAACAATAGCCCAGACTAAGACTAAATCCAGCAGATACATACTTTTCTAATGGGGGAGGGGTCCTGCAGGACGACTCCAGGACACACGAAGCTGGGCTACTTTAAATTCCGCACCAACGCCTGTTTTTGTCAGGCCTGGTCCTTATGAATATAAATACCTTTTATCGATTTTCCGCTCGGCTCCTGTTTCGCCGCTTAAAGCCTTTAAGGATTTCGTCCTGCGGCGTGCGAACGCACAGTGCATTGCCCGCAAATCTCTGCGAAATTGCTCACATATGTCATCGGGCACTGGCAGGACCAAGGATCACACTCGAATTGGCAATGCCACACAAATTGCACTTGCTGACCCCGCACAGTGGTGTATCGATAGGGGAAATTGTCGTAAATATATATAAGATATAATATATTTTACTCTACATATATTTTAGTTTATTAGCCAGAGAAGTGCTGTATCTATTTTATTGTCTCAATTCGCATAGTTTTGCCCACTGTGCTGTAACTGAAGTTGCCATTTATCAATCCATCTGCACAGCTCTATCTCTGGGTTTCCTCCTCGCTGGCACTGATTTCGTTTATATAAATTATAATGTCATTATGGCAACCAGCCACAGAATCCACACAACCCTCAATCACCATCCCCAATCCCATCCACTCGCCGCTCCCCGGTTTTCCTTGAGGCAATTACCTCGTTGCAGAAGTTAGTCGGGAAAACTTGATTCTCTGTCCGCTTTTCCGCCTCTTTTCTCATTATCCGGGCGAGGGCATCGTGCAATTTCGTAAAAATGTCGCATTAGAGATTATCTGAGGAAACAAACTTGTCCGCCGGACAGGACTCGCAGGTCCTTGGTCAGGTCCTTGGTCTGGTCCGTTGTCCGTTGTCTGTTCGCCGGCTTTTTGCTGGCTGACCCAATGGCAGGAAAGGAATTCGAGCTGACAGTCGGGCAAATTACTGGCCAAAGTCATTGCAGTGGAAAACTACAAGCCAGCAAGAAGGGGCAAATCTAGTCTCGTCCAGACCGACACACACACAAACAGAGTAGTGCCCCCTTTTTTTGGATGTCCTTCTCCCTTTTGTCTTATCTGCAGCCTCAACTAATGAGTCCGGGCTTTTGGCCAGGACCTCTCTGCTACAGGGCCATTTGGCCAAGGGTTGCTCACCATTCTTGGGACATGTCAATGTGATTTCCGAGATTTTTATGCGACTTCGCTCTCCGGTTGGTCAAGTGCTCCGCTTGGAGCTCATTATAGGGCCATAACATGTGGTCAGGGGCCATTGTCTCGGCCAAAGGATTAGTTTTGCGAGCCATAAAAATTAACTCTGCAAGCCGTTGCCTAATTTTCATCACTCCGAATTGGGGTAATGCAGACGGGGTTTTTCTTTTGCGGCATATGGGCCAGCAATTTCCACGGACATCAACACCTCGACGGCAAATGTGGCATGAAATTGGAAAATATTTTCATTTGCGGCGGAGTGTTTAACCCTTTGCTGGCCCAGTCAGTGGTTTACAGCGAAAGCAAGTTCTGGTCCCATTTCCAAATCCAATCTCAATCGCAATTCCAAACCCAATCCCGATGCCAGGACCCCAATGCCAAAGCCAATCCCGATCCCCTTTCAACTGTCACATTAATCGTTTGTTTTTGGTCACCAACTAAACGTTGCTTATGCTTGACATTTTCCTTTAACCGTTTTCCTCCCTTTTTGCGGGGCATGTCCTTTGTTGGACGAGTCCTTTTATTTTTGTTTGTTTTGGTCTGGTGAGGTTTTCCTCCTCTGAAAGTCGCCTGCGTGTCCTGTGTCTCCTGCGTCTCCTGGCCCCGGATAATTTATTGCTCCGGCTGCCGTGTCGTGTGTCAAAAGTTTTTATGTGGAAATCTGTCTATGAATGAGGCGCGTATGTGTGCAGGATGCCTAGATGCTCATATCCTCGGAGAAAAAAAAAAACTCCGAATCATTTTCGAATTTTTGTGCAGTTTCATTCGGGCAACCCTCGCTTGATTAATTGAGCCCGCCCCTTTGGGAGTGTTTGCCTTTGACTTTTGTTTGGGATCATCACAATAGTCGCCAAGTCAAATAAATTTACCATCGCTCATTTGTTTGCTCAGCGGCTAATGCCACTGCAAAATGGCTGTCGTGGAAATTGGATAATTGGGAAATCTGAAAATCTAAAAATCGTAGGAAATTGGAAAAGCGAAAGTGACGCCGACACTTGTTGTCACCGAACAGAAAGAGAACTCTTGCCTGTGACATGTGCAAAATGCTGCCGACAAGCAACGCCCACCTTTGTTTGCTCTATTGACACTTGCCACTCAGCCAAAATTCGATACCCACTCGAAAGCCTTGAAAACATTGTAAAACTCGGGCGACAACTGGTCGACAAATGTCACCGCCAGCTGACAGACGACGACAATTTTTCCGACGACCTGTCAGCCGGGAAAACCAAACAGCAAAACAAGGAAAACACCAGCGCAGCAGGAAAATCAAACTCAAATTAGTCGCTGGCCAAAATGCTCGGGAAATATTTACACAAATGAAAATCGCCGTGCTACGTGATTTTCGCTGCGTTTTTTCAAATTCTCCGTATTTTTTGTGCGCTCGTTTTTGTTTTTAGAGCGTGTCGTTAGGAAAATATTTTACGATGACGACCCATTTAGCTCAGGTCGGAAATCGAATTTGGGATTGAAAATGGGAGCATTTGGATTCATTCAGCTGTGTCTTCGAATTCAAAGATTGCAACGAGGCGTTCACTAAAAAATGAAAGTGGAAATGAGGATGCAGTGGCATTGGTGCGCGACTTAGCGTTTCACATAACAAATAACTTATGGCTTATTAACAAATTAACTAACAGCTGAATTGGCTTTCCAAGACTATTAGATTTTTTACAACTCTAATCGAACTTGACAAAACATTTATACTAAACACTGCTGCCATGTTTGTTTTTCGCATTTTTCTCCCAGTATTCAAGACGCTCATAATAAAGAAATGAAATTTTAATTACCCCAAAACGCACTCATTAGAGGCCATAAAAATACTTTCCACGGAGAAATTTCGAATTTTCCAACGGCATGTGAGGCTGTTGTCGGCGGCATAAATTATGCAACTGGCCATAAACTAATTGAGCCATGGGCCACCGCCAAGGGGATGACATTTGTGACTCCTAGGGGTACTGTAGCCCCCACTTCCCCCCAAAAAAAAAGGAGCAGGCTAATTGTTTCGAATGTCGCCGCGGGTGTTTGCTCACTTTAAAACCACATTAAAGTGACAGCATGTGAGAAGGCCATAAATAATCAGCGGTATGCAAAGGAAGTGGCCCAGAAGATTTAGGAGGAAGTCGGCAAGTCGGGACCCCGGACCATATGGGTGCACACCTTCCTTCTAGTTCGCGGGAAGACCCCTAGAAATCAATTGCCACGGCCATAAATCTGTGACGAAATGGCTTCAATTTTTTTGGGGGGGGTGGGGGAAATCATGCCAATAGCTGAGTAATTAATACCAAAATAGGCGTGACTAACTGCGGCAATTAGTACGTAGCAAACTGAGTCATTTGGCGCCGGTAGATTTATGGGGCCAGGGCGGCCAGGGCGATTCCCTCGATTAACTTTCGCCATGGCAACACTTTGAGCACGGACCACGGACTGAAGTTTTATAATCCCGCCCCTGGAAACAATTAAGTTGGCCTCCTCCAGGAGCAATCCGCTTTTTAATCGGGCTAACCAAGAGGCCATTCCAGGCTGCGGTGTCATAAATCCTTTTATGAGCTCTTTTACGGGCTCCTCTTTTCTGGTTGAGTTTTTCCGCGGGGGAAAGTAACTTTTAACGGTAGCTGCAGCTGGAATATATATATCTTTAGAACCAAGCTGAATTTTTTAAGGAGTAAGCTAGATAGTTTTCGATATTTTAGCACTTCCCTGGTTAAAGCATAAATTTTTTTGTAATTTTCTCTTGCCTGCGCTGGCTTGTTCTTTTCAGTTTGGGCCGAAACCGGCGATTTCCGTGATAGTCATAGCTCCATGACCGCCGTAGCAAATAGTTTGGATAGCACCCACTTGAACAACTTTCAGACGTCATCCACATCCTCGATATCGAACCGGAGTCGGGATCGCAAAGATGGTGAGTAGCAACCAAAGCTGCCGTATCCGTAACCCTCCCAGAAACACAGAAGCACAGAACCAAACGGCAAAAGTAGCGTATCCGTATCCGTTATCTCCACAGGGGCCCATCGATAAGGAACATAATTTATAATAATTTCGGAAAGCGTGGCCAACGATTCCACCTTTGTCGGCGAAATTTACACGGCCGGCTCCGTTTAGTTTTCGATTAGACTGCCTTTGATTTGCGACCTCACGACGACAGCAGAACAGAAAAACCAAAAAAAAACCAAAAAAACCGAAAATAAAGTGAGAATGAAGCCGAACAGAAAAAATGATATTTCACAGGGGCAGTAATTTAGTTTATTTGATTAAGTTTTCGGCAGCGAACATTTCGATGTTGGTCTCGCTTTCGACAAATACGACAAAAATGCGACGAAAAAAACACAAAAAGCACGCCGCATGATCGATGACATTCGGGAACATACATTAACTGGTTATAAATCTGTTTGCCGGCGGTCCGCCTTTGAAGTTTTTCGGGGGTGGTGGGTGGCTAATGGCTGGTGTTTGCTGGCGACGCCTGAAGGTTGCATGGCAATTAGTAACGGTGCTCCGCTGACGCCACAAACCACAAACCACAAACCAGAGACCAAGACCTTTCCCCCCACGCGCTTATCTACTCCACTGCAAACCCAGACGGACGGCAAAGAACTGCTTACTGATGAGCAAACACATTAGACAGCCGATCTATATATGCATAACTATAACCACATTTATTTAAAACAAGTATCTTAGAGTATGAATGGCTTCTTCCACAAGTATCTAAGAGTATGATTCGCTTCTTTCACAAGTATCTAAGAGTATGAATGGCTTCTTCCACAAGTTTCTAAGAGTATGATTCGCTTCTTCCACAGGCAATCGCAGCGTAAACGAGACCACGATCAAGACGGAGAACATATCAAGTTCCGGGCACGATGAGCCGATGACCACCAGTGGCGAGGAGCCCAAGAACGACAAGAAGAACAAGAGGCAGCGGCGCCAGCGGACGCACTTCACCTCGCAGCAGCTCCAGGAGCTGGAGCACACCTTCAGCCGGAACCGCTATCCGGACATGTCCACCCGCGAGGAGATCGCCATGTGGACCAATCTTACGGAGGCTCGTGTTAGGGTGAGTTCAATTCGATGTTCTTAAAGCAAATGAGGTTTTTAGTTTATATATTATACAATGAAATGAGATAAGAGTTAGCTGAAGTGATGTTTGCAAATCACTTTGCCACATAAAGTAGTTTGCTTGCCCCAAACTTTCGCCACCATTACCGCGCTGATGCTCGAATTAATTGCCAAGCAAGCCGCAAATGGCAAACAAACGCCGGCATTCCGGATTCCGGCAGCTCGGTTGCCACATTATGCGGCCATTATAGTCCGGACCCCAATTATATTACGGACCGCAGGAGTCGCGACCGCAATGCAGCCGCACAGACTCGTAAATATGTCGCCTCGTTTGGCGTTGGCTTAAACCCAATGCGGCCAACGCGGCCAACACGGCCAATATGGCCAATACTCGTGCCGGAAAGAAGAGGCCATTTCCCTGCGCCACCGTGGATTTATGTGCAGCTTTGGGGGCGAGAGGCAGGGGGCGTGGCAATGGGGCGTGGTGTTGCCATAAATTGCCGCAGCTAAAACTGCAGTTGGCAGCGTTTGCGGCATTTGCAGCATTTGCTGTTTGTAAACCGCGAGCTTATCGAACGCCCGACCTCAACTGAACTGAATCGCAGTGTTTGCTCAATATCCGCTCTATTGACATTTGTCCATGTCCGAGATACAATAGCTACTCCTCTATAGGTATTTGCCAGCAAGGTATATTGTATCTGAGAATGCTACGTTAGTGGAACTATAGAACTTTACTACTAAATCAAGTAGATTTATATAAGATACGTCTGTAGTTGCCATGCAACATCTTTTTCTTAGCTATAGATTTCATGCTTTCAACACTTTTGAGATCGTTGCAAGCTATCTCGCAGTGTGGAAGGGCCTTTCAACGGCAGCAAAAACCAATAGAGCAGGGGCCTCGAGTTGTACAAGATATCTTGTTGGCCACACAAGCGTTGTAATTGTTTGTAAACACGATAGTTAGTTGGACAAACAATGGGAGTTGGAGTTGTGGCGCCAGCGCGGCAAATACTCCTCTGATATCGCAGATATCTGCGGCTATATCTATTTCTATTTCCATTTCCACTTCCATTTCCATTCGCCGTCGAAACGGACGGAAAGACAATCAGCAGACAGGCGCGCAGATATGATAGACAAATGATCGATGATCGCCGTTGATTGCTGATGGTGATCGGGTTTGTGATCATTGTCATTGGACGTATGGCGACATCAGCGTGGCATTAATTGTACAGCTAGAAGTGGCTGCCATCACAATTGCCTCGAAAAAAGGAGAACATCTGCGAGGAAGGCGAGTGCTTCATGGTTTTCCTATGCAAATTTCGCCGGACTCTCGCATATGCGATGAAAAAAGCCAAGGAACAATTCCCCACCCCCTCTATTGCACTTGACAACATTTATAAAGAAATTAGCTGCGGCCCAGAGTGACAAGGGGAGGGGAGGCCGGGGGGGAATGATGGCAATCTAAACATGTGTTCCTCGCATAAAGCAGCTAAATGCATAAAATATTGATACAGTTTGTTTTATGGTCCATTATATGATGATGACAAAACGGTTGGCTTCGTTTGCTCACTTTCCTTTATTTCCACCCTCGGAAAATGCAAAACAATGCCCCAGACTATTTGTCATCGCCAGCCGAGGGTTGTTTAATGAATTAGAAAACCGCACACGAATTAATGATGATCGCGATCATGCCTTTCAGCTCAGACGAACTGAGGGCTGCTGGCTCACATTTAGCTAACATTTGACTTTGAATCCGACTCCGACTCCGACTCTGGCTGCCCATTGTAATGGCGAGGGCAATAAAATTTATCAAATATACAAAAGGATTATACGGCCCACTGGCGTATAAATCTGGCCGGGCTTTAAACTGTCAAAAAAGAGCAGCCCCTGTTTCCATTTCCATTTCCATTTCTCCGTAGCTCTGATAGCTACTAATCCGGGGATTTACATGCGCCGGCAATTATGGCAATATGTTCGCCCCGTCTGTCCCATTGTCTCAGTGCTCAGTGCTCAGTGCTCAGTAACTGAGTAACTGAGTAACTCAGGGCACTCTTTCTCCACTCTTCCACACTTTTTAATGTGTCAAATAGAACTCACTTTTTAATTCAATTACCAGCCAAGGACGGGCAACAACATTGCCCATAAAAGCATTTGTCGCTGTCCTCAATCTGCAGTTGGCATCGCGCTGGGATGCGAATCGTATCTTTAGGGTTGTATTGAGTGTTTTTTGCCAGCTCTTTTTTATGGTCAGGTGTCGCCAATGGCCCGGAAATGGAAACAGCATTTGCCAATCGCTGAAAGTGTATAAAAAAGCCATTGAAAGTGGCCACAAAGGAGCCGCAATATGCTGGCTTGATTGCAGTTCGAATGGTTCAATGTAGTGAATAAGTGGGGAAAAAAAAGGGTAACTCAAAAAGAGAACTGGGTTATGTTCGGGCTACACACTGAAGCCTACATAAATATTTGAGCTTAAATAATGCCATTTAAAACGCAGCTAATGGCTACTGTGACTTTCCTATCTGCGGCGACCTTTTGAACGTATTTACTTCTGTTATAGCCGTGATTAGGCTACTTTCTGTTCACATATGTCCGCATATCTGCAGCTGCAGTCGTACAGCGGACCAATTAATATAGTAGTGTATCTATGTATCTGTGTATCTCAGTATCAGTGTATCTATGTATCTGCGTATCTGTGCAGTCATCCAGACAGTTGAGCACACAAGGAGGACAGCGCTGCGTGGAGTAGTTCACGTATCGATGTTATCTGCTGATTTTCACTTGGGCAGGGCTATCACTCGCATAGAAGAGCCCCGGAAATGAGAGCCCAGCTACATTTACCATTTCACATTGGGCAAATAAAAAACGTATTTAGCTGCAATTTGCGACCATCAATCATGGGAGCCCGCACAACAAAAAGTGAGGCCCCTTACTTCTGCCACATGGCCACTTTTGGCCACTCATATCGTTCATTTATGCCACGTCCACCGAGTTCACCACGTTTACCTGATGAAGCGTTGCATGAGTTGCCGTCGAGTGTCGTTGATGCTTTCATCAAAAGCAATTAGGATTTTCCACAGGACTCTGCCCGTTGAGTGGAAAATTGCGCTGTTCTTTTTTTTCGATGTTTTGCACTCTCTCATATTTCACTTTTTCACTTTTGCGCAGAGCTTCCTCCTTTTCTTTTTTTTTGCCAGCAGGCACATCAATTTGCCATCAGCATTTTCCGTTTTTCGTTTTTCCGTCTCCCTGGTTTTTGTGTTTTTTGCAACTTTGGCAACTTGCTAAATGATACGTGAAAATGACAGCTGACGAGATCGATGACGTTAGTTTTGCATCCTTGATGATGCACGAGATCCTTGAGCTCCTGATGCCCATGATGATGATGATGATGGCGATGGTGATTTTGATGGGGCTGAGCGATGTACCTTGACAAATTGACACATGGCGAAGGGCAGGGCATTGGATTTAGGTCCTGGGAAAATGGAAAACTCTCACTCTCACTTTCGCTTTCTCTGTCGCTTTAGCCACGGCAACCAGCTCATGCGATTTCAATTAACTGCCGCAACTAATTAGATTAAGGCAATTGCCGCACTAAATTCGCTTGCTGGCACGCGGCCATAGTTTTTCACTTGTTAGCCCTCTAGTCGCGTACGGAATGTCTCAATCAGAGTTTTCCCAGGCGAAAACAAACACATTTTGCATAGATCAGCGCGTGGCGGATTTTAGTCACGCCAGTTAGGGGTATGGGGTATGGGGTATGGAGTATGGGAAGTTTGCAGGACATCAAGGACACGTTTGGTGCGTAGAGAGGGCTGCAGACCGGCATGGGCCATAAATCTGCAACCCCGCAACGTGGAAACCGACGAGCAACGCGTTGATTTAGGGACAATGTGGCAATGCGGCAACAAGCCATGAAATTCGAATGTGCAGCTTTAATTGCCCCAGCAAATGTATCTGCATCGGTGAGAACCTTTTGCCACTTGCTTTCTGTTTTAAGTGTAAGTGTATCTTGTATCTGGTATCTGGCATCTTAAAGCTTCGCGGCTTCGTGGAGAGCAAGAAACTCATCAAAATGCTGCCAACGTCTGCGCAGCTCTTTGTCATTTGTATCTGTATCTGTATCTGTGGCTGCGGAGGAGTATCTTTGTCTGCCACCCAAACATACGTATCTGTGCAAACTTCAGCCATAAATTACAAAGTTGCCATTTTGTTTTTATCTTCTGCTGGGGAGCACTCGTCCGTCGTTTTCTCCTTTTTCTCCTGCACTTTCTGTGTGCAAAATAATTTTGATTTATTTTTGCGCCCTCGCAACTTTTTCCCCTCCCCTCCAAAGGCCCCTTGGACCCCACTCGTTTTTTGGGGTGGCAAGCCGAGTTTATTTATATAAAGCTCTCCATTAAAAAAGGCAGCCCGGGCTGGCTGACTGGGAGTATTTATGTATATATTTGTATATTTATAATTACTGCACATGCGTATTGCGGCGGGGCGCGCTTTTTGGGGGAAGTTTTGCTCGCTGCGATGCCAGGGCAGATACATAAATTTTCAAGTAATAAATTATAAGGAAAATGGCCGACTGTGCGGCTTAAAAGCTGCGAATAAGTCGCGCTGCGAACTATGAATAAAACTTTTAGATTTTCTCTCTAGCCTTTAAGCAAACTCCACCTCTTGATATGGCTTCTTCTATAAACTTAACTCAATTTAATCTCGCAGTGAGCTAATCAAGTACCTATCCGTTTTCTCTCCACCAGGTGTGGTTCAAGAACCGGCGTGCCAAGTGGCGCAAGAGGGAGCGCAACGCGATGAACGCGGCGGTGGCGGCGGCGGACTTCAAGTCCGGATTCGGGACGCAGTTCATGCAGCCGTTCGCGGATGACTCGCTGTACAGCTCGTATCCGTATAACAACTGGACCAAGGTGCCATCGCCGCTGGGCACCAAGCCCTTTCCGTGGCCAGTGAATCCGCTCGGCTCGATGGTGGCCAGCAATCATCACCAGAACTCGGTGAACTGCTTCAATACGGGCGCCAGTGGCGTGGCGGTGAGCATGAACAACGCATCCATGCTGCCGGGCTCGATGGGCTCCTCGTTGAGCAACAGCAGCAATGTGGGCGCCGTGGGCGCCCCGTGTCCGTACACCACACCCGCCAATCCGTACATGTACCGCTCCGCCGCCGAGCCCTGCATGAGCAGCAGCATGAGCTCCAGCATTGCCACGCTGCGGCTGAAGGCCAAGCAGCATGCATCCGCCGGATTTGGCAGCCCCTACTCCGCCCCCTCGCCCGTGTCGCGTTCGAACTCCGCCGGACTCTCCGCCTGCCAGTACACCGGAGTGGGCGTGACGGACGTGGTCTGAGAAAACGCCCTGGGTGCGCTGCTCAACCAGCACCAGCACCACTTGCAGCACTTCTCGGGCGGATCGGTTGGCGGCACCGGAGTGCCGAACGGCATGCAACAGCACTCCGGCAACATGCTGCACCACAGCAACTTGGGCCTGGACCACTCCGACCTGGGTTTGGTGGGCGGCGTGGCGGCCAGTCACCAGGACGAGGGCAACCACAGTCTGGAGGGCAGCAGCAAGTCGCCCATGGAGGCGCCACTGGCCAACAGCAGCAGCAGCAACAACAACAACAACAACAACAACAACAACAACGACAACGATGACGAGGACGTGATCGATTGAAAAAACGCTCTAACTTAAATCAAACTAAAGGCAGTCTAGCCCTAAGCATTCATAACTAATTTTAGATGTTTGCCCCAACTAAAGATACATAACATAAAGCAAATGCAATGATGCCCCTAACTAAGCAAAAAAGAAGATACAATTTTTTGAAGAACAATAACTAAATTTACCAGAGAAGAGTGCCAGAGAACTCTGTTTTATTTGCATTGAGATTAGATGCCCCTTTGTTCGAGCGCCCCCGAAATTCAGAAATTAAGTGTTTTTGTAAATAAAAGCAAATATCTAGTGTTAAGCAGCGGAACCCCTAACTAATCAAGCCAAATAGCCAGCCCAAAGAACATATAGTCGCTCCTAGTTCCACCTTCAGTTCCCCCGTCGTATATATCGTATATATAGTATATATCGTATATATATATAAACCAGAAACGAGAAACGAGAAACGTATCAAGATTGTAAACAGCTAAGGCCAAAAAAGAACACTAAAGCTAAACTACACAAAAATATATCAAGCAGTAGCAGTTTTTAAGGAGTTGTCTAGTCGTATAGATCCGCATATGGCATATACCCTGTATACTGTCTGTATATGTATGTGTATATGTATATGTATATGTACATGTACATGTATATCCCCTCTAAAGAGCCCCGTATAAATATAAATACTATTTAATAATTGTACACTTAACATTACTAGTTATAGAAATTGAATCAAAAGAACAATAAAAATTATGGAAAAAAAGCAACCACGCGACGGCACAATGAATTACGAGGGCAAATTGCGGTCAACCGCTGGGATAACGGATGGCTTTCCCGCTGGGAAAACGGAGCGGAGTGGAAAATGGAAACATTAAAAAATCAAATTGTAATTTACAGCCATCGGGGGCGGGGGGGTTGTGTGGCGATATATGCCAATCGCCTTTTGCAGGGGGAGTGGGGAGTTAATTTAAAGCAGCTTTTCCTCCCCCAAAAGCGGGAAAGCGGAAGAGCGGAAAAGCGGGCAAGTGCTTAATTCCAAGGTGGACCTGGTGGCAAAAGATCCATCCATCAATTTATTCATTACGGCGAAATTATGTCGCATTTATATGCACCCCGCAAAGTGACAACCCCCCGGAAAATCACCGCACAATAAAAATAATAATAAAAGGACATCCGCGTCGGGGGGTTGGTTATCCTGCCTATCCTGGCCATCCCAGTTATCCTTGTTTCCCGGTGCGGGGCATCAAATTTGAATTTCATATGCTGCCCGCCTTGATTGAAGGCGGCTAATAAAGTGCACGGGGAAGGGAAAATCGGCGGGAAAATGGGATTTCCCGCTGCGTTAAGCATCTATTTTGGCGATGAAGGGGGCTAAACTGCGACCCGGCGACCCGGCGACCATTTGATTTATTTGATTCCCCTTTGCCCGCTGTTAATGTTTTAATAAGATTGATTTTATTGCCGCCCCTGTGTGCGTGGGTGGATTTGGCCCCGCTGCGGCGTCAAAGGGTTAATAAGTTGCGCTCCAGCTGTTTTAGCAACTCTATTATTGTCCCCATTTCGAAACACTCATTGTTCCTCCTCGTGGCTCGAAATTGCGATGGGTGCAAGATGGTTTGCAAATGCGAGTGTTTGGGGGGTTTTTGATACTTTTTGCCATATCTGGAATTGCTCTATCGGCACACACACACTCACTCGCGCAATTAACTTTTCGGCGTAATTAATGCCGAGCCTAATTATTGTTAATCAAGCTCAGGCCGTCAGCCGGGCAGCAGAGCAGAGCAGCCCCAAACAGGCCGCATAATGGATGAGCCGCAATTAAAATCAACTTCCTATATATGTTTTTATATATATACGCGATTATATATGTATGTATATGTACATATACATATGTGACAGGGGGAAGCACCACGGCGGCAGCAGCGTGAGTCACGAGGAAAAGTCGTGTTAAACGAACTTTATTTGAGTATAAGAAACATGGTAATAGATGCCTAAAGTGGTACCAGATCTGTTGAGTTAGGAATTATTTCAGACTGCTGTTTTAAATAAAGTATTTCAACTTTTATAGCAATATCTGAAGATCCTTGGCATCATCTTTGGAGCCTGTTTGAGATGCCCCGCGAAAGAAGCGCCATCTTGAAAGTGTCTCAATGCACGACGCATGTTGTCAGCCATTATTTGCCTAACCCACCCCGTTGGATACCATACCCCCTTTGGATGCCACCACCCCATCTGGTATCCAATGTGGAGGGCAATCAGAGAACCAGTCGCGCAACGGGGCGAGTTATTTTTACTTGTCTTACTTGGGAGCCAGACCCCAACCTCTTGGCTGATTCCCCATCATTTACTTTGTCAGTATGCGGCAGCTTCATCATTACTATTGCTGCTGCTTCTTGTTCTTGTTCTTGTTCTTGTTCTTTGTTTGCAACGTACAAACACGTCACTCGATGATTATCATCCCCATCATCCCCAAACATCATCATCGCCATCGTGGTCTCCATCTTGGCTGCTGTATTTTTCCCTTAGGTACTTGTCTTTCTTAACTCATTGCGTTGGCAATAAATCTTCGACGCTCTTATCTGCCAGGCACACAGTTTGAGTTCGGATTCTCCCCCTGCCCCCTGCCCCATGCCACGCCCACTTCTATCCCCATTAACTGACTTTCACTTGGGCCATATGTCAGTTCTATTAGACCAGGATCTGCGCCTACGGCACCTGCTTAAACGAAAGGGTTTTCGGCTTAATGAGTCGCCGACCATTTGAGCAACAATTTAAATTTCAATTCCTGAGCCGCCTTTACTGCAGCAGCTTTGGGCCTCATTACAATGGGCCTGAAATATTAACCAGCGAAAGCTAAGTAATTGCCAGTGTTTGTTTCACTTGGCAAAACACAAAAGCCCAGCAGCCCACGAAGATAATAATATTCGAATGCCCCATCTGCAGGTCGACCCCATTTATGACCAAATACAAAATGATGGCCATAAAATCGTCTCATATTTGACTGGCCTTTATTTATTCATTTCAAATTTACTCGCCGGCCATTTTATGATGCCACATTTTGACCTAAAAATCATAAAAACTGTAATCAAAATGTTTGCCCGCTTTATGGCCGACAAGAAAGAAGCAGGGGAAGTGGGGAGTTGGTGGGGGATGGCGAGTTCTAATAACGTCTAAACGCGAGTCCGGCCAAAAGGAAAAAGCAGGAGGAAAAGGAAAGAGAGGCTGGGGGGCTCAAGGCTTATGGCTTTTTAATGGAGCCGTGTGTCGGTTTTGTGGCAAATAAAATGGCGCACATTAAAAGCGGGCCAAGGAGCTGCCCCACCAATTGCAGTGGCTCCCGCATCCTGGGCCCCAACCTCTGGCCCCCTGGCCCCCCAGCTCATATTGGGGTCATGCATGGCAGCCCGGGTAAATAAAAAATACATAAAAATATTTTACGAGTTCCGGGCCTTCTCGGGAATAGAAGGAATAGATGGAGCGGCGTCCAAGGAGCTGAAAAGTATAGGATAGTCCATGGCAAAAAGGGGGGACATCGCAGCGAGATTGCAATAAAAATGGCGGCAAATAAAATTGACAATATTGTCATGCGCGCAATTTGATTTTGATGCCAGTGTGTGTGTGTGTGTGTGTGTGTGTGTGTGGGGGGCATCCGCAATCCTTGGACTTGGCAACAAAATGAGCACATTTTAATTTCCCTAAGCGCCATAAGCAAAGCTGAGCAAATCAAGGCCAAGGAGCTGCTCGACTTTAAATGTATGTTTATAGTTTATTTAATATGAAAACTAAATGAGTAGTAAGTGGCAAAACAACACAAGACAATGTGACAGGCAATAGCTATAGCGCCTATAAATACTTGGTAATAAACGCTGATTTCTACACAATTTCAGTTAATATACTCGCCTTCGTTACGTTTGCTTTATCTGCTGTACTAACTTTTTATGGAGCAGTCTAGGTGCTGATGAAATGGGATTGTTTAAGAAGCCGTCGGCAAAACGCTAAAAGTTCTGCCCCTTATCAGCGTACCCCATTCGGGCACCCCTCCCCTTCCCCTCCTCCCTTCTCCACCCAGCAAACCCCACCCCACCCCACCCCTCACATTTTTTATCTCCGAGAGTGTGGAGCCAATGATTATTCCGGGTTTTGTCATTTCAATTCGCATTATCCTTTGCACTTATTTTACTACTTTGTGCGCCACTGCTTCTGTTCTCCAACTGTAATTGTGGGTGGAAGGGAGGGGGGAAGGGGAAAAGGACGAGGGTGTGTTTGTGTAATGGCGGGTTGTGGATGTCCTTCCCCGCGTCCCTTTCGCCCTGTCGAGTAACTCGTATTGTCATTGTGCAAATAAAATATGTCACGAATCGCCCACACCCCGCACACTCTGCTCCTTGGGTTCACCCCAAAAAAGAAACAGAATCGAAACACGCCCCCTGCTATGTGTGTGTATCTAACCTTTTGTGCCCATTGTATCCTTTGTACAGGACTCGCACAATGAGAGCCAATGTTTTGCTTGCTTACGAGCATCAAGAAATGAGAATCGCTTTTATATAAACTTGCCTGAATGAGGATGGGCGGTTGATGCGGTTAAAACAGTCGGCCAGCCTTGATTCCACTTTGTGCACTGTCAGAAATTAGCTATATATTAATAGGAGACTTTTCAATATATTAATCAAAGTATTTTTATAAGAGATTCTGTGATGCAAAGTCAAATGACTTCGAATGAATCTAATCGAAGTTTTTTAATATCTAAGTAAATATCCAAAACTAGTTACAATCCCCTTATTAACTTGGGTATTGCAATCTTTTTATGAACACTTAATTTTGCTTAAATTTTTGAGCTTCATTTTCGCCCCCTTCCAAATTCATTCAAACGCTTTTCACTTGACAAGCCAGGGAAATAAACAAACTACACGGAAAGCCAATGGCAAAGCCAAAGCCAAATCCAAATCCATGATTTCAGCTGCCAAATCCTTTTCAAAGCTGCAGCCAGGTGAAAAATAACGAAATATCGTATTTTTCATACATTTTTATCAAATATAAATACACACTCGTGTGTGGGTGTCAGTTGTATCCCAATCCAAAACCAGCCAATCTGAATCCAAATACGAGTCCAAACAACTACACAAGTTTATAAAAGACACTCGCTGGCCTTTTGGCCCTTTGTGTCTTTGTGTTGAGTGCTTTTTGGCTAAATGCGAAATCGATTGGAAAACAATTTCCAATTTTTAAAGAATTATCGCCGCCATATTCGCGCATGCTGTACTAAATCACACATAAGCAACCTCTAAATCTGCTACCCAGGACCCCTCGACTCCCCGCACACCCCGCACACATGGGCAACCTTTTCGCAAAGCTTTTCCTTTTTGGCTCGTTTATTTCCTTTTTATTTTCCGCTTTTCCAGCTCCCCTTCTTCCCCTGCCCCGCAATATTTTCCATTTCATTTTCTGCGCGGTTGGCAGCGCGTTTAGCTTTGGCTGCATGCCTGACTGACTTTCAGTTATACTAAAAATATATACATTTATATCCGCACACATGAGAGCTGAATAGCAGGGGAATTGGCAAAGCAAAACTATTATGCACCAGTTGGTTTTTAAATGTTAAATATTAAATAATAGTTAACAATATATCAAATATATAGCTTCCTGATTTTAATAATCGCATCCACTTGAAACAGAAATAAGCAGTGACACAATATATACCTTCACAACCCCATCATTCACAGCGTTCCTCTCCGAGTGTCCTTGGGTGTATCCTTGTGGGTGTTATCTCCACCGCAATAGCTACTCAATCCGCAGAGGAGGAAGAGGTGATCCGGGCTCCGGGAACCGGGTTCCGGGGAGGAATTCGAGGACTGGCAACGCAACCCGCAGCCATTTAGTTTTATGTGCCCCGTTCGGTTGGGTTATTGCACCTTTGACTCGACTCCATCGCCATCGCCATCCGAATGCCACTGCCACCTTCGACTTTCTCCGGAGGAGGTTGTGGTGGTGTCACCCTGGAGGGCATATGTATATCCACAAAGCATCTCGCATGTGAGAGCCATTTATTATTATTTGCTTTCGGCAAATGTGTGAGCAAATGTGAGCAAATGTGAGCCTCAACCTCGGCCGCAAGTATTTCCTAATCAGGTTTTAACTACTAATAGGATTTCCGAGGTGGCGAATCGTAATTTACATGGCTTTGGCCCCAGATACCCAAAGAATTGAATTGGAATCCAGAGCAAAGCTGCCGCTAATGTATTGCAGATTACGTTAAATCCCTCGGCACTTCCTTTCTTCCTTCCCTTCCATCCTTCCTCCGTTCCTGATTCCCGAGGATCCTGATTCAGCCCAAGGACCATATACTCACCCACACACGTGCCCTAGCACTGAGTGGAGCCAATGGAGACGCCACTCAGGTCCCTGAAGCGCCTGAATCGCTCCAATCTCCGCTGGCGAAGGTAGCGCCTCACCTCAAAGGCCGCATTGCAGGCCACCAGGCCCAGCATGATGGCCGTGATGAGTCCGGCGAAGATCAGCAGGAACCAGTGGAAGTAGCAGCTCATGGTCACCGGCCGCTGCAGCCAGCCGCTCCAGGATGCGGTGCACTGCTCCTGGACGCACCTTCCCCGCACATTCCGCACACATCCCTTCGCACAGCAGCCATTCGGACTGAAGCGGCCACAGGCGGTCACTTCGGTCAGCGGATCGGAGCAGTTGACCGCCGCATACTGCCCCAAAATCCGGGGTACAATGTGGGCCAAAAGGGTGCCCAGGGTCAAGAGATTGGCCAACATGTCGCACTGTTTGTCACAAGTCGAGTGGCATGAATTTTGAGTACAATCAACTAGTTTTAAGTCTAACTCAGGGCTAACTGCAATAGAATTTGTATGATAACAGAACACATGGTGGGAAATTTTGGTGTAATTAGTCTTTTAATACATGTGCAAGGTAGTGAGGAAAGTATTTCTTTACATTATAATTCCTCATAATTCCACTTACAAAATGGAAATTTTGGAAATTCGTGTAATTGTTTCAGTATAATTAGCTTTTTAGTATACATATATGCAAGGTAGTAAAGGAAACACTCCTTTGATTCATATTTCCTCTTAATTCCACTTTAAAAAAATTGGTTTTATCTTACTCTTTATCTCTGTTTCATGGTTTGAAATTAGCTTTTTAATATATATGCAAGTTGGTAAAGAAAACATTCCTTTGATTCATAATTCCTCTTAATTCCACCTAAAGGAAATGGGTTTTATCTCACTTTTTAGCTTTGGAGTTTCTGGCCTCCAGAAATGCCCTGGCCTTTTCGGCCCTCTCCCGCGCCGCAATGTCCAACTCCTCCTGCTCCTCCGGATTCCTGGGCGGAATGTACTCCGGCGGATTCTGCTCCCGGGGATTCGGGATGAAGGGAGCATGTGGCCACACGGAGGGCTTCGCCTGCAGCAGCCACAGCTCGTCCAGTTGGTCCTGGAGGTACTGGACCGCCTTCTGGTGGCGATTGGCCATGAAGAAGGCGCAGCCTATCCAAGTGACCGTGATCACGACGACGCCGCAGAGGATCAGCACGTTGGAGGGTACGGATTCCAGCGTAAAGTTCCAGCTGCTGGAGTCCGATGAATGTTGAGATGCCAGTGCTGCCTGCACCAGCAAAATGGGGAACAACTTTACGGCGATCGTTGGTTTCATTGCGTGGAATTTCTTCAACTGGAGCTCTGGAAATCGAGGCAGCCGACTTTATAGGCCACACTTATCGCATAAACAACAACGGGCATTTCCCAGAACCATTCCTTTGGGAGCACAATTCCAGTGAGTGTATTAAAAAGGCTAAACGAATTGTTATAAATCACAACGAAACTTTGAATGTAAAGTAATGAGTATGCTGCATTACTGCACTTTCAATTTAAAGTATCTTACTTGTCAAGGGTATCAGCCTTAGATATTAATTGTGTAAGTACGCAGACGTTGCCAAAGTACTTTAAACTCCACTTCTGCGTTGTTATTGCATTCGGTTATTATTCCACAGGGCTTAATTAATGTGGCAGAGTGGCATTCAAGAGTATGGGAATGGCATTCGGCATTCGAGTCTTGATTAGAAGTGCCACATCAGCTCGCAATTCAGTCGATTCGCCGCTCAAAGAGACCGTAAACCAAATCGGCATAACAAAGTGATTCTAATGTAATTCGTGATTTTGCATAATTATAAAGTTAATAATTAAAATTGGCTGCGTGCGCAAAACCGAAATGAAAACATTAAACTTTAATGATGATTTTGGGCCGTACGTATGTACAGGTGCATTGGTCATTTGGCATTTACTGCCTGGATTTGGCAGGGGGGTTTTGTTCCCCCCTTCCCCCTCCCCCCCTTCTCCAGCCCATCGACAAATAACTAATGCGTAAATATTAGCAAGCTCCACCCGCTCTCTCCACCGATTTTCCCCATAAATTTGAGACACATATGCAGTGCGCGTTTGTAATAAGCAATCAATTATTATTATTGAATTTCGGGCATGGTCAGGTGCAAAAAGGGGGCGGTGGGCGTGGCAGCTGGTCAACGCCACTAATGCGTCTAATGAGAATTTAAGCACACTTCAACCCACTCAGTCTCTCAGTTCGCTTTCGAACAACTCATCCCATCCCATCCGGAATTTGGGAGTTTTGCGTGGATTTGCACGGCGGATGGCGCACACAGCCCCAAGTACAGTTGTGCTCACTGGGCCCCAATGCAAATGCACATGCAACTGCAAATACAATTACAATTACATTCGGAGTCCATTTAGCGGCATTTGGGTTTGCTTTTCCTATACTCCCATATTTTCCAATTTGTTGGTCGAAACTGCGCAAATCTGTGATTTGCGGTTGGGCTCAGTACTTTTGAATCATGAGTGGTTGCTACATATTTAAAGGGAAATGCAGTACTATATTATATATATTGTATAGCACCAAAGTAGTAATGCATTTTGAAGTTTTTAATAGCTACACATATTTGTGAGAACCAAAGTAGATAAACCCAACTTATTAAAGAGCAGCATTATTGGGTAACCCTGATAAGGATCCTTGCAAACAGGATAGTTTCCCCTCTGTTTCTATTTCCTCCGTTTCCAGGGTATTGGGGGTGTACTAGAACGCCCCTCAAAGCGCCCGCTTAACTGGGTTTCATGTGACCCGGCGCTAAACCGACATCGTTAATGATAATTTAATTATTGCCCGGCATTTCGGGCTTTGGCGACTTACGCACTCCTGCGAACGAGAATCCTGCGGCCTGGCTAATTGCAGCAAATCTGCTTTGGGTCAGTTAGTCGTCCTTATTAACTGATAATTGCAATCACCTGGCTTTTGGCCACCAGGTGGGTTGGAGCTCAGTTGGATGGGCGCATAAAACATAAAGCGGCCAAATCCGCGAATATCGCCATCCGTTTCAAAGATACGAGCTGCAAACAGTGACAGCGACAGTTCGGTGGAGTAGCGCGATAGGAACTTAACTCGCATCGCGGGTATTGTAATAATAAAACAAAAGTGTCAGGCCAAAGATATCGCCGGATATCGCTGGATGTGCGCAATCCATATTGAAAATTGATTTCAATTTTTAATAGGCATCAGCCAGCGGCGGCGCTTTGATAAAAATGCCAACACGCGGCAATCGCGCAATCGCGGGCTTACCTCTTCGCAGGAAGATACATTCAGATATCCAGATCCGGATGCAGAACTGGAGCTGCAGCTGAAGCCTCCTGACGGGGGCTCTAGTTAAATATGGAAACAATATCGAAATGCCAACTGAAATCGGCTGAAACTTGCAAGTGAATGCGAACGCGACATGAATATCCATATGACTGCCTGGCTGCATTTATATTTGTTTGCGGAGCTGTCAAATCATATTTTAATCTGTTTTGATTGCTGACTTTTGTGCGAGGGATTTGGGCCCGCCAGCAGCCTGCAGCGGAAAATATTGCATTTTATTTCATTTTATTTTATTTATGCACAAAAAAGGACGGGCGAATTTATATGGAAAGCTCGTGCGATCTCCCCACGCTTCCGATTTTTCCGCATTTTCCGCTCGCGACTTCAGTGTGTTGTGTGCGTTTTCCATTTGTTTCATTTGATGTGCCAGAGTTAAGCAGTAAAATCCACTTTTTACGAGTTGTCCCCGGATTGCTCCGCCGACCACGCCCCCTCCTACTCCCACTCCGCCCCTTTTCGGGAGCTTTGCGTTACTCATACGAGCGTAAGAAAAACCAGCAGCACGCAGAATTTGTCAATAATATGTGTCAGCATAGAGGTGACATGTTTATAGGAACTACTTCTAAAAAAAATATATATATTGCTAAATATATTAAGTATCATTCCTTATATAAGAAAGCCACATAAATCTAATTTAACAATAGTATCGATCGCGTATTTGTTTTCAATGATCACGCCCTCGGAAGACTGAAATATATTCCCTTTGTTTAACTTTTGGACACTATCTGTTCCATAATAATTATGTTGTCTCCGGTCAGGAAACTTGATAACCATGCCTCACATTTGGTTTATTGTACTTAGGCGACAAGTATAATGTTATTTTTATTGTGAAAGTCGAAAACTTTATCAAGCGCGTCACAAAACTCTACTTCTGGCCAAATTCCAAGCAAAAATGCTATCTTGGTGTCAGAGAACTCTCATATTTTGATAGGTGATTTAAATTATGGGAAGGAAAGTATTCTGAGGATAAGCATATCCTCGATAGTGCTCATTCAAAAGTCACAGGAAGTGGATACCATCACTGGCAGCTCCTTTTCTTCCCCGACTCTCCTTTCTCTTCCTTTCTCAGCGCGGCTTTGGCAGTGACTTAAATACACATAACCATAGCTGGTGGCACTGGTCCTCGTCCTTTTCTCGTCCTGCCCCGCTCCCCCGCTTCCACGTCCTTCTTGGCTAGATTGTCAACATATTAGCTTCAAATTGCTAAAGTTCTGCGACTTTTGCTGTTGCCTCATTTTCTCGCTCACGCACAGCAGCTATCTCCCTCTCGTTCTACTCACGTGCTGCCTCTCTTTCGCTCGCACAAGCCCCGTCTCTTTCGCGCCGCCTGCGGGCATCATTGTTTAATGTGGTGTTGCCAACTATTTTAGCCAAAAGCTCACACGGGTGGCGCGGCCGGGTGATTTGCTTGCTTAGCTTAACGTGGCCCGGAATTCGAGGGCGTTGGCGGGAACAGGCGAGGGAAGAGGGGGCGGGGCCGTATTCCTTTCCGTGTCCGGCAACCATCCAAACATCCAACCATCCGGCTGTCCGCTCCCATCTCCGGCGGAATGCTTTCGCTTTTGGCGTTGAAACGTTCGGTTGACATTCGTGAAATCTCTTAAAATCCCGAAGGTCGTTGCCGGGGATTTTCTCAGATTTTGCTAGATTTAAATGAATTAGTTGCTTTGGCCGGCTGGCCGATTGATTTTCTGACCTTTACGGCTCTTTTTTTTCCTCCGGATTCTCTCTCCGCCGTGGGCTGAGTAGGCCAGCTGCATTTGCGGCACATGACTCACCATTAGCTGCAGTTGCATCACCGGAGCCTCATAACTCGCTCCACGGAATGAGTACAAATGGGGTTCCGGCAAAATAATATGGATGAGGCCAAATTAGACACGCGGCGCAATGGAGAAAAATGTCCACTGCATTCTGCAAGTAATTAAAATATGGGAAAACAGCTCCGTCCCATAAAATATTCCGGGGTCAACAAAGGATGCGAAGCCGCATCTGCATGCTCCTTTTCGTCCTTTTCGTACTCTCGTCCTGGCTGGCTGTTTGGCTGGTTGGCTGGCTGGTCAGGCTGGTGGGCTTAAAAAAGCATCAAATTTCATATTCAAAATGGCACTTTACATGTTCAGCATAATTTATAAATGCACGCAGCGCAGGACGAGCAGAAACACCAGAGCCGAGCCAGCTACAACAAACATGAAATGTGCTGCGGTGGCAATATTTTTGAAGCAACATTGTCGACACTCCGGAAAAAGGGATCCTGGAGAAATGGGCGGGGAAAGGGGCGGGGCAGGAGCAGGACATCGATGGCAGCGTTGCTGTTGTCATTCGTCGTCTTTTTCGCTTAAGGGTATACCAGCTATCAGGAGCAGTTTGTAAATCCTTCGTTGGAAAAATTATTTCATTAGGTGAATTTACATGTCAGTTGAAGGACTGTCGATAAATGTATATTTCTCTTATTCAATTTTATTATTTTATTGGATTTTTGGCATATCAAAAAAGCACTTCTCTAATAAGAAGTTAAGGTATTTCAGTTTAGCTTCGATTCCAGGACTCGCGGCCAGTTTTTCCTGCTGCGGACGTTGCAAACAGCAAACATGCCGCAGTCCTGTTCCTGCCAGCCACTAGCCACTCCGGCTCCCCATTCCCCTCCTGCCACTCAGCCCTTTGTCCAAGGTGTGCGATGATTTTAATGGCCTCCAGGAGGAGGCCAGGCCAACATGTTGAAAGGATTGCTGCGAGTTACGCCACGAGGCCTACACAGTGTCCTGCCACCCATTCCCCAGCCTGGCCATGTCCTGCCACAGTTGATTGGCTGCTATTTTGGGTGTTGACGCAGCCGGAGGAGGCGACTGCTGAAATTTGCATATCAAAAACGGCCAGGACATTCTCCGTATGTATGAGTGTGTATGTGTGTAATGTCCTTTTGCAGGCTCTGGCTGTGCCAGCGGCTCTATGAATTTATGAACATAATATAAATTTATTTTTGCAAACTTTTCATGTTTTTGTTTGGGCCACCGAAAATCTGCATGCCACACCCACACTCACACCGCCCACCGCCCATTGGCAACCAGGACAACAAAGGGATTGTTGTGTCAGTTTGCATACATGTGCAAGGATGCACACGTCCTTTCAGCCCCTTTGTCTGTGTGTGTGTGTGTGTGTGTGAGAGCTGCATTCAGCTGTGTGCTTTCGAGCACGTTCCAAGTTTATTTATGCGTATGCAGAATACTTAATGAAAATTTAAATGTAAAAGTTACTCGTAGATTGCAGCCTCTGGAAAATGGAGAACGGGAAAATGGGGAAATGGTAGGAAAATGGTAGGATGTAGTCGGTCAAGTGGAGATCTAGTGCACCTTGGCGGCAAACGGATGATAGCTAACCCATTCGAAATTCACAAAAAGCGAGACATTCGCCATAAGCCCTGCCAGTTATGAATCTCCATTTGGAACGGCTTGCGGATGCAGAAAAATATTTGAAATTAAATTGAAAGGAAAAAGTATATTCAGCTAAGCCGCAAGCTGATCCCTTGAGTCCGTCTTCGAGTCCGGCTGATTATGCAAATGCAATGCGACCGCATGCCTTGAACTGAACTGAACAATCTGAATCTGAATCGGAATCTGTATCTGTATCTGAATCTGAATCTGAATCTGAATCTGAAAAGCAGCCAGACTCCCTTACTCCTTTTAATGGGGGGAATGGCCCATTCGATTTAGATGCAAATTCATCACAAAGCCGGACCGAGAAAACAATAAAACTGACCAAAGCCGAAAGCAGTTAAACTCGGCAGAACTCTGTTTAAATTAGATTTTTGCCAAGCGCCAAAGTACCCAAAGCCCCGCCCACTTCTGCGGATTCTTGTTGCGCCCCGAAAAAACATAACTCACAAATCCAATTGCCATAAATAAAAAGCCGGGAGCAAAAAAAAAAAACTTCTGCCGGGATGTAAGTCGGCAGTAACTCCATCAAATGATGTACAAGTTAACACATTTGCTGTATAAATCTTGTTCAGAAAGTCTAAACGGCGCACGAACAATTCTCGCAAGTCGAGTTATTCAAAAATCGCTTCTAAATTGGCCGCCCAGTGTTACCCCCATCTGTATCCTTCTGTTTTTCTGGCACTTTGCTGTTTTCTGGTTTTTTGTTTTTTGTTTCTTATTTGTTGTTTTTTGTTTTTTTGGTTTTTTGTTTGTTGTTTTGGCCATGCAGCTTTCGATTGTGCACATTTATCTTGGGGCAGCTTATGCGAAAAGTTATGAAATATGCGCACGAGCGTCGCACAAATTGTCGGGTGGCTTGGGTTGCTTGGGGGGCAGGAAAAGCGGGAAAATGGGTTTATCAGCCGGGAATTTCCCACTGGAGAGCAACTTGAAAACCGTGCTGAAATCTGCTGCTGCTGCTACTGCTGCTCGTTTGTTTAACGACTGGCCGCGAATGCACTTGACACTGGTCGCAGGATAATCAAGTTTGTTCAGGATGTTTCGCTGATCCAGCATAGTGAGCGTTCCTATAGAGATTTTCCTCCTCGAACTAAGCCAGCCCTGGGAAAACCCACCCTCGTGCATGTGTGTGTGTTAAAATTAAATAAAATTAAATTAAATGTATATAAAATTAGGTTAATGCCTCGCCAGCAGCATCCGCAGAGGAGTGGCGTCTTTTATTTTATTGCTATGTAGATGAACCAGCACAGCAAGGGAGCCAAGGAGGAGGTCCTGCGGCAGGATGGACGCTGCGCTACGCACCCCAGCACATACGTACACAGAGAAAAAATCTCTAGCTTAATGTAGAATATAATCCTCGAACCATTGCATAGTCACCTTACCATTAAAGACCTATAATCAGTTTACATAATTGAAAGGCTTATCATTTGTAAGTTCCAAAGCCGCACTCTGCTGTTTTCCTACAGGGTTTTTTTTCGAGTGCACCCTCTGCAGCGCAGCTCCCCCGCCCCATGGCCACAAAACAGGCGACTTAAACAGGACTTATGGTTATCTTCGCATTTTATGGATATTGCGCCCGGCCCGCTTTCCAATGCTTTTTTCATGCCACATTCCACATTCCACGGGGTGGCTGCCACGAAATAAATGAAGTTACTCGCAGCCATATGTTTGCTAAATGCTGTATGTAAATGTCGTGGGGAAAACACTTTAATTTCGGCAAGCAGAAGGCAGCAGCAGAAGAGGAGGCATCCAAAGGCAAGGACATTGGGGGCATTAATATAATGGCGCGAATGAAGGAAAAGCGAAAGCGTCGGGAAATTCGATGGCGAAGGAAACCCACGCTGAACTTGAGACAAATGAAGGCGAAATGAACTGCATTCGATGGCGGGAAATTATGAACTGCAGCGGGTAAAAATGCGGCCAAAAATAAAACGCGCCTGCTGCAGCGAGTTAAGCCTACTTAAGACCACGTTGCATGTTGCATGTCGCTTGCTGCACGCTGCGTGCTGCACTCACCATGCCACAGTGGCAGCAGTAACAGCAGTGGCAGCTAGAACATAAAACAGCTCCAGAGGCACGGGACACAAAACTCGGAGGCGCTGCACATTTGTCGAGCTGGCTAAGCCCACTTAAGCCCTAAAAAACAGAGCGGACAAAGACGGAGACAGCCGGGAAATCGGAAAAGCGGGAAAGCGACCAGCAGACACTCGCCGTTCGATTTGACTTATGGGTTCGTTCGCTTCGATGTCCGCTATTAATAGCAGCGCCCTCGTAATCTGCCCATCATCTGGAGGAGATGCTGATCAAGTGGAGTGGATTTCGCCGGGCTGGCAGGTTCCGCCGCAAAGTGACAAGAGGGCACTGGAGTAGAAGCCCCACAAAAGTCATATAAAGTGTGGAGCTTGATGCTTTATTTATATGCATTACTATTTCTGCATTCTTGTGGTACTTTAATAATTTCTTTGATATCTCGAGTGAAAACACTTTGCCAGCGAAAACCCGCGAGCTTGATGAAAGTTATGAAGTTTCCTATCCCCCCGTTCGATAATTGGCATCAATTTCACGCAACGCCAGCCCACTGGCCCTCGCTCAATTGCTTCATCTGAAATACGATCGCGCTGCCACAAATAGACGGGAGAAAATGTGGAAATGTAAATTTCCCGGGACTGCGCTTGGCTTCCTGGGTTTTTCAGTTTTTCAGTTTTTCAATTTTTGGGTGAAATTGATGCGTGACGTGGAGCAAATCGCGCCACGAGCTGCTTCATTACGTCCCTGAGTTGTTGGGTAATTAGAAGAGCAGGACGCGATTCGGGGATTAGGGATATTCAAATGGGTTCCGCACTGAGTTGCTGGCTGGGAGGTTAACATGCTGGAGATGGCTGGGATAACAAACAAACAAGAAATTAAATCGTGTCAATATTTTGTGCGTATTCTAAGCTAGCGACACGCCCCGTCGCCCGGAACGTGAGTGGTTCCGCCGGAGAATCACGTCGCATGCCCGGAATAGCTAAAACCCAACTTGGGAGCTCCACAGTCGAGAGTCCTGGGAGTCCTGAATTCCAGTTAAAGAAACTCCCGAATGAGCGTGTGTTTAGCTGAACTCGAGTGCCACCATTAAAATGCCATTGTGCGCGCCATTTTGCCGCCGTTCACCCCCATCGAACGACCCCCCTTTTGGCACTTTTTCCAGGGGCGGAGAACCACCCCTTTAATTATGATTCAGTGCACACAAACTTTTGTTGCGTGCCCACTTTCCTTCTTGCTGCTGTTGTTGCTTTGTGCTAACTTTTCAATTCCTAATTATAATTAGAGAATCGGTTGTGTTCATAAATATTAAAAAGGGTCCTTTCCTGTCCCTTTTGCACTGGCTGCCAGCGACATTGCATGAATAATTAACTGAAGTCGTTTTTGGGGAGGTTGGGAGCTGGTGGTCTTCAGAGCCCCATTTGCCGCCTCCTGCCAGGCGCCATTTTGTTTGGCCAAGAGCATTTGGCCATGTAACAACAGAAGGAGCAACAAAGGAGCCCGAAAATGGGGAGTGGGAGCCATGGGGAGGGGCGGCGAAAAGGGGTGCCAAAGGGCGGAGGCTGGGGGGCCACGGCGACACGTCATGAATTTATGAATTTTAGCATTTTTAATGTAATTTGTGCGACGCAGCTTCCTTCGACGAGTCTCTCTCCAGTTTTCGCTGCTGCTCGCCCCGAAAGTGAACGCGCCAAAAAAATGGATACAAATCCTTTTCCTCTTGGAAACTATTCATACTACTAATATTCAAATTCAAATCTCTGCTTATTTTAGAATTTGATTTACTTTACCAAATTTAATTATTTCCTTTTTTTTGGTAATTTTATTTTTAAAAGAAAATATATTGTATATATGCCACGTACTTTAGAAACTATGTTTTAAATACAGAAACTTTAGTGGTTTTAATATTTTGAAGGAATATGTATAAGTCCAAATCGCCATTTGAAAAGTAACGTACCTTTCAGGCAATGTCCGGTATTTTTCGGTATTTCCACAGCTGCCATCCTGATTTCTAAGGATGTCGAGCGATGCCACTCCAATTTCTAAGGATGTGTTTATAAATGTATAAAGATTTGGTTGCAAACTCCGATATGTGTAGAATGTTAGAGGTTCTGGTGTCCGCTAACTTAACGATAGACTGTGCACAAACCTCGTTTCTACATTTGTATTACTTATTCGTAAGACGAATGTCAATTTACATGATAAATTACTTATTATTAAGATGGTTAGGAAGAATTTATGAACTATAACTCTTTCAACTCTATAACTCTTTGAAAAAATCTGAAAGTAGTTGTTCCTATACATGTTCAAAACGTTTTAACTTTAGGACATATTTTGCTGAAAATTGTGGTTTACAAAAAGCACCACGAAAGTAAAAGGATTCGAATAAAATAAATACAAATGACTTATTATTTTTGGTTGTACAGCTTTTCTTAATAATTATAGTAAAAATAACCTTTGAATATATGAAATTTCAGGAAAATTTGCCGATCCTCAATTTTGCCTTATAACCAATAGATTTTTGGCTATAATACGAGAAATATTCGTCCAAATATAAAAAGTCATGTCTCGTTGTGTTCGTGATGAAATTTCCTATCCACAGATGTCCTCATATGAATACTTTAAAATTGACCCATTTTTTGCAAAAAATCATGATGTAACCCCTTATCAAAAATTCAAAATTTTGAAAAAATTTTTTTTTCTTATATGATTTAAAAAGTGATTTATTTCGTTAATTGGGGTTCGTAGCTATCTAAAAAAAAGTCACACAGCAACCCGAAAGTCACTTGGAAAAAACGATTGATGTTGACAGTGGTGTTGAGGGACAGTCCTTTTATTCCATATTCGCCGAGGCATTGATAACCGAATCGGAACAGCTTTGAGCAAGTGGCCAAATATGCAGAGCTTAACTGATTTGGAATGCAGTTTAATCCGCTTGATACGAGCTCGATGAGCTGATGTTTCCCGAATGCAGAAATGCAGGAGTGCAGGAATGCAGGAATACGGCAAAGCAAAAACACCAAACTTAATGACACACCGAGTGGACAACCACATGGGACCCATAAACCAATAACCAAGAGCAACCAGAAAGTTAGCAAGCACACAGGTGGCGCGGGCGGAGATTCCATTGGGGGGCACACTGGGGTTGGGATTGGGGTTGGGTTGAGGTGGGATGCAGTTGGCAAAGTGAAACTAAAGCTACACGATGCTGCTCACGCAGCTGCACACATGACCAGATCAGGGTCATAATCCGCTGGCCAAAAAAAAAAAATGGGGCAGCACAATCAACTCCAACTGGGGGCCGGCGTTCCGTGAAACTGCCATTGAGTGGGGCGCTTGCCAATTCGGATTCGGATTCACATTCGAGTCCTCGTCCTCGTCCTCTTCTCGTCAGGTGTATAGTTTTGCTGCTGGGGACCTCTTCCTGCACCTGCTCCTCCTCCCCTTGCGAGGACCACAAATCGTACGCTAAAACCCATTTCGGCTTGACTCAATGCCTTCGCAAGCGGGGGGCGGGGATGGTAGGGGCGTGGCATGGGGGTATCTGTGGTATCTGCGGTCAGGGGCAGGTCTGCAAATTAGATTTCAACGCAGCTTACAGTCTCCTCAGCTGCCGTTTTACACCGGGTATGATGGAACTTACAGGGTATATCAGATAAGTGCACACTTATGCAGATGGGTATACCATTGTGCTTATCTTCATTTTTATCAGTGAAGATTGAAGAGCAATTTGACCCTGTTTCTAGCTTTTATTTTCTGAGATTTCGAGTCGTATACAATATTTTAGAGAGTATCTGTTGGGCGGTACGCCAAAGTTCACCCAGTGTCCTTCGAACCATAGTTGGCCACTCAAAAGGACGAAAAGGACGAGGAAAGGCAAAGACAGCAGTGCCCAATAGTCCAAAGCGACAGTGGCAGTAGCGCAGCGCTACTGAAACGTTTTAAAAGCATCTTCATCATAAATCCGTAAAATGAAAAACGATGCATGCCACTCACATACATTCACTTACATTCACATACATTTGCCATACAGACGTACATTTCAGCAGTGGCCCATGTGTGGTACAAATTTAGTTACACATTTTGCTTGTTTGTTTCTGCCACTCCTTGTGGCAGCGGCAAAGTGATATTGTCCCCTGGTGGCTTAACTTGTCATGTGGCAACGAAAAGGAAGCAGGACCTTTTTGCATTCGGGGCCAGCTCACAGCACTAGCACTGCTGCGAGCCGAAGGAGTAGAAGGACCTAGCAGGCCGCATTTTATGAATTATTCAAAATGATCATAATAAATTGCTGCAGCCTTTTACGGCAGCTGGGAAATGGGGAATGGGAAATGGGGAACGGCAGCAGATTGGGGTGGTAAAGTGGCCACCCTTATCGGCTGCCATATTTTTTCGTTAGCCTGTGTGCACTTTTGGTTAAAATGTTTTACCTTCCTTTGGCTCAGCCGGCTAGCATGCAACACTGTTTGCTTTGGCCTGGTCAACTTCGGTTACTTTGCCGTGCACTGAGAAATACCCATCACCATCAGCAGAACTCTCATTTATTTCCTAATTTCCTTTGTTTTCCCACCCATTGAACATTTGCAGTGTAAAAGTTTTCATCTTGGCTGTCGAGCTGGAAAACTTTGGTGTGCTGCTTGGAAACCATTGCAGTTTGCTTTTGCAACAGCAACTTTGTGTTTCGAGGGGAAGTCGGTGAATCGGACAAGGACCAAGATCCCAGAACTAAGGGATCCGAGGAGCCGAGGAGAAGGTGAACATCTTGGCAGGAAGTCAAACAGATACGCCGCCACTTATTTGCGTAGCCTCAGCAGAAGAAGCTGCTTTCAGCTTTCAGCTTTCGGAAAAGTGCCAAATGAATAGTGCCAGTGGCCGGCGGAAATCTGCTTAAAGTTTCACTCATTAAGTCCTTGAACAATGAAAGTGGAGTACTCTCGAGGACTCATTCTTGTTTCTTCTCGAGCAGGCGGAACTTTGCCAACAGAATAAATCAATTCCTTATTCCTTGTGCCGCCTCACAACAAACCCTTCATCTCCTCAGCTGTTTATTTGCCAGCAAACTTTGGCGTTTGGGCCGAAACACCTGCGCAAAGACGTTGTTGGCCCGAAACGCTTAAATGAGTATTCGCCTGATGTATGGCATCCTGAGTGGGCGGCGGAACATGCACATTGATTGATTATCGACACAGTTTGCCACTCGAAGCCCAGCATTGAGTGATGCCCTCAGCTTGCCCATCTTGCCCATCCTGCCCAACTTGGCCAACTTGGCCAACTTGGTGCTTTGGCAACAGCTAAACAGCCAAAAGCATTTGTGGGCGGCAAGTGCCACGGTTCGTCGAATGCAATCTCGACTCCATCCGCCAGCGGTCTCCATCTCCAGCTGCCATCTCCTGTTCGGTTTCTGTTTCTGTTCCTGTTGCTGTTGCTGTGTTTGGTGGTCGCTTTGCCACAGATTCCCAGCCTGCTGGCCAATTTGCTTCATCGCACTGCACTCAAAAAAATGCCAGTCTTTAAGTTACTATTCGTCCTAACTCACAGATTGAAAATTTTAAATTAATAATTTTCCTGATTCTCCTTATTCTCCCTCATCAATTGGCATATAAAACTGAGTACTACATTTTCTCTTTCCCAGTGTAGGAATGCCGCTTGGCTTTTAATGGGAAGGCCACTTGATGGTTTAGCACCGCTTCAATGCGCTTTCCATTTGTCGTGGTCGCCAAAGGACTCGTTGCAAACTGGCTGAAAAAGGAATGTCACCGAGCTGTGATTCCCGTCTACTCTTGGAAGTTCCTGCCCAAAGGCTGTTCACAAATTGAACTCTGCTGCTGGGGACTTGTACACTTTGAAGTCGGCAGCAATTACTAGGCGAGAACAGCATTAACGGTCACACGGGGCGAATGCGCAACACTCCGCTTGGCACTACTGGCGGAAAAGAGAGCCTCCACCGAGCAGGATCTCAATAGCGGTCACTAGTGCCATGGACATTTAGATACATGCCAGGATGCCGGAATGCCGGGATGCCAGGATGCCAGGATGCAGTCAACAGGAAGTACGGCTTCCTTGGCACGCCTAATTAGAGCCGATTAATGAGCCAGTTAACTAGCCATTGTTTCCACACTCACCGCACTGTTCCATTGTGTACGCAATTCGACTAATTAGTTGCACAGTGCGCCCCACTCACACAAACTCACACATTCATAGGTAGTAAAGAAAAGGGAAGGATAACCCCATCCACAAAGCACAAAACAAAATTCCTCCACATTTAACAAACTGTGTCCTTGCCTTTGGAATCCTTTGTCCGCCACATACTTTTACCTTTCTGCTGTGGCGCATTAAAAAATTAGTGTTGTCCTGGTCTTAAGAAATCAGAAAGGATTACATTGCTATTTAAGACCAAAACAGCCCCCGGCAACAGGTAGCCATCGAAATCCACAAAGGACCCGGACGCAGGACCCGGAACCCAGGACCCAGAATCCAGAAACGTTTTTGTTGCCAAACTAAATTAAAAGCAAATGAAATAACCTCCATCTGGTTAATACCAGCCGCAGACCTTTGTTACCGCCGCCATTGTGAGAGCCGACACAAAAGGAAAAGAGTCTCGTCCCAGGAACTCGATTAATGCAGCCGCCAAAAATTGGCAGCGCCCCCGGGTGGGCGGAGATCGCTCGTCCGGATTACGGCCACGCCCACTGCGTGTGTGGCAGCTCCCCAAATTGAAATTGCCAGCACGTCAAACCGAAATTAGATTATGTCCTGGCCATTGTGAAAACGAAGCTGCTCCTGAAGGAGATTATTTGCGGCGGATAATGCAGCTTGTCTATCGGAAGGACTATTGGACGCAAGTGGATCGTTTGTTTCAAGGAGTATTTGTTTGGATTTACACAGCGCAAAAAGTGTGCTCAATTTGATTAACTCTGAAATGTTGTCTCAAATTATTATGTTGAATCTTGGAACCTTGAATAACGATCTAACTAGACAACAGTTTGGAAATATGCCATCACTCCTCAGCCTTTTATGCATTACGATACCCTTGCACGAACTCGGTAAATAAATTATAGCACTTTTTCGACAGTGTCCACTTACCTCGTTAGCAATCCGCCTTCCCGCCCCCGGAGGTGTCATTAGCATCCCTGATGGATGCATTATTCAGCAAACTCTATTAACATTTACGAACACTCGACGGCAGGCGCTGCCAACGGGGAGGTTGCAGGCAGCAGGGGAGGTAAATGGTAAATGTTTAACGAAGTTCGCTTCGAAAAACTATAAAGCTCAATTAATAACAATTTGGCGAGCAAAGTTTGTCCAATCTGGGTTCATTGTTGGTGGCTGCTGCAGCTGAGACCCGATGATTGCGGGGCCATGTCTTCATCTGCCGGAATTTAATGTCGGGCGTAAAGGTGACCACGTTCCACGTTCTACGTTCAACGTTCTCGGTTGGCAGCTGGCTCTACTTCGATTTACCTTTGTGTTTTATTACGCCACTGGGAGCCATACGGCAAAAAGTAAAAGCCATTTAAAAGCCAAAACTTTGCAGCAGCCAACTCTCAACATGTGGGCCTGTCGTCCTTTGTATCCTTGCGCTGCAAAAAGTTTCGAGTGCGGGGCACACTTCCGCATTTATGGCGAATTTCAGACTGCCGGACATTGTTTTGCCTCCTCGACTCCTCGATGCATTAAGCCGCAAACGGAGCAGTGAGCAGGGAGAGGAGTAGAGGGGAACCAGGGGCTTAAGGACACCCATCGCAAACCGTAACTCATTTGGAATTCCGCGAGTGTCTGTCCCCCGTTTTGCTGTTTGTTCTGCTCACAGTTTTTCTAGTCGGAAGCATAACTCTGCACTCAAGTGCACTCCTGGGCCAGAAAACCCATCCCCCCGTCCACATCTCACACCCCCTTTCGAATCCCATTTCCCGGTCACGTACTCCTACATTTCAATTACACCAGACACAACGCCAACTAAATCAATAATCAATACATTATTCCGCGCAATTAAGGCAGCGGGAGTCGTTGTTGGCGCATAATTACAAAGTGTGCAATTGAAAAATGCATGAGGCTTAATTGATAAACAAATGCATACATTATCCGAGTGTAGCGGCTTTGTTTTCTGTTTTTTTTTTCTGCTCGTACGACATGATAGAGCAATTAAAGATATTTAATACGTTTTGCATCAGGGGATGCCGTGCATTGAGATTCAAAACGTTTTAATTTGCAAGGATATTGCGGCTGTTTATGGGGGGAGAAGTCATTTACATGAGTCGTTGTGCGATTCTTTCCGCTTGCAAAATTAGCGGATTTTAAATGGGCATTAATGGATTTTGTCGAATTAATTTAATCAGGCATGAACACATAAATTAGCCGAAATAAAAACTAACGAACAGGTTTGTGTAATATTTATGTAAAGGGAAATGATTAACTACATACTCTCTGAAAATGCAATTAGCTCATTGATTAAATCTTATCAAATGGTGATAGAATTAGTTTAACATTCGCCAAATCCACGCGAACTGATCACTTATGGCCCCATCATTGGACATTGGGTATTAAGGATTGGGGACTGGATATTCGCGATGTGCAATACTCGTAATTGAATTTGTCGTGCTTTGAATGCCCGCTGCTGGGTTCAATCTAATTATTCCCCCGTACGAGTCGCCCTCGATAACATAATCCCACTGCTGCCCACACACCCACATCCGACTTATTAGTCGGGCAAAAAGGGCTGAGCACACATTATTTGCTGCGGCACTTTTTAAAATTGACTCAGGGAGGAACTGAAGTTTGTATCCTTTGTCGTTCGACCAGACAAATGCTTTTAGGAGCGGCACAAATTCCGCCCAAGGGCCTGCGTCCTTTTCTCGGCCCGCTACTTTTGGCCAAAACCGAATAAAAGCAGGAAAGTGTGTCGCCAGAGGAAAAGTGCAAATATATGGGGGACTGGGGGGAAATGCGGGCAAACTTGTTTTCGTTCGGCCAGCAGAGAGGCGTTGAACATCCTCGCAAGTTGGCCACTTCCATGTGACAAGACAGGACATTTCATGGCGGCAATGCTGCTCTTATTGTCCTTGCCGCCGGACACTCGGCAGCTGCGCGCCACAAAAGTTTGTGAAATGTATTATTTTTGCGGCGACAAAAGACTGAAATAACTGGGAATGCGTTTAAAATAATTTTAGTGTCATTTTGCGCAGTGGTCAAGGCTAAGTAAACACCTGTCGTTCTGCAGATCGATGTGTGAATATCTGGGCGAGCACAGCCCCACTGACTCGGTGACTTGGTGACTTAGTTTCCAGTCCCTCCGGATTCCAAGGCATGAAAGCGCAAACATCACGTATACGCAACGTGCGCCAGCAAGGCGTTCAAGTGCAGCCTGTGTTTGACTTGGGTGTGTGTGTGAATGAGTAAATGTGTGTGTGTGTTATAGTGTGAGCCAGTAATATATATGTATGGCGTGTAGTTGGAATTCCTAAAACTTGGGCCACGCCAGCGAACTGGTGACCTTTTTAAAGCTGCGCCACTGCCACCGCCGGCAATTTAGCAAACACTTCCGTTCGCCAATGTCCTTGTTGCTGGGTGGCTTAAGTGTGAGTGTGGGTGGAGATGGAGATGGAGGTGGAGGTCTGGTGTCCTAAATGTGCTCAATGTTCTGAATGTCCTGGCCCACGCACTGCTGGCGAGGAGCAAATGTTTTTTCCTCCGCCAGCGACACGCCCCGAAGGCCTTTGGATGTCGGATGTGCAGCAACAAAATGGATGTGCCTTGAAAAAATATAAACTAAGTTTATTTTAGTTAAGCATGTGGGTAAAGGCTACTATTTGTTTCTGATCAGTATGGATAGAGTCGAGTATTTCTTTCCTAATTTGTAAACTAATTACCCAACAATGTGGGTATTTTCTGCTCACTTTTCCAAGTGCACATCTCTGGCTTTCAAATGCGATTCGCCCATTCCTCGTCAGTCAGCTGCTCCTGTGCCCGGAATTGCCGCTTTGAGCTGGTCACTCGGTTTCTCGATTGGGTGGAGTGCAAGTGTGATTGGGATTCGGAGTGGAGCCCTATAAGTGGAGTGAGTGAGTGACAAGCTGAGGCCCTAGGCCAGATGGGTTGTTTATGTCCTGGACATCGATACCAATTCCCCCTGAAATGCGCCCGTTTTACGCTCTTTCTTGCAAAGTAGCGAGGTTGCAGCTTCTTCGTGTATTCCGAGTGCCTTTTGGCCAGTTAAGTTGCTTTCCGTTGTCCCAGCTGGAATTTGCATGTCTGTTCGTTGACATTCTGCCGCTGCGCAGCTGTTGCGGCTTCTTTGTCAGCTTCTTATTTATGCATTTGTATCTTTGTTCCTAGCTGTGTATCTGGGTATCCATTGTCTGGTTTGCGGCTTGTGGTGGCTATGGAGATGGGGATGATCATGGGGATGGATAAAAGAAGCGGATGGGGTCTGCGGTTCAAATCCCCGGATTGCCAGCTCATTACAATGAAGTGCAACCGCAGGAGCGGATTGCCCAAAAAACAATTGCAAACGGAGCACATTAAGTGCAGTTCACGCTGTGCTGGCTAATGAGCTACAGTCCTTCCAACTCACCCACTCCACCCACTCCGCCCATTCCTGCACTTTTCAGTGGGGGAAACACCGCCCGGCGTTTATCTAACTTTCCACATTTTCGCATTTATAATGCTAATTCAGCAAGTTGATTACATGGCAGCCAGCCGGTCGTCCAGGATGCCGGATTATAAAATACAACATTGTGCTGCAGAACGGCACAAATGGAGCAAAAAGCAGTCGAGTGCCCGGACCTCAGATAGTGAGTGCCACCACCACCACTCGCCCCACAGAAAACACTTTGCTTTAATGTGCATTTCGGTGGCAATTATGAGCGCATCACCGCCCAACTGGGAGCACTTTTCGGCCAATCTTGTGCTCCTCCGCAGTCTGCCACTTGTAATTTGCATTGCGGACGAGCCATGTTCTCCATGTTCTGCATGTTTGGCCAAATGACCCAAACTGGCTTTCATTTATGCTCTCCACTGCACTTTCTCACAGTTGCCGAACAAAGTGCCACCGCCTTGGTGTTCTGAAAAATGTCTGAAATGCATTCACCTTCAAGGAGGCAACAACAATATCCACAGTTTACAATGTATCAGAGGTTGTCAAGTGCCACTTATTTATAATAAACAATTAATTTTTATAGTGCTGCTCAATACTTGAACAACAATTTCCATGCGCATTTAAGCAGGCTAATGATTATGAAAGGTAGCTACATTGTATTGATAACCAGCTTATGGGATTATGTGCAGACATTAAAATTTGTTTATTTAATTAACACACGAAATCATCCAAGCCCGAAAGCTGTCCACTTGTCCACTTGTGCAGTTGTGCAGTCAAAGATAATGCACCCTAATTAAATTGGTGAATGTGATTCCAGGAACTACAGCCAAACTGCCAACAGCCCATTATGAAATGCAGAATTGCCCACATGGGTTTGGTTGTGGATCTGTTGTGTTCTACGCCTACTTTGTTTGCATTTCAAATTTGGCGTGCTGCATAATTTACAATTTACATCCATCAGCGAAAGCCCAACAACAGGGCTGCATACATATTTAGCCATCGCCGTGTATTTTCGTTGGCCAAAACCAACTGCCAACAGATACGCCAGCTGAAAGTTACAGCTGCACAGTGGAAAATGACACCTACATTCGAGGGTTTTTCGACTCCACAAATGGCGCTTTGAAATCCTCTAAAAAGGTGTCCAAATGCATGCATTGAAATGCTCCCATCTGACTGTTGAAATGCAACTGTTTTGCTGAAGTTGCATACATTTGCGGGCAGTGTACCGCACTCCCCCTCGAACTGCTGCATTTTTCATGTTTAATTTCAGTTAGTGCCGCCTGCCAGCTGAGAACTCGAATCCTTTTGGCGCCCATCCAGTGCGCGTGAGTGTGTATGTTTTATGTGTTTTTGTTTGGCAATTGTTTGGAGTGGAGTGTGTGTTTGGCAACACCAACACACAGATACACAGACCTCTATTTGCCATGGTCGTGTCAGCTCGACGTTTCTGTCAATTGGCCCGAAACTATGCTCTATGCTCCGCCATTTCGCATGCCGTTGGTGATTCCCGCCAGCAAAGCCAACTGGCCAATATCCACGCAGATGTCTGTCTATATAATGGCAACTTCTCTAATTGGCCTCCAACTTTCCGACACTTTCAGCTCTTTACCTGGTCAAATATCTGCGCTGCTACGAGCTTCTAATGAGTAGCAAAAACTCGGCGCAACGTCAGGTTTTGGGTGATAAAGAGTTTTAAAACTTTTGAAGCCACTCGCATATGAATATTATTCAGGCAGCTTCTCCCAGTGGACCATGCACATGCCAAGCACATCCCACAGTCCCCAAAGACAAAAACTAAGTCCAAAGTCCAAAGTCTGAGGTCTGAGTTCTGATGGCTCAAGTGACATTGCCCAGCCTGCTAACCTCTCACGCCTCCAGACTGTGTAAGTAAGCAAGCATGAGTTGTCTTTAAGTGAAATTCAATAACGCATAAAATTCCAGGGCACAAAAACCTCCAAGCCAACACACATACCCACAGTCAAAAAGTGGGTGGTTTTCTGGTGTGATAGTCCACAAAAGTGCAGGGGAATTTTGTATATTACAAATCATTGTTCGGCTCAAGTGTTTGCACTGCAAGGAAAATACCGATGCAGAAACTTTCAAGAGCTTTTCAATATAGAACTTGGCTGACAGAACTTCAAAGGTATCCCAAAACTATGCATGCGAAGACCATGTTTTTTTTTCGGTGTATACTTGCCTCATAAGTTGGCTACAAAATTGCTGAGTAAGCGCATTGGAAGCCTTGTACATTTTTGAGCAGCAGAGACTGGCATTGCTAACTCGGTTATGAATTCCCATTTACTTTTGCATTAAATCCACGCCAAATATGCAAAACACATTTGCCAGCTGGAAAATTAAAGGCGGGAAACCGAAAGGAAAATGGAAACTTCACCCTCGATAAGTCAACAAGTCGTCGCTGTTTTTTGCTAAGACAAATTAAATTTATAAACAAATGGCGCACAGCAAACAGAAGTTGTTCTGGCGAAAAAGTTAAGCATCGTGCATTTGCGAAAGCCCCGGGGTTTCGTATACCAACCACAGGATACAGGATCCAAAGGACGAACTCGAGGACGCACAGGAGCAACAAGCAAATGCCAGTTGTTATTCCTGCCCCCGCCGAAGTACTGCCTCTATTTTTTTTCGTGTTTTTCGTGTTTCGGGGTTTTTTTCGCATTAACCAAAAAACTGTTGAGGGGCAGAAGGGAAAATGGAGGATGTGCGCCTTTAAAAATGTTTCACTTAAGCAGAGAAGCTGCTTGCGAGTCCCAATAAAAACAAAATGTGTACACGACAAACAAACATAAAGTTAGGAGCTCGTTAAATTACGCCAAGGGGTAAAAATATGCGAACATGCTTTCACTTTTACAGCTGTGTGTATCTGAATAATGCGAGTTGTCAAGAGAGACATATCCCCTTCTGCGCTGCCAATATCCTTCCTAGTTCCGCTCACCCATTTCACCCATTTCACCCATTTCAAGATAGCTAAGTGCGCCGCCAGCTATTCCCAAATATATATGTATACATATATATATTTTATAATCCCAACTGAAGTCGGCCCGGCGCAGAGCACGTGACGCCATAAAGTCGCTTGAACGCTGGACGACTTAGCATAAGCCAGGCTTGCGGCATTTCCCAGCCACCAGATTCAAGCCACCAGTCGGTGAAAATCCTTGCCACCTTTGGCTTCTATATCTTGGGCTTATAAATACTACGTATATATGCGTAGCTGAAGGGTCTGCCAAGCTGCCGATTCATTGGAGCGAACTTTTTGGGGGAAAACGCAGGGCGCGAAAATCTGATTTGTGAACGGACATTAAATGCTAAAACGAAAGAAGATATGTATGTAACACTTTGACCTTTAACCTTTAGTAAGCAATTTAAATGTTTAATTTAATCAATTGACAAAATGTGAATAATTTGTAGCAACAACTGGCATTCAAGTCGTAACCAGTATATAAAACGTGGTAAATTGATGTGCTTTTAAAGCTGCTGCTGCAAAAAATCCAAAATCCAATCGCAAGCAATAAAGCATTTCAGAATGATTGATTGGATGCCCAAGTTCGGCAAGGCCAACTTCATTCTATAAATAAGCGAATTGGTCGCAAAGGAAGCGACTGCGACTGCAACTCGCAACTCGAACGTTCGTATTAATCGCTTGCCCGAAAAGGGAAAGTTTATCAATTCCGGCAGAGAAAAAAAACCACCGAATAAAAGCAGTAAAGAGCTCGGGTATGAGCGATATTAAAAAGTGCCCCAATACATTTATGTGTACATATTTTTTCGTAAGCACATCAATAACCGATGAGCTGCCATAAATCCATGGGCATTTCGTTTTATGTGCGGGTTTGCGGGTTCACTAGTAACACGGTAACACGGTAACTACAACGCTATCAGCAACCCCATGTAACCCACAATGTGGTGGTCACGCAATGCGGAGAAGTCGAAGAAGGCGGTAAAGTTGTCAAGGAACCACTTTAATTTCCTTGATATATGCCCGTTGCGATAAGTTCCACCTGACAATGCAAGCCGTATCTATTATTAAGATCTGGCATCTGGTTGGAATAGAAGCCGGTCGCAATCAGCAGGAACACATGCCAGTGGCCGCAAAAAGAGGAGCAGATTCTGGGCCTAAGTTGGGGTCATTAACATAAACAACTCTGCAGGCGTGGATCCCCCCAAAGCGTACATCCCGAAAAAAGGACGAAGGCAGCAGCAGGAGCCGCTCTCCAAAAAAGGAAGAACCCGTGTCTGAAAAGATGCATAAATCATGGGCGACCTGCCTGGATAGAAACTGCCGAAATAGAAACCGAGAATGCGAGAAAGCGAGAAAGCGAGAAACGAAAGCGAAATCAGGGTTTGAGTATCACGATGTCAGCAAATGGCAAAACTGTCATTTTCCAAAGAATTTAATTGACAGTGCAAAGTCATAAATTATATGGCTGCGTATCAAAGAGGGCGAACAGGAAGCGTACCCTGCGGCATTTTGGGCTAATTGTGGGGATGCCCCGTGCCACTTGGCAAAACAAAGAGAGAGCAGGTCCTGCGGAGGTCCTGGGCAGGTCCTGGGGAAACACGTGTGTGACCGACCGGGCGTGCGTGAAAGTAAAAACATTCCTATTTGGCTTGCTAATAAATTAATGATATACTCGTCGGGGCGCCGCCCCCGAAAATCTCGGTCTCTGAAAATGGGAGACAAACACTTTGGCGACACGAGCACGCGAGGCAATTTATAGCCGAGCAGGACACTAATGGAAGGACCAGCAGCCGTGTGACGAATTCAGGATGTGTGTGTGTCCTCGTGCTCTGCCAGGACGAGGCGTCACTGGGACTGGCCCAAATAAAATGCCGGCGAAATCATTTATCTTTCGGCCATTGTGGAAGTGCTTAGCCAACACTGGCAGATGTAAACACTTCACTGGATCATAAGACATCATTCCACATCATTCAAGTGGAAAGGGAGGGCCACCAATTAATGGGCGGCAGTTTAAGGAACTTTAGGTTGCTGACTCCAGCTTTAATAATTCTAAATACTGAAAGAGGAGTAAATATATCAAATGTTTGCTTTAAGGGCTTTTGGTTTTCGACACACTACACGTTGACAACTCTGGGCTTGTAGAAATTAAATGTTCCATTTCATCGGTTTACAACAAGTTGGTTATATTCAAAGCACCAAATTGTAGCAGCAATGGAGAATCACAAGGATCTGGTCACCCAGCGCACATGGCGCCGCATCCTGGAGCACCTGACGCCGGTGAAAGGATACAAGGCGGCGGCGGCTCAGAGGGGAGTCAGCTGGTACCGCGGACTGTCCCAATCCCAGATGGCGGCAGCAAACGGATTGTTCGATGTCCTGAGGGAAAATATGGATAAGAAGACGACCTCGAATGTGGCGAAGCTGATGGTGAAACTGGGACTGCATCCCACTCCGCCGTGGCAATCGCTGCACACGGTGATCAAACTGAGTCGCGGCAATGATCTGGCCTTCCTCTGGTTCCTCATGGAGATGTGCTACAAGACACAGAATCACGGCGAGACCTACAGCGTCAACGAGCAGATCATCATGACGGCCATCTTCCGGCTGGACCTCTTTCCCACTCTGCGGGAACTGGACCGCTGGCTGCCACTGCCACACTCCTCGCAATCGGATAGGGATAAGGCAGACGCCCTGAGGCAGAGAAATCTGCGCTTGAAGAAGGAAAAGGAGGATGAGCGCCAAAGGGAGTTGGCCAGAAAGGCGAAGATTGTGACACCTCTGTCGCCCTACTTCCAGGAACCCAATATTCCCGGCAAGCTGCGACACGAGCGAAGGTTGCTCTCTGACTATCCGGACACGGCAGCCATTCTATTTCACATGGATGAGGAGCCCATCGAAGCCTGCCTCTGGTCCCGCTGGTTTGGCAGCTACACCTTGAACGAGGCACACCGGGTGGGAAAATCCATAATCTTCGAGGAGATTAACAGCATATTCAAGTCCTTCAAGGCAGCCTCGTTGCCCACACGCGACTTGGAATCCTTGTGTACCCATCATCAGTACATACGGGAGATGGAGAAGTCCTTGAAGGACAAGCTGGAAATGATGAAGCGGAGAAAGTGCGAGGAGCTCATCGAAGCGAAAAACAGGCTGGAGGAGAGAAACCGCAAGCGTGTAATCCAGGAGCTGGAAGACATGAGTGCCTGCTACCTGAAGCAGTTCCGGGAAATGGCAGCCAGGGCCAGACTGGCGTCCACCAGGAAGCAGCTCTTTGGTGGCAGTGATGAAAATGAGACCAGATGTGATGCTTTCGGGGAAGAAAGGTGCCTGACCTTCGAGGCAGAACGTTCCGCTGAAAATTATATTGGTGATGGACTCAAAAGTAGTAGTATTAGACTAACAAGCGGAGCCCAGGCAAAAACCAAACCCAGATCCAGATCTAGGTCGAAATCGAAGAGGAGCAGGTCGAGATCGAAATCAAGGAAGTCTGGCAGTGAAACGCAATCGATTAAGAAGCCTGAAGTGGTGTTGGAATCACCTGTGCTCGCTCCCAGAAAAAGCAAGGAAGATTTTCGCGACATCATGGTCAGGTTATTGAAGGGAGAGAAGCCCATCTTACAGGGATGCCCCGACTTTCAAGTGGAGCCTCCACACTGCGCCAAGTGCCACATTTTCGACCCCCAAAAGGGTTTACCCCAAAAGCAAGCCACAAAACATCGACCTAGTAGCCTAATGCAGTTCCTCGAAACTTGCGTCTCCGAAGGGAATGAAAGGGAGGATTCAGATCTCGAAATGGATACAAATCCTTGCGCTCATTCTGCTCGGGAGCCCAAGCTCTTCGATCTGGGACTTTTGTGCAGTAATTGCGCGAGGTTCAACTATCGCGAGTTGTTTGGCTCGCTGCACAGGACTCAATTGGACGACGAGCGGATGCGTCTGAAGGAGGCCTTTGTAAGAGCCATCGACGATGATGTTCAGTACCTCAGTGCGGCCCTAAGTGGCGAGGAAGAGGGTTCCCTGGATGCCTTGGTGGACCGAGCAGCCAAGCGGGTTTTCGCGCGGGATGTTAAGACCTTTCACAAGGAGCTGCAAAAGTTGCATCGGGAAAGGGCGGCAAAAATGAACAAGTCCGATTCTCGTTTGAATTTTGGCCAAGAGTTCTACGATCCCGAGAACATTCCCTTGATGAAGGAGATGCTCAGGCTGGGCCTGGAAAAGGTGGCCCAGGACAAGAGATATGTGTTGCCCACCCTGCCCGATGTCCACTCCGTTCCCTACCTCATCGAATGGATACGATTGCGTTATGGAAAACGCTATTCTTATGCGGAAAAGGAGCAGATTTTGAATAGGGATAAGCTGGTCATGGATCAAATAATCTGGATGATGCACACCAACCTCGCAAAGATACCTTCCCAGCCGGTTGGTGACAACTTCACTGACTTGGCCAAACTGCGGGAGCTGAGCAGGAAGTACAGGGAATGCCATACCAACAAGTTCCTAGAAGCCATCATGGAAGTGGAGAGGGTCTTCTACTCGGCCATGAAGCCCCATCTCTGCAATTTGGCAACCGAGGAGACCTTTCTAGCCTACTTGCCCGCCCATTTCCACGACCTGGGCTTCACTGTAAACACTGTCAACTGAGCAATGGCCAACTATTACAAAAATATGCCTTTTTTTCAGTACTTAGTTCCACTTGGGTAATTGCTGTTGTTCGCAAATCATCGCATTTGATTGCGGCTGTGTTCACTTAGGAGTGCTTATGCGACATAAGAAAACCTTAAAAAACAACAGTGAACTTATAAATTCTATAAATAATTTGAAAGACTTTAAACTGTTACATATTGAGTGCTGAGTAATTTTCCTTTAATTTCTTTAGGCTTACTGCATCGTAACCTTTGGCTAAAGTTGTTCGCCTAACACAATTAAAGTTGGTCTACCACTTTGGCCCAGGGCAGTCAGTCCGTACACCTGTTACGCATCGTTGCATTTCCGTTTCCGTGGATGGGCTTGCTCCTGGCCAAGTCTCTTTCCTCGAGGGACTTGCAAATGGGCAGTTCTGGGCGCACATGCCCATTAAGGTAAACCTGCACGCTTGTGGGTGAATTATTAAAGCCGCCTCTGCCTTTTGGCCAACAGAAGAACTGACAAGCTGACAAACTGACAAACTGACAAGCTGACAAACTGACGAACTGGTGAACTGACGAAGGGTTTTCGTCGAAATCTCCGTGTAAAATTCATCCTGCAAGTTATACTGTGTGCATGGGAGCGAATTGCGTTATCCGCTCCGAAAACGGCGTAAAGTCAGCTTATTAAAATATTAATTGAAAGTGGAAACGCCGATAACTGACCGACAACAATGGCGGCAGCCCTTCCCTTTACATGCCATTTCCTTCTCAGTTCCGTATCCGTGTCCATGTCCATGTCCATGTCCATTCCATGTCCGTGTTTGTGCCTGTGTGGAAATGTAAACACGGCGCTGCTTTATCGCCCTCATAATTACTGCGTAATGAAAGCGGCAGACACGGTCAAATAAACGGCGGCAGCATCCTTAGCTCCTTCGATCCTTGGCTCACCTGGGCAGCCCTCTTGTATGGCAAAAACACACGGGATGTGGGCATTTGGCTCGTAAATGCGGGCAAACCATAAAGCTGCCGACACAAAAAAATATCCAAATATCCGAATAACGCGTCTGGATTGCGCATACGCCCTGTTGCCGAACAGAAAAAGCCACATTCTGCAAATGCCCATACATTTCGCCAGCGGAGATGCTGCATTCATTGTTTTACGAGCCATAAACATTAACAATTAGGCCGGCTACCCAAGCCGTTATGATTTTTACTGCTTGCTTTAATTAGAAAAACACATTAGCAGGGCTCCTAGACAGCTCGTCTCATTTCGCCATCCATTGTTATGTTCCCTGTTAGTTGCAGTGCTCCTGGACGTTGGTCCTGAAGGCGCAGAATATGTAGTAGCCTACACCGGCGCCCAGCAGAACGGCCACACAGAGCCACACATTGAAGGTCATGAAGACGAGCATCAGCAGAAAGGATATGAGCACCTGCAGGACGTGCAGGAAGGTCTGCAGGATGTGCATCCCCGAGCAATAGACCTTGAGCTTGGACGTTCTGCCAGCGGGTGGGGTGTTTTCCTGGACGTGATGGTGAGTGTGCGGGATCAGGATCAGCGAGGAGTGCGGCTGCGGAGAGCCACGTCCTGGCGGCTGAAGAGGCTGCTGAAGAGGCGGCATCGATGGCGCCCTTGGGCGGTAGGCGTAGATCTGGGTACCGGATTGTGGGTTGATCCTCGGCGGATACGTTGGCTGGTTGTAGTTGTAGTTGGCCTCCCGATATCTTCTCGGCGGATTATACTGATCCCTACCGCCCGCCAATCGCTTCCTGTCCCAGGCGAACAGCCATTCCCTGAAGAATTTCAGGGCCTCGTAGAGCACTGCGAACACGAAAATCAGCAGGCAAGACAGAGTCAGTGCCATGGCGGACTCGGTGCGCCAGAACTTGAAGAGAATGGTCTCCGCATCGCCAGTGTGAAAGAACATCGCCATGGACATCTCATGGCCTCCACCTTCATGATGGCCGTGCTTGGTGTGCTCGCCATGGCCTCCAGGATGACTCATGTCATGTGAATGGTGTCCTTCGTGGACGGAAGTCGGTGGAGCCGGTTCCGGGGATCCATGGGAACCGTGATGGTGGACGTGGCCCTCTGAGGCATCAACTCCATGGTGACTCATGGTCGAACATCGGTGGCAAATATTGTTATTGTTAGTTTGTGTATGCTCGATCGACAATTAAGTGACAGCTTTCTGACAGATTGAAAATTCCAGTACGTTCTGAAAAACTTCATCAGAGTTAATTTATTGACCATTTGGCAAGATTGAGCATCGCCCAACTACCGCCACTCTCCAGCGATTTTCTATGCCCATCTGTAAAGTGACGAGTTTCGACCGCAGCGCATTGCCAATTCGGTTGTATCATTAACATAATTGACAGGCGGGCAGAACATGCCACGTGCCACGTTCCATGGTCCACGAAATCAATGCAGTTTCCGTCCAGGACTCGTCGTTTTCTGGCCGGGACAAGCGAGCAAATTTGCTGGCACTAATGGAATCCATTTTTCACCCGCCGCTCTGCTCGGCTCGGATGAGACGAGCTGCACCAAAATCCTCCGGCCCAACCATGCATATTAATAAAGATTTAAGCGTCAGCAGCCGGCGAAATTAAGATCGTACACTGCCAGACCGACTGTAGTACTTTGAATTGCTCACGAGTTGGCCATTAGATGGTCTAACACCGAATATTAATCATACGCCGCGTTAATTTATGGGCCAGTCGCTGATTGCCGAAGCATGATTTTTTCAGCCAGACGTGCTGCAATCTCTTTCGCTTTTCTGGGAGTGTACTACTTGGCTGGCGGGAAGGGGGGAATCCGCACCGATTTTCCTGCTTTTTCCTGCTAAAATGAAGCCACTAGCTGTCGCTGGGAACGCCTCGCTGACCGCCCATTAATGCGGCTCCTTTGTGCAGGAGCACATTAATCATGGCGAATTCTGCAGCAGCCATCGCAGCATGGCTCGTGTAATTTTTTTCGGTCGCCTTTTATTTTGTGTTTTGTTTTTTGGCCACACAAAAAACAAAGAAACCGACGACGAGACCCAGCAACAAAGTGAGTCCTGCATTAAATGCTTTGCTTTTCTATGGCTGCTCGAGCACTTCCGCTTTCGCCCAGAATCCCAGACCTTAATTGTCGAGACGGAAGAAAAGCGGCAATGGTGTAACTAGGATTGGAAGCACGTCAAATACCCTGCCGAAACGCAGCAATAATAAATGAATGTAATTTGTGGAACAAGAAAGTTGTAAGGTGTTTAACTCTGCCTATAGCATACCTACCCATTTTTAAGAATGCTCAGGCATTTGTCATTCCCTGAACATACTAAGACTAGAATTGAATTAAGGCAATCCCCTTACGTTAGCCAGTTCAGCGGAGAGCCTGTCGGCTACCCTTTACTTAAGCTGCAGTGTCCATTGTTTGCAGTCCTTGGCTCCAAGGAAATGTAATTCCTTTTGATGCCCGGCACGGCTTAAAGCTCCTCGAGGTCCTCGAGACTCGCCATTCGTTCCATTCTTTATCAATTGTCTTGTAGAGCAAAGCGTTAATCATGCGGCATTTAACGAGACTAAAGCCGACTGCTCCCCGGTGACTGTGATTTCTATGGTCAAAGTTTTACCGCCCCCTCCCCTGGCACTGGACAAAGCGACAGCCATGAATTCCGAGAACGAATGAAAAATGTTGGCCAAATGTGTGGGCGTTTGGATGTTTGGGAGCCCAAGAGAAAAACGAAGTCCTTGCGACCCGCCGGAGCAGCCTTGCGTGTAATCGCGCTGCTAAGTCCATTTAATCAACTTAATTTTGTACAAATTCTCAGACATTTGGGCTCACTTTTTCCCGTGCCTTCATTTATTTCGGGCAAGTGACGCAATCCCCGCAGGACGGCATTTAATAAAACATTTTCCACAATTATAGCAAGGTAGGGGGGAAAAGCCTCAAGATCCCAGATTCCTATCGCTCAACGTTGAAATGGAGTTGTTAGCGCTCGAAATAATTTACATAACTTGTTTTGAATACACTTCAACAAAGCCGAAGGTGTGCGTGTTGCATACTTTTGGGCTGCCCTCGGCTTACCCGGCGAATACGCAATATTTAACTTGACAATGATGGCAAGTTTTAATGAAGGAGCCGAGGCAACAACACGTCCTCCTTAGATTATTGTCACAGAAGTACGAGAAGTAAATAACATTTGATTACACTCTCAGCCATTTAATACCCACAGAAAATATTAAATTCCCATTTCGTGGAGATGCTGCTTTGATATTTATTAAATTTAACATCAAGGGCCGCCATCCCTCGATGCGACGAAAGTCAATTGCTGAAACCGGAGCCCATTTCTTCTGGGCAAACACATTTGGAAATTTGTCGTATTACCTTGCAGCGCATTTCGCATTTGGCATTTGGCCGCCGGGGGGAGGGAGGGTCATCGATTTTCGATTGCGTTATCGAAACAAATCTAGCCACTTTGGCGGCCTTTTCGCTGGCATCCGAATGGGAAAACTTGAGCTGGAGCTGGAAAACTGGAGAGTGCCACTCACAGGAAATTGGGCTCAATTGGGGTTTTCGCTACGTGCCTCGCACTTTCGCCTTGGCTTTTATTGTTTCCCAGGATCGCCAAAAAAAGGGTCCTGTCTGTTGATTTATGTGGCAAGTGCTTGTTAACACTCTACCGTTACGAGCTACAAGCTACGAGCCCGACAACTGCAGGCATCTTCATAAGCGTTTTTTCTAAACAAAAAAATGACATTAAATGGAATGTGTGTAGGAAAGTTTTCAAGGACATCGGGCGGCCCTCATGTCGATTCCCGATGTTTCATAAACGTCGCATTAGTGTCACACAAATACTAACTGAAAAAGTGCTCGTAAAACTGCAGACTTTACTGCTGGCGATACGATAAATTTTACGCTTCCCGGCTGCAGCACAATTTCACTGCACTCGTCAGCTATTTTGCCATTTCGGGACTTTTTCGCGTGCCGAACGCAGCTATTTGAATACAGAAATCCGCTTAACTGCACTGAAAGCGTAGCAAAGCGCCCCGAAAACACATATCCCCGGCATCCTAGCATGTGTCCTGTAGTGCGGAGGAGCGGGCGGAAAATCATCATTTATCAGCAGGCAGCCAGGAGCTCAAGATGCACGGGGAACAAAGTCTGGGCAGAATGTAAAACATAGTGAGTTGTTTTACTGATTGCCTTCAGTCCTAACTTTAACTTTCTCAAAGACTTGATTCTACATGTTTGAAAATTTATAAACTACAACTCGGTTTCAGATTTACCCCAAGTTCGCGACTAGTTAATATTTCTTGAAGTGTATCGCCAGAAACATACCGAAACTCTGTCAAATTGGTGTGCTGCTTTTTGCGAATGAGAAACTGATTCTGGTGCTGGCGCCGTCAGATCCGCCTCACTTTGTCATTGTCATACCCTTTTTGGGAGCTCTGCTTCCTGGAATCTCGGTTGCTTAGGACCGCTTGTCTTGTTTATGCCACACAAAACGTGGACTGAGCACAGAGAACTGGGGAATGTGCAGATATTTGCATACAGCCTCGCACATTTCGAGGACTTCCGCCGCAGATGTTCCTTAGTTTGATGGTGTTTGGCTGTTGGCGTCGCTTCTGCTTCTGCTTTTGCTTTTGCACTGGTTTTCCCCTTACCATTTTTCGCTCTTCACTTCCGTTTCCGTTTCGGTGTGCGTTTTGCACGTTTGCCCAACTTGTCATTCGCAATGAGCTGAATGCACTCGTTGGGCTGCAGCTGCTTTTCTATGTTTTTTGGGCCGCCAGTCCGTTGAATTGCACTTTCAGTTGACATTCAGCTGCAAAAACGGGCAGCAGCTGCTGCCATTCGCATTTTCTGCATTTGAATTAAGTTCTGATTGCAATGCGCATTTATAAATCTTGCAAAGTTAAACCTGTCGCTCAATTTATTAGTGCAACTAAAGTGCTTTTACAGTCTGACATGCTACAAGAAATGTCTATTAACACACTTGAAAAGTATGTTTCAAAATAAATTGTTTTCACACCTTAACAAGCTGTTGAATAACATAGCTTACCCAGGAATAAATAATAACAATAAACGTGAAACCCCCCAAACATGAGTAAAACTTCAGAAGCATGTGAATTACATTGATACGGTTGCCTTTTATTTGATGCCTTAATTTCCGCATGTTTCTTGTTGGGAAAACAGTTTTCAAATGCAGTTTTGTAAGCTTCACTCGAAAAGTGATGTTAGTTGTATTTGTTTGTATTCTCAATTACTTGGTTTTTGTTTTTGTTTTTGTTTTTGCTTTTGTTTTTAATTATAATATTTGATGTTTGTTTTTTTTTAATGAACTTTAGTTCGGTTGCGTATAATTAGCTGCGCTTAGTTTGTCATGCTCGCTTGCCCTTGTTTTCATTACATTTGTTTGTTTTTCATTTTCGTTTTCATTATCCGATTGCCGTTTTCAATTTTCCTTTTTCCATTTTCCATTTTCGATTTCACTTCAGTTTCGTGGGTGTGTGTGTGTGGGAGTATATGCGTGTGGGTTATGTAAATAGTTTGATAGTTTATCTCATCAAGTTACGAATAGCTCAGTTTCCATTGTTTTTGGTTGGTTGTTTGTTTGTTTGTCGCGAATATCATAATGCACTTCTCGCAGTGCTACATACACATACAATAAAAACATGCACACTTAGTTGACTAGATCTATATGTTAGGTATGTCTGTATTACGTCTGATGCAGCTTCGATCTAAACATAAAAGTAATGCTTAATGTTTGGTATCACAGAGAGGCGTGACTTTTCATACAAAATACAACAAAAGACTAATGCAGAAAGTTACAAAATACAAAATACAATTTAGTTCTTCTCACTTGAGCTGCAGCCTGAGCTGCACAGTGTATATAGTACATATATATATATATAGGCTACCTTTTCTATATGTTTACTAAATATATATAATATATATGTATATCTTCATAGACAGAGCCGCAGGTGGCTGGGTATTTACAGTGGATAGCTTCTTGCTCAAAACGTAAATATATCTAGGTTAATCAGTAGGCTTAATTTGGCTGCAATCTGCAGTTTGTAAATTTAATTTTTGGCTCAGTTTGAGTATCGCAAATCAACTAACTACGCTGGCAAAATGTTTGGGATGGGGATTTTCTTGTTTGGGGAGCTATCAATAGATTCGATAACGATTGTGTCTCATATCCGGTGCTGATTGTTTTCGAAACATAAAAGGAACCGTAGAAACCTGTCACAGTTACAACCGTCTGTGTGTGTGTGATTGGATTGGTGAGTGTGTGTGTGTGTGTGTGTGTGGCACGTACCACGTCGATTGCTTAGTTCTACATTTAAAATTACAACAACAAGTTACATTTAGAGGAGTCGTCTACAATTCGCACTTTGCTGCAAGTTCAGGGGGTTGGGGGGGTGCACATATACAGAGATACGCACTACTAGCACTACTACATACAAATATCCATGTGTGTGGGTGGGTGTGTGTGTGTGCCACTGGGGTGGCAATATGCGGGGAAAGGTAATATGTGCTCTGTTTTCCGTACGTCTTCTTCTCTGAGTCAATGGGTCTATAATCAATGTAACCCTTTTTCAAGACATCTTGAAATTAAATGGAAAATAATTTATAGACAATTAACAATAAATGATTAAATCTGCTAAGCAAACTATACCGACAGAGCCCACTTTTCCCACCAAGAACTTTACATTTTCTAATTGCTTAAGATGCACACCCCAGTGTATATACCTAAGTGTGTGAGTGTGTCGAGCAGGGGAGTCGCCTTCGTCCGGAAACCTAGGGAAGACCCTTCGAGCAGCTCAGATTCGCTTGGATGGGCTCCTTCCTCCGGGTGGGAGGTCCTCGTGGATGGGCCTAGAGAAAGCTCTCCCTCGCCCCGTGCCGCTCATCGCCGAGCATCACGCGCTGCGAGGGAGGCTCGCCATACTGATCCTGGTAGTAGTTCTCCCGCATCATGGTGTTCAGGCTGGAGCAGCGGAAGTAGAGGATCTCCTGGAAGGGCTTGCGGAAATCCCTGTTGAGTGTGGCATAGATAATCGGGTTCAGCAGGGAGTTGGCATAGCCCAGCCAGAGGAACAGGGACGAGAGCGATGCCGGCACATGCATTGTCTCGAAAGGACGAATTAGGGCCAGGATGAAGAAGGGCAGCCAGCAGACGGTGAAGGCCGACATGATGATGCCCAGCGTGGTGGAGGCCTTCTTCTCCTTGGCCAGCTGAAACCGCAGCTTCTTGTGGTGCGGCGAGCCCAGCAGTCCTGTCGACCCACTCACGCCACCTCCACTGCCATGTCCTGCGAGTGCTCCTCCGCCGCTGCTCAGCCCACCACAGGTGGAGTAGGTGAGCGATGTGTTGCCCACGCTGCTGTGTCTCTGGCCATTTCCGGAGCTGGCCAGCTCCGTGTGGCCCAAGGGCGGAGCCTGTGGGGCCGACGGCGATCCCGTGCCATTGAGTGCCTGCTGCAGATGCGTCTGTGCGCGCTTCTCTTCCAGGACAATCCGCCGCGCCGCCCTGAAGATCTGGTAGTAGACGAACAGCATCACCGAGAGTGGTATGTAGAAGGAGCCCAGGGTGGCGTAGATCTGATATGCGAAGTTCTGGCACACCGTGCAGATGGGCTGGCCCTCCTCGTCCTCGTGCTCGTTGCCCAGGATCAGCAGTGGCGGCAATGAGATGCAGGCCGCCGCCAGCCAGACGATGCCCACGCACAGCATCATGCGCCGAGGAGTCCGCTTCACGCCGTACTCCAGGGGCTTTGTGATGGCCAGGTAGCGATCCACGGAGATGGCACACAGATTCAGGATCGAGGCCGTGCAGCACAGCACATCGAAGGACACCCAGATGTCGCAGAGCAGCGGACCAAAGTTCCACTTCTCCAGCACTTCGTACAGCAAGGCCATCGGCATCACCAGCAGAGCCACACAGAGATCGGAGAGGGCCAAGGACACCAACAGATAGTTACATGGTCTCCTCAGTTTGCGCACCATGCACACGGCTATGCAGACCAGGACGTTGCCCACGACGGTGCCCAGGATCACGATGAGCAGCACAATGCTCACGAATATGGACGTCAACGGGGGCAGTACGAACTCTCCGGCTGCGAGTTCCTCCAGGAGCAGGGGAGTGTCCGATAGGGGCACCAAGGTCGTATTGCTGTCGCCCAAATTGCTGCTGGTGATGCCCTGGTACGAGACTATGGCAATGGGGCTGCTGTTCATCGAGGCCAGGACATAGGATCCCGAACCAGAGCCCGATACCGAGCCCGCTCCCGATCCCGATCCCGACGAGGAGGCCGAGGCTATGGCGCCCAGGAAGGCGCTGCTGCTGTTGAAGTCCTGCAAGGAGGACGACTCCGTCTCGCCTTCCACGAGCGGAGCGGGAACGGTGGCCTTGCCCGCCGCATAGGCTATCCAGCTGCTCAGGAAGAGCACGAACAGCGTCAGCGTGGCGGTGGAGATCAGTTTCTGGTGGTTTCCCTGGCCTCTGTGGTTTCTGTGCTGGCGGTGGCTCTGATGGCGCCGCCAGTCCTGTCCAGTTAAAGCCATCGGCAGTCTTTCAATGGTGGCAGCGGGCTAACGCGGCGTATGAGCAACCCAGTGCTGACCTGCTGCCCAGCACAATCGCCTCTTGGAGCCTGAGCATCATTGCGTATACGCCACCGTGCCGCGATTTACTACGGCACTCATGTCGTTAATCATAATTTCAATAAAAATAGAGCCCTCTTATTAGTTTCGCCTCGAGCCGCCGCGTCGCTTGATTACTAATTTATGTGGGCGTAGGCGTTTGCCCTAATAAAAACGCTGCCTGCGGCTACCAGTTGATGTGGTCATTGACGTTTATGCCTTGTACTCCGGGTATCTCTTTCAATAAATCTCTGTGGCTTGCCGCAGTCGTTTTCGCAGACTGTGTGATTGCGTGTGATTGTCGCCTTGGCTGCAAAACAGAAGGGGAGAATATTCGTTACTCAGCTGGATTTATAAAGTGAAAATGGCAGCGTCTTAAAGACTACATTTAAATTCGCATAAAATTCAGGGGCCTAGGGGCATCAGTCGTCCTACACTTTTCAACTTTCTTCGTCGCTTTCTCAAGCACACAAAGACCTTAAACTCAACACACGCACATGTCGCCCTAATGATGGTCACAGTTGTTACATTTTCCAGAGAAAATTTTTAAACAATGAAACAATGGGCGAAAAAGGAAAATAATAGAGAAGAAACCGCGAGCGACGTTTTCATGGCCCGGCGGCTATCAGCAGATGGTTTTCCCATTTCCCCATTTTCCCAGCCACGCGGTGAATCATCAGAGCCCGTCGTTCGTCCTTTTGTATTAATTTTCATACTTCTTTTGATTATTGAATTGTTGGCTCCCACTGCCGCCCACCAGCACTTGACGCTCTTCGGAATGCGAAACAAATAAACAAAGGGCAGCTAAAAGGCGGTGGCGCCTCCGCCTTTCTTGCGGCCATTTTCGTTGGCCGCTTCCGTTTGGCATTTTTATTTATTTCGCCCTTTTCCCCTTTGCGGTCAGTGGTTCTGGTGGAAAAGGAGGCGAAGCTGGAAAAGCAGCGCGCGCAAATACAATTTATACATTTCTCCCTAATTGAATTCCATTGCTAGGCATTCGAAGGTGTCGTCGAACCTCTCGCATTTGAAAACATTTGAGAAGGCGCTTTAAAGCGCCATTTGCGAGTCCCTTTCTCGTATGTCTCACTGCGCGATTTATTGAATTGAAGGCGGCCAAGTGGCAATTGAGCCACGAAAATCTGGCAAAATGGAAAGGGAGCCAAGGACGTCTAGACGGCCAGACACTGCCACACCTGTGCGCCAGGTGTTACACTCAAGGATTGTGGGTAACTGGAAGTTGAGAGCAAGAAATGGAACCAGGAGCTCAGCATCATTATAAAACTATTCCCTGGGGCCCAAAACTTGGTGGCCTCTTGACCAGTTAGGAATTACAAGTAGCTGGTTTGCTTTACAAAACAAAAATCTACCATTTGAAGTGTTTGTCTATAATTAGACAACAGCTTACATACATTCTTGTAAATTTTTAAGTAAGTACATTTCTTAGACTGTACTTTTTTGTTAAACTGTTTGAGTTTAAAGTACCGACTGTGTTTCTTTTGATTCCAAATACCTTTAAATATAAACACTTTTTTTAATATATCTCTTAAAGAACTTTAGAAATATTATATTTTTCCCGCTCACTAAAAGCCAGTTCAATTTAAGCATTGAAAATAGTTGACAATCTATAGCCCAAAAACATTCCGCGTGTCACTAAATTCTAAACAAGTTGAACAACAAAGAGGCATGTACACGAAAACCTGCAAACTAATCGGCCAGGAATAATGATAAATAGCAGAACAGAAAACATTGCCGTGTTTGGGTTTGAAATTTTGGGAAAATGCATCTCTAGCGGGAAATTGTGCGGCAATTGAAATTGCGAAATGCGCACGAGTTCATTTCGTGATTGCCACACTGCCCCATGTTTTCCAGCTTGTGCGAATGCACTCGAATTTATTTGCTTTTGGCGGGTGGCTGCGCTCGATTGACTTTCGGTGTTAATTATGCTAATCAAGGGGACAAGATGGCCCAATTATTTGGTCAGCAAATAGCGAGTCGTAAGCCGCTTTAAGCTGCAACTCCTGTCCTATGCTGTCCTGTGCTGTGCTGTTCGGATGAATTCTCCTGGCAACAGGACATAAATAATGTAATTTAATTATGAATCGTTCGGGGGGCGCGTGGTGGGCGATTTGGCAGCTAAGGCTTAGAGAGAGAGGCCTCCTCTGTTTGGCAGTGGCCTTATTTGTATTATTGCCAAAGCTGACAGGGGCGTAAATATTCATAGGTTTTAATATTTATGTCCTTCGTCCTGCACGGGCAACTTTTGCTCAGCCAGAGAGGAAAACCTCACCCACCCCGCCTTATCTGGCATTCCTCCTGCGGACTCGGAACTTTTCAAATATTTGGCAGTTTCTCTGGCTTTTGCGGCAGCGTCTTGAGGTTTGCCGCATCCGCTCGACTTTGCTGACAGGCCCTCTTCAGCAGCTGAATCCCAGTTGAAATGTGGAAATCTGGGGGGAAACCCAGTTGCTAAACAAGTGTAACTGCTACACTTTGTTGGAAGGCAGCAAATAGTTTACTGCGAAGATTTCCATTTAGATTTATGCCGCCACCCTCTCCCTCTCACTCTGCCTTATTAAGTCCTGTGCGGCGGATTTACCAGCTCGCCTTTCAGTTAACACAAAATATATTTTATGGCCCCGCTGACGCTTACAGCTCCTTAAGCTGCCATCTCCCCCAAATAAGCTCAGCCAGGGAAAAAGATAAAAGCTGGATGCGCATAAAGTGCTTTTTAAAATCAGCGAGCGTAAACTTAATTTTTGCAGATATCGCCGCAATTGTTTCAAGCAGTCCGCTCGAGTATCCCCCACAGCAGCCACTCAAAAACTAAAGAACTGCGAAACTCGAAAGGGAATGCGAATGCGATGCAGTTGATGGTTGCAGTTTATGGTCTGCTGCCCCGCCCACCAGTCCACCAGTCCACCAGCCTCGCTTTTTATGGGGTTTGGTTTGGCTTGGCGCCGCCACTCTGGCGCATTAAGATTTTCTTTCGCTTTTTACCACACACACACACACCCACACACACAGACAGAGAGCATTTTTAAAGCCAAGCAGATTTGTGGCTGAGCAGCGAAAGTCACAGGGCAAGTGACTCACTGCTAAAGTGAGACAGCAAAAAGAGTGTAATAAATCCGCAGAAAAAACATGGCGAAATTGCAGGCGGCCAGCCTCAGAAGATTAAATCCGTGCGGCCCACTAGTCGTATGCGCAATGTTCGGCCAATCAGCTCAGTGAATAATATTGTGTAAGCATGATACCTCGAGAGGCTCTTTTCGGCAGCGGACAAAAACCAACTGAAGTTGTAGTTTAAATCTCCTTTGCTTTCTGTTGCAAAATGCTTTCTGCTTTTTAAGAAACCGCCTGAAAGTATGCAGCATGTTTTTGTAAAAGGATACTAAGCTGCCAGCTTAAAAGTGTTAATGTATAAAAAGCGTATGTTTTTGTAAGAGGAGTTCAAGGGTCTTTTTAGATGCCTACAAGTCATTATAGAGAGTACATTTCTAAACCACCAGTGAGTTTGCTAAAAAGACAAAAAACTGCCAAAAGGAAGCCGCAGGAGATTAAAATCTCTGCACTGAACGCGTAGAGAGTGCGTGATGTTGCGTATGCGCCCTGTTGGCCCACTCATTTCATATGCTTCGCCAGCGCTTTTCAATTACAAAGTCATAAAATTTGATTTCTCAAGCTCCGCATTCAATTTTGGCCTCGACTCTGCTTATTTACGGCCCACTCGCATGCGTTATCCTTGCAGCATTTTTGCCATTTGCCCATTCGCCAAGTGCCCGATGTAATTTCAACCTGACACATCACACGAGGGACACGTCTCGTCTCGAGAGCTCACAAAATTGCTGTAAATGGATGCGAGTTAAAAAGCCAGCCATTTTAAATTGCCGCTGTCGACATTGGCGCCCCTTTTTGGGGCACTTTTTGGCTGTCTGTGGGGAAAAGGGGGAGGGGCCTTAAATGGGCTTCCGAGGGGTGAATTCTTGCGCACTTGATGTTTATGTGTCAAGCTGCTGCTGGTTACATTGCCTTACACTTTTCCGCTCGGCGTTTGGCGTGGTTATAAATAATGAATGCGTTGATTTCGAATCATATATTTATGCCAGTGGGCTTACACCGGCCAACAAAACACGGAAAGCAATCAGAGGGCGAACTTTAAGGCTTATATATTCATTGGATTACAACTATTTGATTAAATACATATTTTAAATATTTAAAATTAACAGCTTTCTTCAGGAATTTTTAGAGCAGTCTGTGAGGGGATATCCTTTGGAATTTCCATAGAATTTCACGCGCTTTTCCAAAGTCAAGGTCAGGGAGGGAAAAGCATCAAAATAAGTGGAAAATATGAGCGGATCATTGTTTGCCATTAATTTTGTTCGAGAGTGTTTGACAAGAGTTCGTGTAACATTCCTGGCATATGTAGGCATTTCGGGTGTGTGTGTGTGTGTGTGTGTGTGTGTTTGTTTGCCTGTTTATTTGTGTGCATAATAAAATTTGTTCACAAAACATGTGTAGAAACGAGAGGCAGAACAAAAACATTTGCTTATCTTTAGGAATTCGCATCCTTCTGGCTCCGTCATTTTCACTGCTGTTTCATTTTTGATAATGTTTTTGCATTTAAAGTTTACGTGGGCGTATGAGTGATATGATTTGCATATAAGGGCGCGCTACTCCGCGTGTGCGACGTAATAAAGCATTGAGTTTTACATAAATTGCGGGTACGGCCTGTGTCGTTTCGTCTTCTTTTCCGTTTCCTGTTGGAAAACAACACGGAATACGTTTTGCCTTCCCCATGGCCACATTTACCCATTCCCCATTCCCCATTTCCCCATCTCCCCATATCCACATTTCCGCACAGCATTTGCATATCTCGTGGCTGCGTCTTATAGTCCTTTGTTATTTTCATTTGATTATTTATGGCGCCATATGAAACATCGCCCCCGAAAAAAAAGAAACATCGATGATTCCCGCCAAAGGAATTTATGCTCCCTACATAAATGCCCGTTTTGTCAAGTCAAACATTTGTTGTTGCCCTTTTATAGCTCATTCTGTTCTTGTCGCTTGTTCTTTCGCACAATTTATTGGTTTTAAAATTATTTCTCTGGCGCGCTGTGACATCATCATAAAAAATACCATTTCACATTTATTTACGGAAATATTCCCGTTGATGTGTCGCCTTTGTCCTTGCACATTGTCCATTGTCCACTGTCCATTGTCCATTGTCCTGCCGCCCCCTTTTAGCACATTGTGGGCGGGAATCACAACTGCTAATTGTTGGCAAATTTCCAACTTGTTGGCCTCCAGTTCGAACCACGTACTTGACGTACTGGGCTTCAATCAATGTAATGGCTCACCACCAACACCAACACCATAACCAACCAGTCCAATTGAAATCGATTTGATTTTTCGCCCTGGTCACAGAAGAACCCATTTAATCCCAGTTTCAGATACAAAGGCAAGGGACATCTGATACCGATGCTGTAATCTAACGCAATCTAATCCGTCTGGGGGCAAAATGCAGCAGCTGCATTTGTGCATCGCAACAAAGTGCATCGCTGGCCCACAATTTTCCACTCAATATACTCGTACTTGTGCTCACTTGTGCTGACTTTTATGAGGCTGCCGGACGAACGTGGCTCATGCCTTTGCTCATGATCCTGCGAGTGAGTCATAAAATCTTTTTATATGGCTGCCGGATAACTTTGTCTCTTAGCTGCCACTAATTGAATTGTTTTCCAAGGGCCCAGGCGACTGCATTCAGTGCGGCATAATGCCAAAATTAAATTCCTCGCAAGCTTAAGTAGATGCACTAAACATAAAAATAAAAAACTATGTGCAATGCAGCGAAAACTTCAAATTCGCATTGACTCGTCAAACAAATTGTCAATAATAATGGCTTTTGTAAAAATTAGTGGAGCATGCTGATTATCATAAAAATTCCTGATACTTTACGATGCAAAGCCTTGAATGTCCTTTGAAAATTGCACAGTATGAGCTGTGATAATCTTCTTTATCACATTTTTCTGGCTCGGTTATCCTATTTCTGACTGAATTTTAAGATTTAATTTCTTTGGGACTTTCCTGCGCTGAAACTCTCACCTACTTGCTATCTCTTTCTCTACCTCTACGCCCGTCTCTTTCTGGGCTTGGGGCTCAGTGGACGTCTTCTGCAATGAGCGAGATAAGTGATGAGGTGTGTGTAAGTAATTAAAGAACCCTAACGCATAATGGAAGTTAAGTGTGTGTTTGGAAATGGTGTTGGTGGTTGGTGTTGGTGTTGGTGTTGGTGTTGGTGTTGGTGTGAGCGGATTATTGGGAGCGTGTGATGTGGATGTGTGAGTGTCAGGTGCTCCATCAAATCGCGAGACATGAGGAGCAGGAGTGAGTTCCGCCATTGAATTGCCCACGACAGAACCCATTCTCAGCCTTTAACCACGCGAGATTTTGTTTTATGTAAATATAATAAGCGCCTGTCTGCGTGCGCGAGTGTATGGCGTCTGGCAGAGACGGCATCAATCATACGCCATGTTGTGCTGCGTTGAATGGTGGCTAAACAGGCGGAAACGCTGAAACGCGCGCGCGCTCACTCGCTCACTCACACAAAACCACGCGAGTTGCAAAATTGAAAATTTATCGTCTAGAACACACACGCACACTAAACCGCAACATGAACAGCGGGCGCTAACAAGAAATTGTCAGCAACAAATTCAGGCGGCAACTGCACAACTGCACAACTGCACAGCAGCAACACATCGCCGCACTGCAGCAGCAACAGCAAGAGGAGCAACAACAACAGCAGCAGCAAAGCAGAGCAACATCAACCTGCCATTCCATGAACCTTCAACTAAGTTGAGCTGTTGCATGCGCTTCATCAACGTCATGCTTAGTCGCATTCGAGACATTGTAGGCATTGCATTTGCAACAGAGTGCAGCAGAGTGGAGCAGATATCGCTGGCGAGTGAAGGAGGGGGGGGTAGAAGGGATGGGGTGTCGGTTCAAGTGGGTGGCGCAGGGCACGCCCGATAAAAATTCCACACATGCAGCCACTGGGAACCCCAATCACTCCATTCGCAGTGACTTTGTTTGCTTCGGTCCGCATTTAGATGAACTCGATGAACATGGGGCAAAATATCACAAGTTGGCACTAAAAGGAGAAATAATTTAGAATTTAGGAACTGCTAACTCAAAGTGAAGCTAATCAAAAAAGAATCAATATTGTATTGAACAATTTCCTAAATAAAACATTTAAGTTTGCGGTTATCTTTTCCGCTTAAAAACCAAATGGATTTTAGTTTCAGGACCTATTTCTCTGAGTGCAACTCTGAGGTGGCTCTGTGGTAGCTGAATGACAAATTTATTTGCCCACAACTCCCAGACAAGCACGATTCCCGAATGACATTTATGAGATCTGACTAGCTGACTATCTGACTGCTCAGCAAGGGAATTCGCTTACATCCTGTGTGCAGCTTTGTGGCCCTACAACTGTGCAAGCCGAGCCAGTTAGATGGCTAATTTATGAATGCTATTGCATTTAGAATCCAATTACCTACGCCGCCGGCACCCAAGGTAGCCAAGTAACAAGAAAACACAAATTACAAGCCATAATAGGAGAAATGCCAGTGGCACACACAAAAAAGAGTCGCACAATGCATTTGCATGCGCCGTTAAGTGCGAATGGAAAAAACACAGCGGATCTGGGAAAAGCCTAGGAAAAACCCGGTTGGCAAGGAAAAGCGAGACGGAGCAGCATGTGTGTGTTTTTCTGACACTGGATAAAGATAATCAACTTCCGTCATCAGGAGAAATGCGGCATGGCGGCAACAGCTCGACAGTTTTTAATTGAGTTTACGCTTCGTGTGCTGCGTTATGAAAGTGTGTGTACTGGCGAGGGGTACACAGGCAAAAAAAGTGCATAGTTCGATGCATTTTATAGTTTTTCTTTTGGTGTTAAAAATAATATGTTTTATGCGCCAGCAAGGCAGTTATCGTATAAAGCTTGTTACAAAATGGTTAACGAATTGAACGGGAGTACCCTTTGTTTTTCTCAGTGTTCGTGTGGGAAAGCGCATTATTTGCACTCAGCTGGAAATGACTCGCTCTGCGGTTCTTGCACTTACACTTGCCGTTCTCCATGCACTCGTATGCCCTATTTGCCGAGCTTCTGCCAAGATTTTTAATTAAGTTAATGAAGTGCATCGTGCGGTTTTTGGCCACATTTAGGAACGTTGCCAGGAAGTCGCGTTCTCCGCGCTTATCAAGTCCCTTCTAATAATAAGGACATTAGTGCAAATCCGCGCCACTCAACACATTGTATCTATTTACCGCCGGCCACACGGAAAGCAATAAAGGATGCTCGGCAACGCGGCGAGTATAGAAATGTGCTGATCTTGGAAGCTGGAAGGGGGATAAAAAATGAAGCTCAGTTGCGAAGCTTCCGGTGGCTGGCGAAAGTAAACATTAAATATTTATGACGCTGCACAAAAAATGCAATCAAAAACGTGAGAAAAGTTTCTATTGCATATTTATGTGCGCACTGAGCGGAAAGCGCATCAAGGAGGAAAAAAGCTGCGAAAATATTGCACCAAATTCTGAGCTGGCTTTGTAATGCTCTTAGTTGGAATGGAAACAAGCTGATTACACTCCCAGCTGACTTTTAACATCTTTTTTTGCAAGGTATTATAAATGTGTTTCCTCTGGCTGAAACAGTTTGCTTTTTAGGAAGCAGAACCCAGAAGGAAAACAAACAAAAAGTATAACAGCGAGGAATAAATTGACTTATGCTAAAGACAACTCCATAATTTTATATATTTTAAAATAGACTGCTGTAAATAGCTGTCAATTGGACCATCTTTTACCGCATTTGCAACATATTTCAGTAAATACTATAGCTATCAATTAAATGGCCACACACAAAAGCCAACTCTTTAATAAAGTTCCCCTTTCAAACGCAGGGCACAATAGACTCGAGCTCGCTGTGAAATGTAATGAATATAAAAGTGTTGCCGACGGAGAAGGTCGGGGGTTTTTGGGAGGTGCAGAGCTTCTGAGAGCGCTGCACCAAAATGGTTTTCAATTTAGTTAATTTATGGTGCGCATTGTTGGCACTGAAGTCGCACTGGCACACAATGGGCATATTTATTGCCGTTTTATTTTCCCATTTCAATGCAATTACCCAAGCCGGCCGACTGCCGTAGCAACCGAAATGTATGCTTATAAATGGATATTTTTGAAAGTATTGTTGGCCAGCACACCAGCACACCATGAGATGGCGGAAAGTGCTGAGCCACTGAGAATATAAGCCCTGAATACATATCGTATATCTCACTGTCCATTGTGGGACCAGCTGTCCGAAAAGCGGCACTTATCCAATTTGAGGAGCCCCAATGCCCAAGGATCCTGCAGCCCGTAAATTGCAGGCCCGCCAGGTTGGAGGACATTAGAACACATGTAGGGCTGTTCCACTCCAGCTCCAGTTCCTGTTCCTGCTCCTCTTTCTGCTCCTCCAGCGCCTGTTAAGTGCAAAGTTTTAACGCTGGTTAGCAGCTGCTAATTAGCATAAAGTTGGCTCAACTTTCGCGCCACTCTGGCACACATTCACTGGGAAAAAAGCACTGGCGTTAGCAATCTGGAAAAATCTGTGGAGACACAAAATTACACGGCCTAGTTTCGCACAAAAAAACTGGTTTAAAAACTGAAACCAAACTTGGATATAAACCACCTCACTGATGTAACTTTTCAGCTACACACATTTAGACAACCTTATGAGGTATTCAGAAACCCATATATTTTTATGGTTTAGCCACTATATGTTCAAAGTGGAACCACTATATTTCCACAAAGATTTCCACGTTGCATCCCCAATTTTATGCCGTGTAACAGCGGAGCAGAGGGGCTCCATTCATTCCGCCTTTTGACAGCGTCACTTGCTTTAGTCTGCGTGACGCTGCAGCATCTCGGAGGTATCCTTCAGCTCATCCTGCTCCTGCCCCTCCACCTTCTCCTTGTTCACCCCGCTCGTCCTTGCCATTGGACCATTGCTCATTGCTCCCAGGATGGCGCCGGCTTTCGCTGCCGTCTTTTGTTTAGCTTGAAGCACGTCTCGCTCATCTCTTTGATAAATATTAGTTTAATTCTTTGCCGGAGATGGAACTTCAAGGCTGCCGTTTCAGCCTCTTTAGTGGCTCGTTTTCTTATTTTGTACAATTATTCGGTTTCTTTTTCCACACTTTATTGCCCCTGCGCATTTTTTGTGTCCTTTGTTTGGCATTTCATTTCATTTCATTTCGCCCGCCTGGCTAAGTGAAAAATGTAAATATTTTCTTTGATGGAAATCCAAGTATCGAACTTACAGAGCTGCTGGTAACTTGATCAGCTGAAAATTGATGGAAAATCGTCGGACTCGAAATGTTGAATGTTTCAACTTAAAAAAAACAAAGCAAACCAATTTCGTTCTTTGATTTACTTAAAGTTCACTTGAAATTAAGTTTTTACCAATCGAATTATTTCTGTTAGTGAGTAAACATTACTTTTCAGTACTTTCTCCGTCCAATTGATTTTCATTCAAGACTCTTCATTTATATGCCAGTTGAATTTCTTTTTCAGCACATATTCAGAGAAAAAGGTGCCAAAAAAAAGTGGTGCCAACTTAATTCGATGCCGGGTGGCTGAAATCCGACCAAATCTCTTGGCTCTAATAGGCGGCCTGCAATTTGGCCCATTCAGGAGAATGGCTTCCATTCAACGACTTTGCAATCAATGAAAGCTACTTCTTTTTGGCGTTTTGCTTCTGTCGAAAACTGGGAAAATTGGCAAGTGACAACCTCGATGCATTTCGGTTTCCGCACTCATTCCATTCATTGAGGGGAAAATGCTGCGTTTGCGATCCATTCATGAGATACTTCAACCGGCACAGACGCCATCCGCTTTTCCTCTGTGACAATCTGACAATCTGTCTGACATTTGCCAGATTTGCGAAGGCCAACAGACACGTTTCCCGCATACGATATCATCGAAGCTCCCCACTTTCCCAGTTCCCTTCATCTGAGTTATGATTAGATGACAGAGCGCTGTGACGTTTAAATTGAATTTTCGATTCTTGCATGTTTATTTCACATCTGACTTTGTCCAAACTTTTCTGCCGAGCAGTTTCTAAATATAGCCGCCGAGGCAAGCAAACAAAAAGCCAAATACAACAAATTTCCGCCGACAGTGATGTACGTTTATATCTTTGAAAGCATGGAGAGGGGGGGAATTTCCAAAGGGCACTGACGACAGGTGCAAATGTCGCTGCTGGGTCGAGCAATTTGTCGGAAAAGTTGAGCGGCTGTCAGCGGTCCGCAAACTTTAACCACTTGTCATGCTGACCGCTAAATCGCAGAGTAAGCTAAACTGAACACTAGAAACACTTTAGTTAAATTTTAATAAGGATAATAAAACTATATATTGCTACAAGGAAGATCATAGTGAAGCTTTTTAGTTGGAAATAAGTTATAGATAAAACTATCGTACGCTTGCAGCACATTCCTGGAACTAAGTATGCAACTCTTTAAAGACTGCAGTTTAATTTATATTAAACGTTATTCTGTACTATATTTTTAATGAAATAATGGCTGCTGCGTTAATAGGCTTTTCCATGGCGTTTTCCCAGAAGTCCCGCTTAATTGAGCGGCCCAAAAAGCAACATTGACTCGCCCGAGGCAGTGTACCATGAAAATGCAAACAGCAGCCGAGGAGCAACAGCTGCCACCCCATGGAGTCCTTCCAAAGCAGGACAGGACACGGCAAACGGACACTTGTTGCGGCAGGACGGAGCCAAAGGATGCGTCAGCAGAAGGCAAAAGGATGTCGGAGGAGCCGGCTGCCTGTTGCAACTGCTCCGAGCATCCGGACTCCAAGGATGCCCCAATGAGGAGCCCCAGGCGCTTGGCAAACAGTCTGGAGATGAAGGAAGGAAGGAATATGCAATTTAAACGTTTCCAAATTGATTCCGATGGCCAGCAATTCCAGCTGCAATTCCATTTGCCCACTGCTGATTGAAGTGGAAAATTGCAGAAAATATATGAAAATGATTTCTCAGGCCAGAAGTTTCGAGAAAGAAAATACATTTTGATTATGTTAATTGCCAGAGCATTGAAGTTCACTAGGCTAAGTGCAATATTTTCAGCTTCTTCAGCTGTTCGTCAAAAGATTTGAAAACTTTCCCCCATATGTTGAAAACTTCTACTGCCCAAGCCTGGCTTGATGCACTGTAAAAAAGAATGGATTTTTGTGTATGTAAAACTTTTAACTATGAATTTTAATCCGTAGCAGTTTCAAGAGTTTCAGGAGCCAAGCCAAAAGAGTTCAAAGCGTATGCGAAGCTACTGAAACGTGTGATTAGTGGGGCCCCGTTTCTCGCAGTGCACCGAACCCCTTAGCGGTATAAAAATAGCTTTTTTACTACTTTATGCAAACTTGTCACCAAGTGAACTCTTTGCCCGCGCCCCGTGCTCCTCCAAGCACAACAAGTGGCTCCTGGCTTGGCAGGGGAATTTAATTAAAAACTTTTATGCGTTCCACCAGAGCCGCAACAATAACAAAAACAGCAACAAGAACAACAACAACATCAAACAAGAGGCACAGCAACAAAAGTGCGGCTTGTCAAGGGGAGAAACAACAAAGCTTTATCTCGGCGCAGACTTTTGCGCCTATTTTCTGAGGGCTTTTCCGCACTTTTCCGCCGCTCCTCCGAAAAATGTCCTTGCAGGCCCCGCATAGCTGCAGCTAAAAAAAAAACACACAGAGTAAAAGTTTGTTGCTTTTTTAGTGGCATGTAAATTTGTAAATTCATATTTATGCGAGGCCCGAGCTGAAATAGTTTACCCAAAGAAGCTGAAATGATGCAGCAATTTGCGGAAAGTTATGCGCTGTCACTTTCAGAGGGAAAACGGAAAATGGTTTCGGGCGAAAGCGAAATTGTTGCACATTTTAAGCACATCAAACTCTGAACCATCAAATGTTAAATGTTGGCCACAAAACCTGGCTTAAAAAGCAGAAAAAAAAGGTTTAAACGATGCCAAAACTTATCATTAGCTATCAGTGCTATAATGGAATAATAAATTCTTTGCTGCATTTACTGCATAAAAATGTGTGCATTAATTTATACATTGAACTAATTTAATTATTTAAATATTTCGAATTCTTTCGATTTGCTGTTGATTTTCAAACCATTTATATCTACAGGCTGTCGTAATGGAAAAAATTCAGCAAAATCAAATTACACACGTTGGAGTTCAACTTGACAATGTATGAATAAGTTTGTATCAGGGGAATTTATGATTTATGCCAGCAGCGGAAAATTAATGTTTAATTGGCTGCCTTTAACATTCGGCGTACGGCTAAAAAACAGCAGCATAAATTTGCATAATGCAAATAAATTCCATCCTAGCATTAACTTCATAAAATCCTTACCTTTTTTTCAGGTCTGACAATTGCAATTTAACAAGCTAGGCAAGTGGCGAATAAAGAACTGGTCCTTTTGTGCTTATCCCGACCACAATCCAATTGAGTTACTACCACTTTGCATTCAAGGACCAATTAGCTGAGGTTGCCGCTCTTCGCTGCAGCGCAAGTCCTTGAGCATCTGGCCGGAATTGTCTTGACCAGAAGAAAGGCGGCTTACTGCGCTGGCAAGCGCATTTGCGGTTGAGTTTTTCCGCTAATTTTCGCCGAAGAAAAGCCAGCAATTTCCCCTTCGAACTCGCTCGACTGCTCGGAACGGAAGTGGGCGCTAATTGAGGCGCTCTTCTTCGTCGTTATAGAGAAGTTGCAAACATTGTATCTGTCTGGATGTCATTCGATAAGAAGCCCAGAGAACTACTGTCTGCCACCAATCTGCTAACATTCTGACCCATCCAATTGTATTACCACAAATTATGTCACGTATTAGCGGAGTGAAAAACTTTGGCGAGAGACGCGAACTTTTATGCCATAATTGAACTCTGCGTCGGTTAAGTTTTGGTTTCGGTTTCGCACCAGTGGAGCAAAGTTTTTAATGTCAACATATAAGCACCCGTTGTGCACTTTCCACAGGACATCGGGACATCGAGCTGGAGATGGAGACATATCCTTGCATGCGCCGGCGAATCGCCAATCAACATCATCGTCATCGTCAACGGCGACGGCGACGACGACTATAACCGCAGCCATCACAAATGCCATTAGAGCGGCAAGTGGGTTTTGGCCCGCAGCAAGGACACTGCGCCCGCTTCCGCCCACCACCCACAACCCACCACCCACTACCATCCACCAACCACCCACCAGTCAGCAGGAACAGCGAGGTCCTAGTGGCATTAGTAACCACCAAGCCCTCTCGGAAAAATACAGAACGGCAGCTCAACTAACGCATCGTAAATTGAGATTTCTATTTATTGTCGGCGAACACAGAGCACTGAGAAAAAAGGTTATTCACAAGTAAATTTAATGTTAACATACAACTAAAAGGGTTTTTTGGCTATCCAAATTATATATTAATGAATTATTTTTTGAGATTTTATAACTAGTAAGAACTATTTACAGATTTATATGTTTTCGGTTCATAGCAGCAGTTCATCAAGTGTACGCTATATGTCTGTGGGTTCAGTTCGGTTCAGCTCAGCTGGGTTAGCTGAGTTTTATGCAGTCCAGTCACCCACATCCACATCCACATCCACTTTTCCACTTTCCATTTCCCGCACTTTCCCCCAAATGTCACCAAGTTGAAGCGGTCTGCCGACTTTATGAAGTCGCTTAAGCATTTTTAATGGACTTTTAAGTTTGCTCTATTGTTTCGTTTGCACTGCCTTTATGTTGATACACTGCATACTTGTGCATACATTTTTGTGCAATGCAATACTGAATTCATTTCCGTGCAGTAATATGTGTTCCTACGATAAGTAGGTTTAAACGCACACATATTCCATTTAATGTCAACTATTTGGTTTAATTCTTCGTAGCTGTAATTTCCATAAAAATCCATTTCAGTCGAGTACATAAAGTTTTTAAATTGTTTTACCGGCTGACTCATTAGCTTTGTGAATTTACCATCAAATCGAGTTATTTATATACCTTTGGCATGCTAATATTGATGTTATATAAGTGATTTCCGCCCACTGGGCGTGCTGGAGTAAGCTGCGATAAAGTTAATACGTATTTGCATTGCAATCAGCTAAATTTCCTTAATCACAACTAAACAAACTCCACTCTGAAAAGGCTAAGGTCCTGCTCCCCTTTCTCCTTTTTTCCCTCGGGCGATGAGAGCTGGGTAAATACAATTAACCAAGGCTGCACGATTGTTTCGCTACTGAAATTCCGTACGTTCTAATAATACCTATTTGATCTACTTATTTCAATCAATGTTCTGTCAACTACTTTTCGGCTGTTTTCCCTTCGCGTCCTGCGCGGCTAAACAAACTGTCAATCATAGGGAAAATCCCCCGGGGGAAAATGGGGAAATGTCCTGGAGGCGCTGGCTTTATTATGGAAATTAAATTGATATTTAAGTGACACATTGTGGCGGCGGAGAGGGGGTGAGTAGGATAAATTTCGGCTGACGGCAAATTGTTGGCCCATACGCCCATTGTCAAGGCGAAATTAAATTTTTATGGGCTTAAACTGGGCTCAGTTGTTGTGCTTTTGTGGGCGTTTCGCCCCAAAAATATGCCTCGCCATCTAATGAAGCAGCTGGCAGCTGAGTGTGTGTATGCTGTGTGTGTGTGGTGTGTGTGTGTGTGTGTGTGTGGTGTGTGTGGTGTGTTTGTGTGTGGTCAGCTTATGGTTTTTTGGCCTGGCATTTTGGTATTTTGACCTTTCGGCTGTAGGGTTTAATTAATATGCAAATGCAAATGGACAAAGAGCAGGCAAGGAGTTGGCCAAACGGGGCCAGCAATTTAAATTTAGTTCTCCCATCTTTAATGAACTCCCAAGCGCCGGAAAGTTGTGTTGCTGAAATATTTATTGGACCGCAACTTGGTCCACATGCTGGCATTACCAACTTTTCGGGTCCTCGGGCTGCCTGCAAAGCAATTCTGCTGGTCCCACTCCATATTCATGGGTCGCCACTTGCTGGATTTGCTGGACGCCATTTGCAATTCGTATGCAGTGCATTTCCGGTTTTCGGAAATGCATTTCCGTTTCCGCCGCCCGCATTGCTTTGCAGCTCCGCAGCGCAGCAACCTTGCAGCCCTTCAACTGTAGAGCTTTCGCCACAGTTTGCTGCACATCAATTTGATATTTGACAGATGCGCTCAAAACTAATGCACTTACTGGCCATTCAACCAATTTGGTTACACGATTTTGATGCAATTTAGTGCATTGCACGCCCCACTGCCCCACCGTCCCATCGCCCGACCACTTGTGAAATTGATTTGATTTTTATTAGCATTTTATGCGATTTGCCCAAGTGTCCATGGAGCGCGCTGCCCGGGGAATTAAATTAAACACGTTCTGCTCGGTGAGCCAGTGGAAAGTGCTCACCATACTCCATACACCATACACCAAACATACACACACACCGACTTTGTGTGGCCAGTGGAACAGTGAAGCAGGTGGACCAGCCATTTCTCATTGTTTGCCCGCAGCCGGTTTTCCTCGCTTTTCCTTTTTCCTGTGGCCACGCCCCCATGCCCCCATGCACACACAAAAACACACGCAGGCGACCATTACACTGAAAAATGCGCAGTAATCGGGCATGCATATATGTACATAGAAACACCAAAATGGGGCTTAACTTTTTAAGCAAATTTAATAAGTTTTCCATGTGCACACAACATGAAGTAAATTCCTGATCAAATCAATTCAGTGTTGAAAATGGGTAAAGTATTCTTCGGAAATTTTCCCGGTATATACACCACAATAAAGAGTTAAAACACGGCTGATTCGCAGTTGAATGCGTGTTTGCCATATCGAATTTCACACTTTTCCCCGCTCCCTTTTCCACCCGCAGTGCTTTCTTTGGGCGGGAAAAGAGGGAAAAGCGTGAAAAGGCACAATGGAAACAGGAAAATTCGGTGGCAACAAAAAGAGGCAATCAATGAAACGCTTTTGCTGTTGCACCCGTCACCTGCGAATGCAACTGCAACTGCAACTGCAACTGCAAATCCATCTGCATCTGGCTGGAATTGTGTGTTGGATTTTGCCATCTCGTTCTTAATGTGTTTTCCCGCTTTTTGCCAGCCGCACATCATATTTCACATCAGAAGTTGCGCTGCGTAATGACAGGTATGTAATGATATTGCAAAGAAATGAAATTAATAAGAAAACTTTAATTATACATGACAACTTCATAAGCAAAAGCACACAATGGGAACATGAAGTGGTTCAGTGGTAATTGAAATGGTGGCACTAGTTTCCAATTCAAGGACTCTTAATTGGACGCAATTATGGCTTGACCTGACTGCCTTGTCAGATCCCAGTTCACAACCTCCTGTCGTCCAGTTCCGCTGACCGCAGTGGGAGGTCCTTGCTGCCAGGACCAGCTTTTCGGCCAGGATGTGCCAGATCAGCGGGAGCTGGGGGGCAGCAGGAAGCCCTCTTTAGGAGCATGTGAGCCGGGCAAGTTTTGAGCACATAATAAATATTTATTAGGCGCGCTGCTGCTGGCCAAAATTTAATTTGTTTTCATTAAGCCAGACAAAGCGCTTAGGACAGCTGCCAACGTACAGTTCAGCTTGCTCAAGTGCGATTTGCTTGGACTCGTAAAAATAAAGAGGCAATTGGCTGGAAACTTTAACAACTTTAGAGAATTTAATGGCAGTTATGTGTCTATTTTTATAGATAGAAAACGCGAATTTAACAGCTCAGCTTAAAGGCAGTCTGCATTTGCATTTATATTTGCGGAATGCTTCAGCGAATGTGTGCTTTTAATGTGGCATTTAGTGGTAACGACGTACTAAAATGATTGAAATGCTATTTAGTATGGCATAAGCGGCAAGTGGTTCCGGTTAGGCAGGCTTGACTGTGTAACTGCTCCAAGGAGTTTGCTGCTGCAAAAATATGCTTGAAATTAAAAAGGGTATTCTCGCCGGGGTCCTCAATGTCAGCGTCGTCGCCTTGACGTGGCCAAAAACATTTCGCTGGCTTAATTGCGCGCAAGCCAAGCAGATAAAAAAGCGAAATGAAAAAGTTTGCGACCCACCAAAAAAAACCAAAAAAAAAACAAAAAATAAAGGGGAAAAAAAGACGGAAAAACGCGAAAATGCGAAACAAAAGCGCTCAAAGCGAGGAGAAAAGCGCGTTCGACGCTGAAATCGGTGGGGAGTGGGCTTTCATTTTTGGGCGGTGGCGAAGTAACATAACAAAACAAAATTAAAGTAAATATGCGCCCGGATCCACAGACAAAGTAGAAAGGCAAACAAAGCCGAGATCCTGACAAGGGGTCGAGCGACAGGAGACAGCAGAGACAGCAGAAACAGGAGCAACTGGAGGGACAAGGACGACAGTAAACAAAATCACAATTAACTGAGAATGACGAAAAATAACAGCGCCAAAGGAGCAGCGAGCATGTGACAATGGGGCAGCTTTAAAGTGGTAAAAAAAAAAACACACAAGAAAAGGGGGAAGCTCAAGGACGAAGGACCGACCTGTCATAAAGCATTTTAATTGCGCACCCACATCGCCTGAACTTGATTGGAAGTGCTGAAGTCTATTCAAATTGGACCCAAGGACAAAATGGAATGTTTAATGATTGGAAAAGGGTTTTCGGGCTCTGGTGCGCAGATTAGAGTGACAATGACATGGCAGCGGAGCTCCAATAAATGTCTGCTTAGCAATGAGCTTCTTATTATCCTTGGTGTAAGCGATAGAATCTCTATACTTACTATTCAAAGCTGGGCAGGCTAAATAATTAAAACAGCAATTTTAAAAACTTAAATTTTCTTGCGAGAAACTTATTTAGCTCAGCATGAACGTCTTAAAATTTGACAAATTAAAATCCCCTCTGTTTGTTCGTCCTAAATATTGTATTCGCGGTGGCATCGGCGCACTGCATCTTTGAACTCCTTGCACACACTGAGATCGTCGTTTTCCTCGGTGCACTTGAGGAACTGCCTCATTTCCTTGGCGCAAGGACCTTCCTCCACCAAATCACTGTGATGCGGCTGCTGGCCACGTCGTCTGAACAACCCGGTTATTCCGGATCCGATGGCATGGCCCACGGCTGATCCCGCTGCCACGCCCACGGCATGGGCGGCCGCATCCTTGAAGACCATTTCGGTACTCTTGGCGGTGAACAGCACCGGCGACGAATAGTTGGTGCAACTTGGTCTGACCGAAGCACTTCTCTGTCTGCGCGGCATATTTCCCCTTCTTTTCTGCGCTTCAAATTTATGTATATTTCAAGATGAGCTAAATCGGGTTTACTTCCAAACGGTAGAGTAGAATTTCGAATGACACATATGGCGTTTTGATGGCTAACTCATAGACACCTGGCCTGCTCTGGGTATCCTTTTTAGCAGCTTTGACAGCTAATTTATATTGCATTCCCTGCCAGCTAATTGCTAAGTGCATGCGAGAGCGCCACCTGGCGGCCAGTGGCCAGCACCCTGCAGCGAGGACGAAAAAAGGGATTATAATTTGTTTTCCCTTCTCACTTCTCACTTTTTGCGTTTGCTTTTCCCATTTCCCATTTCCCGCACTAATTACAAACACATAATGAATTTGTCGGCAAACGCGAGAGGTATAAAAGCAATACAAATACACAACTCCAGCTGGCTTCCCTTTTAAAATTCCACCAAGGAGGGGGGCTTAGCTGGTGGGGATATGTGGCCCTCGAAATACACTGAAAAAAATTGAAGCTTTAAAAAAACAATGTCACCCGAATAATATGGAAACTAGCGATGAGATGCAGCAAACTAACACCGACTAATCTGTGCTGATTTATTCTTTTTTGGTCTAAACAAATTTAACAAGTTTAGTTTTTCTGTTGTCTTTACTTTTTCCGCACTGCTCGCAACCTTTTGAATTAAACAAGCGAAGGGCCTTGATGAACATCCCAGAAAACATTAACAAAATGGATTTCGGATTTAGGTGGCTGGTGGAACCGCATAGCAAATTGCTTTACCCGAAGAGTATTTCGAATGGCAAGAGCTTTCGACAAAGTCAAAACTCTTCGCTTTTAGCGAGTGCAACGGAAATTCTTTAATTGGCTGCCAGCATGCTAGAGTTGTGACTATTTTGGCTTTTTGGGGGTGTAGTGGCGAAAACACAGCGGCAATTAGCCGAACTGCCAAAAGTTTGGGCCTAATTCGAATTACGCAGTGCCCCATATGCTGAATTTTGGCAGCGAGTTCATGGGGCAAACGGAATATTTCATTAAATTATTGCCAACCGCAGAAAACCGAAAACAGACCCGCTGCAAATGCCGCCTGATTGATGCTGTATTTAATGCTGCAGGGTGGCAAATTCCCCCTTTATGGCAGAGTTCGTGTTCATCAGCACTACACAATTTCCACTCACTCTGTTATGAATATTTAAGCAAATTATATTTGCTCGCTGAAAATTGTGTGCCGCCGCCATGTGAATAAATGTGACAGCAGCTGCTGCCACTTTCAGCATTCAGCTTTCAGTTTGCAAAAAAAGTGGCGAAGGAGTCTAGGCAATGCTTATTTCATGTTGTTTATTGTTTTGGCTACAACTTAATCGGCCCTACTTTCTACTCTTTCGGTTCGGTACCAGCCACTGTTTATATATCAATCAACATCAATAATGTTTCGCAAGCAAGATGGATGGCCTGCAGCTCGGGGATGAGTTGGATGGATCTGCGTTCTGGTTGATGGCTGCCCGCATAATGCCAATTAATTTCCTTCTCCTTCCGAAGACGCTTTCTGCCCCGCTGAAGGGGTCCTTGTAAAAAATTGAAGGCAATTGCTCAAATTGTTAATCGAAATTGAAAAATGGCACCAATCCGAGGCACAAAAAGCAACGAGGAATATCATAATTTAGTTGGGAATAACAATATGTGTATTTTCCGTTTTCCGAAGACATTTTGGCCTCTAATTTCACAAACTCGACCTCCAAAGTCGGGGAATGCATTTTTTTTTCATTTCTTGACTTCAGCAATCATAATTTTAAAATTTTAGAAAAAAATTTTTTTTCAAAATTTTGACTTTTTTGTAAGGGGTACCATCATCATTTTTTGCAAAAATCGAAAAAAATTCAAATTTTTCAGAATCGATTGGCGATTGTTTAGAACGTTTCTACGGGTGTAAAAAAGTTTGCATTTTTGAATTTGCACCGTAATATGCTGTATTTTTCGAAAAATGTCTATTTTCAGGTAGCCATATATCGCTATATCAATATATATGTGCTAGAATAACTCTGTGATTAGCTTCTCTGATCCGGATCACCTTTGCATTGAGTCTCAGACGTTGTAGCGCCGCCGACACTGCTGCATTGCCTCGTTGAACTCCCTGCAAGCGGAGAGATCCCCACTGTTGTCCTCGGTGCACTTGAGGAACTGCCTCAGCTCGAAGGCGCAGGGTCCATCCTCCACCAGTTGAGATCGAGCTGCCGATGGCGCAGCCTCCTGCTGAGGCTGCTCCTTTGCCGGGGCTGCGGCCTGACCACGCCCCTGGAACATTCCGGTGAGTCCTGCGCCCACAGCGTGACCCACAGCCGATCCTGCTGCCACGCCAGCAGCGGTGGTGGCCATGTCCTTGAACCTTTCACCTGCCGTGGGACCCTTTGCCTCTGTGGAGGGCGCTGCCGAGGCAGCAGGAGCTGCAGCTGGCAGGGATTCCTTCTTGGGCTGCTGCACTGCCGGCAGATCCTTGCTGCTGCCACGTGGCGTCTTGGTGGCGAAGACATGGCTGCTCCGACTGCTTTGGCGGCGCATCGATCCTGTGGATCGCGGACTTTCCGAGCGTTGACGGGGCATATCCTTTCGAAAATGAGCAGACGAATGTGGGGGCTGACTTGCTCTCGCCTGGAAAGCTGAATTTAGAATGAATTGGCACGACTTTTGACCTTTCCAGACTCGACTTCCACAGCCAACTGAACTGTTTAGTTTCCCCAACGGAGCACTTGAACTCTGCCCGCTAATTTTCACTACACGGCAGTCGCGGAAGCTAATTTCATAGTGCACGACATAAAGATGCATATTACATTAACTCTTGTTTAAAGATTTCTCTGGGGTGATAAAAAAAAGCACTTACTAAACTGTTCTGTCGATTCACTCCTCCACTTCTTAGCTATCAGATATTAGATGTTTAGATACTAGCATTATGTTATATACAAGAAATTTACTTAAGGTCTCTATTCTAAAGTGCCACTTGAAATACACATTGGAAGCGTGTTCTCATAGGCCTCTTAGTCGGCCACATGCTCTTTCATTACGTTTGACAGCAGCTATATTATAGTTGTGGCGCAAACTTATTGCACACTTGCGAATCGAGATGAATTGGGCATTCACGACGATTCTGTGGGCTGTTTCCCTGTTTCCCTGCTACCCACACATTCCATTTGCTGTTTGCTGATATGCGACAGCCCAAACTGGCACGCTTTCAATTTGGAATTTGGAATTTGGAACTGCACTTGAGTGTCTGGAGGGGCGTGAGTTTGCATAGCTGCGCTGATTGCACTTTGTGTAAATTAGGCGACGCCGGCCACAGTGCGTATGATTAATATGGGGGTTGGATGTGGGGAAGCGGCTCATTTCTGGCCCTCATTTGCATTTCTGGCCACTGAGCGGCTCGGTGGCTAATTCTCGGCTCGCAAGTGGCTCTCAAGTGCTACCCATTACAACCACCTCCGATATCCGACTTTGTACGACTCGTACGCCTCAATTACCTGCGCCGTTTTCCTCAAAACTGCCTCACTAACACAGTTAAAGTCGCCACCTGCCCAACAACTCGACTATTCATAACTGCAAGGAGAATCAGGGAATCGAGAAGCGAAAATCTAGAAGCGAGAATGTTGAATGTAGAATGTTGAATGGCGAATGGCCAACATTTCAAATGCGGTAAATTACAGTTAACGATTTTGTAGCCCAGCAATTTGCTTTATCTTCAGATGTCTATCTACGGTTTGTAAATGTACTTCCACGTAGCTGCCCCGAACACCGTTCGCTTTGCATGTCGGCCGATGGATTCTAGTAGTACAACACAGTACAACACAAAGCCACTTGCCCTGGTCATTGGCCAGAACTAAAGCCAGACCCATAGTGGCCAGCTCCCTACACTGAGCAAAAGATTAATAATAGATTAAATCCAGATATATCAAAAATGCAGTTCTGTTCAACAAAGACTCTATTCCACTTTAGTTTTCCAGCAGCTCATATCGTTTAGGTGCTAACTCAAGATTTACCTTTAGACACCCCGGTAAATGCTTTTCTTGCAGTGTATGTTTGCGGTTAACAAATGTAGAAACACCGCCATAAAGGTGTTGAAATAACTGCTGCACCGCTGAACTCGGCACCTTTGTTTGGCTTTCGTTGGCGGCGTTCTTGGCCGATTGTTACGGCGTTTTATGGTTATTGTGTTGGGGGCGCAATGCAAATTGCCGCCACATAATTATGTCGCAGTTGGGGGGAAATTTATTTAGTATATATGTATTCGAAATACGAATAGGCCAGATGGACGTTGCTGCCAACAATGGGGAAATCGGTGCGACTTTGGGGCTTCGGGCTACGGGCTTGAAAGTTTCGCAATTGAACGGAAAGTTGCGGCTTTACACACCTGGACAAGTCCAACTTTTCCTTGTCTAATTAGCAAGCGCCAGTAGCAGTTCCAGCAAACTAATTTATATAAAAACTCGCTTTGGCTTTGGCACTGGCCTGGCAATCAAATAATAGAATGAGAACTTTTAATTTGCCAACGCCCTGACAACTCACGCAATGGAAGCACGGAAAATTCCGGGCGAAAACCGAGCGTTGAGTGCGAAACAAAAAACAAAAGTTACTCCGACTTTTACCTCAGTTAAATCAGTTACTAATTGCATCGTCCTTGGCTGCCGATTAGAAAGCAATTTCAATCTACCAACGTTGTCACATTCAGTTCGAAGTTGCGAATGGGTGTCTTTTTTACTTACAGTTCACGAACAGGAGAGACGACTATATCCTTAATTAAAACCAAACTATCTGGCCTTAAGCTCGTCTCCATTATTTGGAAATCCAAACTCCAATTTCAAATAGATCCGATTTAGCAACATATCAAATAAATAAATTGAATACAGCTCAGCAGAAATTAAAGACAAATCGTTGGTAGCTCCCAACACTTCTGCGCTGAGTTGTGAACAGGGTGCAGTATCTTGATTTTCCCCCCACGAAGGCTCTTTTTCCAGGGAACTACTCCATTTCGCTTTCATCGAGTGTCAGGTTGCAGTTCCTGCACTGCCTGCTCCTTGACTAATGATCGCGTGCCAATGCAATGGCAATCTGCCATTACAATACTGCAACCTCACGCACGCATTTCCCTGGGGACAGGCAAACAAATGAATTTAGATTTCGTGGGGCTCTCGCTGGCTGGCGCTTTTTTGTACATTTTGTAAATTTTGTAAATTTTGCAGCCATTTTTTAAGCTTAACGAACGGGGTCGTTGATTGTACTACATTAGCCACATTTCAGGAGCCCAAAAATTAAGCTGGATATTAATGATTGCACTCAGAAGAGAGGGAGAAGGCTTCATTGTGTGGGCTGCGCAACTTGATAATGTGCAGATTAAAATTTTCGCGGCTCTTTCAGTTGAGTTTTCCACTTTTCTGCTTTATGAAGTGAGCGGCGCGAAAAGTTTCGCTGCTTAAGCAGCCGCAAAAAGAAGTTTTTAATGAAAATAAATCATGCGCACACTTGACTGCTTCGAAGGACTTTCAGGAGCAGTAGCAGCAGCAGCAGCAGGACTTATCGCCCGGGAATAAGCCAAGTGGGGCCAAGTCCCCGAATGCGAAGTTGCCACGCAAGGCGGCTCCAACGAATTTATGGACTTGATCCAGTTGACATTCGATATAAATCAGGGAGCTGCAATTAGATGGCGGCTAAATTGGGCCGAATCACGAGAGACAGTTGGCTAGTTCTAGGCCAACTTTGGCAGACTACGAGTATTAGTGAAAAACAGACCCCTGAAGGCCTTTGGAAGATAAATCCGCGCACATGCAGTTGGCCACTGGCCACTGGCCACAGGTGTTTATTTAATTAATTTACATAAATCAGCTGGGTGCAACACGCACTCACACACATGTCTAACTGCCCTTGCATTTAATAAGTAATTAAGTTGAAATAAGCTTATTGGCGCAGCAGCAAGGCCGGGCCCAAAAACTGTTTACACTAATTAAATGACAGAGCTGCAGAGAAAATAAATAGAATTAGCCCATATTTGCGTTGCGGTGCGCATACGTGGCGTATACGCAATGTTGTCGATGAACCAGCGCGGATTATTGGCATTAAGTAAGCCAGCCAGATAATTATGCAAATGCGAGTTTCAGCCTCAGTTTCAGCTTCAGCAGCTTTCGAGGTTTGGAGCTCCGCCCTTGAAAGGCCTGCAATTTTGGCCAACACCCCAACTAATTGCCAAACGTCGGCAACAAATTCCTCACTCGATTGTCTGCAGAAAACAAATTGCGCAAGGCAAATAAATAATGCATGGTTAGAGCGACGGGCGACGGGGAATCGAGGGAACATGCAAATAATGGCGGGCTCTTTCTACCTGCAAATCACTTTGAGTTATTGTATTTAGCCTTCAACATTTCCCGGCAAAGTAGAATAAATATTTTAAAGCCTCGCACCGTCTCCACGTCTCACCTGCAAAAGGTGTCCAACAGCCACGCACTTTGGGCGATGATTGATATGGCTTTTTTTGTGTGAGGTGAGGGAAGGGGGGAGGGGAGAAATGGGGGACAATTCCCCTTTTCAAACACAGAAAACGTCGAGTGTCAAAGTTTTTGTGCGCGCTTAGCGCATTTGATGAATTGTTAAAAGAAAATCGCGCGTATGTGTAAACATTCTGGTCTAGAAATGCGAGGGGCTGGAATCGTAAGCATGTGTGTGTGGAACTCAACTGTAGTACCAGCTAACAGCTATGAGTATGGGGCCCAAAGTCTGAAAAAGTCTGAAAAAGTGTGAAAAAGTCTGACGAAGCTTCTGAAGCCGCCGACGAGCGAATGGCGGAAGCCCAAACAGCTGCTGATGATGATGGCGGTTGCTGTCGGCAAACAGCAAGAAATGAGTGGGAAATGCTATGGGAAAGCTGACTGGTTAATACCCTTCGTCCCTTGGCATCGAAGATAACCGCAAATGTCAACCGAATATTATAGCGCGATTTCGCTGACTTTTGAGCCCAGCGAGTGTTGGGTATTTGAATGTGGCTAATTGAGTTACTATACTACACTCTCCCATTCATCAGGCAAGCACTTTAAATAATTAAATGGCCAATTGCCAGCACGCGACTGCACAAAGGTCTTTCATTACTTTTAATAATTCAGTAGTTTAGCAGCTTTAGTCAACTGCAAGTGGAATCAAGTAGATTAAACGACCAAGTGGAAATTGACGTGAGATTTACCCAATGAATAGGAAAATATACTAATACTAATATGCACGCCATAGGAGCTAAATTTAAAGCCATGATAATTGTTTATGTAAACAGAGCAACTGACAAATCTCCTGATTTAAATAAATAGAGCAGGTGAATCATTGCCACAGTTCTTGTGAGTTTCACCTGGGCAAATCCCAAGGCAGCTTTTGTAATAATTCCTATGCTAATGCAGCTAAAATTAGCATGAAATTTGTATTTGGTCATAGGATTATTTGTGGCCCAGTAAGGGTATGCGCATTCAGATAGCAGGAAGCAAAAGTTTATGCAGGCTCTTCACTTTTAATCTGCCTTGGACCGAGCAATACACACACGAACCCGGGCAAATACTCGCAAATATGCATATGTGAGCTGTCATTGCCTTAAAGAGGAAGAATCTTGGTATCCGGGATTCCTGGTATTTGTTTCGATTCTGCGTGGGCACCTAATCCTCGCCAGAGAAGCCACATTCGGCTGTGCTGAGACGGGCTGGAAATGGAGCGACACTATACTACACATATACACCGTACACATCAAATCATCAATCACATGCTTTGGTGATTCATTGATAAGCCCTGCCTCTCGAAGCCCTCAAAGGACTCGGCATGCGGTCCTCGTGGCAATCATGTTAATAATGCCGCAAGATGTCGGCCAGCCATTAGCCTTCGCCATTAGGGCCCCCATTCCATTTCCCTTTCCCTTTTGGATGGCAATTAGTTTAAAGAGCTTTAAAGCCAGCGAAATGAAATGCAGAGCATGGGGGACTTTGTTTATTTTGATTTTGGAAATCAATTTTGAATTTGTTGTTTATTTTTGATGTGGTTATCCGGCCAGCAGCCACTGGCGTGTAAACAAATCGAGCGCTTTTTTCGCAGATGCCACGAACAGACAGGCTCTGCTTTTTGCTTTTGGTGTGAAATAAATATAAAAACTGTATAAAAGGCAAATATTCATGTGGCATATACACACGTATACGATATATGGTATGGTGCATACTATATGCGATCATGAAGCTTTAAATGTGTGTGTGTGTGCCTGCGCCATTAGTGTCACAAGTGTAATTGTTTTTTAATCGCATTGATAGCGCCGCGCCAGCAGCAAATTCCACACACGAAATTATTTCGAGTGTGTGCTAAAACCACTTGAAAAACGCCAAGAGCTTTGAAAGTGACCCAAAAAAACAAAAAAACAAAAAACCCGCCAAGAGTGCTCGTGTGCAAGTGGGTGTGCGTTAATGCTCATAAAC